>NC_141691.1:1728687897-1729887897 GCF_964263255.1 Lissotriton vulgaris | reverse complement strand
CCTGTGGGAGTCGACAGAATTTTTTCTGTGACCCAAATGCGGAGAAAGCGGTCAAGTATCTGCTTTCTGGTGCAATGTTTTGACAAAAGAAACCATTAGAAATGTCTAATGTCGTTTTGTATTTTTTCCTAACTATGTTATTCATTAGGGCTGCACTATGCGAGTTTTGTACTGCAAAAGTTTTGCAACATGTATTAAGGTGTCTGTAGTCCAAAACTAGACGATATGAATTGTCTGGCTTGGAGACAGGAAACAAAGGATTGTTCATTTGAGAGGTGCATGTTTCAATCACCCCCTGGTACTCAAGTGGATCTAAGATCTCCCTGACCTGTTTTTTAGCTTCTTGCTTTATGGGATACTGCCGTTGGGCAGTTGGTTCACTTTTTAGTTGGATTTTGTGAGGAGGTGAATCCTCATCCCATCCTACATGATTTTTATACAATGCAGGTGCCTGGGCTACAGCCCATTTCCTTGCATATGTGTATTTTTTGTGAATCGGTATGTGATTCGAGAAGGCAGGCATAATCACTTCTTCGCCACGAGGGCACTCCCTGACAAACTCCGGGGGCCAATCTTTTTCAGCTAACAGAATATCATAGCCTTTTGAGAGCTTATCCCAAAATAGACCCTTAATTTTCCTAGTCTTATCACCCTCTATACGCAATGTTATTTCGTATATTTTATGGGGCTCGCTAAGTCTGGCGTCGGCAGTTTCAACCTGACTGTATTCATTCGTGTCCACTGTCTCCAGATGACTCATCAAGTTCTTGCGCGCTATACTGATCTCTGCTGCACTGTCCAACATTGTCAATGCCCACTCCCCGTTTTTCAACTGTGTCCTCAGTATTCTCGGCATGGTTGATTACTCTAATACTGGCTACCTTCTTTTTCTGAAATTGAGATTTCTTATTTTGAGCAGGTTCCTTGTCTTTGGACTTGGTGTGCTCTCCTGGGTCTGACCGTCCTCTTCTTTCCGAATTCTGTGGAAGAGATCGAGAGGGACGTGTATCAATACTTTGATATCTATCAGGTCTTTTTATATTATCCCTATTTCTAAGGTTATATCTTTTCTCAGAGGGCTCCCGTTGGGGAGACTGGCGTTCTCGAGTCGGAGTTCTTTCCCTCCGTCGAGGAGACCTTCCTCTGGACTGGAAAACTTTTTCCTTGGGAGTGGATTGTTTATTTCCATCCCAGCTCTTTTTAGGAGTGTTTAAATTATTTTTAATAAATAATTTTTCAGGATTTTCGAGCAGTTGGGGCTTTACCGGTTTCCCACCCAAGCTGTCTCTACCTAATTCTTCATAGCATTTTTCTATGATTTTTGCAAGCTCAACAGGATCTTTTATATCTGTTTCCCTCAACTTCTGGCGAATCGCCACAGATGCTGCTTCTCCCTTTATGTTGGCTAATAATATAGCCGTGACCTGCTTGAAATCTTTCAGTAATTTCATACCTAGATTTAAAGCGGGCTCTGGACCGAATTCATTTTGAATCTGTTTTAGCACGTCTGGTATTACCGCCATAGACGGAACACCGTGTGTTTTTGTGTAAATGGAAGCAAAGACTGTACCCCAAGTGTCGCAGTCCTCCACGTGTGGTGCGATTCCCATAGGAAGGCAGATGGTCAAGATTCTGTGTTTCTCAATAGGGGTAGTATCAGGAAATACTGCCTCTATTTGAGTGATTTTCTGGGCTAACCAGAAAGGAATTTGTTCCCGTTTTACGGGTGTTTTACCAAGACATGACTGTATGTTCTGTGGTGTAATTTTATTTGTGTTCCCCTGATGAGGGGTCAGCTGGTGTGAATTAACAGCTGGCTGGACTGTTGCAGTCCGTATTACATATTGGACTAATTGCCTATGTATTTTTATTAATGTGTTTAGCTGTACTAACAGCTCTTCTCTAGACATTTTTATAATGTCAGGATGTGGTGTGTAGCTGGCTAGAACCGGCCACGTGGCTCCTGGTCTACCTAGTGGACCGAGCCTAGTTATGTGATCATTGTGTTTTAGGGCGCCATTAAACCAGAGCAGGTGCTCTTGAAATTTAAGTGGGATTTCAACCTCCTCGAAAGGAGCGTACTCTCCCGGAGGTTCCTCTATTTTGTAATAGTGAAACTCTTGTGTTATAGCGTTTACCGCTGGAAAGTTTATCCATGAATAGAATACCTCTGTCTGCCGATACTCGTGAGCCTCTATCACGAAAATTACTGTACCACCTTGAGGTGTCAGTCCGTGTTCTATAAGTTTTAAAGTTATAGATCTTCTTAACTGGACCGGGATGATAATAGCACCCGGGTCTGTGTATTCGGGACCTTGCTGAGTCGCATCTACTGCGGCCCCAGTGGTGCCGTTGTTTTCTACTGACATTGTATAAATGCAGTTTTTGCAGAGTGGGTCTCCAAGGAGACAAAGATTAGATGCACAATATTTTGGAACACTGTATCCTTCAACGTTGAATAAACCAGAGCTTTACATAGGAATCTCTTCCTACTAAGGTCGGGCGGATTTTAACCTTTCACCCACTCCAGACGTCTATTGGAGTATTTACGGGCGAAAGGGGTGTGAAATATGCACGACTGAGTTACTCTACAAGTCTTACGTTAGTTTATCGCCTTACCAAACGTTAGGGCGCCATGTAGTGTAGTTCCTAGTTTCCCACTAGGCCCTGCGCATTGGAATAACATAAACAGTAGTATCGACGTGGAACTGCTTATATTCCAGGCCTCCACTGACTATGCTAAACTTAATTGGGTTGTGTTACCAACTAGCTCAGAGGTCACTGGAAACTTTCTTCTCTGCATAGGAAGTGATCAGCTTCCTTGGCACAGACAAGAAGGGATTCAGCTTTCCAACAACCGTGCAACATGACAACTTTGCTCCTCAGATCAAGAGTCGATCTCTAGGGTCGTGTGAAACAATAGACATAGATTTCACTCAGTCAGTCTAGTGCAGTTTACTTTCACAGTATGTAGAGAATAGAGAGACGGGCGTGTATCAATAAAGGTTAACATTTATTGAACAGTCTTTCTTCTCATACAAGAGAAATGTATTGCCACAATTGCAATAACTGTTATTATAAAAAGTACGTACAGTAAGATAAGAATAGCGAAATAGAACTGTAAAAGCATTGATATGGTTTCTTAGCCATACAATGGTTTAAAAGTAATAAAACATATATACAGTCATATATACATTAGGCTAACATACTCAACTGGTGCTTCTAACTAAGCCTACCCCAGTGTGCCTGACCTAAGCCTAACACGTGAGAAGGGGAGCAAGTAAGTAGCTTAAGTTAAGTTGGTTTTGCCAAGGTTTGTTTCAAGAATTCTCGTCTAAGGGTTTAGTCAACACCATACCTCTGAATAGAATGATGGAGGATTGGTATCTCCTTCAGGGGTCTCTCTCGATATCCCAGTCACCTGCGAGGGTAAACTGGAAGCGCCGGGACTGGATTTCTCTGCACGAGAAAGGCAGCGGCTTCTCTCAGCGCGTCGAGGAAGGAGGGGTGACAGCGTCTGCGGGCAGCTGGGCTGGATGTCTTCGCAGAGGACGGCTGCACGGCTCCTCAAGCGTACTGCACCATAGGTCGCGCTGTAGCGGCGATAATGGTAATCAGTAGCTTCACCACCACAGGATAGCAGGCTGCAGCGACAGAGTGCTAGTTTTTACCAACACGGGGTCATGCAGGCAGCTGGCATCAGCAACATGTTCGCTCATTGCTTAAGGCAACGTTGGTAATATTTATACCTGACAGGTGCCGGGTTTGACGCAAGTTTGCTGGACATAAGACGTCAATTAAAGATGTCACTAGGAAGTGATAGTTATCAGTTGCTCATTAGAGTTCCATTACTAATCAAAACATAGCAAGCGGGGATTTCCAGGTTTGCTAAGTTTTTATCTTGTTGAAGAACTCGGAGTGTTATCTAGGAATATCAGATAGTGACTGCTGCTCTGTCATTGCACTAATTGGTCGCAAAGGAAGTAGCAGAGAGTCATGCTGGAATGTGGCTCTGTGGCTCTGCTCGTGTGAGGCCAGAGATGACTTTTCAGAAAATCGCACTTGAACGGTTATGCCAATATAGGGAATAAATGGATTTATAGCCGAATAGGGGCATAAGGTCACAGTATCGATCAGGAACCTAGATAAGCACATGACAGGTAGTTGTTCTTCTTTTTGTGTATACAACAGGTTTTGGCACAAAAGAATACGGAATCCCTGATAAGGCGTTTATGAAAACATTTCCAAGTAAGTTAAGGTTCTGAGAGGAGAATCTAAAAGGAATGTTTTAGGAAGAATATTTCGTAAAAGAGTTTTCTTCTTTCTTTTAGTAATTCAAGACACAATTCCACAAAGACTACAAGAACACCTGACAAGCACACTCGACGACAGCTCTTCTTAACAAGATAAAGATATACTGGACGAAGGACAAGCCTACACTGATCGCAGGTAGGAGTCAGTTTAGAAATATAACTGCACAAATCCTAGTAGGGAAGGAAACTAACATAGGGAATTTTTAGGAAAAGGTTTGGTTTTAAGTAAATCCTTGCTACTTGTTGTTCGCAGGTCAACAGCAAGAATCTTCCAAATCTACAACGTCCAGTACCGGCCCTCCTCCCAAATTTCTAGTTTTAATCTTAGCTGTAAATTAAAATCAGCAAGTTTATAGTTAGTCATTCGGGAAGTTGGTCCCTTGCGTCTCTGCGAAATCAACAACATCATCCAAGATCTTCCGGTTCGGACCAAGGTAAGGGAGGACGTAGATGGGTATTGACAATCTCATCCAAACAGTACATCTGTGCCACACTACTTCACCCACGATACAAAATAATTCTGCCCAGTTTCATTCTTTTTCTGAAGTGGATGTTTCAAAATACAAGAGGTGGATTGTTGAACAAGCCAGAGGCCTGGAATAGGAATGGCTGGAACTTAGAGTACAACCCCGCAGTTCTGGGGTGGCTCCTTCAACTTCAAAAGAGGGCAGTCTTTTCTCACGGCAGCCAACAATACCATCAACCAGAAGACCGTCAACAACAAGCAATAGAAGGACCAGACCCAACCTCCACCTCCACCTCCAATGCCCACTCCAGACTTTGAGTCCATTTTTTATGACTTGATGATTTCTTAATTTTAGTTTCAATGAAACATAACTCCCTATTGCTCCCGTGATTACTATTGCAATTTTTTGTTGTTATTCATATGCGGAATTCATTGTTTTGTCATCATATAGTAGTCTGGTCTCAATTCTTTGTAAAGCTTTAATATAACCCAATAACTCAGTATTTTTATTTTTATTTAGTTGTCTGCAATCTGTAGTCCTTATAATTAATCCTACAGAGTGAGCTCACCTGGGTGGGAGTGGGACCTCACTTGTGAAGTTGTGGTGCCTTCCCTGTTATTGCTTCAACTATATTCAGGGTAGACAACTATGGAGTGAAGTGAACTAGATACGTTTTAAAGTAACTAACTAACTGCTGCTGCTGCAGGTAATCATCTATCTAGGTTGCTATAGACAATATAGGTCATGGCAGCATCCCCTCTAATGGACAAGATAGTTAGAGAGGTATAACTGTATAACTAAGCGATATAAAACACTCTTAAAAGCAGATACACAGGCTGTGTAAAAACGAAAGGCAGCAGAGCAAAGTAAAAGTAAAAAACACAAAAAAATATTTTAGGAATACATTTTGATGAAATATAATAATCCTCTTTTTTTTCAAACAAAACACAACAGGCCCACCCCTCTCCCCAAACAAAAACATATTGACCCAACCTCCAATGTCAAAAAATGTGATATGTCCCAACTCCTTCCCACCCTCTTCACCCACAACAAATTCCTTTCAACAATTTTTTTTTAATGACTTGAAGAGGGCATTGTCCAGTTGGGTCTGGAGCTGGTCCTGGCTCTGCTCCATCCTGATGAGCCAGCTCTCTATAGTGCCCAGCTGCTGCTGGATGCACCACAGCATTGGTCTGTCAGAGTGGGAGGGAGCAATAGCCGTTAATGTCAGCTGGCAGCGGTGCAGGCAATGGGATGGCCAGGAGGCTGGAGGCTGAGGGGGACCGGCTGCTCTGGGGCCTGGCTGAGACTGAGAGGAAGCTATTTATGCCTCCTCTTCTTTCAGGACCATCAGCTGATGGTATTCCTGCTGGATATGGTCCAGCCTCTGCAGAAGGGCCGCTATCTCCTGTCTGGTGGGTGGTACGGGTGGACCAGCAAGAGTAACTATATTGAGAAAAACAAAAAAGACAAATTGTAAATAATTTTATGTGCAAACAATTGTTTTAAATTAGTGGGGGGCACAGTACTAGTATATTGCTCGTCCCCTAGGGCCATTGGAATTTGATGTGATTATGAATAGGAGAGTCGCAAGGCCAATGTTATGTTGTTATGTGGAAGAAGTGCGGCGCAGCATCCATGGTGTCTCACTCCAGACCACAGGGTTCACGGTTTGATCCCCGGCTCCGGCGGCAGGTTAGCCCAGGACCATGTGACTCTGGGCAATAGCTTGTCCAATCTTCCCGATGGCCCCATGTGCCGGGGCACCCCTCCGGATGTAGCTGTGCACTTTATAAATGCTGGCATTTACCCACACATGCCTCGCTTAAAAGCACTTAATGTATGGCAGAAAATATTAAGGCAGAATAACACCAGATTTTAAAAAACGTGATTTGATTTTGTTTTCTTCTAAAAGCATTTAAAGTAACTATACAGATACTTTGAGTGAAAAAAATAAATTCCCTCACATTAATGAGTAAGGCATTTTACACATGGAATACACGTTGTGTGTTGTGATAAATTAATGAGCACTGCTCATTGCTGGCGTTGGGAATTTTGCTACTGTCTGCAACTGGGCCAGCTGTAGTTGACAATTATCTATTTTTATTTCCAATGACCGTGCTCTTCTGGAAATGTCTTTCACTTTTTATTTACCAGACTCCAAAGAGGCAGATGAATAATAAATAAGATACTAGGTAACCCACCTCATGTATGAAATGGGGATATATTATCCTAACTACCGTAAGTAGATGTTGGGGAAAACAATGCACTGCACTACAGAGAACGGAATGGGCGTAGTTAACGGAGTTTTGCTGTGCGGAACCACTAGATCAAAAACAAATACTATTTATACCTCTGAACTCAACATCTCAAAGGGGTACAAAATTATCTAAGCATGCGGCCATCAGCTATTTACCTCATGCCCACTGAATGCAGTGGTGTAACACAGGCCCCGTAGCTCCCACAGTGCGGTGGGGCCCCCAAGCTCCAGTAGACCCCCTCAGCACAGTGCTCTGAATGGAGAGCTCCCAATTTAGTCCGGAGGGGGGCCCTAAACGAACCTTGCAGGGAGGCCCCCTCAAGTTTTGTTATGCCAGTTATGTTATGTTATGTTATTGCTATTTGTAGAGCGCGCTGTTATCCGTGGGTGTCCTGGCGCTGTTGTGTCCTTCTGGGCCTACGCGGGAGGAGCAGTACACAGGAATTAGGCGGAGAAAAGCCAGGTTTTTAAGGCCTTTCTGAAGGAGAGAAGATCTGTCATGGACCTAAGTTGCAGCAGCAGGGCATTCCAGGCCTTAGCTGCATGTGTTACAAAACTCCTGCCTCCCCAGCTAGCTTTGCGCACTCTGGGTACTGCTATAAATGTTGCTTCTGATGACCGTAGCACTCTTTTGGGTCTTTACCATTGAAATTTCATTTTCAGGAATTCAGGGCCGGAGCCCTGTAAAGCTTTATGAACCAGGCACAAAGCCTTGAACTGGATCCTTTTTTTAATAGGCAGCCAGTGTAGTTTTTTAATCTGAGCTGAGATTGAGGCAAATTTTGAAGTACCCGTAATCAATCTAACAGCAGCATTTTGAAGAAGCTGCAATTTATTCAGGAGTCCCTCCTGCAAGGACAGGTATAGCCTGTTGCAATAATCTAACCTTTACATGGCAAGTGAGGTGATTACTGTTCAAATACTGTCTTTTGGTAGAAAAGGTATTATTTTCCTGCATGTTCTCAGAGTGTAGGTGTAGTGCCAGTGACTCAATGATATATGAAAATCCTGTGAGAAAGCCTTCCATGGTACTCTGATGGGTTGGCCTAAAACAACAAACACACTGACATTTGTATGTTTTGTGTTTGTACAAAATGTTTCTGTTGTGTTGTGATGTGGGGTGGGTATAATGTATTGTGATCTATATTTATGATATGCTCATAATTTCCTTTTCCTTTTGTGGACCAGCCCCTTCAACCCAGAACCACCGGACAGACTCCAACGGCTAGCTTACTGGCCTGAGCCCTGCTGCTTGTCTCTGCTGCAGTGAGTCCTGATGCCCAAAAGGTGTCCTCTGGTCCTAAACCCTTTGCTGGCATCGGAGTGTATGCATCCTGGCCAAACTGTGGCTTGCCTCAGAACCGACACAGTGTGACACAACTCAGTGCATTGAGATGCAGGACCTCGCATCACAGCACCTCGCAACCCCTTATCAAAATCGGCACAGCCCGACACAACTCAACACCGGACCTCACATCGTAGCCTTTGCAGCTCCTTTTCTGAGCCAAATCAGCATGAAGCAACTTGACACATGCCCTTGCATTGTAGCTCCTCATCAAAACCAATGCTGTGCGATGCAACCTAACACAGGACTTCACATCGCAGGTCTCGCAGCTCCTCATAACAAGCAATGCACCGCAACACTATGCATTAAAGTACATAATATGCAATTCTCAGTGGGGCTAACCACTGCATCTGGCCTGCACACCATCAAAGTTGACCTGAACTTGTGACTTTGTCCTATTTCGGCATGACCAGATAACCACAGTTGCCATTTTGCTATTATACTTACCTTAAAAAATTTTAATTGCTTATCTCTTGTTCTACCAATTGGTGTTTTGTTGTTTGGATATCAAATAATTTATTACATTTTACTCTATTCTTCTAAATTGGAGCAGTATTTTTCTTGAGTTGTGATTTCACTTTATTGTTGTTTGAGTCCTGCATAAGTACTTGACACATTGCCTCTAACTTAAGCCTGATTGATGTTGTGCCAAGCTACCAGACGGTTATGTACTGGTTAATTTAGTGCCTTTTGTGATTCATCCTGACAAGGATTGTGGCTTTTGATTGAGGAGGGCTCACAAACCCATCAACCAACAACCCAATTTCTCACACCTACCTAATTCATGTGCATTACTAATAATGTGACATGCTATCCACTATCTGTAAGGCATCTACTCTGAGTCGGATACCACATTCACACAGTGGTGGTACATATTAGGCAGTTAATTTGCATGGGAAATCAACTGTGATGATAAAATCTTGGAACGACTGTGGAAAGGCTCAATCTGATGTTTAAAGATAATTGCTAAATTCTCGATTTTTTTTAGAAGTGCAGTTATGTACATGCGCTGATATTAATATGCTCATGCTCACACACAAATTACATAAAAATTCCCTCGTGCACCACTGCCCACCATTTGTCATTCTGTCCGTCAGCTCCATTGTGCCAATTCACCTGGTTAAAAAAACATGTTTACACCAATAAACGCGCTGTGACTTCGTACCCTTCTTTTGATGACACCTGAAGGGCTCTGGAAAAACATCAGCCCACAGAATTGAGCCTGAAGAAGAATAGTGCCATGCGCAAGCGTTTCTTTTCCATAATTTAATGGTCTCTTAAGGTGCCCGACAATTTAAGGCCTGGACAGACGCCTGCGGCAAAGTTTAAAATATATTTATAACCGTCCTTGGTAAAGTCAGAGTACTTGACTGCGGCAAGTGTGTTCCACCTGTAGCTATTAATTACCCGCGGATATATTTCCTGCACTTTATTGTGTCCCGGTTAGAAAGGAAAGCCACGCTAAACCTCTGCCTTTATCTCCGCTCCGTCCCATTGCTTCCTGGGCACAATAGTGAATGTACACTACAATAAAAAGGTCATTTTCTCCTTTCAGCAACAGTAACACAAGCGGCTGCCTTTCCTGATTCTGGATTAAGTTCAAGATCCCGGGACGGCGGGGGCTGCCTCCTGATAAGGGACTTGATATTCAGCCTCCACTTCCCTGTCTTCCGTACCCCGCGCGGGGGAGATGGTGGAGGTGAACTGAAAGGGGCTATTCTTTTATTCGGCAATTAACCCCATCTGGGTAAATAATACGGTGTTGTGCACTTGAGCCTCTGCTGTTATGCGCCGGGCGCAGAATCCGAAACTGCTTCAAAGCTGCACTCATGCACCGATGACAAGATGCTTCAGGGACAGCTTTTCATGTCGACTATACTCTTCAGATTGCGTTACATAGTACAGTAACAACTAGAGCGCGGTCGTCACGATAAGCGAGATAAAGTGTCTGGAGCTGCCTACCTGAGGGAAACTCAATCTTGGTTCACTTCTCGGCTCCGGGCCTACGAATACAGCCAGGGCTTCAGAATCCTAAAAACGAGTTAAATAGTTTATTGAATGATGCCTGGTTTGGGATCACTGATGGATAAATTCAGAGGTCTAGTAACTGCGACGACAGCGTGCCTCTTAAGCAGGGGTCGGTCGGCCATTTTCTTTTCTTTGGGCTAAACATGGCTGCATGAGACCCTGCGAAGGAACAGAGAAGCTAACAGTGCATTAAACCTTGGCCTAGTCATCTTTCAGCAAATGCAAATCAAGACCCAAGGTTAGAAACTGAAAGGGAAGAAATAATCAAGGTCAAGGCCTACACTGCAGATATCTTATGCAGGGTTATCCTTGTGTTTGTTTAGCAGAGGACAACCGTAAGCTGTGAATAAATGCTGCGTGCTTGTATAATAGGGCCCGGGACGTCTAGCTCTGGCTTAAATATTATACATGAAAAATATGTTTTAAAAAGGATGCTGCCAATTGAACGATATTTTGAAATACACGTTGTTTTTACATTCACGGAGTGCACATATCCGTGTATCAGTGAGCTGGCATGTAGTTTTGTTTTTGGCAGATTATTGCATTTTTGGGCACTTTCATTTCATGGTGTTTTAGGTGCTGCGTTTGGCAAATAAGAGGTTTAGTTCGGCAGTGCACAAATGGAGTAACATTTTAGTCTGTTTGTACAAATACAGCCATTAGAATAGTGTTAACACAGACAATATATAGTGAAACGAGCAATGTACTTACTAATCCTTTGGATATGTAATAGTGCACATCAATACTAAAAATCCAATTTGAGATTTCGTAAATTAATTTTAGTCCTCTTTACTTTCATCTGCCAACTTTGACTCAGTTGTACTAAGTGTTGGTGGCAGCAATAACCTTATTTGAAAGGTTCAATCGGGATCAATAATATTGTGTGTCGTACCTCTGTTAAAATGATGACACTGTCAAATTGACTCAGTGCTAAACTCAAGAAATTGGCATTTGTTGAAAAGGATGCGGTGGAGCAGGCACATTCTTACTCACATGGTGACAATGTCCTAAACCAGCAAAATTCTGTAAGGAGGTGGGTCAACTGGAAACGGTACCTGCGTTCTTCTACCATGGTTGCGATTAGTCATAGCCCTCCACGCTTCCACCTGTGTCAGGTGCTGTTGAGAGGAGATCAAGGTCTTTCCTCGAAAGTCATCTGAAAATAGACTAAAGCAGGGTTGTTTACTTGCACCCCTATTGTTTTCTCTCTCTAAATATATGATTTATTCTCTTCTCTCAGTACATTATGGTAAGCCTTCAACTCTAGTTGGCCAAAAACTATCCTGCTTACAGTATGTAAATGACATAATAATGCTTGATCTTATCCCAAAGGACTTACAAAAATGTCTTGCTAATATGCACCAGTATGCCACTGAGCACTTTTTACAAATTAATCAAGAGCAAAATCCTTGTATTTAAGGGAAAGAAGGAGCAGAAAGCAGAGGAATGTACTTTGTGTTTAAGTAATAATCCTTTGGAAATAGTTAAAACCTACCCTTACCCGAGGAAAATCTAATCTAAATAGTAAACATCCCACATCTCAACTGTCTAGAAAAGTTATATCACAGGCAAGAGGATTACCATCATTTTACAATGCACTCGATCGTAAGTATTTTGCACAGATGGTGGCATTGTACTATTTGAAAATTCCACCTAGTCTTATTTATGGAATGGAAAAAAAAGTATTAATGTCTGGTCTTTTGTGATTGTAATTGAAGAAAAAACCCACATACATCGTGCTCATTGAACTCCTTAGTAGTGACACAAGCAATCTTCATGGAACTCGGACTGTAAATTGCCTATGTGGCGGGTTCGGCAACAGCCATAGGCTGGGGGTTCTGACTGATCCACAGTGAGAAAAACTCAATGAGGGAACTGCTACATATAGAAATCTTTGACCGAAAACAAAAACATACTATATACTGGAAAAATCTTATATTTCCTCTGGAACTATTGAGTTTATCACAGTTCCACCTTGAGTCTTGATATTGTCTCAGCCGAAATCCCTATTAAAGCAATTCTACCCTATAGTTAGCTGGAAAATAAATTCGGAATATCTCACATAAATATACATTTATCATCTTTACATTTGCTTAAACAAAAATGCATCCATACTTAATTTGAATTTAGATCAAGGGGTTCGCCACATGCGTCTGATGCAAAGTACAAATGCTTTTCCATTTAGAGCAGGTACAGGTGTGTGGGAAAAACTGCACTGTAAAGATCGTATTGTGAAATTTGAAATGATGGTGTGCAAAATGTAAAATATGTACTTTTGATCTGCCCTGTTTTGTACTATAAGCGACATCAATTCCTGACAGCACTTTTTTCTAGAATTTGACATATGTACAGCAGAAAAAGCTTACTTTATAGTGATTTTCTTGTTCTAATTCTTTTTGTATTTTACTATTTATAGATCTCCGTGGAGTTCCAAATCAAATATAATAACATTGATGGTATATATAATGGCAACCATATGTTTTGCTATTGGAGGCTCAAGTTAAGGATCTCTTTCATTTGGCTTCTAAAGGGAGATAGTTGATCTCAAAACTTGTGAACAGTGGCAGGGTTTTGAAGAGCGTCGTTGGCTCCACAAATCACCTACTGGCCACTGAGAGTGTATTTGCCTCTGTATGGATTCTGGGATAAGCAAAGATACTTTCCTGAAGAAGGTGTCTTAGTCTGTAATAACAATGTGCTGACTTTCATCTAATTATTACTTTTTCGCTGGTTGTTAGGGTGGTCTGGCTTGTCCGATCTAAAAATACTGCTGCACTGCTGTGCTTCTCAGCTTCTTGTCTCTGTAGCAGTTGCGATAGCCATTCTGAGTGGTATGGGGATATTATCAGTTTTTGCTGGTGAGATGATTACCTGTTTTCAAAAATATAATAGTATACTGCTAAGATGATATTCTGTCTTCGAATGAGTTTGAGTCACTAATTGGGGGCCCCCAGATTCCAGTAATGCTTCAGTTTGGGTACTTGGACCCCAGTAATAACTTTGTGGGAATCCATAGAAATCAAAAGGTTAATAATAGGAGTGGGAGAAAATTCTGTGCTGCCGGCGGAGTTCACAGAGTTTTGCCCACTCTGCATTCTGCTTGGAATGCAGAGTTCCAGCAAAACTCTACCAACCGCTGATTGGTAGAAGTTTTTCTAACAAACGGCTCGCCAACATTAAGTTGGCGATCGTGAATGAGAATTAGTATACATTACACTAATTTTCGGGTGCTAGAATGCCTCTGGACTAAATTTCTCAAAATGGGTGGTCACAGTAGGCGTGAAAGTTCACGTTGAGAAAGATGCAGCACTAGTGGAAAATCTACTCGAGCGGCAGAAATAAGCAGCTCCCTCTGGTGCGCATTGTGGTGCTGTGCGTGCTGATTTTACAGCTCCCGGCGCTAAAAATCAGTGGAAGCAGCCCGACGAGCTGAATTCTGCCCCCTCAAGGAACTCTGTAGAATCTTGCAGAGTTTTTATGTAACTGTAAAATTCCGCAAGCAAAACTCTCTGAGTTCCGCCCACCCCTAGTTAATAACCACTAAGATTATAGAGCACTAAACATCATTTCTATGACAAAAACTACCCCCTCGCTCTGATAATTTCTATAGGAAATGCTTTACTTCACAGCTTTCTGTTCATCAAAATGACTTTAGGAGTGCTGTACCTTTGTTATAAATACATAATATTAGCACTCTAGTTGTTCATTAGAACACCGTGGGAATGTGCCATTGATTATTAGGGAGAATAGCACTAAACTGCTTCTGGTGTTGGAAGTACCTTTCACTCGCCTCAAAATTAATATGGTGCCACTAACAAATGATTTATATTGTGACTAAAATCTATTTTCAGACTTTCTATATGTTCCATTGTGTGACCCTCAAAACGTGTCATTCTCTGCAATGCATTTCATTGGCATGGTGACAGAAAGTAGGGCATATTGCAAGATGTGGACAAAACAATGAGATAGATAACGGGTACATTCTATGTTGGCACTGGATTAAGCTAAGAAGGAGTTGCACACAACAAATGTCACACAGTTTCCAACATTACTTATGGAGACAGGGTTGTGATGAACTGTATCAGGAATATGGGAGTGATGTGGAAGGCGTATTTGGGTGGACAGGAGATTAAGGGGAGATATTGAAGCTGATGCTCCAATAGTAGTTAACCATCTCGCTCTGCCACAAAGGTTAATCTTTTTGGCCTGTCTCAGCAGCACCTTGATGACACTATCCCTGGTGGTGGAGGTTAGAAGCAGGGGATGTTTCAAAAGTGGATTGGAAAAATGCAACAGATATGGGTATGTGCTATGTTGAGAATGGATGAAATTGATTAGAAATTGTAAGCTACATATAGCAGACATGGTTCAGTGTTCAGCATGGAGAAAGGGAAGTGAGAGCTCAGTCATGCAAGATGCGAGTGTGGTAATGGGCAATATGGTTTTGGTCAATAACAGTGGATATATAGTGATTCATGTAATCATGAGACCAAAACAGATAAAGTGTCACAGAAGATGGTTGTATGGTTAGTAAATAGACAATAGAAAATTCCCTTTTGTGCACCATAATCACGTGAAATCCCCTAATAGCTCTTCTGAAACAAATAAAAATGCACTAAAGGTTTTTACAAGAACTTGTATAAGTAATCTCTGCCACATTATATGTCCATTTAAAAATGGTGTTTCTTTAATTATCAACCATGGCATTCATGTATGGCTACACATATACAACTACAATTAAAGGTTAAAAAAAGAGAACTATTGCATGTTCAACATCTCCTTTAAAGCTACAATTTTTAAACATTCCTAATCACAACAATATACAATAGATTAAAATAAAAATAAAATAAATAAATTCTGCCAAAATCTTTGGTGCATTTCCATTTGTATCAGAAGAGCTTTTAGGGGATTCCACTTGACGAAGGTGCACAAAATGGAATATTGATTGTCTGTTTGTATACTACCCTGTCCCTTTTGGCAGTCAATGGTCACTCTCCTTTTTTCTGGGGTTGCATGGCTAATCCATTTTGCATCATTGTAAAATGGTATGACACAGTTGTTTGACGAATTTCAAAAAGAACAATTGATGGGGAGAATGCTGAAGCAATGTCAAAAATTCACCCCAGTACAGAAATCTGGGCCTAAATCCATTGTTTTTTTGCAAACCATACCATTCCAGTTTAGACTCAGCTATATGCAAATCAGTCTCGATCCTTCTTCCCATGGCAATAATCCAGCCCAAACTGACAGGCCAGGTCCTCCCTGGATGGGAAACATGCATCCTGGGACCAGTTTCAGGATATTACCCCTCATCCGCCAGGCTAGCTTGATTCCAATGGCATGGTGAGCATGGGACCCACATCTGGGCATACACTTCCCACTTGGGGGGACAATTGCAAAAAGAACAATTGCTGGACGGAATGTTGAAGCATTGTCAACCTTTCACCCCCAGTAACAGTTCATGCTGTACTGTTCCCATGAGGAGCAGAGTCAAGACTGATTTGCATATGGCTCGGTCTAAACTGAGGTGGAATGATGAGCAAAAGATTGATGGGTTGCGACGTTACTCAAGCGATCCTCAGTGGTTAGACAAATTGCAAGCATTCCTCCGGTTAACTTTTGTGTGTTTGTGTACTGCCTTACTGGCATGGGTATGCCCAGACTTGTGTCCCGTGCTCACTTTGCCACTGGATTTAAGCTAGCCTGGCTGATCAGGGCTGGTATCCTGGTTCAGGGAGGACCTAGCCTGGCAGTTTGGGCTGGACTGTTCCCATGAAGAGCCAGGTCCAGACTGAAATGCTTATGGCTGGGTCTAAACTGAGGTGGCATGGTGAGCAAAAGAATGATGGGTTGGGATGCTACTCGAGGGATCCCCAGTGGTTAAACAAATTTCATGCATTCTTCCCATCACCTTTGTGTTTCATGTAATGCCCTAGTGGCATGTGCATGCCCAGACGTGGGTCCCATGCTCAATTTGTCACCTGATTCAAGCTAGACTAGCTGATGAGGAGTAATACACCAAAACCGGTCCGGGGATGTTTGTTTCCAGTTCAGGGAGGACCTAGCCTGGCTGTTGGGGCTGGACTGTTCCCATGAGAAGCAGGGCGAAGTCTGATTTACATATGACTGGTTCTAAACTGAGGTTGCATGGTGACCAAAAGAACGATGGGTTAGGATGTTACCCCAAGCTATTTCCAGTGGGTAAACAAATTGCAAGCATTCCTCCCAACACCTTTTGTGTGTTTCATGACAGAGTAATTCATCATGACTAATTTGGTGCCTTTACATACATTTGTGCTGGCGAAAGTATGGTTTGGTAGTTAACATTTTGTGAAGTATGTGAGTTTACTTTAGTCATGAGAGAATGTTTAGTGAGCCTTTTATGTGAAACTTTGATAACGTAAAGGGAACATTCCACTATGAAAATATTTGTTTTGCAATGTTTCTTATCTTACATGACTGTTATCTCCACAACATACAGGCCAGCATAAGGCAGGCAAAGGGTAACTGGGTGAATAAAAAATTTAGTTAAGTCTGCCCTGGGATATATCTATATTTTATTTGCATGTTCAAAAACCGTACTAGCTACAACCACTTTCACATCACAACACAAACACACACTGTTTCAGTATCCTACACTCACTATACACAAACACACCGTCAAATCATATTATCTCAGTACCATACACCACCAAAAAATCTCAGTCATACCCTGACATACATTGAGGCCAGCTCTGGCAGTTGGCGCACTTACTGTGTGTGTGTATGTGTGTGTGTGTAGAAATGTCCACTGCTGCAGCCGGTTTGGTAACTGTCGCATTTATCCAGGAAACGCTTGCACAGGTGCTGGAGACTTTACTATATGTTTGAATAAGTGGCCACTGCTGCAGCCAGTGTTGTACCTGCTTTGTTTGTGGCACAAAAACCTGCACTGCTGTTGGGCCCATGGCTTTGTGTGTGTGTGAAGCTGTGTGCACTGTTTTAGCGTGTGCTGTAACTGATCTTCTCTGCGGGAAAAGCTTGTACTGCTGCTTTACGTGTTCTCTGTGTATGGGAGAGAAGCTTGCACTGCTGCTGCTGTGTGTGTGTGTGCATATAAATAATCCCACACTCTGTTGACTGGACCAGTCTTTACAGTGTTGTGCAGTAAGCTTGAAAAATAAAACCTCTCTTTACGACAGCCAAATCCATTGTTCATTGCCGGAGCACATACCTTTGCTCACGTAATCATGTAGCCTCCACGTTTACTTTTTGTCATTTTTGTGAGGCAACTGCAAGGGGATATTTGTATTGTATTGTATTGTATTGTGTTCTTATATAGCGCTGCTATCACCCTACAGGTATCTTGGCGCTCAGACAAGAATCAACGAATATCCTATAGTTTCAGGTTAGAAAAAAATGAACTAGCCTCTAAGGAATAGTAAGGTCTTCAATTCCTTCCTAAATTTCAACAGGCAGCTAGCCACCCTGTGGTCCTGTGGCAGCCCATTCCATAATTGTGCAGCTGCCACACATTTACGGAAGCATCGAGCGTGTTTGTGTCCTTGTTTAGAATCCAAGATATCCTGTTATGAGACTCTGGTAATTGTTGGAGTGGAGGATGATGGGAGTTTACATATGAGCCTTCTGCCCCCCCCTCCCCCCCAAATCACCTATTATTGTGCCTCACCATTCAGCATTGCAACTGGAGCCCCCTCCCTTTAAGACATTAAGGTGGTGGTCAGCTCTGTTTTTTGAAGCAGTGTCAGAAATAAATATCGACCTTTAGGACCGCAATAAAAAGTCCAGTGGAAGGCTGGATGGCAGACTCATATTTTCTGAAAGACTATTTAGTTGATTTTTTTCATATATTCATTGGATAGGGACTCCGTCTGAGAAAAAAGCCTGATATTCTGAGTTCAAATACTTCTAGTCTGTGGCACCAATATACATCAGTATAGATGCTTTAAAGGTAGCTCATAGCATTTCAAATGCATACTTCCTTGTTTGGGCAGAAAAAGAAATCCCTACAGATGATAACAAAGCTTAAGGTTTCATAGTAACTGTCTCCTAGGACACGAACCCAAAGACATGTCTTCAGGAAGTCCCCTGAGCCAACCTCTTGAAAGAGGTCACTCTGGCCGTCTTCTGTTTTATTACATAGTCCTGATTTTGAGGCTGTTCTTGTCGTGCTTGTCATTGGTTGTTATTTCCATCCATTCGAGAGCCTCTCAGCCTCTGACTGCCTCAAATAGGTTTTAAGTGCACTTAGACCATCAATTGTAAACATTTATTCCTTTGCGTCCGGCTATTGCCAAGGGTCAACTGTGTGTACACTGTATCACTGCCAAGTATATACCCGGGTTGTGTTTTTTTTTTTACAGAAACCGCATGTTACATCCATGGCGAGGTCACAGCGGTTGGAAGCTGTGATAAAAATATTTAACTGCCCTATGGTGTGGTATTGATCCAGCTGATCCTTGTAATGACCCTGGGTATCCCGAATAACATTAAATGTATTCATATGGATGCCAGTGATCATATTTGTGCCTCATGGGGACCTCAATACTTTATTGGCACTCACAGTGTCCATCTGAGCAACTGTGTCTTAAGCAGAAGACGGATACCGAGGTCTTGCTCACCAAATAAAAACATATGGCCAGTTAGCGCTGAAGATGCAAGTATTGTCCACTTCTAAGTAGAAAGTAAAGTGTTAACTGCCTGACTAGTATGTGGGTATAGGTCAACCAAAGATAGGCCTGGGAATGACTAAGGTAGCTTGTCAGAATGAGGCAAGTGGCGGAAAGCTCAAGCCAACAAGATTTCAAAAATGTTTTAAATGGGATTAACACAAAACCGGAATCCGCCTCTTTGGTACCTGCCATCCAACCCACAGGAGATTAGCAGCTCCTCTGTTAGGGAATGGAGGAATGCCGCCCCGTCCGTTCCTCCGTGGTGTTGAATCGTCTTTCCTCTTGAGCAGGTGCACCAATGCATATCAGTTCGTTGTCCCCACTTTTCACCCACCCCAGCATACTGCACAGCTGCAGCAGCGATAGTCAGTCGAATTGACTCAAGAAGCAAGAAGCGAACGTCATGTGGACTCCCGCAGCAGCAGACCTCTAATTAAAGCCAAAAGGCAAAGTAATGATTTAATTTTAACATGCGTTAGTACTGTAGTGTGAAGCAAGTATGTTGTATAATGGTTGAGGTACGTGCCCGGAAAAGTGCACTTCTTATTGTTGCCTGCGTTTGTTTTTATGTAAATTACCTGCTGTACAATTGTGATTGCTGGGCTACCCGAATAATATTAATGTGTCTCCGACAAATTGATTAAGTGGATGGAGCCAGTGGAAGAAGTGGGTGAAGCTGGGGAAGTGGGTGTGGCCTCCTACAAAAATCTGAGCACCTGGGCCCTTATTTATGAGGCCTTGCGTCAGTTTTGCGCCGACGGTGCGTCACTTTTTGTGACGCACCAGCGGCGTAAAAAATGCGCCTTGTTGAGCCATATTTAAAAAGTGACGCATCTAGGTAGATGCGTCACTTTTTAAACCCCTGCGCCACATTATACCTGCGTCAGGTATAATGTATGCAGAGGGGGCGTTCCCCCGCAAAAAGCCTCGTAATAATGACGCATTGAAATCTATGAGATTTCACTGCGTCAATTTTAGGATGCTGTTGCGTCAAAATCTTGCGCCTGCCTCACAGCAGGCGTAAGACTGGCGCAAGCCCTTTCACATGGGGCTTTCCCCATGTGAAAGGACGCATTGCTGGAGTTGCGTCACTTTTGTGACACACTCCAACAATGCGTCACTTTTGCGCTTACAGATATGTCAGAAATACTGACGTATCTGTAAGTCCTTGCGACATGATGCGTCATACATTAAATATGACGCATCATTGGTGTCGCAAGGAGTGCGCAGTGAAAAGTGACGCATCGCTGTTTTCACGCAGCGATGCGTCACTTTTCATAAATGAGGCCCCTGGACTTAATATTTTACAAATTAAGCACTGGATGGTACAATACGGTCAGAACGTTCCTTCGTGCAGGTGCGGGGTTCATCATTCAAATCTGTTAGAACATACACAGAAAAACATTCACACAGAACCTAAAATAGTATGATCATCTTAATTGACGTGAACGGGTGCATCTTGGCTCCTGAAATGAGAAAAGGGAAAACAAAGAGACCAGAGAAAAAAGCATTGCACTTAATGTGAGTCATTTAAAATTGACTATAGTCAACTTTAACGTAAAATATTGAAAAGACACAATCAGTTCACCTTCTGTGTGTGTGTGTGTGTGTAAATCTCTGCTCAAAATGCTTTTTGGGGGGTAGTTTCCAGTGTATTTCCACTAGAAGCTAACATCAACACACTCATGTCCATTGTGTTTCAGTAGCATGAGTAGAATATTCAAATGTCCAGTAGAAAATGCTCATAAAATGTTACTTCACAGTGCCCTAATGTTATTTTGTAGATCTCATTGTGCCAACAGAGCTTAATTCATAACAGTTTGTAACCCCATCGAGTGTTGCAAGCGTTTCATTTTAGCGAATGTGGCAAAAGTTCCATATTCTTCTAATGTCACGGGCAGGTCTCCCTCCCATGGTCATGATAAAAATGTAACTTCCACTGAGTCTCCGTTTTCACAAACTGTTGCACAATCGCAGACCCAGAATGCTGTATTTTCAGGAATGCAGATGAAAGAAAGAAAAGCAATTGGCATAATGACTGGGTTACCCTCCTAGCAGGTGATTTGATCTCCCCACAGAGAGTTTATCAGCAACAGCATTATGAATATATTCCTGTGGGTTTCTATCCATCTGCCCTCTCATTATAATCCATAACTGTTAGCAGCTTGTGGTACAGTACTTCAAATACTCTAGACAGCAACTACTTTTGAACAGAACTGTTACATGTGCTCATGGCGTGATTACAGCGAAAAAAAGTGAAGATTTGGTCTAGTATTACAAAGCATTAATACCATGGAACTAAGGTTGAAAATTAATCCCTGATTTCTCTTCCTTTGCGGGTTTTCGGGCGGGGGAATGATGTTTTCATTGTCTGCAGCCACTTTTGGGCAATTTCAGCAAAGCTTATGTGTTCTGAATGTAATAAACCCTTGTTTAATTTCTCACTCTGGAAAGCAGAGATGCAGGTCTCGAAGACGTCGCCACTTTTCTGCATGCAATATGAAACCCCATACATGTGCGAATACTGAACTAATTTACGACAAAAGGGCAAAGGAAGAGAATTAAAAAAAAACTGAACTTAGAACTGGGTTTAAATGAGAACTGAAGAAAACCATTCAAACATACATATTTAAATATATCAGTACAAAAACAGAACACAAATGTGGTAACGTGCAATGGTAAAAAGTTGAGTAATTTTTCAAAAGTTCAGAAATGTAATTTAATGACATTTTTATTGTGTAATGTATTTTTATGATGGTTTTTAATTGTCGAAATGAAGATTTACTGAACTGAACTGAGTAAGTGAAATGTTTACCCAAACCACCCCTATAGTGGAGTGAATGCATGCTTTCTCTAGCTATGTGTTTCAACCCAGATCTAAATCAGACCCTGTGTCACTGGTATTGAAGCCAAGTTAATTGCATTTATACAGTCTACATTTGACTGCATGTGGCTTATTTGCACTGGAATTTGCTTCTGGGCGCAGGATGAACATTGTCTTTTTTAGAAAGGCTGCTGCTGGGAGAACAGTCACATCTTCAGCCTTGTCCATAAGACAAGGCTATCTTCTGAAGAATGAGGCTCCAATGAAAACCTTCAGTTCATTTGGTATACACGAGGGTCCCTTACCAAGGGTCATGTGGAGTGTAGTTGAGGTGGTGGGATATAAAGACAAACTTACAACTATAAATGTTATCAGATCTTCTTACCCAATGTAGAACCACCGTGAAGGAAGAGGTTACTCCTATTCTTAACTGTATTCAAAAGTTAGCAGCTAGCATGGGTAAAGCACAGGTAATTTCCCAACAGAATGCCATCCCTAGTGCATCATCTAGATGTCAAAAAACGAGGCCCCAGATTTACCAGAATCCACCTGAGACCCGGCTAATTCAATTCAAATACAGAAACCATCCTGCCTCTAGACCAGGCTAATTGTAATAAGGCAGTATGTAATATCAAAGCTGCAGAAAAGAGTACTTCTGCACTAGAAGGGCAAGTTCATTTAGGACACCAGAGTCTGACAGAACTTTATCTAGGGAGGGATGCCCAAATGCAAAACCAGCGCACAGTGGCAAACTCAATTAGTAACGCTGTAACGGGCAACATACCCACAGAAGGGAATGGAGGTGGTGGCCTCTTATCAAGAAAAACTCAAATATTGTCCCTTCCAACCATAAACTTACCCCCAGCGGCGGCCCCATATTTAATTACTTTGGCTGGAGTCCCCGAACTTAAGCACCGACAGAAGGAATCACAGCTTGATCTCAGAAACAAGATCTTGTTTTGGATGGCAACACACAAACAATTTTCTTATAATAGGGCTGGTGAGATTCTGATGGTTCGGAGGGTGGCTTGGGTGGGTCCTACAAAAAAAACAATACAAGGGGACTGTGTGATTGTTAGTTTTAAGTACCCAGAAGCTGCACGTAGGTTAGTAACCCAACCTTTTTGCCCCCTGGAACAACAAAAGGCCATCAGAGTGTTTACTCTGGATTTCTTTTATCCCTCCTCCCGTAGGGTGAGTGAAGCCTATACTGCCTTGGATTGCGGCAGATGGCGAATGGAATCCCATAAAATCCCTACAACTCATTCACACTACTCTTCCTTCTTTACTATTCCGGACTCAAATCGATTTGGGCACTTGGAGGATGTAGATTGACTGGGAGGGCTTGAAGTCGCTAAACATGATAAACTTGGATCATGGGCTTCTGATGCATCACCTCATCCAAGTCAGGTCTATCAACATCTCACAGTGAATAGCGGGGCGGGATTGGACCCCCAAAATTGGGATATTTCTCTTTGCAAGAAGTCCAATGGACCACTCGAAATTGGTGGATCTCCCCTAACGGTTGCCTACAAATCTATAGGGTTACACACTGAGAATAAATCTACCAGTGTTTGTGGAGGAAATAGTGCTATTCTTCCCGCTGGCCCAGTCCCTGTGCACTCTGTCCCACCAGGGGGGCAGTCTTTCACGGAGAATAATCTCAAAGTTCTGTCCTGGAATATGGCAGGCTTATCTAATAAATTAGCTTGCCCCGATTGGGGGATTTTTATAGACCATTGTGATGTCTGCCTTCTCCAGGAGACATGGGCAAGGGAAGAGATTGTAAGGTTGGGCTTTGCGTCATATAACAACATGGCCTCTATTCGAGAAAGGGGTAGACCTTATGGGGGATTATCCATATTGGTAGCCTCGCATTTGGGTTGTAGGTAACACAATTAAATACTCCAACTATAGATCTTCTATGTGTCACACTTAAGTTCCCGTCTAAACTAAGGGTGACTTTTATTAATGTCTATTCCCACCCTGTTAGGTTGGGGAAAGAATCCCCTACTTTGGCCCTGCTGGGTACTTTTATCTCCACTATCTCTGGTGAGAGTAGACTGATTATTGCGGGAGATTTTAATTGTCAATACGAGCCCTTACATGCCATTGGAAATTCACTTACTAAAGAAGAAGATGAGCAATGGTCTATTCCAGAGCTTCAGATTGCTCCTACTAAGGTCTGGTCACCACTGGCTCTCCAATTGAATTCTGTAACTATGGCTCATTCTCTGAGAGCCTGCAATGGACATGCCCATTCAGATCGGGAAGGGAATGCCATGTTTAATCGCTTTGGTCAGTCCTCCCGGTTAGACTATATCTTGGTATAGACAAGGACATGGTCTTGGGTTATTGATTTTGAGATTTTTTTATGCCATGACAGCGACCATAATGCTTTGGTCTTAAATTTAAGACTTCCTGAGATAGGCATTGCCCCTGGGGAAAAAACTAGTAAGGAAAGTGCATTGCTTCTCTCTAATGATAGAAGAAGGCTTAAATGGTCTATGATAAAACAAATGTAAGCATGGGTGAAATTTGCGAATTTGCGTTCCGCGAATTCGCGGATTGCCCCGTGAAATTGCAAAAAAAATCAGCGAATTCACGAATTTCCCCACAAAATTGTGGATTTTTTTGCTATTTGCCCTGGAGTACTTTCTACTGGCTAATCCAGTAAGTGCTCCCTCATTGGGTAAATGTATAGTGCTTTTACTACACTGCAGCTGCGTAAAGGGCCAGAAGATGTGTCTCCGGTGACCATGTGTGCCTGTAACACAGGCACTGGCACAGGCACACATGGTCACTGGAGACCCATCTTCTGGCCCTTTACGCAGCTACATTGTAGTAAAAGCCCTATGGGGCAGATTTACAAGCCGCTTGCGCCTCTTTTGCGCCACAGTTGCGCCACTTTCATGACGCAGCGGCAGCACAAAAGATGCGCCATGGTGCTGGGTATTAACAACGTGACGCATCTGAGAGATGAGTCATGTTGTAAAGCCCTGCGCCATCAGGAGGTGTTCCGGCGCAGGGGAGGGTGTTCCTGCGCAGGAACGCCTCCTAAAAGTGGCTGAGTGAAATCTACAAGATTTTACTCAGTCACTTTTAGGCCAATGCTGCGTCAAAACCCTTCACCTGCTTGAAGCAGGCGCAAGGCTTGATGCAGCATTGGGGAGACATGGGCCCCCAGAGCATTGCTGGAGCTGCGTCGCGCTTCCCACGCAGCTCCAGCAATGTGCTGCTTTTACGGCACAGATGCGTGACGCAGCTGTGCCGTTTTTGCCACATGGTGCGCCGCATTGTAAATGCGGCGGACCATGGGTGACGGAGCTGCGGTGCACTATAACTGGCGCATCCCTGGGGATGCGCCAGTTATTGTAAATCTGCCCCTATACATTTAGCCAACAAGGGAGCACTTACTGTTTAGACAGTAGAAAGTACTCCAGTTGAGTAGAGGTATTGCACAAAACGGTGGCATCTTCGTGGACAAACACGCAGGGTGGGATTCATTCTGCCCCCTTTTAGACTCGTTTTTTGTGCCCTTCTGCCCTGTGTTAGACTCGTTTTTCCCTTGTTTTTCTGCCCTTCTGCTCTCTGTTAGATTCGTTTTTCCCTTGTTTTTCTGCCCTTCTGCCCCCTGTTAGACTCGTTTTTTGTGCCTTTCTGCCCTCTGTTATTCCCTTGTTTTTCTGCCCTTCTGCCCTCTGTTAGACTCGTTTTTTGTGCCCTTCTGCCCTCTGTTAGACTCGTTTTTGTGCCTTTCTGCCCCCTGTTAGACTCGTTTTTTGTGCCCTTCTGCCCTCTGTTAGACTCGTTTTCCCTTGTTTTTCTGCCCTTCTGTCCTCTGTTAGACTGTTTTTTGTGCCCTTCTGCCCTCTGTTAGACTCGTTTTTTGTGCCCTTCTGGCCTGTGTTAGACTCGTTTTTCCCTTGTTTTTTGTTCCCTTCTGCTCTCTGTTAGATTCGTTTTTCCCTTGTTTTTCTGCCCTTCTGCCCCCTGTTAGACTTGTTTTTTTTGCCCTTTTGCCCTCTGTTATTCCCTTGTTTTTCTGCCCTTCTGCCCTCTGTTAGACTCGTTTTTTGTGCCCTTCTGCCCTCTGTTAGACTCATTTTTGTGCCTTTCGGCCCCCTGTTAGATTTGTTTTTTGTGCCCTTCGGCCCTCTGTTAGACTCGTTTTTCCCTTGTTTTTCTGCCCTTCTGCCCTTTGTTAGACTGCTTTTTGTGCCTTTCTGCCCTCTGCATCAACACATCATCACTCAGCGCTACCCCAGCATCACTCAGCACCACCACATTATCACTCAGCACCACCACATTATCCCTCAGCACCACCACAGCACCACTCAGCACCACCACAGCATCACTCAGCACCACCACATTATCACTCAGCACCACCACAGCACCACTCAGCACCACCACAGCATCACTCAGCACAACTACAGCATCACTCAGCACCACTCAGCACCACCACAGCATCACTCAGCACCACCACAGCACCACTCAGCACCACCACAGCACCACTCAGCGCCACCACAGCATCACTCAGCGCTACCACAGCATCACTCAGCGCCACCACATTATCACTCAGCACCACCACAGCACCACCACAGCATCACTCAGCACCACCACAGCATCACTCAACACCACCACAGCACCACTCAGCACCACCACAGCACCACTCAGCACCACCACAGCATCACTCAGCACCACCACAGCATCACTCAGCACCACCACATTATCACTCAGCACCACCACAGCACCACTCAGCACCACCACAGCTTCACTCAGCACCACCACAGCCTCACTCAGCACCACCACAGCTAACAGCACCACTCAGCACCACCCCAGCATCACTCAGCACTATCCCAGTATCACTCAGCACCACCACAGCACCATTCAGCATCACCACAGCACCACTTAGCACCACCACAGCACCACTCAGCGCCACTCCTGCATCAATCTGCGCAACCATTCAACAACAACTGGTTCAAATATGTTCTCTCAATGTTTCAAGCTTTATTACAAATGTCACAAAAAGATGTTAATATTTCACTTCTGTTCTTGGATTTTCGTCACAATAAAATACACTGAACATAATCTTCACAAAAGTTATTTACAAAAGTTTAAGCTATTGCCATTATAAATTGAAATCACTTTTATTTAAGTATTAATTATTTAAAAAAATTAAAAGCCAATGTAATTTGTAATATCGATACATCTAAGTCACTTAAATACAAAACATGTTGCATTACAAATGCTATAGGTGTCACATTTGCGAAAGTTATAACTATTAGCATTGTAAATGACAAAGCTATTAATTTAGCTATTTTCAAAACCAACACATAAATAAAAAAAATTGTCATTTACAAGACCAATAGCTCAAACTTTCCTAATGCAAGACCTATTGCATTGCAAATGCTTGTTTTTATATCTGTCAGTGCTTCCTGTTGAGGTTTAATTTTCGTGACAGGCGCCTCATTGCCTACTTGTAACTATTCTCTGACCCTGCTTCAAGGGTCAGAGCAGGGTCAGAGAATAGTTGCAAGTAGGCAACAAGGCGTCAGGAAGCACTTACAGGCTTACAGCAGCAGGTGCCCAAGTTGAAGTTAATTTCTTTGTAACCCTTTTGTAAAAGGTTACAAAAAATAAGCTTCAACTTTTGCACCTGCTGCTGTAACCCTGTAAGTGCTTGGCTGAACATTCGTCCCGCTGATTTGTGGATTTTACCGCGATTTCGCGAGATTCGCTGATCGCGAAATCGCGGAAAATCCGCAAGTTCCGCGAGCGGAACGAATTTTCAGCCCATGCTTAAAAACAATCCCCAGATAAAATGAGTGCCTTATATCTAGTTGTCCATAAGTTCTTTGTGGAGATAAGTGGTTTTATTGAGCACAGACAGGAAGTGATGCTAAATAAAATCTATAAATCACACCCGGGGCTGGTGGCTGATCTGGCAGACTTACCTAACCCAATAGTGACTAAATCGAGGTCGAACCAGAAGACCCAATCGTGGTTTGATCATAAGTGTAAGAAGGCAAAGTCTCTATTAATTGAGTCAATTAAAGCCCCCGACAGGAGACAAATAAAACTCAGGAGGCAGGAGTATAAGCAGGTTATTACAGAGGCTAAACAGCTCTGGGAAAATAGTAAATGGGACAGTATAAAAAGTGCTCTGGGGAATAGGAATATGCGGGAATTCTGGGCAATAGTGAGAACTAGCAGTGGATATGGTCAAGTGGCAGATGAGCCGAATATTGCGACTGAGAAGTAGATGGAACATTTTGGGGCGCTGTATTCGACCGAAGTGGTTACTTCCATTTCGCAGATAATCTCCCAGAAATAATATATTGATTCTTCATATAGTCCTGAAAATGCTCCCACATTGCCCAGAATAAAAACTGATGTAGGTAAAATGATAACATTGTTGGAGGTGGAAGGTGCGATCAAAAGACTCCCGGCAGCCAAAGCACCTGGTCTTGATAAAATCCCCGGGGATCTGTTTAGGGATCAACCAGCAGTATGGACTCCATACTTTTGCCTGATGTTTAATGCTATACTCCAGGGCTTCCCTATACCTGAACCTGGCTGGGGGCTGAGATCGTACCAGTGTTTAAAAAGGGCTCTCCATTAATCCCTGCAAACTATCGTCCGATTAGTTTGATCATCGTTAGCCAAAAACTTTTCATGCGGATTGTCCTCGATCAGCTCCAGACCTGGTTGGAGGAAAATGAGATATTGAGCCCATATCAAGCCGGATTTATGGAAAAAACATCCACTGTAGACCAACTTCTTAGATTGCAATTTTTGTATTGGAAAACGGTGAAAGTAGAGGGTGGCAGCCTCTACTTAATTTTTGTTGACCTTAAGACGGCTTTCGATTTGGTACCTCGGGACATCCTGTGGTTGGTATTGGCGGACATGGGGATCCCCACATACCTCGTTGATATCATCAGGAGACTCATTTCAAAAAATTTTGCCCAAGTTAGGAGTGGCAAAAGGGGTGTTCTGACACCTAGGTTCCGGGTCAACAGAGGAGTGAGACAGGGGTGTGTGTTGCCCCCCACCCTTTTCTGTCTTTTCACCAATGCCTTAATTGCCTACCTTATGGGGGTCAAAGACATCGATGCCCCGAAAATAAGAAATGAACAGGTAGTGGCATTAATGTTTGCTGACGACACCCTTCTATTGTCAAAATCCCCGATGCGAACATAGCGTGCCCTAGACAGCTTTGCCAGCTTTTGTAAGAAAAGGGGGTTGGAGATCAACACACAAAAGACAAAGTATATGATTTGTAATCCACCAAAGACCACCCGTCCCAACCCTTCTTTAAATGGCATCACTCTGGAAAGGATAAGTGTATTTGAATACTTGGGTGTCACCCTCACAGACAACATGGAGTGGGGTCCCCAGATTGCCAAGGCCAAACTTAGGTTGGTACAGACTACGGGAGGTGTCTTGAAATTGCATAGGGAATCCACCTCTAAACCAGTTGCCTCCATTCTGGAAATTTACAAAGCACAAGCTAGGGGAGCTATATTATATGGGGCAGAACTGTGGGGACACTGCTCGACTGAATTTATTCTCAAAGCAGAAAATAGTTTCTTGAGATCTTTATTGGCTCTTGAGGTTCCGTGACAATTGTAAGTGATGTTTTTCGACTCGCACGAATATGGTCGAGTCTGGTATCTACGAACCGCAAATGACGAGTTTAGTAAGTGTGCGCAGTTTCGCTGTGCTAACTTAAACTGTTCGTTTGCTACGTGGATTTTTCATCTGTACCCACGGGTTCCATCTTAGATACGGCATCCATTTTGTCTCTTGCCCTCAAGTAGCCAGCGAACGGACGTTGTCCGCTTCGCGACCCTGGGACTCCAAAGATATTTGCGGAAGACACATGTCCTTTGTAAGTGTCTTTATGATGAGGGGGATGATACTGTAAGACAGATGGCCCCGCTCGAGGCTCATCTCGCCGTGGCGGTTTATTGTCTTAGCCGTGCATCTCATTAGACACGTCCTTTTGATGCCTGTAGCTCGTGTTTCCCGATACCTCCCCTTTTACACCCTTTCCAATCTCCCCACTGTTTTCATCTTCCTCTACACCTGTCCCTGTTCCTATTTCGATCTGTTTTACTGCTGATTGGAATGTACTAATGGTGGGAAGATGGGTTTTTACAGTTGGGAACCGCCAAATGTTTCCGCACTTATGTTCCGGACCTTATGAGTATTAAAGTGACCAGAGCGACCCCTCTCGGGGATAATTGTGGGAACCGGGTTGTAAACCTTTGTCTGCTATGCAAACCTATGGGAGAATTGTGTATAAAAGGAGCGATCCACAGAACCAATTTGAAGCAGTCTCCCTGAACTACACTCGTTGTACTTCCGTGATCTCTGTGTTTCCCTGCAGCAAATAAACCTTGAATCTTTGACGCCGAAGGAAGTGTCCCGTGTCTCTGTCATTTGTACGCCGGAGCAGGTTACCCACGAAGGTTTCAGGTGTTGTCCCCTGGCACCGCTGGGTCTTAAAGAACCCAGTCCTTCAGTTGGCGCCCAACGTGGGGCTGCATCAGTGGTACCGGTCCAAGCCCGACGATCGTGAGGAACTTCGTGTGAAATCTCCGAGGGAAGGTGCACTCCGCTTCATCGATCCTGTTGTCGAAACAAGTGGCCCAAAGACTTTTCCCGCGAAGATTCCTGCCTCCTGACGGCTGCGACGGACTGCTGCCCTGACTGTAGACCTGTTTTGGCGCCTGGCGTAGACCTTGGTAGAGCGAGACGATTGACGGGCCTTCCTGGTGACGCCATCGATCTTTGAGTTAAGTATTTGTGGGTCGCTCCCAGAGTTCTTGGTTGTGGTTGCTTAGTGGTTGCATGGTTCCATTGCATTTGTAGTTCTTGGTACTTTGTTGTGTTGTTTGACGACTGCAGCCGCCAAAAACCGAGGGTTTTTGCTTTTTGCTGGGACTTGGTAAATCCCGTAACCCTTGAAGTTTGTGAAACTCGGCTAGTGTGCAAGATGCCTAGTCGCAGTACTTTGTTTAGTTGTTTCAGACGTTGTGGTGCGGATTCCCGGCTGGAGGACTCGTGTCCGATACCTCCGGTTGGAACTCCCACTTATGAACTGTACAGTAAACATGGGCTAGGCCCGATTACTTTTAATGATTATTGGATTCGCTATACAAAGAAGGATGGTGTCCTTAGTTGGCCACCTCATGGTAGCTTTGAGACCCCGATCTTAGATAACCTAGAGGCTAAATTGTTCGAGAAAAAGTCAAGGCCGGCCATGTTTGATGCCTTTCAGTTGTGGCGTAAAGAAGCCCGACAGAAAGAAATCAGACAGACTAAACGAAATCAGAGAGATGGTGTTGCTACCATTGTAAAGAAAGCAGAGCAATTTCAGCGTGATAAGGAGGTTAAGGAAAAGGAAGTGTTTGACAGATTACAGCGTATGACTATAGATAAATGCTATCCTACTTTGCCTACGGAGTCGGAAAAGAAGGAAGAGGCAGTTGAGGATCCCTTAATGTCCTATCTTATGAAGTCGCCACCTCCGTATGTACAGGGTACCACAGCTCCTGTGGTTCCTCCTGTACCTATTCTTCCACCTATTCTTCCTTTGCCTGTTCCTCAATCTGCACCTGTTCTTCCGACTGTTCCTGCTCCTTTGACCGTTGCTATCCCTACTGCTCCTCCGCTTCCACATACTTCTGCTCCCGCTACTACTCCTGCTCTGTTAACTCCTGCTGTTGTTTCTGTCTCTACTCCTTCACTCGTTAGTCCTGTGTCCTATACTTCTCCCTCTACTCGTAGTCGTAATTCTCCTCTTGCGGCTAGCTTCTTTCATTCGCTCGGACCTGTTCTTGGGTCCGCTGGTTCAGATGGTCCTCAGAGACGTAGTCAGCTTCCTGGTAACAGGGAACGCGCTTCGCTATATAATATGGCGATGGGTTGGATGACGCATCCCCTTAGAAATCCACCACGTGTCGTACTCGATACGTTTTGTCAATTCAATATACCAACCCAAAGATTCGTGTTCGAAGAAATGTGTAAGGTTCTTCGTGATCAGATATCGGCTGATGCACCTGACGAGGTGCTGACCGCTTTGTCTGATCTACAGCTTCAGTTCTCGACTGGACTGATAGTGGATACCAACGTTCGACGTGCGGTTGAGCGGTTGCTATCTTTTCGTCCCACTCCTATACCTCAAGCCTTGTTTGTTGAAGATGTTGAAAGACAACCAGATGAGTCTGGCCAATTTCCTATGCGTGAAGTTCCACCAGTATGGATGCCAGGTGATGCTACTGCTAATCCTATTATTCTGCCATATTTCCAGAGAGTATGGATACATCTCCCATGGAAACGATCAGAAGTGTTACAGGTAAAGCAATCTTTGCCTGACCCTCGCAAAAATCCTGCAGGGTACTATAAAGAATTATCGCAGCTCGTAGACGCTACGATAATGAATCTTGCTGATATAGATATGCTATTTGGCAATGTGGTACCGCAACCGGTATGGGCTAAGATTCGTCAGGAGAATCATCCCAATGAATTAGGTGGCGATTGGGCTGCTCTTATTGCGGCCGATACGCGACAAGTTGGTGGGGCTAAGCCTGAACAACTCATTACTGCTCTCCCTCAAAGAATAATCACGTTAATGAAAACTCTTATGCCAGCTATGAGAGTGAACTGGGACAAATTGTCAGCTTGTAAACAGAAGAAGGACGAGAGTGTCTCCGACTTCTTTACGAGATTCGAGGAGGCATTCATCGACCATAGTGGCCAGGATATGAGCACTGAGGGTGGTCAACGGTTATTTGTGGACAAATTCGTTTCAAACTTATTGCCCGATTTGAGCAATAAATTAAAGAATTCAGAAAGTGCGTGGGCCGTTTCTACTTCAGCTCAAATATTGGCCACGGCACAATATTATGAGAATAGAGAGAAAGAAGAGAACGACCGTGCTGATAAAAAGACGAAAGAACTCAAAACTAAAGTGTTGTTACAGCAGGCCTATCCTCCACGTTCGAATCAGAATGCTTCGCAACAAAATAGATCGCAGCCACAATCGAACCGATCACAATCTCGTAATGACTCCTCTTCCCAAAGATCCTCGTTAGGGTACAATCAATGTGCCTATTGTAGACAGGAGGGTCATATCAAATTCAATTGTCCTGTTCTAAACGATCGAAATAGTGGTAATTCATCTAGAGGAGGTCGTGGTGGTTCACAGCAGACGTCACGTGGTAGAGGTCGTGGTGCTCAAAATGACCGTTCAGATAACTCATCCAATTCCGATAATTGTTTTGATCAACGTGGATCATCGCAAGGACGATCTGCGCAGTACAATGTAGACGATTATTACGTCGATCAGGGAACTGACGACAGTAATTACTAGGACAGCCATAGACAAGGAGAGGGAGTGGTATCAGTTCCGGTTGATCAGAGAGGGCCTTACGTCGCAGTTGCTACATCGGGCGTCGTTGAGCCTTTTCTGTTGGACACTGGTGCAGCGAAAAGTTCCATAAAGCATTCGAAACTCCCTGGCGCACCTTTGTCTGGCTTAACAAATGTTTCCGTTGGATTCTCTGGCGCCCCTGTTAGCAATCCAGTTTCGCGCCCTCTGCCCCTTACAATTGGGCCTCGTGAGCTAGAAGCTCCGTTGATTTTGACTACTGGCTGTGGTGAAAATCTTTTGGGTCTGGATTTGCTTAAACGCTTGTATGCAACCCTGTATTGTTCCCCTGCGGGTGTAAAGCTTACGTTGGGAGAGAAGGTTGTCTCTCCTATGTACTTGTCTCTCGATAAGCTTCCACCGGAATTGAGTTCTCTTCCTGCATCTTTGTGGGCAACAGGTCCCAACGACGTGGGCCTGCTTGACATCTCCCCTTATGTTGTTCAGTTAAAATCTAATGTGCGGTTGCCACGTATTCCCCAGTATCGTATCTCTCTTGATGGAGAACGAGCATTGTTAGCGATCATCTATGATTTGATCGAGAAAGACGTAATTGAAGAAACACGAGGAAACGTGTGCAACAGCCCTGTACTGCCCATTCTAAAACGTACTGATCCTTCGAAACCACCTGTTTATCGTTTTGTTATCGATTTACGGGAGGTAAATAAAATTGTGATTCCTCAGTTCCCCGTTGTGCCTGACATCACGGCACTACTGACTCTGATTCCAGCTTCTGCATCTTGGTTTTCGGTGATTGATTTGAAGAATGCGTTCTTCAGCATTCCCATTGCAGAAGAGAGCAGAGACCTTTTCGGTTTCTCTCTTGGTGGACGCAGCTTCCGGTTCAAACGCGCTCCTCAGGGCTACTGTGAAAGCCCATCGATTTACAGTCAAGCCTTGAAGGGTCAACTGGATGCATTTAGGTTGCCGGCTGGTGCGGCCTTAATCCAATACGTCGATGACCTATTGGTAGCTGCAGATACTCAGGACATTTGCAAAATTGCTACGGTGTCGTTGCTGCAACATCTCTGCGAGTTAAATCATAAGGTGTCACCTTCTAAACTCCAATATTGTTGTCAAGAAGTAACCTATCTAGGTCACTTATTGTCAAAGGAGGGAAGGCGGTTGACCCCAGAGAGAATTGCAGCAATTGCACGAATGGCTGTGCCAACAACCCAAAGAGATGTGCGTGCCTTTCTAGGTATCACGTCGTATTGCAGGCAATGGATTCCAAATTTTTCACTGCTAGCGAAACCATTGGTAGCCCTTACGTGCAAGGATGTTTCAACTCCTTTACCATGGACGGAAGAATGTCAGAAAAGTTTTTCTGAATTACGTGATTCATTGTGTTCGGCTCCTGTGTTAGGTACTCCTGACTATAGCAAGCCGTTTACATTATATGTTCACGAGAGGGAAGGTTGTGCTTTGAGTTTCTTAACGCAACCTTTTGGTGGTAAGCAACGTCCATGTGCATATTTTTCCTCGACCTTGGACCCGGTAGCTAGAGCATTGCCGAGTTGCTTGAGAGCAACAGCGGCAGCTGCGGTGTCCATCCGACAATCAGCAGGACTGGTCATGGATAATATGCTTACGGTGATGGTTCCGCATGCAGTCGACACTCTTTTGAATCGTACGAAAACTCAGCATTTGACGAGTGCGAGATTGTCTGGGTACGAGTTGACGTTGCTGGCAAGCCACATTCAGATAAAACGTTGTAATGTCCTGAATCCGGCGACTTTGTTACCAATTAGCTCAGAGTCAGATGAAATAACAGAACACGATTGTTATTTGAGGACAGAAGAGGAAACAAAAGGTCGAGTGGACCTTAAAAACACTCCTTTGGAAGACCCAGATGGAACGCTGTATGTGGATGGTTCATGTTTTAAATTATCGAATGGCGATGTGACTACTGCATATGCTGTTGTAACGTTGAATACTGTTTTTGAGACTGCAAGATTAAATCAGAATTCTGCCCAAGCTGCAGAACTGATCGCTCTCACCAGAGTGTGTGTGTTAGCGAAAGGGAAACGCGTGAATGTGTTTACCGACAGCCAATATGCCTTTGGCGTCGCACATAGTTTTGGACGGTTGTGGAGAGAGAGAGGTTTTCTGACATCGCATGGTACGAAGATTCAGCATGGCCAGCTTGTGAATGATCTTTTGGATGCACTTACGTTGCCTAAGCAAGTGGCGATTGTCAAATGTAGTGCGCATCGTAAGGTGACGGATGATGTTGGTCGTGGTAATGCGTTTGCGGATGAGACTGCTAAGGAGACTGCCCGGAGCCTTAGTACTCGAATGTATGTGACGAGTTCGGTTAGGTGGCCTACAGAATCGAGTATGTGTGAGGACACTATCGAAAGTGTGAAAGCGATTCAGAATGAGGCCACCGAGACTGAAAAGATGAAGTGGAAAGAAAGTACGGGAAAGTTGGATGCGAATGGTTGTTGGATTGACTTATCGGATCAGAAAAGATGGATGTTGCCTGATGCATATGTGCTGGCTGTTGTGACAATGGCACATGGGTTAGCACATATTAGCGCGAAAGGTATTTGCAAGTTGCTGTCTCCTGTGTGGAAGAATGATGGTATCACGAAATGTGCTGAACGATTGGTTAAGAATTGTATGGTATGTATGTTGTACAATCCTGGTAAGGGAACCCCAACTCCTCCTGGTAGTTTGGCTCCCCCTTCATGTCCCTTTGAGGTGATCCAATTAGACTTCATCCATATGGAGCGATGCAATAACCTGAAATACGTTTTAGTTGTGGTTTGCGCGTTCTCCCGATGGATCGAAGCCTACCCTCTTAAGGACAACACTGCTTTGTCAACTGCGAAAATCCTACTGAAGGAATACTTTCCTCGGTACGGAATGCCTAGAGTTGTGTGGTCCGATAACGGAAGTGAGTTTGTGGGGAGTGTGATGAAGAGTGTGTGTAAGGGCCTTGGAATTAATCAGAAATTCCATAGCGCCAATCATTCCCAGTCAGCTGGTTTGGTTGAAGGGTACAATGGCACCCTTAAACTAAAGCTAGCGAAGATTCAGGCTACGACTGGTCTCTCGTGGCCTGACGCTTTACCCTTAGCATTATTGTCAACAAGGGCAACTGTACACTCCCGAGTAGGGCTTAGTCCCTATGAAATAGTGTTCGGTCGTCCTGCCAATGTTTGGGGGGTCCCTAGGCCGGGTGTGTTCTGTGATCTTGAGTATCCAATGTTGATCGATTATCTTCATGACTTGACTGCTAAACTGAGGTTAATTCACCAGCAGGTTTACGAAGCATTGCCGACGCAGACGGAGGGTCCAGGCCACCAGCTCCAGCCCGGAGACTGGGTGGTGACGCGGAATTTTTCGCGCAAGAAAAACTTGGAGCCAAGATTCACTGGACCCTACCAGGTCCTCCTTGCCACGAGAACTGCAGTTCGTCTAGAGGGTCGGAAAAACTGGGTGCATGCCACCCATACCAAAAAAGTCCCTATTCCGTTGCCAGCAGACTCGTGGGTGAAGAGAGGCATTGCATCAACTGAAACCAAAGGATTGCCGGCGTTTGTACCTTTCAGCGACGCACAACCTGTCGGAGAATCCTCAGTGCAGCAGAAAGACACTGTTGAACATTTGTCATCAAAAGACTCAAGACCAGAACATTCAACTGATCACCAGAACGCTGTCTCTTCAACGGATCCTTTGTTTGACGAACAGACACGTCCTGGGAAAACCCGATACTTTTTGCGATCCAGCACTAAAGACTAATAAAAGATCCTGTTCTGTCCCTTGACAATTGCAGTATCCCGTTTTCCACGATCAGTTTGAACACTCGTATCACTATAATTATTTTTGTATATGTACATTGAGTTTCGTTCCTCATATTTTTTCTTCCACAGCTGAGAGACACTTTGCATACACATAATTGTGAATAAAGGCCGTAGGGCCGCGCGTGTACTTCCTTCTGGTTAGTAGGTCTTGACACTAGGTTAAAGACCGTCGGTCCCTGGGAACTCCTAGGGATTGACTACTGCTACACAGAACGAAGTGCGTCAAGAAACGTTGCGGACGGTCGTAGGGGATGGCATTTTCGAAGCTGATGGACTTGGAAGGAGCTCAGGCGAAAAGGTTCAAGTTGCAACAACTTAGTCGTACCAAATGTTTTATGTTCCAAATATTCGTATTGCTTTTGACTGTTTCTGCATTATTGGCGGGTGGGGTGTATTACATGATGTCTTGTTTCTTACCTTCTGCCATACCTACTCCTACCCCTGACCCTAAACTCACCTCCACTGCTTCTCCTCATTCTTTTCATATCTTACCTGAACACGAGCAGGCTAGACGTGCAGAATTCCGCAACAATTCCTTTATTCAGCTCCTTCATCAGCATCAGTTAGTGGTTAACACTACTAATTGTTGGGTGTGTGGGTTGATGCCACATACCACGGATAAGGGAATCCCATATCTGGTGTTACCGTATAGTTCCCAAGGGTCTGCTCGAGCATTCCAAACAATGTTCCGAAGCGCACTAGGCTTCCACCCCATTCGAGAACCACGTTCCCCCTACTCTGGTCCTAGCTCGTATCAAAAACCTTTGTCTATAGCGATTGAAGACTTAGATAGCGATATCTATGATCCCTCGCTTATTCCAGAAGAAGAGGTACAAGCCTACAGGGTCCTGAGTAGAGGCGAGTATAGTGTGTTCACTAGTGAAAAACAGCTTAAAAGCTCGCCTCCGATATGGGTCGTACCCCACATTGGTAATTTTTGTCTAATGGGTCGTGGCCGAAGATCGAAAGCCCGACTTGGAGAGAGTGCTTGCACTGAAAATTACATTCTGCCGATGGTCTCGTCCCCTGTGTTTCTGGCTGCCAAGGGTACATACTTTATCTGTCATGATCGTGCGTATGCATGGTTGCCCTCTGACTTTATGGGCTCATGTTTTATCGCAAACTTGTTGCCTCCGACGTTTACTGTAGATGCAGATTATCACAAGACTAGAGTTGTGAGAGGCGTAATTAGCGAAGAGGATACTGCCGGTCAAGAGGCAGGAGACTTTTTCAAGGGTTTCCTCCCGTTTTGGGGACCTATGGTTAATAGTAGGAACCTAAGACAGTTGACTCGAGTGGTAGAATCGACAGCTAATATTACTGCCAGTGCCCTTGGTAATATCACCACAGAACTTCAGGCGGATAGACTTATGACGTTACAAAACCGTATGGTTTTAGACGTGATCTTAGCAGATCGAGGTGGGGTATGTAAGGTGATCCATTCGAGCTGCTGTATTTTCATTCCTGATAACGCTCCGACTGTCTATCAAGCCATCTCGAAGTTGCATAAGATCTCCGAATCCATACACGTGGATGTAGGGGATTGGACGCTACTTGGGTGGTTTTGGGGCCTGATGTCGACTTGGGGTTGGAAGATTCTGACGATCATCGGAGTCGTTGTGGCGTTCCTGTTCACGTGTTGCCTTTGTGTGCAGTGCGGTCCTGCCTTATGTGGCCTCTGTGCTACAACGTGTATGAGACAGCCGCCTGTTACCAATGGAACTCGGTTGGACAGAGCTATGCTACAGCAACATCTAGATGGTCTGATGAATATCGAGTATGATTCCGACTAGTGCTTGCCTACATGAGGGCAAAAGGAGCGTCTGAGGTTCCGTGACAATTGTAAGTGATGTTTTTCGACTCGCACGAATATGGTCGAGTCTGGTATCTACGAACCGCAAATGACGAGTTTAGTAAGTGTGCGCAGTTTCGCTGTGCTAACTTAAACCGTTCGTTTGCTACGTGGATTTTTCATCTGTACCCACGGGTTCCATCTTAGATACGGCATCCATTTTGTCTCTTGCCCTCAAGTAGCCAGCGAACGGACGTTGTCCGCTTCGCGACCCTGGGACTCCAAAGATATTTGCGGAAGACACATGTCCTTTGTAAGTGTCTTTATGATGAGGGGGATGATACTGTAAGACAGATGGCCCCGCTCGAGGCTCATCTCGCCGTGCCGGTTTATTGTCTTAGCCGTGCATCTCATTAGACACGTCCTTTTGATGCCTGTAGCTCGTGTTTCCCGATACCTCCCCTTTTACACCCTTTCCAATCTCCCCACTGTTTTCATCTTCCTCTACACCTGTCCCTGTTCCTATTTCGATCTGTTTTACTGCTGATTGGAATGTACTAATGGTGGGAAGATGGGTTTTTACAGTTGGGAACCGCCAAATGTTTCCGCACTTATGTTCCGGACCTTATGAGTATTAAAGTGACCAAAGCGACCCCTCTCGGGGATAATTGTGGGAACCGGGTTGTAAACCTTTGTCTGCTATGCAAACCTATGGGAGAATTGTGTATAAAAGGAGCGATCCACAGAACCAATTTGAAGCAGTCTCCCTGAACTACACTCGTTGTACTTCCGTGATCTCTGTGTTTCCCTGCAGCAAATAAACCTTGAATCTTTGACGCCGAAGGAAGTGTCCCGTGTCTCTGTCATTTGTACGCCGGAGCAGGTTACCCACGAAGGTTTCAGGTGTTGTCCCCTGGCACCGCTGGGTCTTAAAGAACCCGGTCGTTCACTCTCCCAGTTAGTACTCCCCTTACTCCTTTGAGAATGGATTTAAGAATTAGACCAATAGATGAAGAAATTGCCCTATGCCATTTCTTATACTGGTATAGACTGTGGGTAACCCCAGAACTGAAGCATTTTGATCTGAAGCTAAAGAACTCCAGTGGTTTGCTTATATAAAAAGTGATAGTAAGAGGCTAGGTAATCTGGATCTCTGGAGCAATCCTGAAGTTGCCTGTGCAGAGATGTCACGTGCTGTTGGGTCTTTTTACCACAGAGTTTCTTAGTATTAAATAGGAGTATAAATTAGAGCCATTTTTGGACGAGATCTTATCTAGTGGAGGGAGGAAACTCTATGGACAATTTAGACACAGTACACTACCACTTAGGGTTTTCTCTCATAAATGGTCCCATTTTAAGCTGCTAGAATGTCCGGCGTGTGGTGTACAGGAGGAGACAGAGCCCCATGTTTTTTTCTTCTGCCCATGTTATAAGTCTCTTAGGCAGCGTTGGCTTATCCAACTGTGTAGAAACGTGGGGTTCAAACAGTATCATCAGACATTTAGAATATTAAAATGTGATACCTCTCCGCCTGTTGTATTCTCAGTTTCCCGTTTTCTATATGCTATGTGGCGCAGGTGCTGGTCATTTATTAATAATACTTCTCGCTGACACTGTTTTGCCTAGTCCATCCTGAGGTGTGTTACATGTGTTCCGTTTGCTAATTATTTGTACTTCTTGTATCCTTTTGAAAATATTTACTATGTTCTTAGTTTTTATGATATTTAATTGAGTATTTGTATTCTAATGCTGATGCATATAGTCACAATGCTGTTTTTATCGATTGTATATGTGTATCTTTTAAGGTCCATGACCAAAATAAAGATTATTTGAAGGACTATAATAACACTCCCTTCCACATGCAAAATACGTGCTGGATACATGTACTGGAGAGTTCTAGGAGTGACTAAGTGCCTTTGTGAGAAACCTTGTAGAGTCCTTTTAGGTATGACGTGTGTGTCACACCATTCATGGGTCAGTCTCCTTCAGACATTAGCTGCATTTACTCTGTAACATTCAGCCACTGACTTGGAACATTGCCTATCACATTTTGGATCAACCCACAGAAATATTTTAGTCTCACCATTTTTCTATTCACTGTTTGGTAGTGTCCATGCACCTCCCTTGGAATGCAAGAGGGACTATTTTTCATTTGGTAAAAAGATGTTGAGCAGCCTAGCAGCACTGGGGAGTGAGTGCTGACAAAAGCATCTAAAAAATGGATGTTATAGGAAAGAGTGCAATGCGTCAGACCAGCGGCAGAGCTAGGGTCAGGCAGTTTTTATAGTGTGGCCAGGTAAGGAAAACGTCAGTTAGGATTAAGTCTTGAATGCAGATGGCCTCCTTTATAACATTAGCAATTGCAGGTGCTATGAGGTGGAGGGGTAGAAGTCATACACGTCTTTTCATCTCTCCCTGGCTTTTATGATGGCTTAGGAGAGATCTGGCGCATACTTAAGACCTACTCTCTAACTCGTAATGCAGCATTGGCTCTCCCACTGTGTTGTTTCTTTTTTGCTTTCGCCTCCCAATATTCTCAAACGTTGAGAGGAATTCTAACAAATGGGCGGCCTTACCCCCATATAAACAATATGCTACACCACCAGGTGCACAATCTGCGCAAAATTGGACGCTGTAAATATTTGAAAATGTACTGTGTTTTCTAAAGTTTGACGCAAACTGGTCAAGGGGCAAAGGCATTAATGATGAAAATATGCAGTTTCTTATGGAGTGTTGTACCAACCTTAACTACACCACCACCCTTGCCTTGCTCTGGGGGAATGACTTACAAGAAAGAGTGATTGGAAAGACTCCCAGCTGGCCAGAACCCTTGTTGTAATTGTCCCAGTCTTCATCGGAACAGGAATGGACCAGCTGGTACTGGTCCAATGTCCTTTTTAGGTTTCCCCTGCACAGTGCTTATGCTGTGCTTGAGAAATCTATTGCAAACAAAACAGGTGATGGACAGAATATGGATCAATGTCACACATTCACCCCAGTCCAAAGATCTGGGCCCAAATCCATCGTTTTTTTGCACTCCACACCACCCTGGGTTAGACAATGGCGATATGCAAATCAGCTCTGACCCTGTGCCCCATGGGAACAGTCCAGTCCGAACTACAAAAGCCATGTCCTTCCCAGAACGGAATCAAGCATCCGAGGACCGGACTGGTTTCGAGGTAACACCTCTCATCCGCCCGGCTAGCTTGACTCCAGTGGTGTGGAGTGCCTGGGACCCACGTCTGAGCATCCCCAGCGCACTTATGGCGGTAATTGCAAACAAAACAGGTGATGGACAGAATGTGGATCAATGTCACACATTCACCCCAGTCCAAAGATCTGGGCCCAAATCCATCGTTTTTTTGCACTCCACACCACCCTGGGTTAGACAATGGCGATATGCAAATCAGCTCTGACCCTGTGCCCCATGGGAACAGTCCAGTCCGAACTACAAAAGCCATGTCCTTCCCAGAACGGAATCAAGCATCTGAGGACCGGACCGGTTTCAAGGTAACACCTCTCATCAGCCCGGCTAGCTTGACTCCAGTGGTGTGGAGTGCCTGGGACCCACGTCTGAGCATCCCCAGCGCACTTATGGCGGTAATTGCAAACAAAACAGGTGATGGACAGAATGTGGATCAATGTCACACATTCACCCCAGTCCAAAGATCTGGGCCCAAATCCATCGTTTTTTTGCACTCCACACCACCCTGGGTTAGACAATGGCGATATGCAAATCAGCTCTGACCCTGTGCCCCATGGGAACAGTCCAGTCTATTGGGCAGATTTACAAGGAACTGACGCATCTTCATAGATGCGTCAGTTTCCTTGCGTCAGCGCCGAATGTCCTCACGCCACTATGGATGCGCTGTATTTACAATACAGTGCTCCATGGCGCAAGGATTAACAGATACATTAGAAATTCTGACGCATCTGTTGGCAGAAAAGTGACGCATTGCTGGAGTTGCTCATGAAAGTGACGAAACTCCAGCAATGCGCCACAATAGATGGGTGAGACCCATTCAAAAAGCCCTGCGTCATTCCTTATGCCTGGTCTGTGCAGGCATAGGGATTTTGACGCAGTGAAGGCGTAGTGTGACGCAGTGAAGTCTTGTAGATTTCACTGCATCAGTTCTACATGGATTTTTGCCTTGGCTCGCCCACCCTGCATACATTATACCTGACACAGGTGTATTGTGATGCAGAGCTTTACAATGTGACGCATCTCCCAAGATGTATCACGTTGTAAATAGGCTGCAATATTTGATGACACAGCTGCGTCACAAAAGTGACGCAACGGCAACGTAAAAGTCACGCAAGGAGCTTGTAAATCTTCCCCTCTGTTTTTAATATAAACTTAAGAGGAACTTACATCTAGCCTCCTCTCTCTCTTGGCTTCTCATTGGCTCCTGTGCGTGCCACTTACCTTTTCCCATTTCTATTGGATGTAGCATATTTTCCTGAATTTTCCAATGCTTGTTCCTTGTCTGCTTCTCTTATCAGTTTCCCACAGCTGAAATACTGTTAATATCCGCTATGGTGGAACTATATTTTCATAAAGTTTTGCCTTTTACACGCAGTACATTGATATTACCCTTTATCTCCCGGAAAGATAAGGTGATTCGCATTAAATCACAGGATGTTGCGCAGCGGGGCGCAGACTCGACCTGAGATCCCAAGCTCCTGAGTCAGCATCTCTGGCAGCTGCACCACATTCTCTCCACTCCCATGTTATTAGTCAGGGAGTTCTTTCCTTCTCTGAACGATGATTGATGAAAGCAGCTCTTTATTCGCTACATAGGTGAAACCATTGCATTACCAATGCTTGTTCTAATTATGACCAGGCCACTGCAACAGGCATCAGTGCTTTAAATGAGCGTGATTGAGGTTGTGAACAAGTGAAAGATGCCCTGGTTCCTTGCTGGCAATTGTGAACTCAACTCTGTGGCAGCCTCTTTCAGAGGAAAAGGACACTTGACAGACATCCTGGTGCTCTGTTTGAAATTTCTGGTTGGTTTTTGGCCTATAATATCCCATCTTTTGGCAAGAGTATGGAATGGAGGCATTCAAAATCCAGTGGTAGTGCAGTAAAAACCTTCCTTAGGGAAACGCAGAGAGGGTCTTAAACATTAAGGGCCAGATGTAGGTCGCCCAATACCGGTCAGTAACGGCCGAAATTACCGAATTTCAGCCGTTACCGACCGGTATTGGGCTTTCCAGATGTAGGTGGCATTTTTTAAGGATTCGGTATTTTACCGAATCGGTAATTTAAGGTTTCGGTAAAATACCGAATTCTTAACATACCGATTCAGTAAAATACCGAATCCAGGATGTAGGAAGCACTCAAGTTAGTGCATTCCTCAGTTAAGGATTCGTTATTTACCACCAACTAGAAGTTGGTGGTAAATAATGAAAACCGATTCAGTATTTACCGAAACTTACCGATTCTGTAATTTTTTCTGAAAAATTACCTACATCCCATTTGCTTGTTCTTAAATACTGAATCGGTATGATTCGGTATTTAAGAATCGGTAATCTGGGATTACCTACATCTGGCCCTAAATACCTTAGGCTTTCGGGCAAGTCAGCAAACAATAAAAATCTACCTCGCTCTTAAACAAGACTAAAGGGGGTCTACAAAATTTGAAGCATGCTTGTGCAAGGCATGGGGGCAAGGTAGAATATTAGTGAAATTACTCCACCAAAACCCTGGTAGAAGGCATGCCACACCAAAAAAAATCAAGGCTGGGAAGACACTGCATGAGGCAATTAATGCTCATTAGTGCCTGATACTACTGATATTCACTGTAACCCTTTAATGATTAATAATGATTATTAATTTTTAGGGCAATAAAGGCCGTTAATGCTGGTGCCTTTGAAGATTACCCTCATTCTGTATCAGTGCTGGTTGGAGTCATTGTCATTTGTTAGCAGTAGAAAGCAGTTCAGTGACAGTAATTTCCATTATATTTCCACAACCTATAGTTAACAACTTCTAACTTTATGATAATTTCACATTTGAAATTACTGATATCCCTTATATCTGTAATTTCGGTTGCATCATATTTACTGATGCATTTGGAATAAGAGTATGATCCTGCACAATAAAAGTAACTGGGTATATCTTCAATACATTTCTGTACTACCAAAATTTTGAAGCAATGGTTTTCCTTTCAACATTTCAGATATTTAAAATTGAATCCGGAAATATTCTGAATAATTTAAATTACTTTATATATTTTGGGTTTAGTGGATACCCTCAATATTTCTGTTCCATAGACCCTACGAAAAAAAATGAATCAATTTTAAACTTCCTCTAAACCAGCCTCATCCACATAATACAACCATTCTGTTAATTCAAATCTATTCCATATTATTCAAACTCTACATATCAAGAGTCACACTGTACAATTCTCATAGTGTAAATGCTGACCTTTTAGTGTCCTGCATGTTTCCGCAGAAGCCATTACATATCCACCAAATATCGACTCCAAAATATCGATAGGAAAAAATATAGACAGTCAAAATATCGAATTTTTTAAATATCTTAAAAGTAATTTAAAAGTAATATAATAATAAATATAATTAATTTAAACATACTTAAAATACTTAAATAAGCTTAAAATTAATAAATAATTAATGTAACTTAACAAAAAAAAATTAAAACATATATATATATTACCTACTGACGGTCGCCAGTAGGTAGGTATAGTTAGGATTATTTTCAATACAAAATCTCAACATTCTATTGTGAATAACTTTTGGCGCCGGTTGAGGAATCTGCTTGAAAATTTCGTCAAATTTGCCTCGCGGAGCCCCGGTCCTTCCCTGAAAGTTTGGGGGGGATTTGTCAAGCGGGGGCCGAGATAAAAGGGGGGTCCCAAAACGTGTTTTCCCCATGTTAATTTCCATAGGGCGGTCGACCTCACTTTTAGCCCGAACGGCTGAATGGATTTCCACCAAACTTGGCAAAATTGTAGGGACTGGTAGCCCGATGTGCCTTTGCTATGTCTCAAGATACGTGCTACAGTGGATTTTGAGTAATTTAGGTTAAAAAAAATATATATATCTATAAGCGCTCCCCGGTACGCGCAGCGCTACGTGAGTTCGCGCGTGGAAAGCTGATTGGCTCTCAGGTGTCTGTCAACATTCCAAACAGTCCGGAGCGGCCGCCATCTTGTGTCTCGGTAGGATCGAGACACAAGAGGTGGCAAAAACAAAGGGAAAAATGACCATAAGGGGGCAGAGTAGACCCCCCCTGACCCCGTAGGTTTGATGTGGGGGCGATAAAAGGGCCCAGCGGGGCAAAAAAAAAATATATATTTTTTTATTTGCGTGGGGCGAGCCGGGGAGCGTTCCATGGGGAAAAAAGAATGATAGAGTTTTTTAAAAATGTAGCCTTTTTTTTATAATGTGGAGGTAGTTCTAAAAAGAACTGTTTTTTTCTTCTTTTCGTTTTTTAATATTTTTTTTAATGTTTTTTGAACATTTTGTACTTTTTTTGGCTTTTATGAACTATTTTATTTATTTTTGTTATTTTTATGGGGATAAACAAAAAACGGGGAATTGAAAATGGCTCAACTGGAGCAAAAAAAAATCAGGAAAAAATTAGAGTTTTTGGGGGAAATTGTGGTTGTCACCAGCAAGGGGGATGAGCTTTATGTTCTGCTCACCATAGGAGATGGTCTTACCACAAAAAATACATGTGACCCTGAATTCACCAAACCGGGGTTGTATGCAAGGGATCGTCTCCCTTGTCTCTGGTCCCGATGGAGTGGGTTGCTTTCTTTTGGAGGTGCTGGGTGAAGATTGGGGAGGGTTACTGGCCAGTTCTCTCACCTCTGTGGCAGCATAGTTGTTGGGATGCTTGCGCTGCATGTGCCTAATCATGGCGTTATTACCAAATGAATATTTTTTGTTAGGGTTCCCCCTTGAAAGTTCAATGCCACAGATTTGGCAAGTCACCTTTGGCGCATTGACTTTATTCTTGCCCTCTGGGATAGAAAAAAACTCCCATACAATGTGCTGCCTTGGCCTGTATGGGGTATTGTCTTCTGGCAGCCACCTCCTCCCCTCCTCCTCCTCCTCCTCCTCCTCCTCCTCCTCCTCCTCCTCTTCTTCTTGACCACCAATGTGATGTTGTGGTGGTCCTCTTGGTGGTGGTGGTGGCGGTGGTGCAGATACTCCAGCTGCTGCTGCTACTGTAGCCCTTTTAAAGTACAAAATATTTCTCTTAGATCTCCAAACAGGTCTTCCTCAGTCAAAGGACAAAGTCAGAATAAGGAAAAAAGGTGGGGGCTTTCATCATTTGGAGAAAAAAACCTGTCCTGAACCAATGAAAAGTGTTATGCTGTGGTGGTGCTGAGGGATAATGTGGTGGTGCTGAGTGATAATGTGGTGGTGCTGAGTGATGCTGGGGTAGCGCTGAGTGATGATGTGTTGATGCAGAGGGCAGAAAGGCACAAAAAGCAGTCTAACAAAGGGCAGAAGGGCAGAAAAACAAGGGAAAAACGAGTCTAACAGATGGCAGAAGGGCACAAAAAACCAGTCTAACAGAGGACAGAAGGGCAGAAAAACAAGGGAAAAACGAGTCTAACAGAGGGCAGAAGGGCACAAAAAACGAATCTAACAGGGGGCCGAAAGGCACAAAAATAAGTCTAACAGAGGGCAGAAAGGCACAAAAAACGAGTCTAACAGGGGGGCAGAAGGGCAGAAAAACAAGGGAAAACGAATCTAACAGAGAGCAGAAGGGCACAAAATACAAGGGAAAAACGAGTCTAACACAGGGCAGAAGGGCACAAAAACGAGTCTAACTGAGGGCAGAAGGGCACAAACAACCAGTCTAACAGAGGACAGAAGGGCAGAAAAACAAGGGAAAACGAGTCTAACAGAGTGCAGAAGGGCACAAAAAACGAGTCTAACAGGGGGCAGAAGGGCAGAAAAACAAGGGAAAAACGAATCTAACAGAGAGCAGAAGGGCACAAAATACAAGGGAAAAACGAGTCTAACACAGGGCAGAAGGGCACAAAAACGAGTCTAACTCAATCAATCAATCAATCAGTGACACTTATAAAGCGCGCTACATACCCGTAGGGTCTCAAGGCGCTGGGGGGGGGGGGGGGGGGGGTGCCGCTACTGCTCGAACAGCCAGGTCTTCAGCTTCTTTCTGAAGGAGAGGTGGTCTTGGGTCAGGCGCAGGTCGGACGGGAGGGAGTTCCAGGTCTTGGCGGCCAGGTAGGAGAAGGACCTTCCTCCTGTAGTCGCTCTTCGGATGCGGGGGACGGCGGCGAGGGCGTGGTTGGCTGATCGGAGGTGGCGTCTGGGAGCGTAGAAGTTGACTCGGCTGTTGAGGTAGCTCGGGCCTTGGTCGTGCAGGGCTTTGTGTGCGTGGGTGAGGAGGCGGAAGGTGATTCTCTTGTTGACGGGGAGCCAGTGAAGGTCTCTCAGATGTCCGGAGATGTGGCTGGATCGTGGGATGTCGAGGATGAGTCTGGCTGAGGCGTTTTGGATCCGCTGGAGTCTCTTCTGGAGCTTGGCGGTGGTACCGGCGTAGAGGGCGTTACCGTAGTCCAGACGGCTGGTGACGAGGGCCTGGTCTCTGTGGGGATCCACCAGAAGATCTTCCGTAGAATGCGTAGGATGTTGAAGCACGCCGAGGAGACGGTGTTGACTTGCCTGGTCATGGAGAGGGAGGAGTCCAGGATGAAGCCCAGGTTTCGTGCATGGTCTGTCGGTTTGGGTGCGGTGCCCAGGGCGGGAGGCCACCAGGAGTCGTCCCAGGCGGAGGGTGAGGAGCCAAGGATGAGGACCTCAGTCTTGTCCGAGTTCAGTTTCAGGCGGCTGGTCGTCATCCACTCAGCTACCTCTTTCATCCCTTCGTGTAGGTTGGCTCTGGCGGCGGTGGGTTCGTTGGTCAGGGAGAGGATCAGCTGGGTGTCGTCGGCGTAGGAGATTATGCTGAGGTGGTGTTTGCGTACGATGGCCGCGAGGGGGCTCATGTAGACGTTGAAGAGGGTGGGGCTCAGGGATGATCCTTGGGGGACGCCGCAGATGACTTCGGAGGCCTCTGACTTGTACGGTGGTAGGCGGACTCTCTGTGTTCTTCCGTCGAGGAAGGAGATGATCCATTCCAGCGCCTTGTCCTGGATTCCGATGTTGCTGAGGCGCCGTACTAGGGTGCGGTGGCAGACCGTGTCGAAAGCCGCGGAGAGGTCTAGGAGGATGAGGGCCGCTGTTTCTCCATTGTCCATCAGGGCTCGGATGTCATCGGTGGCGGCGATGAGGGCGGTCTCGGTGCTGTGTTTGGCTCGGAAGCCGGACTGTGAGGGGTCGAGGGATCCGTTCGTCTCGAGGAAGGCGGCCATCTGCTTGTTGACGGTCTTCTCGATGACTTTGGCTGGAAACGGGAGAAGCGAGATGGGGCGGTAATTCTTGAGGTCGGTGGGGTCCGCTGTTGGTTTCTTGAGTAGAGCGCTGAGTTCGGCGTGTTTCCAGCTCTCAGGGAAGATGGCGGTGTCGAAGGAGGTGTTGATGATGTCTTGCAGGTGGGGTGCGATGACAGCGTCGGCCCTGTTGAAGACGTGGTGAGGGCAGGGGTCGGTCGGTGATCCGGAGTGGATGGAGTTCATCGTGCGGATGGTGTCTTCGGTGCTGATCGGGGTCCAGGCGTGGAGGGTGGTGGTGGGGGGGGGTGGTTGGTCGGTCATGGTGTGCGTTGGTTGGTTGTTGAAACTGCTGTGTATGTCCGTGATCTTGTTGTGGAAGTATGAGGCGAGGGAGTTGCAGAGGTCTTGCGATGGGGTGATGTCGTTGTTTCCTGCGCTGGGGTTGGAAAGCTCTTTCACGATGTTGAAGAGTTCCTTGCAGTTGTGTGCGTTGTTGTCCAACCGGTCCTTGAATGCTGTTTTCTTGGCGGCGCGGATCAGCTGGTGGTGTTTCCGGGTGGCAAGTTTGTAGGAGGTCCTGTTGTCCGGTGTCGGTTCCCTTTTCCAGACTTTCTCGAGGGCTCGGCAGTTCTTCTTGGAGCTCTTGAGTTCGTCGGTGAACCATGGGGCCTTCTTGCTGCCGGGTCTGCTAGGCGGGGTCCTCAGCGGGGCGAGTTCGTCCGCGCAGTTGCTGATCCACTTCGTGAGGTTGTCGGCGGCCTGGCTGGGGTTCGCTGAGCTGGCAGGAGGGTGCTGGCTCAGGGAGGTGGCGAGCTGGTCTGCTGTGATCTTGTTCAAGCTTCTGCGGGCGGTCTGTTGCTGGTGATGGTGGGACGTCGTTCTCTTGAAGGTGAAATGGACGCAGCTGTGGTCCGTCCATTGAAGCTCTGTGGCGTGGCTGAAGTCGATGTCTGTGCTGGATGAGAAGACGGCGTCGAGTGTGTGTCCGGCGAGGTGGGTGGGGGTGGACACCAGTTGCTTGAGTCCCAGGTTGGCGAGGTTGTCGAGCAGGGTGCTGGTGTTGTGGTCGTTGTTGTTCTCCAGATGGAAGTTGAGGTCTCCCAGGAGGATGTAGTCGGCGGAGGGGAGGGCATGCGGGCTGACGAAGTCGGCGATGTCCTCGCTGAATTGCGTGCGTGGTCCAGGGGGTCGGTAGATCAGGGTGCCTCTGAGGGTGGTGTTCGGGTTGGTGTGGATCTGGAAATGTAGGTGTTCGGCGCTGGTCAGGGTGTTGTCGGTGCTGGTCGTGAGACGGATGGTGCTCCTGTGGATGATGGCGATGCCTCCTCCCATCTGGTTGGCGTTTCGGTCCCTCCGGACGATCTTGTAGCCCTCTGGGATAGCGATGGCGATGTCGGGAGCTGAAGAGGCGTTCATCCAGGTCTCCGTGAGGAAGGCAACATCTGGAGCTGTGGTGTTGAGGAGGTTCCAGAGTTCGATGGCATGTCTGTGGACGGAGCGGGTGTTGATCAGGATGCACTTGAGGTGGGTGCTGCTGGTGTTCGGCTTGGCAGGTGCTGGTGCGAGGCAGGTCCGGATGCAGGTGAACTTGCAGGCGTGGCAGCTGAAGGGTCCGTGGGTGCGTCTTGGAGTGGCTTGGTGGCATTCTGGGAGTCGGCCGGCGTTGAGAGCGATGAGGGTGGCAGCAGAGTACGTCAGGCGGGTAGGTCGGGATCTTCGAGGACGAGGTCCAGGGGTCCTGGCGCAGGGCGTGGTCCGGTCGCGGACGGGCGCAGACGGGCTTACCTTTGGCGCGCCTTCGGCGCACAATCGGCGCGCCCGCTGCGCGTTACCGCTGCGCGTTCGCACGGTCGCCATTTAAGGCGAAGTGCGCGGGTGGGCGGGGCAGCTGGGAGGCGGGAGCGGGGAGGGTTACAGAAGGCAAAAAGGGGCGGGGACAAGCGGCGGTGGCGGGAAGGGAGGGCGGGGGGCGACGAGGTAGGCGGACAACAAGGAAGGAGAGCAGGCACGGAGAATACAATAAAACAAGCACAAATAAACGTTAAAACCGGGGAAAAAGAAGGTTAAACTTAAGCAAGCACAATATACCGTCAAAACAAAGGCAAAAAACACTCGGAGCGGCGGCAGCCGGGAACGAGGTAGCAGCGAGTCAGAGGGCAGGCAGGGGGCACACGCAGCAGCTGGTGGCCGTGCGGCGCGGGGGTGTCCCACAAGTGGGTCACACTCACCTGCGTCGCACGGTCGCCATTTAAGGCCAAGTGCGCGGGTGGGCGGGGCAGCTGGGAGGCGGGAGCGGGGAGGGTTACAGAAGGCAAAAAGGGGCGGGGACAAGCGGCGGTGGCGGGAAGGGAGGGCGGGGGGCGACGAGGGAGGCGGACAACAAGGAAGGAGAGCAGGCACGGAGAATACAATAAAACAAGCACAAATAAACGTTAAAACCGGGGAAAAAGAAGGTTAAACTTAAGCAAGCACAATATACCGTCAAAACAAAGGCAAAAAACACTCGCAGCGGCGGCAGCCGGGAAACGAGGCAGCAGCGAGTCAGAGGGCAGGCAGGGGGCACACGCAGCAGCTGGTGGCCGTGCGGGACGGGGGTGTCCCACAAGTGGGTCACACTCACCTGCGTCGCACGGTCGCCATGTAAGGCCAAGTGCGCGGGTGGGCGGGGCAGCTGGGAGGCGGGAGCGGGGAGGGTTACAGAAGGCAAAAAGGGGCGGGGACAAGCGGCGGTGGCGGGAAGGGAGGGCGGGGGGCGACGAGGTAGGCGGACAACAAGGAAGGAGAGCAGGCACGGAGAATACAATAAAACAAGCACAAATAAACGTTAAAACCGGGGAAAAAGAAGGTTAAACTTAAGCAAGCACAATATACCGTCAAAACAAAGGCAAAAAACACTCGCAGCGGCGGCAGCCGGGAAACGAGGCAGCAGCGAGTCAGAGGGCAGGCAGGGGGCACACGCAGCAGCTGGTGGCCGTGCGGCGCGGGGGTGTCCCACAAGTGAGGGCAGAAGGGCACAAACAACCAGTCTAACAGAGGACAGAAGGGCAGAAAAACAAGGGAAAACGAGTCTAACAGAGGGCAGAAGGGCACAAAAAACGAGTCTAACAGGGGGCAGAAAGGCATAAAAACGAGTCTAACAGAGGGCAGAAGGGCACAAAAAACGAGTCTAACAGAGGGCAGAAGGGCAGAAAAACAAGAGAATAACAGAGGGCAGAAGGGCACAAAAAACGAGTCTAACAGGGGGCAGAAGGGCAGAAAAACAAGGGAAAAACGGATCTAACAGAGAGCAGAAGGGCAGAAAAACAAGGGAAAAATGAGTCTAACACAGGGCAGAAGGGCACAAAAAACGAGTCTAAAAGGGGGCAGAACGAATCCCGCCCTGCGTGTTTGTCCACGAAGATGCCACCGTTTTGTGCAATACCTCTACTCAACTGGAGTACTTTTTACTGTTTAAACAGTAGGTGCTCCCTCGTTGGCTAAATGTATAGGGGCAGATTTACAATAACTGGCGCATCCCCAGGGATGCGCCAGTTATAGTGCACCGCAGCTCCGTCACCCATGGTCCGCCGCATTTACAATGCGGCGCACCATGTGGCAAAAACGGCACAGATGCGTCACGCATCTGTGCCGTAAAAGCAGCGCATTGCTGGAGCTGCGTGGCAAGCGCGACGCAGCTCCAGCAATGCTCTGGGGGCCCATATCTCCCCAATGCTGCATCAAGCCTTGCGCCTGCTTCAAGCAGGTGCAGGGTTTTGACGCAGCATTGGCCTAAAAGTGACTGAGTAAAATCTTGTAGATTTCAATCAGCCACTTTTAGGAGGCGTTCCTGTGCAGGAACACCCTCCCCTGCGCCGGAACACCTCCTGATGGCGCAGGGCTTTACAACGTGACTCATCTCTCAGATGCATCACGTTGTTAATACTAGGGGTGAGCGGGAAATCCATTACGCCCGCGGATTTTGCGGATTTTTGGGAAATCCGCGAATTTTGCAGATTTCCCGCAAAATCCGCAAAAAAAAATCCGCGGACGTAACGGGTTCAAAAGTTGAACCCCCACTCATGTAACTATTTTACAATGGCGCAAGCAAGCTGCCAGCGCCGTTGTAAAATAGTTACAAAGTTAGCTTGCACAGGAACCACTAGATAAAACGAAGCAGGTGCTGCTTTATTTTTATCTAAGTGCTTCCTGTGCAAGCTAACTTTGTAACTATTTTACAACGGCGCTGGCAGCTTGCTGGCGCCATTGTAAAATAGGTTTTTACAGCACTTACAGCTCACTCAAGGGACCCCTGCGCCCTTCGGGGCGATTGCATAGTAACACACACATGGTCGCTCGAACTAGTTGATGCTCAAATTCAGTGACTCATTCATTAGCCCAAAAACAATCGTGAGCGTCGTCGAGGCTGGACAGGTGGGCCTTCTTCCCAAATCTACCGTGGAAAATCAGCTGTGATGCTGGATAGAGGCCTTTGCATCCTTGACTTTCACAAGCGCAATACCCGTGCTTTTCCTGTTACCAGGAGCTTCTTTCTCTTCATCTGCTGAACTGATCTTTCTCTGACCTTTTATACACACAAGAGGCCCAAATGAGTAGGCACATTGTGTTCGCACGCGTTTCTGCAAGTTCGCGAGCGTTTTGTACAATTTCGCAATTTGCGAAATTGTACAAAACCCTCGCGAACTTGCAGAAACCCGCGCGAACACAAAAAAAAAAATCCGCGAGGATTCGCGGATTTTGCGCATTTTCGCAATCCGCAAATTCGCAAATCCGCAAATTCGCGGATTGCCAATCCGCAAAATCCGCCCATGCCTAGTTAATACCCAGCACCATGGCGCATCTTTTGTGCTGCCGCTGCCGCTGCGTCACGAAAGTGACGCAACTGCGGCGCAAAAGAGGCGCAAGCGGCTTGTAAATCTGCCCCATAGGGCTTTTACTACACTGTAGCTGCGTAAAGGGCCAGAAGATGTGTCTCCAGTGACCATGTGTGCCTGTGCCAGTGCCTGTGTTACAGGCAGACATGGTCACCGGAGACACATCTTCTGGCCCTTTACGCAGCTGCAGTGTAGTAATAACACTATACATTTACCCAATGAGGGAGCACTTACTGGATTAGCCAGTAGAAAGTACTCCAGGGCAAATCGCAAAAAATCTGCAATTTTGTGGGGAAATTCGTGAATTCGCTGATTTTTTTGGCAATTTCACAGGGAAATCCGCGAATTTGCGGAACGCAAATTCGCAAATTTCACCCATGCTTACATTTGTTTTATCATAGACCATTTAAGCCTTCTTCTATCATTAGAGAGAAGCAATGCACTTTCCTTACTAGTTTTGTCCCCAGGGGCAATGCCTATCTCAGGAAGTCTTACATTTCAGACCAAAGCATTATGGTCGCTGTCATGGCATAACAAAATCTCAAAATCAATAACCCAAGACCATGTCCTTGTCTATACCAAGATATAGTCTAACCGGGAGGACTGACCAAAGCGATTAAACATGGCATTCCCTTCCCGATCTGAATGGGTATGTCCATTGCAGGCTCTCAGAGAATGAGCCATAGTTACAGAATTCAATTGGAGAGCCAGTGGTGGCCAGACCTTAGTAGGAGCAATCTGAAGCTCTGGAATAGACCATTGCTCATCTTCTTGTTTAGTAAGTGAATTTCCAATAGCAGGTAAGGGCTCGTATTGACAATTAAAATCTCCCGCAATAATCAGTCTACTCTCACCAGAGATAGTGGAGATAAAAGTATCCAGCAGGGCCAAAGTAGGGGATTCTTTCCCCAACCTAACAGGGTGGGAATAGACATTAATAAAAGTCACCCTTAGTTTAGACGGGAACTTAAGTGTGACATTGAAGATCTATAGTTGGAGTATTTAATTGTGTTACCGTACAACCCAAATGCGAGGCTCCCAATATGGATAATCCCCCATAACGTCTACCCCTTTCTCGAATAAAGGCCATGTTGTTATATGACGCAAAGCCCAACCTTACAATCTCTTCCCTTGCCCATGTCTCCTGGAGAAGGCAGACATCACAATGGTCTATAAAAATCCCCCAATCGGGGCAAGCTAATTTATTAGATAAGCCTGCCATATTCCAGGACAGAACTTTGAGATTATTCTCCATGAAAGACTGCCCCCCTGGTGGGACAGAGTGCACATGGACTGGGCCAGCGGGAAGAATAGTACTATTTCCTCCACAAACACTGGTAGATTTATTCTCAGTGTGTAACCCTATAGATTTGTAGGCAACCGTTAGGGGAGATCCACCAATTTCGAGTGGTCCATTGGACTTCTTGCAAAGAGAAATATCCCAATTTTGGGGGTCCAATCCCGCCCCGCTATTCACTGTGAGATGTTGATAGACCTGACTTGGATGAGGTGATGCATCAGAGGCCCATGATCCAAGTTTATCATGTTTAGGGACTTCAAGCCCTCCCAGTCAATCTACATCCTCCAAGTGCCCAAATCGATTTGAGACCGGAATATTAAAGAAGGAAGAGTAGTGTGAATGAGTTGTAGGGATTTTATGGGATTCCATTCGCCATCTGCCGCAATCCAAGGCAGTATAGGCTTTACTCACCCTACGGGAGGAGGGATAAAAGAAATCCAGAGTAAACACTCTGATGGCCTTTTGTTGTTCCAGGGGGCAAAAAGGTTGGGTTACTAACCTACGTGCAGCTTCTGGGTACTTAAAACTAACAATCACACAGTATGCAAAGTACATTCCTTTATATTGAACCATATATATATATATTCACAGAAAAAACCATAGGTTTAAGGCTATATATAGTTAGGGATTAGCATTTACAAAACCTTAATTTACTCGCTCAAAACCATAGAAATTCGCATATATAGTTAGATGCAATAACTATATATCGCGCACCCGCAACCCACTGCTGATGATGTCACATATTACATCATTCATGACATGGTCAGTGACATCACTGATGACATCACTGATGACATCTCAAATGACATCACTGATGACATCACTGATGACAACACCCAGTGACTGTATGTTTCTGTAAAGTTAAAATATGTCTTACATATTGAAGAATGAGTGGATGTATAAGTGTCTGGATGAAGGATTTAGTAGGTGCATGACTGACTGTATGAGTGAGTGATTAAATGTGTCTCACTGAGTGCATGGGTTAGTGACTAAACTGTCTTAATTTGTGCATCATTATATCTGTTGTTCTGTAAACTGCTGCATGTGTTGATCAGTACCTATATGAGTAACTATATGGGTTATTGATTGGTTGCCCAAGTATTTGTATGGGAGAGTGAGTGTGTGTGTGTGGGTGTCTGGGAGGTGTGTGACTCTGTGCATAGATGTGTGAGCAGTTGATTCACTAGATGTATGGGTTCAAAACAGCATGTGGAAACAGCTGTATAGGTGGTTGACTGTGTGCATGAGTGTATTGGTGAGTGAATGGATATCTCAGTGCTACATGTCAAAGTAAGTACATATTTAAAACACAGTACATGTGAGAGTTGACATATAAATTACTGTGTATAAGAGCTAGTGAATGTGTGAGTGGCTGCATGGATCATTGAAAACTTGTATCAGTGATTGTATAAGAGAGTAAATATGTGTTAGAATATGTTTGAATAAGTAAGGTGTGTATAACTGATAGTTAAGGAAATGGAGGTGTGATTGATTCTTTGCATGACTGACTAGGTGTATGAGTAACTCCATGGATGAGTGACAATCTGTGAGTGTCTGTTTACACTGAGTGTATCTAAGGTTATATTAGAGTCTGAAGAGGTTCATCGTATTATCACATGAATGATGTCATCAGTGATGTCGTCAGTGATGTCATTTGAGTTGTCATCAGTGATGTCATCAGTGATGTCACTGACCATGTCATGAATGATGTAATATGTGACATCATCAGCAGTGGGTTGCGGGTGCGCGATATATAGTTATTGCATCTAACTATATATGCGAATTTCTATGGTTTTGTGCGAGTAAATTAAGGTTTTGTAAATGCTAATCCCTAACTATATATAGCCTAAAACCTATGTTTTTTTCTATGAATTTCAATGGTTTTTTAATAGCAAATATCAAAAGCTGTCAAATGTCAAGTACGTGATAGGTCAAAACTTTTTCGTGTTTATGCACGCTGATGTGCTTTGAAGGCTGCCCCCCCCCTCCCCTCTTTTCTCTTAGTAGTACTCTCTCTTTGCAGATAGTGAAGGGTAGTTAACGCAGGCCTTTGCCCCGTTGTAATCCGCCGTGCCTGCTTGTCTCTCCATTTGATTGATTGTTATCCAAGCATTTACTGTTTTAGAATTGATTCTCTTTGGTTCATTCTCTATTTACAAACAAGCACAAAGTTGCAATACTCTGTTTAGTCTTTGCAGATAGTGAAAAATCGTGTAAAACAACAAAAGTAATCGAGCAAAATCAGTAGGCCACTAATGGGATCTCTTTTTGACCTCGCTAAAATAGAAACATTAGGAACAACCCTTCATGAGAAATACGAAAATAGTGAGATGAACTGAGCTCCACACCATGAGGGCTGCAAGACAGCTCGGCTCCGTCACCCACCCCGCCCAAAATAACGATAAACTCTATGCAAATATTATAAATATATACAACACACCAGCAAAGTAACAGGGTAAAACATTTTATTAAATAACTATTTTATACTTTTTGTTGCCTGATCCGGCTACCTCAATCGATCGAGCATGAAACTCATGCACTCTGATAGCAAGCGTGGCTGCTGATGCTATGCAGACAAAAACTGGTTTTCAGTTTGTACATTCATCAAGATTTTTCCATCCAAGGCTGGTTGAGAGTTTGTAGAACGATGGCTTCAGATTTTCAACATACGGTGTGGTGGCGCGGACTGGGAGGGGGCGCTTGGCTCCTGCCCCCTCCCCAAGTCGTGTTGCCCTGGTGTGGCCTAAGATCTCCCCCGACATAGGCGGCCGGCTCCCGGGGTCCGGCGGAACTTTTTGCCTTTTGATGACTCTTCCATTCTGGACCTTGTCCCACAATCCGTTTGACCTGAAGACACGCTGTAGTGGGGCGCCCCTTTACCGTTTCAGTTGGCATTCCGCCCGCTTTTGCTACACTGTGCCTCTTCCGCCATTCACCTGTTTACCGCCCGCTCTTGCGGCTACAGCGTCTCGCTCACCATGTAGTTGAGTTGCTCCCGCTCTTGCGATGCAGCGATAGGCGGCTGCCACAGGACTCTCAAAATGGCGGCCGGCTCTTCAGATTTGGGCGTGGTCCACTAAAATTGTCCTGGGACACCTTGGAACTCGGATGTCCCCTGAGCCTTGAAGATTTTACAAAAGTCTTGGGGGCCCCCGACTCCTGCAGGCTTCCGGTGGGGAGCGGCTGCCATGATTGCTCGCGGAATGACCACGACGGAGCCACGAGATGGTGGTGCTCTCATGCTGCCGCCAGCTTCAGTCTGAAACATCCAGAACATTCTAAGCATGTGCGCCATACCCCGACCCCCCAATGGCCTGCATACTTGCAGTGGCGCATCCCCAGTTTGATAGGCAGCTGAAAGCAAAACAGCAGCTTGAAGGGGATACATGTGTGTGTTTTTCATTTTAAATCATTATTTTCTGTTACAGCAACAAAATTTGGCATCAACAAAAAGGTTGACGGATGACCAACCCACAGGAAAAGTTCTTGAAAGTGTCAGTTTTGCACAAGGCGTATCATGATATATATTTCAAAATAATTGTTAAAAATTAATACCAACATATGTTTGATCACTTACAAAGGACTGTTTTGAGTACACAAATGCCTGCCTAAAAAAATTAAGCATGATTTTGTTAGATTTTATATGGGACAGTTATATCAAACAGGCCAAAAGTTTTATTTGTATCAGGTGTGATACTCCTTCACATTGTAGTAGGATTTTATGTTCCTCTTACTATAAGTGACATAACAGAAACTGCACTTATGATACAGTGTTGTTCCAAACTTCACATTTATGAGTTAGTACTATAAACGAACAATATGGGAACCAAAATTACAAGATTAATGGATAACAGTTTGATTAAAACATATTAAAATGTTGTTTTTATAAAAAACAATTTAAGTTATGTTAAAAATTACAAGTTTGCATGACGATGTCTTACTCATTCACAAATGTACATGTAAGCCAGTCTGTCTATTGAAAGATTAATTCTAGAGGCACACATTTTCGCAAAAAAACAGACAGGAATGTGAAAACATTAGTAATAGAGTAACACGTACCAAAAAACATTAATCTTATGTCTTTTGTTATGACCAGATCAAAAATCAAAAATGAATTAGAATAGTATACTTAAAGGGACTTTTTCAGATGGAATGTTCCTTTTAAGCATGGGCGGAAAATCAGTTACGCTCGCGGATTTTGCGGATTTTCGGTAAATTCGCAATCCGCGAGATTCGCGAATTTCCCGCAAAATCCGCAAATCCGCGAGCTGCAGATTTTTTGCTTGTGTTCGCACTGCTCGCAGCCCGCGGCGCGGGCAGCAGCAATCTCGCACTCGCGAAATTACAAAAATTACAATTGGGGAGGGGTGAAGGAAGGAAGTGGCCCAGTCTCCAACTTCCTGTTCCTGTCCAGCAAGCTCCTCCCATTGGGGTGGGGTGAAGGAAGTGCCCCAGTCTCCAACTTCCTGTTCCTGTTTCCCGGCCACTTTGGATTCGATCTTGACTGGGAAGGATTACTTTTTGTGGATGCTGCTGGATATTTGGATTTGAGGCCTTTTGGATTACTTTTGGATTCAAAATTTGATTTCACAAGTAAGTTGATAAGTTGATGTTGTTTGTGGTGATTTTTGTGTGTGTTTTTCGACTTTTGGGGTGGTGTTGGGGGCTTGCTATGTTGGTGGGGGGCCATTTGGATTACTTTTGGAATCGAAATTTGATTTCACAAGTAGGTTGATAAGTTGATGTTGTTTGTGGTGATTTTTGTGCGTGTTTTTCGACTTTTGGGGTGGTGTTGGGGGCTGGCTATGTTGGTGGTGGGGCCATTTTGAGGCATGGTCCTGCAGGTCCTGGCCATGTGGATGGGGTCAAGCGGCCATTTTGAAGTCAGGCAGTGTGCTTTGTGCCATAGGCCCACCCAGTCTGCTCTGATTTCATTCATTATGCCCAGGGGCCCTAGAACTCCCGCGGATTTACCGAAAATCTGCAAGTTGGCGAGCTGCAGATTTTTTTGCTTGTGTTCGCACTGCTCGCGTCCCTCGCAGCAACAATCGACACTCGCGAAATTGCACAAATTACAATTCTGCACATGAATTGAAAACCATCAGCAGGCACCATAAGGAGTCCATTTTGTGGGGGTGGGTGCCCACCCCCACAGAATGGGGTGCCATAGGCCTGCACCCAGTGTGCTCTGATTTCATTCATTATGCCCAGGGGTCCCAGAATCGGTCTGTTCGCGGATTTTGTGGAATTTTTGCCACGTTCGCGTCGTGAATCAACAATCTCGCACTCGCGAAATTGCAAAAATTGCAATTCTGCACCAGAAAACCACCAGCAGGCAGCATAAACCTTCTGAAACTTGATGGATGGCATTGGATTGTGGTGAATTGTGTTGTCTTTTTTGACTTTTTGGAGAAGGGGTTGGGGGCTGGCTATGTTGGTTGGGGCCATTTTGAGGCATGGTCCTGGCCATGTGGATGGGGGTCAAGCGGCCATTTTGAAGGCAGGCAGTGAGCAGGCAGTGAGCTTTGTGCCATAGGCCTGCACCCATTTTGCCTTGCTTTCACCCATTGTGCCCAGGTTGAGTCAGTGGTACATGAAACTACAACCCTCTCTGTGGGCTCTCTTGGATCAATGTTAAATTCCTGTTTCCCAAAAATTTAGCAATTCTTATTTTTGATATTTCCATATTGTGGTGTGCACGTGTGTATTCCTAAATGCCTACTTGCAAACTATTAATTGAAGCGCCACATATGCAACATATATTTAACTGATGTTCCTCTGTCTTCGTTTGCTTTTAGGTGCACAAAGTCAAGAACTCCGCATCATCGTTGAGCATCAGTGCCAGGAAGAAGTCCTGCTGCGGCCTGCTGTTCCGACATCTGAAGAAGATGAGTCCGAAAAGAGGTGCCCGTAGCTCCTCTTGCAAGAAAGATGTCTCTACTAAGGAGAAGAAGAAGCAAGTGGCACCACTTACCAAGGAGACTGGTGCCTCGACCACTAAATTTTTGTGGAGAAAAGAACAAAAGTCCACCATGAGTGCTGCACAGGTAGCCTGTTTAGTGGTTGAATCACCAACGACCAGTGATGTTGGCTCATCGCAAGAAAGTAGCAGCACACAATCAACACAGGTTGTAACTCATCTCACAAGTACTAATGAACAACCAAAGCCGCAACAACAACTGCATGGGCTACTAGTAGAAGCACAAGTACATGCGCAAGGAGCTGGCCGAGAAGGAGAAGGCCGAGAAGGAGCTGGCCGAGAAGGAGCTGGCCGAGAAGGAGCTGGCCGAGAAGGAGCTGGCCAAGAAGGAGAAGGCCGAGAAGGAGAAGGCCGAGAAGGAGAAGGCCGAGAAGGAGAAGGCCGAGAAGGAGAAGGCCGAGAAGGAGAGGTCCATGGAGTGTTGCAAGTAGAGGTCAGTGAAGAGGCCCATGTAGCGGCGCATGGAGCGGTGCAAGTGGCCACAATGGTTGTTCTTCCAGAAGTAGGGGCACATGAGGAAATTGACTTTGGAGCCGGAGTATCATGTCAGGAAGACGAAGCCACTCCTCTTGATGATTCATTTTCTCCCAGCTCCCCAGCAAGGAAAAGATCAAGGAGGGTGTGTAGAAGTTCCTCTTCAAGCCCCGCTCCATCAGATGATCTGGATCCAGATTGGCAACTATCTCCGACGTCTGAGAGGGAGGCACACCATGAGCTGAGAAAGGTATCAAATGTTAAAAGGAAGGGCCCCGGAAAGCTCATACTTAAGGATCCGAACGTCGGACTTGATGAAGTGGTGCATTCTGATGTTGATGAACAGGATGACAGCAATGACCTAGTCATCACACACGTCATTCCAGCCACACCGGCCATGCAGCAGACAGACATTTATACTCTATCCCGACGTCATGCTGAGCGTGACCCTGGCGACGTGGCACTGGTAGCACCACCAACGCAGTCAAGTAGTACAAAAAGTTCAACAAAACCTATAGCTCCCATATTTTCTCCCCAGAGGGGACCTCCATCCAGCTCGACTCCCTCAAGTAGGGTTGCTGCAATAATTGCACAACCCAGTAGATGTCTGCAAGGCTCATCCACCACTGCTTCATCTGGCATTGGCAGTATCACCTCGTGTGGCAAAATCAGAAGTTTCCAGTCCCCAGTTTGGAACTTTTTTAGTGTCCATGGAAAGCATGATAACCTAGCCGTTTGTTCCATTTGTACGACTACAGTTAGCCGTGGTAAGATTGGTACCAACTATGGTACCGGAGGCCAGATAGGTCATCTTGAAAGAAGGCACGCTGTCGAATGGTTTGCGCACCTAGCAAACATCAAGGGAAAGCAATCCCAAAGGGCAAGTGGCCAAAATATACCCGTAGTAGGTGTTTCATCTGAAGATGACGGGGAGGTAGAAGAAGCGTCAGACATTTGTCCGGTTGCACCCAGTACCCCTGGCAGCACCACACCCTCTGGAACACATAGGAGGCACACTGAGAGTCTGGGAGACACACCAATGTGGAAAATGTCAACACTGAGCAGAAGTGGGTCGATGAAGGCATCAGCATCATCCATTAATTTTGTCCAGCGCACCATTACAGACATGTTCTCCGCAGATGCGCCATTTCAACGCAACCACCCAATTGTGCGCCTGTATAACACTAAGCTGGCTAAAATGCTAGCGGTGGACCTTCTCCCTTTTTCGTTTGTCGAAGGTGTGGGTTTTCTTGAACTCGTGGCAACACTGGCCCCTAAATGGAAGGTTCCTAGCCGGTTCTATTTTGCCAGGGTTGCTGTTCCAGCACTACATAAAGAGGTGCTTGAGTTGGTTGGGGCAGCTTTGCAGAAGAGTGCTGTTCACACTATACACCTGACAACAGACATGTGGACCAGTTGCCAAGCCCTTGATTACATGTGCATCACTGCACACTGGGTCTCTTTTTCAGGGGTTGCAAAACAGATAAATGCAGGTGGTGACTTGGTCGAGATTTTTAAGGGTGCTCGTAAACATGCAACATTAGCCATGTTTGGCATGGAGAAAACTCATACTGCAGACAACATTTTGGATGACTTTAACAAAAAGGTCTTGAAATGGCTGCCCCCAAGAAATTGCAAGGTTGGTTATGTTTCTACTGATAATGGCAGCAATGTAGTTAAGGCCATGGCGGACGGTGACTATTTCAGAGTGCCGTGTTTGGCGCACTGTATGAACCTTGTCGTGCAAAAGTTCTTGAAAAAAGAACTTGCAGTCGACAAAATACTGACCATCTGCAGAAGAATATGCACACATTTCAACCATTCTTTTAAGGCCCGGAAGGAGCTGAGGTGCCAGCAAAATGTACGTAGAATGCCAGTGAAAGCACTTATCCAGGAGGTGGCAACACGTTGGAACTCAACCTTCTACATGCTTGAGCGTCTGCATGAGCTGTTTCCAGTAGTCAATGAGTATTTCTACAACCTGGGTGGTGATACGACAGAAATGATGCTAGCGGTGGAGCAATGGCAGCTAGTTAAAAGCCTGACAGACATGCTTCGTCCTTTTGAGGTCTTCACGCGTGAAGTCAGCAGGGAGGACTGTTCTTTGAGCAAAGCTATCCCATTGTTGCTGAAGCTCGAGCACCAAGTCAAGGTGGTGTCTTCAGAATTAAAGGATGCTGGAAAGAATGAAGCATATGAGTTGGCGCAGAGATTATTACAACGCCTAGTTAGCAATAAACGGCTTGTAAATATCAAGAAACAACAGCACTACATTTGTGCTACTATTCTGGATCCACGTTACAAAAAGCCATTGTTTGGCAAAGTATTAATTCCTTTTGAAGCTTCAGATGTTACAGAGTACAAAGGTTGGCTAGCTCAGTCAGCCATTCGTTTTGAAAGAGAGCGGAAGGAAACTGTAGGAGAAGACAGTACTAGTGAATCAGCAGGCCACCAGGCGTCCCAAAAAAGCACTTCTGTGCCTGTGGCAGAAGTGATTGTCTTTTCCTCTGAGCCGTTAACCACACCAGCAACCGTATCAGCTGCACCAGGCACAGGCGATATGTCTGAAGAGGATTGGCTAAGTCAGCTAGGGTTTCCTTGTCCCAGAAAGGACACAGAAGTGCAAAGTACAGGAATCCGGGAGAACATTGTTTCAATGGTGCAGGCCTACCTGGATGACTCAACAGCGGTCAATATTACTGAGGACCCATTGGCGTATTGGCATGGGAAAAGAAACATATGGCGAGAGCTCACCAACCTGGCTATCAATTACTTGTCTTGCCCACTCGCAAGCGTGTCTTCAGAACGTGTTTTTAGTTCTGCTGGTGGCATTGTGACTTCCAAAAGGTCCCGCCTCTTGCCCGCAAATGTGGAGCGGCTCACCATGATAAAGATGAACCAGCACTTCATACCACCAGATTACAAAGTACGAGAATGCACGCAGGAAGAAGAGGACACCAACCTACCTGAGGAAAGTTCTCCTCAGTTACCAGAAGTACTACCGACTGAATTTGCAGAGTATGAGGACGAGTTCTGCTTCCCTGACAGCGAGTTCTGAAAATGAGTCAATGATTCATTAACTTTATTTTTCGTCCTTATTCACTTTTATTCCTGTGTGTCTGTCTTTCTTTGTTTAGCAAGTGCTTGATCCCATTCACAACAAAACTGTAATCACCCAATCAAACAACCAGCCCATCAGCAGAACTGTCTTGATTTTGATGCCGCAGCATTCCTCAGGTTCACAAGTTAGTTGCCAAGAACTCAGTCCTGGTCGTCTATCCTCCTCCTCCAGACTCACCCTATCCATTTCCCGTAATGCTGATGCCTGGATTCCGCACAATGAAGAAACTTACGTTGACGAGTCCCCTAAAGAGGTACTGGAAGTAGTGAGTCCTCATTTAAATACATTTTGCTAAGTGTGACTTTTTTCCCGGATTTGCTTTTTGGCTGTTTGGGGGGTGTCAAATTTGTTTGCGCTTGGGTTAACGGGTCTTGGCTGGGCCATTGCTGGCAAGGTCTATTAAGGGATGAAATTGGTTAGGAGGAAATGGGAGGTGAAAACGTTTAGGCGTTATCGCTCGCTTGCCTGTCATAGGGGTGCTGTCCGTGGGGCTTCTTGGGTTTTGGGGTCTGTGAGCACGGCTGCAACATTTCTAATGTTGATTGCTTTTGTTTTGCAGAAAATCCACGCCGGTAAACTCCAGTTGGGGCCCTGCTGCAGAACCCCTTAGGACACTGTGAATTCCAGGTGGAGACAGCCCTCAAACACAAATTACAGGTAAGATAAGCGTTTGGATGGGAGGTAGTGTAATGGAGTATTAGGAGAGGCGAGAGAGTGACAGTGGTACTAGTAAAGTCCTAGGCCTCTTGATTTAAGAAACTCTGTGACAGGCATTTAACTTTGGAAAACATTTGGCCAATTACACGTGAACGTTTAGGCGTTATTAATGCTCGCTTGCCTGTCTTAGGGGTGCTGTCTGTGGGGCTTCTAGGGTTTTGGGGTCTGTGAGCACGGCTGCCACATTTCTAATGTTGATTGCTTTTGTTTTGCAGAAAATCCACGCCGGGAAACTCCAGTTGGGGCCCTGCTGCAGAACGCCTTAGGACACTGTGAATTCCAGGTGGAGACAGCCCTCAAACACAAATTACGGGTAAGATAAGCGTTTGGATGGGAGGTAGTGTAATGGAGTATTAGGAGAGGCGAGAGAGTGACAGTGGTACTAGTAAAGTCCTAGGCATCTTTATTTAAGAAACTCTGTGACAGGCATTTAACTTTGGAAAACATTTGGCCAAGTACACGTGAACGTTTAGGCGTTATTAATGCTCGCTTGCCTGTCTTAGTGGTGCTGTCTGTGGGGCTTCTAGGGTTTTGGGGTCTGTGAGCACGGCTGCCACATTTCTAATGTTGATTGCTTTTGTTTTGCAGAAAATCCACGCCAGGAAACTCCAGTTGGGGCCCTGCTGCAGAACGCCTTAGGACACTGTGAATTCCAGGTGGAGACAGCCCTCAAACACAAATTACAGGTAAGATAAGCGTTTGGATGGGAGGTAGTGTAATGGAGTATTAGGAGAGGCGAGAGAGTAACAGTGGTACTAGTAAAGTCCTAGGCCTCTTGATTTAAGAAACTCTGTGACAGGCATTTAACTTTGGAAATCATTTGGCCAATTACACGTGAACGTTTAGGCGTTATTAATGCTCGCTTGCCTGTCTTAGGGGTGCTGTCTGTGGGGCTTCTTGGGTTTTGGGGTCTGTGAGCACGGCTGCCACATTTCTAATGTTGATTGCTTTTGTTTTGCAGAAAATCCACGCCGGGAAACTCCAGTTGGGGCCCTGCTGCAGAATGCCTTAGGACACTGTGAATTCCAGGTGGAGACAGCCCTCAAACACAAATTACAGGTAAGATAAGCGTTTGGATGGGAGGTAGTGTAATGGAGTATTAGGAGAGGTGAGAGAGTGACAGTGGTACTAGTAAAGTCCTAGGCCTCTTGATTTAAGAAACTCTGTGACAGGCATTTAACTTTGGAAAACATTTGGCCAATCAAACGTGAACCAACACGATGACAGTGTTCAGTAAAACGAACTTACTGCAAAACCACCAACCACCAGGCTCAAAAGTAGTAAAAAACAGGTTTGCTCAGATAAAGTTTGAAAAAGTATATTTTTACATCCCTAACAAAATAATCTCACGCAAGACCCTCCCTAACCCCAACAAATAAATAGTCCTTCAAAAGCCCCCAAAAACCCCAACTCCCAATTCCCACCCCCCAAAAGTCTCTAAAAAGGGACAAGGGACACTCTAGGGATGCATGGTGTGGACTTTGGCCTCCAGGGCATCATGCCTTAGGGCCAGGGCATCGTACTGCTCCCGGAGGGTGGCGTGGTCTAAGCGGAGGCCCTCCAACAAATTTTGGTATTCTTTTAACTTCCGAACCTCCGCCTCCAGGTCGGACACTCTGTGCATTGCACGGCGCAAGCGAGCCTTTAGAGTACTGTGAGGGGCAGCCTTTGCTGCTCGGCGGTGGCGTCTGCCAGCCCGGCTCCGTATCGCCGGAGCACTGCGCTGACCGGCAGAACGTGGGGTCACGGAGGAGGATGCAGGTGTCACATTCGAAGTACTGGGCTGCGTGTCCGACTCCTCCCCCTCCAGTTCCACCAGCCGCCGATATTGGGCAACAGTAGCATCCAGCCTCCGTTGCCGGGCCAGTAGAGCCTTCATAATCCTTGATGGTGTTGATGTTTTAGTGTTACCAACTATATGAAGGAAGAAAGACATAATCTGTAACCAATGCTCTTTAAGAATATGATTAACACAAAATGATTCAGCAGAAAGTTGTGTCACAGTACAACTAGCAACTAGCCAGCGCAGTACAAAACTATTGAGGCTAGTATCATGGGCGTACGCAGGGAGGGGCAAGGGGGGGGGCGCATGCCCCCCCCCCGGATTGCAGGTCCATCCAGTGCTGGCCCACTGACAAATTACAATATGGTAATTACAGCAGGCTGGGACCGACAGACAGATAGAGGCAGAGACAGGGACAGAGAGACTGAGGGTGACGGAGGGAGGGATACAGAGAGGGAGACAGAGACGGAGACAGAGGGAGACAGAGAGACGGAGACAGAGGGAGACAGAGAGAGACAGAGACAGAGAGAGAGGGAGACGGACAGAGTGAGTGAGACAGAGGGAGAGAGAGAGAGGGGGAGAGAGAGCAAGAGAGGGAGACAGGCAGAGAGGGAGAGAGACAGAGAGAGAGAGAGGGAGGGAGACAGAGAGAGACAGAGAGACACAGACAGAGACAGATGGAGGCAGAGACAGGGGAAGGGGCAGACAGGCAGAGACAGACAGAGAGACAGAGAGGGAGACAGAGGGAGGGAAACAGGGACAGATAGCGACAGGGACAGACTGACAGATAGGGGCAGAGACAGGGACAGACAGAGAGGAAGACAGAAGGTGAGAGAGAGAGGGAGGGAGCCAGAGGGTGACACAAACCACACTGTCAATTTGGCCCCGAGAGAAAGTTTGTGAGGACCCATGCTCTATAACCACATCCTCCTGATTTAGATTGAATTGTTTTTCTGGCATTTTTTGTTTTTCCCTCTGTTTTAATGTAGTTGCCAGGTCGTCTGCTGTGGTGCCGCACAAGATTTTTCTCTTCGCCCTATGGGGTTCTTTGTTTATTTAAGCTCTATGTCATGTTAGATTTAAAAAATATGTATTTAATACTTGTGCTCAATCATGTCAGGACTCAGGAGATTGCCCCCCCGCAAACATTTCATAGTATTTTCGTAGTTCATCCAGTGACCGTCTACTCTCTGTAGATACACATCATATGCTATCTAAGAGTCAGATAGTACCATGATCCAGCTTACCTCTACCGGCCACCACCACTGTCTGTTTCCTCACAGTCTCTTCTTTGTCCACTTGCGCCGCCTCCTCCCCAGAGTTGTCCTCGGACTCTGAGTCGACCACCACCACCACCACATCCGAGCTGGCCCCGCCACCAGATGTTCCACCTACAAAGTAGATTTAAGAATGTTAGATTACACCACTCACTAGTATTTGGTCTTGGAATGAAGAAATGTGAAAACAACAGAAAAAGTAATTGACTGTCTACTCTAGTCTAAAGTAAAAATGTCCCTCCTTCCACGGAAGGCTGTTGTCTTGCTGCACTTTTTTGGTCACAATTGATGAATACTTGCTTAATTTTAACACACACCATTTTTCTCTGAACAGACAGAAGCTGGACTTCTAAGGATAAGAGCAACATCAACTTCAAACCAGGTGAAAGCTCGGCTCGACCACAAGAAATGTGTTCCATTACTCATCAACTCAGCACCAAGCACTTTTCCATTTCCAGCTAACTTAATTTTAATATATGTGTTTACTTTTACTTTTAATAAAGCTTTTAAACTTGAATAGACTCTGTGGTTTTTGGTCCTCCAGACTAGAGTGACTGAGCGAAAGGTTTTGCAAATTTTGGCAAGGAGGAGTCCGTGCCGCTGACACTACCAGGTTTATACAGTGTGCCAAACACGCCACTCTGAAATATTATTACTCTGGTGTTTAGTGTCCATAGTTCGGTTTGTGGAGAATTGTCCCTGCAACAGTAGTATTATGGATTGTGCTCCTATCTAAACACTATTTCGAAAAAATTAAATTAGGAACGCTTGGACAACAGTAGGTCCTCTATATTTAAATGAAAACTTACTGGGGCCAGCTAAGGAGCACTCGCCGCTCTGGCCTGCATCCTCCTCCTCTGGAGCCACAGCATCCTCCTGTTCCACTTCCGTCTGCTTGCCCCTGGGGGGACCTGACGTACAACATGAAAGAAAGAACAGAAAACATTGATGATTGCTGCTTGTCGATGTCCTTGTCAACCAAATCAAACATTTAGAAAGAACAAGAACCAACTATTTCAGCCAAAAAGAGGGCTACAAAGGAAGGACTGCACCTGAGCCTCTACTCTAGGGGAAGATTTACAAGCCCCTTGCAGCTCTTTTGCTCCGTTCTTCCATCACTTTTGTGACGCAGCGCCACAACAAGAGAGGCGCCATGATGTGGCGTATATTAACAACGTGACGCATATGGGAGATGCATCCCATTTCAAAGCCCTGCGCCATAAGGGAGCGTTCCAGCGCAAGAGAGGGCGTTCCTGCGCAGGAACGCATGCTAAAAGTGGCTATGGGGAATATATAAAATTTCAATCAGTCATTTAGGACAATGATGCGTCACTCAAACCCTGCATGAAGCAGACGTACGGCTTGACGCAGCATTGCTGGAGCTGCGCCATCGTTGCGACGCAACTCCATCAATGAGCCGCCTTTACGGCACCGATGCGTAAACGCTTCGGTGACGTTTTGGGACCATGGTGTGCCGCATTGTAAATACGGCGCACCATGGGTGGTGCTGGCGTGCCGCACACTTTGCAGGGATGCGCAGGTAATTGCAAATCTGACACTTAGGGGCATACTTAAGAGTTCTGGGCTGCACACCTGCAGAGGTGCACCAGAACAAATGCGTAACGCAAAACTAACCTTGCGTCATGGCAGATGCGCCGCAATTACAATGCGGCACACCCTGGCGCAAGGGTAGGCAGATGCGTGACGCATCTCGTGACGAAAGAGGGGCGCATCTCTAGAGTCGCGTCGCAGGCGCGATGCAACTCTAGCAATGCTCAGGGCTGCCCAATACTCAACATACCGCATCAGTCCTTACGCCTGCTTCAAGCAAGCAGGCATAAAGAATTGACGTAGCAGCGTCGCGGAAGTGCCTGCGTTAAATCTTGTAGATTTCACGCAGGCACTTTTGCGAGGCGCACAGCTGCCTGACCGGGGCCTTAACGTGGTGCATCTCCCTAGATGCGAAGTAGTGTGGCTCACTGGTTAGAGGCGGCAGACCCGAGAGCAGAGGACGGCCCGGGACCAGGGTTCGATTCCCGGCGCGGCAGGTTTCTAGACCAGGGTCAGCGGACTCGATAATTCTCTCGCCTCGGTGCCCAATCTGATCAGCGATCACACTCGGCAACTCTGGGCATTAGCTTGCCTCATCTTCACTAACGGCCCCACCAGACCGCCGGGGATGCCTGGTCTCACCCTGGAGATACCCATTAAGGGACCATCTCTCAGGGAAGCCAGGAAGGGTTTCGCAGTGGTCGAAGCGCCTTGGGACCCTACGGGTAAGTAGTGCGCTATATAAATGCCTATACATTTACATGCATCACGTTGTACATGACTCGCACGTTTACGTTGCTGTTGCGTCAGGTAAGGCAGCGTAAACGTGGCGCAAGGGGATTGTAAATCTGCCCCTTTGTGTCTAGCATTACGCAGTTCTGTAAAGTACACTCATACATTACTCAGCCCAATTAAATGAACACAAAATAGAAAACAAATAAGCAGTGGCACCGCCACAGAGAAGGAGAGCAGTGCACCTGAAATGCACAGAAGATTTTGAAATATTAATCGGCAGCATTATTGCTCTTTGTAAAAAAGTTAAAACAAACATTTGCAATATAACACACAGAGCAGGGGAAAAAACAGAGTAGAGAGTGATGAAAAAATTGCTACTACTACTCACCAAGCCCGGGGACCTCCACTCCCAGCAGGTCAAGCAGGTCGCGCTCCTGTCCAGGATATCCGTCCAGCGGTGGGTCACCTGGTTGTAGGTACGCTGGACCCCCGAGATGTCCAACAGGGCCCGGCACACCTGCTCCCACCGCTTCCGTCGCTCCTGGCAGTTGGTGTAGCCAGCAGCGATCCTGCCGCCTGCCGCGATGGTCCTGGGGAGAAGGCGCTGCACATAGAAAACAAGTGAGCCCACCTCCTCAAGGCTGAAGATCTCCCTGGGCACCACCATTTCCGCCCTTAAACGGCCACACGGGAGCCGGGCACGGGCTGCGGGGCCCGTCTTGGGCAGCTTCACTGCTGTCTTCACCATGGTCTGGGCAGGTGGTAGGAACAAGGAGAAAAAATGTAAAAGAATAAGACTAGGAAAGAAAAAAATAAAAGTTTAAAAAAGTAGTTGAAAAGTAAACAAAAGTAGCCTAAAACACAAAAATATAAAGCTAGAAAACTAGAGGGATAGATAATAATTTAAATATATTCAAAAAATATTATAACAAGCAAAGGATGGCAGAGGATAGAGAGGATTAGAAACACCACCTAGCCCTGACACAGGAATGAATGAAAAACAAGATGGCGGCCCGATCACATGAGTGTAAGTAAGTTCGCACGCGATTTCTCTCGCGAACTCGTGCGAACTTGTATTCGCAACGCGCTCATTCCGCGAGATTACACTTCGCAGGCGGAAACGGAAATATGTCACGCAAACAAAATGGCGGCGCCCATACTCGACCATTGGGGTAATTCGCACGAGTTCGCGGCTTCTACGGTCGATTTCGCACGACGCCGCGCGAATAGCGCGAAATTACAAAAAAACGATTTTTGCAAAAGCAAAAGCTATGAGCTGGTGCAAAAGTTCAACCTCATCATTTGTAACCATTCCCTGTAGTGCTTCCTGAAGGGGCCCTCCAGAATTCGGTTAGGTTCCTGTTAAAAAAAATAAAATTGCAACAAACAGGAAAAGGAAAGGAAAGGGAGCAGACAAGCAGGTGCCAGCCTTCATTAATGTCAGTTGGGGCAGGGCAGGTGTTGTTGTAATTTAATTTTGCAAAACTTAAAGCACTTAACAGGTGTGCTTTGCTTTGTCACAATAATGTACACTCACTGGTCAACCAGAGGGTGCTGTGATGACACCGAGGGTGGCATGGGTGTGCCAGCCAGAGGGTGGCATGGGTGAACCAGAGTGCCAGTGTTGACAGAGGATGGCAGTGCTTTGCTTTGCCCCAATAATGTACACTGGTGAACCAGAGGGTGCTGTGATGACACAGAGGGTGACATGGGTGAGCCAAATGTAAATGTAAATGTATAGGCATTTATATAGCGCACTACTTACCCGGAGGGTCCCAAGGCACTTCGACCGCTGCGAAACCCTTCCAGGCTTCCCTGAGAGATGGTCCCTTAATGGGTATCTCCAGGGTGAGACCAGGCATCCCTGGCGGTCTGGTGGGGCCGTTAGTGAAGATGAGGCAAGCTAATGCCCAGAGTTGCCGAGTGTGATCGCTGATCAGAGTGGGCACCGAGGCGAGAGAATTATCGAGTCCGCTGACCCTGGTCCAGAAACCTGCCGCGCCGGGAATCGAACCCTGGTCCCGGGCCGTCCTCTGCTCTCGGGTCTGCCGCCTCTAACCAGTGAGCCACACTACTTCACCAAAGGGTTGCATGGGTGAACAAAGAGAGTGCCAGTGGTGACAGAGGGTGGCAGTGATGAAGAAAGGCTTGCAAACAGGCTGGGCACGTAGAAACAACAAGTTCGCCAAACTGGCGACCTGACAAGTAAGTTCGCAATTTGCGAAATTGCACAAAACCCTCGCGAACTTGCAGAAACCCGTGCGAACACCAAAAAAAAAATCTGCAAAATCCGCGAGGATTCGGGGATTTTGCGGATTTTCGCAATCCGCAAATTCGCAAATCCGCAAATTCGCGGATTGCGAATCCGCAAAATCCGCCCATGCTTAGTTCCTTTACAAACGAAACAGGGGTAGCCGCGCGCTTTACAAGCTTCTAAAATAAATAAATAAATAAAATATGCTGTACAAATTTAACACAAAAAAATATTTTTGAATTTCTTCGACAGAGTAAATACATACATAGGGCTTGATATATTAATACACAACTTAAGCACTAAATTAAAAAATGTATTTTAGCATTTATAAAATACTTAAGTTAATATAAAGAAATGTAAGAAATGGTTTGAGAAAAAACTTTACGATTAGTTATATTTACACAGATACAATAAAACTATTGTATATGTCTTTACAGCATCTTCAAGAGCAGTTGAAGGAGACATTGTCCAAGAAGGCAGGGAAGCAGCTAGCCACTGTGTTAAGGGTTGTGAAACATGAGACATTGAAGGACACAGTGACATGGAAGCTGAGTGTACTGGAACAGAGGCCACGGCATTGCCATCTTCATTGGAGGCCTCCACAAGTGACCAGTCCCTAGTGGTGGTGGACTCTACCAGAACTATAACAACGTCATCCTTGTCCACCACCCAGAAACACTTTTCCACACTCCCTCTTGCTCCCCTCCCAGTTGGCCAAGCCCCGGCCTCAAAAAGGGCTGGGGTCTCCTTTGCCTTAGGCGCCTCAGCCCCTGCTTCTGTCACCCCGGCTGCATGGAGTGAGGAGGCTATTGACCTATTATGCAACCTTTCTGTAGGTTAGACTGTGATGGTTAATGGCATCCAGAGGTTAACCTGCCAAATGCAACAAATGGTTGCATTACTGGATGCCATTCACTGTTCAATGTCTGGCATGCAGAGATTGCTTGCCAAAATAGCAGCGTCTTCACTCACTCAAGCCTCCCAACCGGCCAAACTTTCTGCCCCAACTCAGATCCCTTCCTCAATCCAAGTGCAAACTCTCATTCCAATCTCAAGCAAACTCCTGTATTTGCAATATCCATTCCCACAGACAAAAGCAGCACAATCACACACAGATATAAACACAAACACACAAAGAAACATACAACTAACATACACACACTATTGAAACACCACCTACAGGCACCACAAGCACTACACCCACAATCACCACCACACCCTCAATCACCATACCCACCACCACAACCACCATACCCAAAAGCACCGCAACCACTAACACACCCACAAGCACCACAACCATCACCACACCCACAACTACCACTACACCAATAACCACTACCACACCCACAAGCACCACAGCCACACCAACCAGCAATATATACTCATCAAAACCAACACACTCACTCAAAAGCACACATAGACACAAAAAACACCAACCAAAAGCAAATGCACACACTCACCAGAATAAAAAACACCAGTTAAAACCACACATCCAAGCATACACAACAAACCACAGGACCACGTACAACTGCTAAACATATAGACACAAGCACATCACCCACTCCAGCTCCCTCTACATCCAAAAGCCAATCCTAGACCACCCCTACCCTTAAATCTCCTTCGGAATTAACCTCTTATCTGTCTTCAACCCTTACCAAACCTAAATCGACCCCTCCCAAGAAAATTCGTAAGGTGCCTGCTCTGTGACCAATAGATGCCCCTCCCATTCCTGAGGATGTTTCCCTTTAGAGTTTAGACTATGTTTAGTAGGCAAGTTATGGACAAGAAAGCCACAATGTGCTGTTGTGGAAAACTTGTTTTATTGAGAAAAGTTCAAGAGAGAAATTTCTCAATTATAACTAGAATTTTTTTTACGAAGTTTGTCATAATATAATTATTAATTTACAATTCATTGATTATTACAAAGATTAATGATAAAAATGTGAAATACATATTCCTACTTACATTTCTGACAGATTTCTAAAGTCCAAACATTAGAAAAAAAATGCAATGGATATTCAAAATGTGGTGAATGGACATTACACCAAAAACAATTTGAAGTTTTTATTTTCAAGTGTCCCAGGCGGCATCCTTGTTCGCTGCCCTCCTTCACACAGTCTCTCTGCCCGCCCACTGTCCCCATATTATTTTAAAATGCGACGCCGAGCACAAACACCGGGAGCTGCAGCGCTGGCTTCAGGCGGCATCCACTTTTGCTGCCCTCCTTCACGCAGCCTCTGTGGCCCGCCAGCTGTCCACATATTATTTTAACAACTCCTTCAGCTTCGGTGCTGTGTGTCCCCCATCCACAAAACAAAGACAGTGTGCATTACCACAGGCTGTTACTAGGTGTTCCTGTCACGTTATAAACAAACCTCTATTGTCAACATAAGGCATTGTACCCACAGGGACACCTAGTAACAGCCTGTGTTACTGCATCTTTGCTTTGCTTTATGCATTTTTATTACTACAATTGTCATCTCTAAGTGCTTTTATTAGTTTTAAATGCAGAGCAGTTTTAGGAGAGTTACAAAATAAGGGTGAGCTCAATTTCGGAAATGTGCATTCAAAATCAGAGTAATTTTTCTTTAACTGCATTGCTCGGTGAAGTGTTCGGGAAAGTGTTGATTTGCATGCGAGTTGTGGGCGGAATGGGTTGGACCTTGAAGACTGCATGGGGATAACTCACTTTTTGCACTCTAGCGACACGTTCTCTTCTCTGCGCTGTCTCGTTAAAGCTGGGCCAGTAAACCTTCATTTGAACTTTGTTTTGATACAATTTACAAAACATCTTGTATCCTGCAAACAGTGACAGGTAGTTTTAAGGATTTTGTTGTCATGGCTGACATTAGATCCATTCCAATCTCCGCATTTTTGTAATTAATCTGCCCTGAGCAAGGCTAAAGACGAAAAGGGCCACTGGGCCTTTCAGTTTCCATGTTTACATTGATTTCAAATATGCAAAAAAAAACCAGTGTTTGACTTTTTGTAATACAACTGTTTCTAATATTGTTGCTGGGACAATCACACCATGTGCGTGGAAGAGGTTTATCACCTTGGAACGTTTCAAAGTTTATAGTGGGATTATGAAGGTACATTGGAGTTCAGTGTATATATTTCATAAGTAAGCTTCACGTCTTCACATATAAGTGTGCAGCGTCTACCATAGCACACTCACCAAGACGTGGAAGAGCTTTGGCAGAATAAACAAGTATTCGCAATTCAATAGGTCTCGCATTTACGCGAGTTTAACCCCTCCCATGCTCGTGACGGAACCGTTCCGTCACGAGCCTCGGGTGGGCTGTGCTGGTGACAGAACGGTTCCGTCACGGCCCGCTCGCTGCGCCTGCGCGGCGCGAATTCCGCGCCTGCGCGGCGCGTTCTATTGAGCGGGTGGGGCGTGACGGAACCGTTCCGTCACAAGCACAGCTCACCCGCGTGCCGTGACGGAGCGGTTCTGTCACGAGCACGGGACCGCTGCGCGGCCCCTCCACACCCTTAGCACTGCGGCGGAATAGCCGCCGCAGTGAAGGGGTTAAGCTATTGGCATTGTAAATGACAATGCCTTTTATTTATGTTTTAAAAAGCAAAACAAAAATAAAAGGCAATGTCATTTACAATGTCAATAGCTCAAACTTGCGTAAACGCGAGACCTATTGCATTGCAAATGCGTGTTCCTATTGTAGTTTTTGTATTCCTTTTATGGAAAAAAAATTGCTTTACCCATTGTCTAAATTTTTTTTAATATCCGTAGTTTTGCTTTCCCCTTTTCTTTTTTCTTTTTAGTTTCATCCACATTTTGTATGGTTTCTCTTTCTTCAGTCTTTGCCTCTCTTGATGCCTTTGAACCCGTCTATTCTCTTTTCTTCTTTGTCCCCCTCAAGCCACACTTGACTGTTCTCTCCTCCCCGTAAATATTACAGTGTGGGGTAATGTAGATGTCACATTCACACCCCCTTCATTTCTCCTCATCCTCATCCCCATAGTCACTCTGCTACACAACTGTCCTGGCACATTTTTTTAAATTTTCAACCCCCGTCGTCCCCCCACAAACCCCCTGCCCGCCACCCCCACTGCCTATTATCCACCACTGAAATAGTGTTTGTTTGGAAGAAAGGATAGATTTCAGTCATGTCACGTGACAGAGGGATCCTTTCACTGCCTCCTACACACTTCTGTCACAGGTAAATGCTTTGAAAGGAAACTTCTCTTTTGGACACAGCACATTAGAACACTCACTTCAATAGATGTGTGCTAGTAGGACTCCAGGCCTTGGTCTGGTGGCTGGGGGCAGCTCTGATGGCCGTCCTGCTGCTTTCATCACACACATAATGATTGCTCTGCCATCTGCTTCTCTTAGGGCTACGCCAGGTGCTTAAAATAAAAGGTGTCGGAACATTTCTGCTTGACTTGGGATTTCCTAGTAGCTGGGTGCAGGAGGCGGGAAATGCTGGAAGAGCTGCTGGCTGTCTGACTCATCACTGGCTAGAAGTGCACATGAACTGCTATTAATCAGGTTGTCAATGCCATCAATAGTAAGATATCATTCCTAGTGCATATTATTTGCCATACAAAACTCAAAACGAACACTACAAGATCACAAGGACAGCAGCTCAATACCTGGGACCCAGTCCACTCTATTAGGGGTCTTGGTACGGGCACTTGTATTCTGCTGCTCCTATTTGGGGCTCGGCTACAGATATAAAGGATGAGGCCCTGGCTGTGTGGGTTTGCACTTCCGGGTCCTTGCGTTCCCTGTGTTCTGCAGCAGGCGGAAGAGCTCTTGTTGGTGCTCTCATCCAGTGATCCAGTGTGTGTGCCTTGCGGTCTGATCCAGTGTGTTGGGGCTGAAGGAGGGAGAGTTTGTGACCCACTGGCGGTAGCCCAGTCCTGACTCGAGACGAATAGGACAGACAGACTCCCAGTCTGGATGAGACAGTGACGGAGGCAGGTAGGGCATGCGCCAGTACGCTAACCACCATGAAATACATTCTGAGAAGCTGTAATCCTGTTATACACAGGCATTGAGCAAAGCAGCACTTTGTAATCCCTGTCACAATCAGTCGCTGCCACATATGTAGCACTGCCAGCACCACTCTCTGCATAGCCGATCCCTGCCTCAGTTGAGCTAGAGGATAGGGATACATAGAAGCCAAAGCAAAATAACTGGGCCTGATTGGGCCTAAAGCAAGATAGCTCAGCCCACCCAGGCCCAGGATTTTTTTTAATAGACCTCTGGACCACTGCTCACAAGAGGGTGAGACAGAGTCTTGTTGCTCTTAAATTGGTTCCCGTGGGCCCCACAGCACAAATGAACCACTTAAGTCTTTCTCTGAAAGGAAGCTAGTAGAGTATTTTGCTAAGAGGCACACTGTGTTCCCATAGGCATGGGACTTTGAAAGGCCTGTGGTTATTTTATTTGTTTCACAAGCTTGCATAGAGGCCATTATAATATGTGTTTATTAGGTTAGGACCAGCCAAGTTATACACTTAAGTCTCTAAGTAAATTGACCATTAATGGTCAACCTTCCGATCACCAACATAGACCTTATGAGTGTACACTTTACAAATATCTCAGTTTTTTTTAGTAAATGTTGTCTGACATTAGCCTTGGAAGTAATTGGTGGGATTTGGTTGAGTGGCTGCTCAATTAAAGCCAATTATAATGTATCCATCTTTCAACTGCTTGGAAGTATTTTTTTAAAATATATTTTTATTTTTCCATAAAAACAGTGTAAGTGCAGCGGAAATCACATATTCATACAATCCAAACATAAAACCACAATTTTATTTGAAAAAAAGAGGGTCAATCAGTTAATGCATTGCTCACAAAAATCAATAAATCATAGGTTAGAGAATAACACAATGTAGCAGCAGTGTTTTCAAAATGAACCAAAAGATTCAGTTTATATAAATGATGCAATCCAGGAGGAGAAGGGGCCTGAAATCCTATTTCCTTTAATGCTATTTTTTGTGCCTCTCCTTTCGTACAGTGCCTTTTCTAAATTATATGTATGTAAAAATCGTCCCTTCCATTGCTGAAAGGTTGGAGGTTGTGAATCGAGTCAGGCTGAGGCGACACAGAGCCTAAGAACTGCCATTGCTATGAAAGTGAGTTCTACCCCATTGTTGCCCACTAGATCATTTACCCCTAATAACATCAGCTGAGGTGTCAGAGGAACATCTTCATTTAGCACCTGCTGTAAAAAGCCTGAGATTTCGCAGCCTATAAACTCTAAGTGAGGACAAGTGGCAAAATGATGCACTAAATCAGCCTAAATGTTGCACATTTAAAACAGTCCCCTCTGTTACCCCCCATCTGACAATTTTGGCAGGTGTTATACAGAGATCAAATAAGGTCTTGGAAGTATTAATCATATGACTATACCCCCAGCTCCCTAGACTATTTAGTTGGAGTTTAACTCAGTGTTGTCAGGTAGTTTAGATTCAAGATAATTATCAGCTGTGAAAATGACCTCAGATAAATGGTGAGCAGTGGGAGGGAAGGCCCTGAGCTTTGGATGGCCTGGTAGGAGGCTGTACTAACCAGTTGATTGCTGTTACTCAAGAAGAACCTCATCCATATTAGCATGATGCCATTAAAGCCCCCAGCTGTGGAAAGTGTGTCAAGCAGGTTATTGTGGTTGACTATATACCAGCGCCTTGAGACCCTCATGGGTGATTAGCATGCTTTATAAACCCCTGATTGATTGATATTAAACTTAGCAGAGAAGCTGGAAGCTGAGGAAGACCAAGGAAGTGGCCCCACTAGCAACCCTGATTTTCAAAATGTTATGTAATAATTTTTAGGGATATTAATGTGTGCTCAGAAGTAAGCAAGCCCCTAGTATGTGACTGCGAAATTGTGTTTTTTTAACTCTCCCTTAAGTCCACGATTATCTTGGGGGTAGCTATTCTGTATATACCCCCAGGCTACAACCCTCAGATGGCTGCTAAGCTATCTGCACTACTGTCTCCAATTATCTTAAAGTATGAGTATTTTCTATTGATTGGAGATTTCAATCTCCATTTTGAAAAGGAAGCGGATTCCTTAAGTAGAAATCTAGAGAATGAAATGCAAATATTACAACTGAACCAATGGATAAAGAGAGCAATTCACAAAGCAGGACAGGTTCTGGACTTGCTGTTCTCTAGTCGATATTCAATTACAGTACAGTTTATTGACCACATTATTTGGTCAGACGATTTTTTGAATAAATCCACCTTTCCTGCGCAGGGTAGACCCCTTGTTAATTTTTGAGTTCCCATGGTATTGGGCGACCCTAGAGGAGAGTGGGTCTTGAGTGCTTAACCAACAATTTTAGCCCTTCTTTATTGAGCGTGGACCTTCCTTTAGAAACTAAAGTTAACACATTTAAAAAGGCTATAGTTAAGGTGCTAGATGGATGTGCAACTAGGAAATTGAGGAATTCTCTAAGATCATCTCTATCTGCGAAGTGGTACACTTATGAATTGAGAAAAGTGAAGAGGGTTTGTAAAGTACTGGAGTGCTGTTAGTGGCTTTCCAAAGGCCCATGTGAATGTTTGGCCTTTAGTACAGCTAAATTAATGCTACCATTAAAAACTAAGACAAGCTAAAAAACTGCATTTTGTGAGGAAACCGGGGGTAAACAGTGGCTCATCAAAATAGCTCTTTTATATAGTCACGGAAATGTCCCACCCTCTCTCCCTAGACCAAATGATGATAGCTTCAGTTCAGCGATGTGAGGAGATGGCAGCATTCTTTAGCGAGAAAATCAATACGATCTATTTCACATTTGAACCCCAACCCCCTATGGAGGAGCCCTACGCCAAGACGCATCCGGGTACAGTAGCACATTGGGGCAGATTTTCGGATATCACACCAGAAATGGTTCTATGAAGGAGGTGAAATCTGGATCACCACTAGACCATTTTATTTTTTCATAGTTGGCCTTCATTCTAAATCCATACTTTTTTTTAAAAATGTTGAAAAAAGCAAAATATCCATCAATCTGGAAATATGACTTGGTGCCGGCGTTGACAAAATAAGCTGGAATGGATACTGCAACTCTGTTCAACTATCACACCATATTGCTCCTGCCATAAATGGCTAACATGCATGAAAGGTTAGATAATGGTCAGCTCTCTTATTTCCTGGGGGGCAATACACTCTGGATGTCACCCAAACAGGATTTAGAGTCAACAAGAGCATATCATCTACTTTGTTAACTGTAGTGAACAGTATCAGATCAGAGGCAGACCAAGATAAGGCAGTAGTCTTAATATTATTAGATCTGTCCGCAGCTTTCAACATTTTCTCATTTCCTATAAATACATAGGTTGCACGAAGTTGGTCTGCACTGTAGCACCTTGCAGTGGTTTGGATCTTTTCTGAACAACAGATCCCACTCTGTGTAATTGACCACTTTCAAGTCCACCTGTCCAACTGCGGGGTTCCTCAAGAGTCATCTCTTAGTCCTTCCTTGTTTAGTAGTTATGTCTCTCCTTTGGTGAGCATTGTTAAGACCCGGGGATTTAATATTTTCTTGTATGCTGATGACACCCAGCTTACCATCTCTATTGAGAAGAGACATACAGAGTCATGTGGGGATCTGTTAGACTACCTATCTGATATAGCCAGATGGATGGAGACACACTGTCTGAAATTGAATGCAGATAAAACTGAAATCCTGCTTTTTGAAGGGACACATAAACTATGGAAAGGCGAGTGATGGCCGTCCCTTCCTGGTCCTGCACCCAAGCCACAAAGGGTGGTTAAGAAATTGCGATTTCTGTTAGATTACTCTCTTTCAATGCATGGTAAGAACAGGTGAATGCATAGTGTGGTACATGTTTTGGACTGCAACTAATGCTGAGGAAGTTCTTTTGATTGTTCCCAGTAGTATGGTGTAGGAATGTTATCCAGGCAACGATTATGAGCAAATCAGATGATGGTAAGGCTCTGTATTTGGGAATGGTCGAATATCTGTTGAATCGCCTGCAACTCATCTAAAATGAAGATGGCAGATTGATTTGGGACAGCTCCAGAGGAAGCTTGGCCTCAGCTTGCCTTAACTCGATGTACTGGCTTCTGGTGCATAAGAGAGGCAAGTTTAAGTTACTTTGTAATGTTTACAAGGCACTCCATGACCTAGGGCTAGCAATTTTGCGTGACATAGTGGTTTTTGTAAGCCAACACAAGCGCTTCAATCTTCAAATCAAACCCTGGTGTGCAGTCAATGAATCAAGAAAGATAGAATGGGTGGCCCTGCTTGGGATTATTTAGCTGCAACAAATTGAAATGGGGCGTCATCTCACCCCAGCCAGACGCACAGCTATGTTCCACCTTTGTGGCGCTATTTCATATTTTCCTCCATTTTTTTACCTTATTTATTTTAATCCAACTTTTTTCACTCTTTTTAAACAACTCAAGATTTAGTCCACACACAGAATAATGTGCAATTGCACATTAGCAGAAAACTACATGTCACACTTGCCACCCAAGACATGTCATCCATCTATGGCTCCTGTGCAATGAATATCCACGCACACCACATCTCATATATTCACAAATTCAGGGTTTTATCTGTGAAACACATACTTGATATAGTGTTTTCATGCCGTTTCCAATAAAATCTGTGACACGTTTTTCAAGGTAGGGTTCTCCTTCCTACCGATTTCATTCTCCAGTCCAAGCATCCACTGCAATTCCCTTCGGCACGTATAAAAGAAGTGACCTGAACCAATCAGAGCAGCTGTTCATGTACATGCCTACAATTTCAAAGAATGTAGCTAAGGTCCTTAATTTAGAAGGAAACAGCTTTCCCCGGCTCGATAACAGTATCTAGCAGGTACCTACAGGAGACCCTCAACAGACGGGTCACTCACTTTACTATAGTACCATCATGGCAACTGCCCCCCACCCCCCTAGCATGCATCCTGCAAATAAATACACACCACACAAGTATTAACTTGGGAAAAATGCTGCAGGTTTATTACATACAACATTATGTAATCTTGTGGGTTAGCTTACGGGCGATGCAAGGGCAGGCAGCATTCTCGCCACCTGCCCGCTTGATGAGCCAAGCAGCACTGTGGCGAACCACCTATGTACTGCACCTTCTGGTGATCCCCTTCCAGGATCACATATCCATTGGTCCCTTAAACTCACGCCCCTTTCGGGGCATAGCGGAGCTAGGCAAGTCCCCAGTTGCTCAGGCCCACAACCGCCCGAAGGACTAATGGGGCGCCGACACAGGTTCCTGGAACATCCCATGAGGCCCCTGGAGTTCGACTCTGGCACCTCTTTGTGCCGCGCTGAGGTACCCTTCTGTACCCATGTGCTTCCAGATTGCCCTGTAACTCCACCACAGCCCTGGAGGCGGCCACCGCCGCCGCCAGGGCCCCCCACTAAACCGCTCTTGCCTTTACCTGCAACCCTTTTGCGCTAACGCTTCCTGTAAGTCTAACAGGAACAAGTCCATCCCTACTGGTGATAGGTGTACCCCACCTGCTTCAAAGTATCCTTTGACCCTCTCTTGGATATTTTCATGTCTAATGAATCCCAGGACCCTCTGCTCAGTGAATTTGCGCATGGAGCTGTTCAAACGTCTCCTGGAGCATTCCAATGCCTTGCAAGATTTCACCCCTTGACACACCCTTCGTGGCACAATCTCTGACCACCAGAGCTCACACTGCCCCATGCACTTGCTGACCTCCCCCAAGTCGGATTTCATCCTTTGCAGGAGTAAAGTCCTCCAAGAGGTAGTGAGGTAGTTGCCCCCCAGATGTATCACCAAACAATTGGGCGGGGTCCCCAGCATAGCTAGCGAGTGCTCAAGTTGGTTCATACGGCTGCTCCATCTCACTCCAAGGTAACCCAACCATTCAAACTTTGTCTGTGAAAATCCACGCATCCAGTTCCTAATCGATGCCCAACGGGCTAACCTGGAGATGGCTGAGTGCCCAATGACCCACACTCTGGACCCTGATAAAACAAAGGACACATTTCAACTCAGCATTTTTATTATTCAAAGCCATTGTGCCATTGCACTAAAACACTGCAAAACACAGCAAACGGTATTAGCACACAACACTGCAAAACTAATTTCTACAACACAGACGCCTTCAAGGGTGGATATAGCGTTTGTAACATTGGGACTCCCAGCGTCCCACTTTTTTCACACCTGCAGGTTCCATGCCTGCCTCAATACTAAATGAATGGCTGGAATATTTTTTGTCAGTCTGGAGGAGGCCAGCCCTGGACTAGCACAACCCTATTATACGCTCCATCTGATACTTGGTTAGAGGCCCTCGGTCTGCCCCCACCTTACATGGTGTAGTTTACTGATCACAATGTGCACAAAGAGATGTACAGCTTAACAAGCGTCATCCATGTCGCTCCCTGGCAATTTTGTGATTAAGCCACATCACAACATTGTCTCCATGCAGGCATATGCTTGTCATGGTTATATTTGTTTCAGCTCCCCCTGAGAAACATATACAGCATATCAACTCAGTTTATCCCATAGAATAAGGTTTGCTTTACATGAAGTGCAACCACATCAAAGAAAATCATTCCTTTACTCGGATAAGGACTGAACCTCTACATATCCAGGTCTAGAATCATAGGCACCAGGTATGTTTTCTGAACTACCTTTCAGGTATCACAATCTATTAAATTAGTTGTACAGGTTCCCCTACACTCAGCCTTTCTTGTTATTCCATTCCTTGAATTCTCCATGCCTCGTAGTGATAAAGGATAAGTGCCTCGATCTGTTGATTCCACCAATATTCCCTGAAGGTGGAGCCCCCAGCTTTTGCATTCATTGCTTTGTATGTACACCTTCTCACTCCACTTCATGTGGGCTTTTTTAACTAATTTTCTATATAAATTTGGGCCAACAGCTACCAGGATTGCGGTTGAAAAATGGTTTATAAAATGCATAAGAAGAGTCGGGGAAGACTGACATGAATGTCTACCCTATGTTTTTTCATTTTCGCAGTGACCTTCACATGCAAAGTTTGTGCCCAGAGGAAGACCTTTGTTGGAAAGACCCAGGCTCCATAAGATGGTCCAAATGCGTTTGCATACATACTAAAGTGGCTAGGAGACAGTCATCCCCTAATAAAAGAAGACAAGTAAAACATGGGCAAAGAATGTATTCATACCTCTCTGATCATTAGAATGAATTCCTACCACCAAGGGCCATTTGGTACAGTTTGGACCTGAATCCTGAGGTCTATAATATGTCCCCAGTCTATGAATTGGTTATCACTTTAAACTTTTTCACAATGAATACTAAATGTGAATATTTACCCTGGGCGGTAAATTCCATTCTGCTCAATGGAATTTGTGTAATTTTGGCAATTCCGCTTTCCACGGAGAACACAGAATTGCTGAAAATTCCACGATCTGCAGCGTAGCAGAATTTTTTCCTTGTACGCGCTTTTAAAATGCATGTTCGCGTGCACGGAAGCGACTTACGGGGATCCCTGCGTTCCCCGACAAGTTTTCCTTTCCATTCGCGTGCGCGATCGCCAACACGTCATTCGGACCTACCACTAGACATCCGCTTTCACGAACAGAAAAACGCATCATGAGCGGGCTGGACAAGTGAAACAAGATGGGTGCGCCAATTGGCGACTGGATGGGTGAGTTTACGAGATATTTCCTCCCGAGCACTCAAACAGCATGCCCGGACAGGAAAAACACATTGCGAACGGGTGGAACAAGCAATTCTGCATGCTTGCGGAATTCTGCGAAGCTCCCAGAGATTTTTTACCGTTTCGCTGAACTTTGAGTAATGCGACTACACATATTCTGCCCACCCTTGGTGTATATATCTGTTGGACACTTCTAAATGTTAAGATATTATGTTTCATCACGCATTAATGATGTATATTGTGACTATATCCTTTTAATGGGATTTTTATGTAAAGTCATTATGAATGTGTATTATTTGTCTGTCGTATAAAATAGAATGCATTACGAGTTGTGTCTTAAGTAAAGATACATAACCACGTGAAAAGCATCTGGTTCTTAAAAGAATACGTAGCTGGAAATTGTCTATGATAGATATAAATAAATTGTGATAAACTGGAATAAGTTATTAAAGAATTTATGGTATAGGGGGAAAAAGCCATTTTTCAATAATTCATTTCAAAACTAGATATCGGGTGTAAAGCACAAGACAGTTTACAGGAAATAGGGCCAGGTGCAACCACCTATTGCCGCAGGCTGTCAGCAAGTCATTTGTATTTTCCAAAAGAACACAATGCTGGCTCAGTTTCTGATAAAACAACAAGTAATTCAGAGAGAGGAGCATTTGCCTGAACCCATGCAAACATGTGTGAAACATACAAATTTAAATTGATGGTTTCAAGCAGTATCAAGTCTAGTGATGAGACTAAAACCTGTGTATGAGTCATTTCTGAAGAACTTAGTAATATGCACAAATGTTTCTCGGTAACCCATGTCCTTTGTACACAACAGCATAGCACAATGTTGAAGCTGGTCTAAGCAAAGTTCATGACTAGATATGAAAAATGGAGGCTAAATAGGCCAATAGAAGACACGATAAAAGTAGTCTTTCTCAATGCTCCATTTTGAGCTAATTTTCTACATTTGTTAAATCTTCTCCAATGTACTCATCAATATCATTTTATATCTCTATTTGTATCATCACTCTTTCTTCCAATACAAGTTCCCAACTTTGGTATTTCGGCTTCTTGATGCTGATAGTGACACCATTATCCTTTCTCTCGGTTTACAAAACGATAGACATGAAGGAGCAAATTTATGAGGATTCAAAAGGTTAAAATCAGGACACCTATTTTCAGTATATTCTTGATAAGCCATCCCTAGTTACCCTACTTAATATTCAATTTCCTTCCACCAGGCCCTTGAAATTATGTGTTATTTCTACTATTGCTGCTGTGATATTTCTTACTCCATTCCTTACCCCCATGATGCACTTATCTCCAAATAATGTGCATGTTCCCCCTTTCTGAGCCAGACTAAATCTTGAGCGTATCTATTTTGTTCTGGGAATACACACATACTTTCCAGCTCTGTTATAATTTCCTTCAATGCATTAATGGTCGCATTAGACATTGTCTGAAGTTTGCACCCAAAATGTTCTCATGATTTTTCTCCCCTGGTAGCACCTTCTCCTACTTGAGTAGTTGCTTGCTTTTAGATCAGTTACCCCGTCACCAAATTCTCTGGTCAATATTCTAGCCCAAAGTGTTCTTGGTTTGATATCTGTACATGGCGCCCCACTGGTAGGACCATGTCTAGTGCAACATCCTCTGTTCCATAATAAAAATTAGAGTAGGTCCCATTCATGTGGAAAATGAAGCCTGGATGTGCATATAACAGAACTTCACATCGCACATAACTATATCTGATATCATTATGTATTAACTTCTTCTCCACTAGTTTGCCAGAACAGTTTAATTTATAGGTGACACTATTAATATAATTTATATCACAACAATTTAGAGTAGTCTGTAATGTTTGTTACCACTATGTGCTTTACAAAAAATCCTCTCAGGGTGACATTCTCTTGGTAAAAATATATCATTGTACTGAACACAGATTAGTCTTGTACCCCAGATGCCCTTTTCCTATATGAGTAAGATGAAAACATGTCCCCTTATAGTCCTGCCCAAACTGCCCTGTTATTTGATGGAAATTGGGAGGTTGTTCATTGTATAGTCTGCAATAGAAGTGGGATAAGTAGTCCATAAAGCCTCTCTAGAAACTAAAAGGCTAAACAAGCCATGATCTTTGCAATCAATTGTTCATGTGTTCTTACAAAGATATTATTGTACACAGAAGTAAATAAAAGAAGTATAATGAGGAAGAATCGAAGTTGAGAACAAAAAGGGGTGGTGATGGAGGGAGCATCTGAATCAATCAAACACTCACATCCAGTCAAAAGATCTGGGTTTAATCCATCACCGTTCTTTAGCCCACTCTGCCACCCCAGTTCAGACATGGCTATATGCAAATCAGTCTGACCCTGTGCCTCATGGGAACAGTCCAGCCCGAACTGCCAAGCCATGTCTTCCCTGGACCGGAAACAAGCTACAGAGGACCGGTTTCTGGCATTCCAGCCGTCTTCAGCCCGGCTTGCTTGAATCCAGTGGCAAAGTGAGCAAGGGACTCACGTCTGAGCATACCGTGCCACACTTATGGCGGCCAAAAAGCGGTACAAAAGGGGGTGGTGATGGACAGAGCATCTGATTCAATCAAACACTCACACCCAGTCAAAAGATCTGGGTTTAATCCATCACCGTTCTTTAGCCCACTCTTCCACCCCAGTTCAGACATGGCTATATGCAAATCAGTCTGACCCTGTGCCTCATGGGAACAGTCTAGCCCGAACTGCCAAGCCATGTCTTCCCTGGACCGGAAACAAGCTTCCGAGGACGGGTTTCTGGCATTCCAGCCGTCTTCAGCCCGGCTTGCTTGAATCCAGTGGCAAAGTGAGCAAGGGACTCACGTCTGAGCATACCCTGCCACACTTATGGCGGACAAAACGCGGTACAAAAGGGGGTGGTGATGGACGGAGCATCTGAATCAATCAAACACTCACACCCAGTCAAAATATCTGGGTTTAATCCATCACCGTTCTTTAGCCCACTCTGCCACCCCAGTTCAGACATGGCTATATGCAAATCAGTCTGACCTGTGCCTCATGGGAACAGTCCAGCCCGAACTGCCAAGCCATGTCTTCCCTGGACCGTAAACAAGCTTCCGAGGACTGGTTTCTGGCATTCCAACCGTCTTCAGCCCGGCTTGCTTGAATCCAGTGGCAAAGTGATCAAGGGACTCACGTCTGAGCATACCCTGCCACACTTATGGCGGCCAAAACGCGGTACAAAAGGGGGTGGTGATGGACGGAGCATCTGAATCAATCAAACTCTCACACCCAGTCAAAATATCTGGGTTTAATCCATCACCGTTCTTTAGCCCACTCTGCCACCCCAGTTCAGACATGGCTATATGCAAATCAGTCTGACCTGTGCCTCATGGGAACAGTCCAGCCCGAACTGCCAAGCCATGTCTTCCCTGGACCGTAAACAAGCTTCCGAGGACTGGTTTCTGGCATTCCAGCCGTCTTCAGCCCGGCTTGCTTGAATCCAGTTGCAAAGTGAGCAAGGGACTCACGTCTGAGCATACCCTGCCACACTTATGGCGGCCAAAAAGCAGTACAAAAGAGGGTGGTGATGCACGGAGCATCTGAATCAATCAAACACTCACACCCAGTCAAAAGATCTGGGTTTAATCCATCACCGTTCTTTAGCCCACTCTGCCACCCCAGTTCAGACATGGCTATATGCAAATCAGTCTGACCCTGTGCCTCATGGGAACAGTCCAGCCCGAACTGCCAAGCCATGTCTTCCCTGGACCGGAAACAAGCTTCCGAGGACCGGTTTTTGGCATTCCAGCCATCTTCAGCCCGGCTTGCTTGAATCCAGTGGCAAAGTGAGCAAGGGACTCACGTCTGAGCATACCCTGCCACACTTATGGCGGTCAAAAAGCGGTACAAAAGGGGGTGGTGATGGACGGAACATCTGAATCAATCAAAATCTCACACACAGTCAAAAGATCTGGGTTTAATCCATCACTGTTCTTTAGCCCACTCTGCCACCCCAGTTCAGACATGGCTATATGCAAATCAGTCTGACCCTGTGCCTCATGGGAACAGTCCAGCCTGAATTGCCAAGCCATGTCTTCCCTGGACCGGAAACAAGCTTCCGAGGACCGGGTTTTGACATTCCAGCCATCTTCAGCCCGGCTTGCTTGAATCCAGTGGCAAAGTGAGCAAGGGACTCACGTCTGAGCATACCCTGCCACACTTATGGCGGTCAAAAAGCGGTACAAAAGGGGGTGGTGATGGACGGAACATCTGAATCAATCAAAATCTCACACACAGTCAAAAGATCTGGGTTTAATCCATCACCGTTCTTTAGCCCACTCTGCCACCCCAGTTTAGACATGGCTATATGCAAATCAGTCTGACCCTGTGCCTCATGGGAAAAGTCCAGCCGGAACTGCCAAGCCATGTCTTCCCTGGGCCGGAAACAAGCTTCCGAGGACCGGTTTCTGGCATTCCAGCTGTCTTCAGCCCGGCTTGCTTGAATCCAGTGGCAAAGTGAGCAAGGGACTCACGTCTGAGCATACCCTGCCACACTTATGGCGGCCAAAAAGCAGTACAAAAGGGGGTGGTGATGCACGGAGCATCTGAATCAATCAAACACTCACACCCAGTCAAAAGATCTGGGTTTAATCCATCACCGTTCTTTAGCCCACTCTGCCACCCCAGTTCAGACATGGCTATATGCAAATCAGTCTGACCCTGTGCCTCATGGGAACATTCCAGCCCGAACTGCCAAGCCATGTCTTCCCTGGACCGGAAACAAGCTTCAGAGGACCGGTTTCTGGCATTCCAGCCGTCTTCAGCCCGGCTTGCTTGAATCCAGTGGCAAAGTGAGCAAGGGACTCACGTCTGAGCATACCCTGCCACACTTATGGCGGCCAAAAAATGGTACAAAAGGGGGTGGGCTAAAGAACGGTGATGGATTAAACCCAGATCTTTCACTGGGTGTGAGTGTTTGATTGATTCAGATGCTCCGTCCATCACCACCCCCTTTTGTACCGCTTTTGGCCGCCATAAGTCACATCGGAATCGGGCCCTAAGTGGGTTTGCAACCTTATGCGGGAAAGTATTCCTAACTATGACTGAAATATGCCTTGCATGACCGCATTCCTGTGCATACCGGTAGGCAGAAAAAGAGGTTTTCTGCTTCCTGGTCTGATGCAAAATTGGATGAGGAAAAAAGCACTGTAAGGTACTTGAGCACACCTGAAGGGAAATCCTATGATGCCACAGCAAAAAAGAAATTACTTCATGCCCATCAAGTTTAGCATAAAATGGTTAAAAAGGCCTGTGCTGATTTTTATGTGGGCAATTTTTTTTTTAAACCAGCAATCCCTCAAAACAAATGTGTGCCATAGTTCACAGCTTGCTTAAGCCTGTAGGAAGCTCACATTTGGTTGAAACATCTGATGAGAATTGTGACAGGCTTGCAGAGTATTTCATAAAAAAGTCAACAATTTAGGCACATTTTCCTGGTGACATCCTCAGATCTGTTGCTGGATGTGCTTTTTCAATGGCTGACAGTATGATGCAGGGAGATGGGCTGGTGGAGTTTGAATTGTTGGATGCCATCTCTTGTAAATCCTGTATGGGTAAAGTTAGGTCCGGCTTCCCTGATGATCCCATTAAGCCAGAACTGGTGCTTAAGTACAGGTGATCCTTATTCATGCATTTGTAAGTCCAGCAAATCTCTCCTTGTCTATTGCTGTTGAAGTACGCTGAAGTTATTCTGTTTTTTTAAAAACTCTCACTTGATCAAGCCTTGACTGCAAATTATTGACCCATCTCTCTCCTACCATGTTGGCTAAAGTAATAGAGAAACGTGTAAATAATCTTCTGGTGGACTACCTCAAGAAGTATCAACTGTTAAACCCCTCGCAGAATGGGTTTATACCTGCCCACAGTACTGAATCCACCCTTCTCACAGTGATTGAGGCTCAGTAATGCCTATTCTATTACACTTAAGAGCCGATTTTGATAAGGTGTCCCATGAGGTGCTAGTGTGGCAATTACAAGAGACTAGGGTTCGGGGTAAGGCTTGGGCCTGATTTGCTTCTTTCTTAGCTGCTCGATCCTTACAGGTAATATCCCCTCCTTTTTCATCTGCTAGGAGAACTCTAGAATATGGCCTCCCTCACGGTTCTGACCGTGAGGGAGGCCATAATGACTATATTATCATAGTCATTAATGTATATACATGGCAATACAATTAATACGTATAATGGTATGCACATTATTTAAAGTCCGGTCACCCAAAGTGCCACAGGATACTAACAGATGAATATAAATTCAATCAGGTAACACTGCATCAATCTCAATCCATAGCAGTACATCTTTAGATTATTCAATCAGTGAATCACAGGGATGGTAAAAGATTATATCCTCTATATTACAAAGTAGAGGTCAAACAGCACACATTATTGATCATGTACTCCCTCATTGGACCTTTAATAATTATACCTGAGGGTCATATATACCATACCTATAATTTTCAGATCAGGTATGAAATGTTACATTCGACATCATGTACATACTATTGATCAAATAACATGTAGGGGCTACTTCCTAGGATTGACAAAATTAATGTTCTCAAATCTTAAGGAGAGCCACCTGCCTGTTTATTTCCTCCTGTTCGTTAAGTCCTTTGTTTACTGTATTAAGCAAATATATCCATTTACATTCTCTTAGGTTTAACACATTGCCAAAGTCACTGTAAGCAATCTCCTTCCTTGCCCTATGGTTTTGCGAGATTGATCTCGGTCGCATTTCTAATGCAACAGCCTGATATAAATCCTTACTTCATTTCAGGGCCATTTCAGGGCGAACACTACTCCTTGGGTTGCCCAATGTACTAGTCCTGATGAAGACTCGCATGGCCACAGTCCAACTCACCTTTTAGGCCCTAAGACGAGTCAAAACGTCGACGCTCTCTTCCTTTTTAATACATGGATTGTGGAACACATTTTCTGGTGCAATAAGTGTTTGGAAGCAATGTCTCCATTCAATGAAAAATGTGTATAAAAATTATATCACAGGCCAGGTTATTGTAAGATGGTGATCTATGCGACCGATCTATTGTGAATACAATATTGTAAATATCTCTATGTCTTTATCTACCTTTCTCTACTAAGCACCTGACATTTCCTTATCTCTTGCATGCCTTCTTTGGGCAACCTTTAAGCCTCATATACAGAGAAAGTTGTAAACGCAATGAATTAAAAATTGCCCCTGATTTTGTAATTGCTGCTGTTGCATTTTTCGTTTTTCGTTTGTTTTTTTGTTTGCAAAAGATTTAATACATTGAATGTTCAGGGTTGATCTGACAGACATATCATGTGACTATGTGGCAATATTGAACATGTACTGATTAATTCAGTTCAGGTGAAAGTAATGGTTGAAGACCACTGTATTTCAATAGTATACAACACCCAGGTCTTTTGACTTCTTGGGTTACCCCATTTCGGATAAAAGTTCACTTAAATATTTATGCAGCACTCAAGCAGTAATGAAGTGAAGAAGACACTACAAGAGAAAAATACCACACCGGCACACGGATAGCTGGGAGGAACATGGCGTCTGCTTAGAACGCGGTCACGGAGGCTCCCGGTGAAGGAAATGTGAAATGGTTGCAATTGCAGAAACAAGATGCCCTAAGTGCTTCAAAATACGGAGGAATTGACAGCTAAAATGAAAGCTCAACGCGGGGTTACGAGAATATCAGAAAATATTTAAATGATATTTAAAATTTCAACTGCCTAAAGTAATACCCAGCGATATCTCGAGATTGGACCGGTGCTCTTCTGTTGGAATTGGCTCCACGCTTCCTGCTTGTCGTCGGCTTTCCTGTTCCTTTGGTGGCTGCGTCCTCAGTGCGGGCGTAGGCGGCGTGTGGGGGTGAGGGAGAGGTGAGCTAAGGGACAGGCACGGAAGACGGACATTCTTGGAAGAAGGTGAAGGTGGAGATCGCAAGGTCTCCAGTTCAGGACCCCTGCTGGGCCAGAGTAGCACAAGTGCTCGGCAGGGCCGGAGGGCGCTGGTGTGGAGAACAAACCACGGTAACCTGCACGGAGTGAAGAGAAGCACACCAGGTACAGTGGCAGGTGAAGAGGTGGAAGGCAGCCCTGGGAGGTGAGCAGCACAGTGCAGGGTGATAACAGGCTGAAAGAGAGAGGAAAGGGAAAAGTTATAGGGGGAAAATAATGAAAAATAATAGTGGGGACGTAACCATTTCAGGAATACAATTGTGTGCACTCCCAAAGAAGGGAAGAGTAGGGGGAGACAACTTGACTGTAGCAGGTTCACAACCTGTAGGAGAAGTGGAAGAGGTAGAGCCTGTGAAGGCCCAGCAAAATAGATACCATTTGAGAAGTGGTAAGGGGAAAACCGTATGAGGGGCGCCGAAAGCACGCCACAAAAAATCAGCGCAGCAGAAAAGTTACCCGCTTTAAAACAAGCGGTACCCGTACCGGTACAGGGGAGTGGGTGACCCATAAAAAGAGAAAGCCGAGGGTGAAGAGAGGAGAAATACAAGTCTCCAATCTTAAGATTAGTCCTTCACTGAGGACTTTCTTTAAGGTAGTTCCCAAAACATTGCTGTTAAAAAAATCCAGCTTAATTCCTCCCAGGATGGGGCTAAGAGAGGAGGATATTGTAAGCGCTAACAAATATCAGATTTTGGCAGAGATTTCTGAATCCCAGGAAAGAGTGTCTATAAAAAGAGAGCGGGCCAAGCAGGGTTAGAGGAGTGTGCTATTCTTGGAAAAATTGAGCCACAATCTGGGCAGGCTCAGCCACACCTTCAGTCGCAGCTTCAGCTGCAGATTCAGCCTCAAAGTCAGATAGGGTTAGCATCCTCTGAAAACCCGATAATAAATTCCAAAAGAAGTTTTGAAGACGGGGGAGGCTGGAGCTTAGCTGAAGTAACCCAATTAGGAAAGCAACTTCAACCACTGTCTTAAACACAATCCCACCCTCAGCCTCAGTTTCTGACTCTGCCCTTAGTACAAGACAAGTCACAATCAGTTGTTCAGCTAATTCAACTATTGACAACAGAAGTACGAAACAGATTTGAAATATCCGAGCAGAATCAGAGAGAGATCAGATTTGTATGTGACAGTCTGGGAAAAAAGCTGGATGATGTAGCTGCTAGAACCTCACAGTTGGAAGTTGAAGTGAAAGATCTAATGCTTCAAATGGAGGCTAATACAAAAGAAATTAGTGACCTCAGGGGGAACTAGAGGCAACTGAAAGAAAAAATCGAATCACTGGAAAATAATCAAAGGAGATGTAGCCTCCGTGTGTTAAAGGTTCCAGAAGGAGCAGAAGGAGGGGACATCAAGGCATTCGTGGTGAATTTGATTAAGGAAGGGTTGCAAGTGAAATGTTCAGAGGAAGAATTAACTAAAGGCATACAGAGGGTACATAGTGATCCTTACAGGAAGAATGTAAGCAAAAGTAAGTCGAGAAAAATGTTGGTAAATTTTCATACCTATAACTTAAAAGAAGAAATTCTTCTGAAAGCACTAAAAAAGAGACTATTGACGGTCAATGGTATTATTTTTTAAGATCAGGTCAGATATTTCCCAACTTACGGCAAATAAGCAATGGGAATTAGGAAATATGATAAAGCCGTTAAGGAATCTGGAAGCGACAGCACAGTTAAAATTTCCTGCCAGTTTACGGGTAATGCATAACAACAGGATGCAGACCTTTCGCAGAGTTGAGGATGTGGAGGAGTTTTTAAAATCAATATCAGGAGCTGGTACAGGATAGGGGGAACAAACTTTAACTCTGATATTTTGGCTCGTATAATATGTTGAGATAATAGTCTTTAGTGGTATACCATAAGCAAAAGGGGCATGATATTTAGTAGGAATAGATCTCCTGAATCGGGCCTCCTTAGGCCTTAGCCATTAAGAAAGAAGAGGAGGGTTTCCCAAGGAGAGGGAGGTGGGGTTCACAGGTAGTTTTTAGCACATGGGTGTGGGAGCATGGGGAAAAACTCATAAAAATGTTGTTCTCCATATACATCGAAACCCAGGTTGTAAAGAAGCTAGAAATAATAAAAGGAAATGACAGTAAAGCTGAAGCCACAGATTGAATTTCTATCATGGAATGTAAAAAGCCTTAGGGTGACTCATAGGCGGGAGAGGATTTTGCAGTATATTAAAGATGCTTCAGCTCAAATTATTCTGCTCCAAGAGACGCATCTAACCAGCAATGAGATGAGAGAGTTGTTTGAGAATAGGAAATGGGTGCAAAATATGATATGCACTGAGCAGCAACCCACTATAAGAGGGGTGGCGATATTGATAAAAGTCAACTCCCAGATCAAGAATGTGGAAAAGCAGAGTGGATAAGACAGGCAGATGGGTGATTGTGAAGATAAAATGTTACAATCAGTTATACACAGCAGTTGGGTACTATGGGCCAACATTGATGACCCCACGCCATTTGGTCAGTTACTCTCAGAATTGTTAGACTTTCCTGACCCTGTCATAATGGCAGGGGATTTTAATGTGGTTTTAGATGGAAGTCTGGATCGATCCACTAAAAGCAGAAGCATAACACATAATAAGTCAAGATCATTAATAATAAATTCAATTAAGAGCTTGGGATGTTGCAATATTTGGAGAGAAAAGAAGGGATCTCTAAAAAGTTTTACTTTTAACAACAAAAAATATGGTCATCAGTCCAGAACAGATTTGTTTTTAGTGAATCAAAGTATAAAGTATCAGGTTGGAGACTTAAACCATGTCGGAGCACACATGTCCGACCACTCCGCCATAACTCTGATCTTGGTCCCTCAAAGCACTGTAGTACAATGGAGATGGACTACTGATAGTACCATACTATCTGATGACGTCATCATGGACAAACTAGGCTTGGAATCCCAGGAATTTTTTTATAATAATTTGGGTAGTGCCTCTATCGGAATAGTTTGGGATACATAAGAGGCCTTTTTAAGAGGTAAAATTACATCATTGCAATCATATAAAAAATAAACAGTGAAATGCAGAAATCCTAGACTTAGAAATTAAAATTCAAAGTTTGGAGCAAAAGATACAACACAATGAAATAGAATGTGAGGAGGGACAATCATCTATTCAGACTCATAAAAATAATCTTCTGGCGGTAGTGGAAAGGAGGTTACAAGAAAGATGGCAAGCAAGTAAATTGACTCACCTCAACTACGGGAAAGGGTGTGGCAAGAAGGTACTTGCATGGAAGACAAAAAGTGGTCAGGCGAAAAGTTTTTTATAAAAGAGTTAAATTATGATACAGCTGGTGGTCCAATAAGAGAGGGGGCAGTATAGAGGCTACTTTATTAAAATATTTTGAGGAAGTGTACACAGAGGATCTAAGTACAACAAGAGCAGAGGTATTATATTGGTTAGATCAAGAGCCTCCACATAAAGTATCCGAGTCTCAAAAGGTCGGTATCAATGATGGGATAACTGAGGAAAAACTAAAAAATGCCATTAAAGCAGGGACATCGAGTAAGACAGTCTCCCTATGGAAATTTATAAAAAAAATAGAGAAATATCTAGTCCCTGCTTTAGGTAAGCTGCTTTTGGCTGTATTTGAAAATGGTGAAGAGATCCCCCCTCATGGAATGAAGCTACTGTCGCCTTGATACTAAAACTGGATAAACCACCAGACTGTTGCGACTCTTACAGGCCCATCTCGCTGTTAAATTTGGATTATAAGATCTATTCGAAAATACTAGCTGATAGATTAAATGGGGTGGTGGGAGCACTCCTTCACGAAGATCAAAAAGATTTTGTGAGAGGTAGAAGTATCAAAGATCTAACTTACAGCCTTATCGGTGCTATCGACTTAGCCTCTGCAGACAGAGAGCCATTAGCAGTTATTATAGTGAACGTGACCAAGGCATTTGATCGCATAAACTGGTGTTATTTGCAGGAAATCTTGAGATTATCCAACCTGGGGGAACATTTTTGTAGGGCCGTAAGACAGCTATATAAAGCCCCCTCAGCCAAAATATTAATAAATGGGAGGTTATCCAAGAACTTTAACATCTGTAGGGGGACTAGACAGGGGTGCACCCTATCCCCACTACTTTTTAATCTCTATATTGAGCCCCTAGCCAAGAAGATCAGGAAACATGATAAGATAATTCCCTTTCAAGCAAGGGGCTGGCAAAAGAAAGTGGGATTATATACGGATGACTTGGTGGTGTATACATTGAATCTTAGTCTTGCACTACCAGTGGTCTATGAGTTGGCTGCCGGTTTTGGCAAGATCACAGGGTATGAAATAAATCAAAACAAAATGGTTATAATGGTCTGGAACATCAACACACAGGCAAAAGTGTAAAAAGGGAAATTGGGTATCTGGGCATCAAAATAGTGCAGAATGTTGAACAAATTCCAGAAACCAATTTTCATAAGATTAATAAGGAAATTGGGAAACTCCTGCTTGGATGGCCTCACCTGCCGTTATCTATCTATGGAAAAGTCAATATTATTAAAATGACGATCTTCCCAAAAATCATGTTCCTATTTCAGAACATCCCTATGGCATTCAAGGAAAAGTGGCTTAAAAAATCCCAGTTGAAAATGACCAGCTTCATATGGGCCTCTAAAGGAGTGCGCATCTCATTGAAAAAACTGAGACGACAATTTGAAAAAGGAGGATTGAGGTTGCCAGATCTATCTTATTACCCTTGGGTGTTCCTATTTAAAGGACTGAAAGGTCTGTTTAAGGCACCAGAGTATTCGGAAATCAGGAAAATGTATAAAGCAATGTTAAAAGATGTAAAAGGGGGAGAATTCGACTTTATTCATAGTATGGGGACCCACGTTACTTTAAAAAGATTTGATTGAAAACCTTGCAGGGCTTAGCTATAACATGGTACAAAGTTAGAAGGGAATTAGAAATCAACTATTATAGCGAGTTGGCGCCAATTTTCGATTCACCAGGATCTCCGGAATGGGCTAAGGATTGTTTGGCGCGTCCATTAAAGGATGCTGGAATACTTACCTGGAGCCAATCGATGAAGAATTGAGCTTTAATATCATGGTAAGAGGGCCAAGTCTTAGTCAACGGTTGACTATGAAGATTTAAATATCTTCAAATGTTGGCAGGACTGCCTAATAAATTAGAATCATGCTTGGTAGTCGGAGTAACTGAGAAAAAAGAGGTGGCGCATGGATATTGGTTGTTAATGGAAATAGCAGATGGTGATTTCAACTTGCCAATGGAGTTGTGGGGGAAGATCTTACCAGGGGAGCAGATCAAAGACTTATAGCAAGTATCTTGTAACACATTATACTCCACAGTATGACCCGCAAATTTAAGGCAGAACCACCTCTTTTGCCTCCACAGAGTCTATTGGACGCCATACAAATTATCTAAACTGGGGAATGGTGTGGTGCCAAAATGTCCCAAATGTGGTAAAGAGAAAGGCGATGATATCCATATGTTTTTAGAATGCCCGGCGATTCAAGGTTTTTGGCTGGAAGTGAGTAATACAATCTCTTTAATACTTGGCGAAAAGCTCCAGGTAAGCGAATCTTTGGTCTTTTTTGGTCTTCCCAATAATTATGAATCATTGATAAAAAAACACAAAAAAATGATATTCTTATTTATACTACTTGCTTGCAGGGAAATATGCAAGAATTGGGTCAAAGTTACTCATCCTAATACAATAGAATGGTTGGCCTCAATACAGTATAATAATGTATTAGACAGAGTACGTAAAAGCAAGCAGAACCGTTTCTGGATTCCTTATGAGAACTTATATAATAGTCCAATGATTAGGACTCTATACCATATTGCCAAAAAACTCTGATGGTGGCTTATAAGGGAGTTGACAAAATAGTCACCGATGGGTGAGTAAGGATGGCGAGGTGTAGAGTGTTCCGTCCCGGTAAATAAGATCACTGGGTGGTGTTACTTACTTCAGAGGTGATCTAGGAGTGAACCTCGGGTATACCTGGGCAATGAGGACAAAAAAAAGAAAAATACCACACCAATTTTGAAAAATAGAGTAAAATGTAATACATTTTTTGACACTAAAATGACAAAAAACCCGATAAGTAGAACTGCTGTTATGAATTTTTATGTTTATAGTGAAAAATGGCACCTACATGATCAAAGCGCCAATCGCGGACAGTAAGTCATGCAAGACCGGGGCTTTATTCACATGAGACCGGGGCAAAGTTAAAAGTTATAGCTGACTGTGATGGCGTACAGTTTGGATACAGGAAGCAGATTGGGCCTGGCCTTCACTTACCTTCATACTTAAAAGAATATGTCAAGAAACATGTCTGTGAAGGTAAATTTTATCGGGGAAAGGCAGCTGATGAAGTCTGAGGAAGAGGCTTTTTTCACTACATTCAAACTTAGTCCTGTTTTTGGAAGTCGGAAAACACCAGCAGGATGAAGGATCAGGCTGTAGACAAAGAGGGCTCCACAAGACTGGATAACTCTTATGCGACGAGCCACTGAAAAGGAGTTACTATTGCAGAGAAAAAAATAGTGCAACCTGCCGTGAAGTCAGGCTAACTGCCAATGGACCTTGGGCCGATTGGCAGACAGGTAGCTCTTGGTCTCCTCTCGATTCTCAGAGTACTTTTTGGCAGATCATTTTTGAAGTCCCAAGTTTTGGATATGGACTATCTGAGCACCTTTAGAACCTCTTCTAAGGACCCAGACTAGAGGGACATCACTTGGAGAGTCAGGCCTCACTCAGACTGGGTCTAGGTATGGGTTAAAGATGGTTGGAGCCTGGGGGGACACAGCCGTGAGGGAAACGGCTTCCAGACCATCAGGGAGTGCGTGAGCACCAGCGCCTGGCCACATTGCTGGAAGGTCCGCCACCGCGCCGTGAGGGCAACGGCTAGCGGACTACAACCCTCAGGTGCCCCGGCGTCGCACCTGTGACATGCCCAACAGCGCACGGAGGCGCTACAAAACAGCGGGGCTTGCTGGGCTCTGCGGGGGACACAGCCGTGAGGGAAACGGCTTCCAGACCATCAGGGAGTGCGTGAGCACCAGCGCCTGGCCACATTGCTGGAAGGTCTGCCACCGCGCCGTGAGGGCAACGGCTAGCGGACTACAACCCCCAGGTGCCCCGGCGTCGCACCTGTGACGCGCCCAACAGCGCACGGAGGCGCTACAAAACAACGGTGCTCACCCCGCCACGCGGGACGCGCGCGGGCGGCACCGGGAGAAGCTCGGGACAAGGGCGGGTCAGTCATCGGCAGGAAGAGGCAGGGCGGGCCACCCCCTTTGCATCCGACCAGAACATGGGTAAGCGCAAAAACACTACCTGTACTGATGCTGGGGGTAAAAAACCGAAGGTGGCTAGACATTCTGAAAATATTATTTCCTACTTGACATCTGTAGTGGGGGCCCTATCTAAAGAGATAGAAACCGCACAACAGGAACTGGGTTTACAAGTGACTGTACCATCATCCCCAGAAACTAATCCTTATCAAGGTGCCCCCTTGGAACCTGAAATAATTATATTGAAACCACCATTAACATCAGGGCAAATAGTTCCACAAGTTACCAGTACACCTGCGAACCCACCTACTCCACCCACCCTGTCAACTAACCCGGCCACTCAAATTAAACCAACATCTAGAAAGAGGAAGAAAGGAGATGGGGCTCCCACCATTAAATATATTTCAGAGGACACACTTAAAGATCACCTTGAAGCCCTCTTTGAGGAACGGATTGAACCCCTCTTAGTGGGGATTGCTAAGGACATTGTCGATACCATGAACACATGTTTGGAAGGGTTATTAAAGAAATGTGTACTTATTGATAACCTAGTTAAGAAACTTGAGACACCTGCTCCCTCACAACTACCGACATCCATGGGACCTAGGGGTGGTACTCAATCTGCCCCTAAACCTCTGCTGACTATCCCTACAAATAGATCTATGACCGTACAGGGAACAGGGAGGAGTATGGGCGAAAAGAACTGGAAAGTAGGCACCGCATAACCTTCTTCAGTTATATCCAATAAAGTTGCAGAGCCAAAATCAATTACATACTCTAAAGCACATTTACATCTCCCCCCCGCTGTTGTACCTTTTGTAGCGGTTTTTGTAGGGGTACCACCACTATCTGAGGGGGAAGTAGAATCCACCAATAGCTTAATTGAAAAGGCAAAAGAATGGTGCGTAAACTATAGCTGTGGGGGTAAAAATATTTAAAACAGTGTCATCTTTGCAAGAAGGGTGGGGTGGGTGGGCCGCCGACCAAAATCTGTGAGGGGTGACTGTGTGGTGGTAAATTTTGATAACATACAATGTGTAGATAGACTCCTTTGGGACGGATCAGAGATTCAAGAAGATGACATTATTAGACCAGTCCCACTAGGTTTCTTCTACCCACCCCACAAAGGCAATTTTCCTCTAAGCACACAGTTACATTTATTCCCGAAGACTGGTAAAGGTGGTACTTCATGGCAAACGATACCCCTTAGACGACAACAAGAAAGACGCGTTACTGAAAGTCTGCATTCCAATCTGGTACTGGCAAATAGTTTTACCCCCTTAGTGGACTTAGACCAAAATGACTGACAACCAACACCTATTCAGCCACTGCCATTAGTTTCACTAGGGGAGGGGGAACTCACCCCATGTCAGTTCCTTAGTTGGAATGTGGCGGGCACCAGAGCCAAAAGACTGGACCCCACATGGATAGATTTTCTAACCAGTACCATGTAATTGCACTTCAGGAAACGTGGGATACTTCACCAACTTTCTGGTTTGATGGCTTTTCAAGTTTTACTATACCAGCAATACCAAGTAGTGCAGGAAGAGCCAAAGGTGGGTTAGTTCTGCTTTTTTCTCTTAAATTGGCAGGGACGTTTAGGCAACTAGAGTCTGGTTCCCCAAATATTTTAATCATAGAGTGGACTATTTCACCAGGTCGTCTTGTGGTAATACATTTTTATAATTCATGGGTCAGACAATCAGACACAGCTCACGTGGACCACCTGGAAAACGTCCTTAATGACTACAGTCAAAAAACACGCACTAATTTCGAACTTATAATATTAGGCGATTTTAACACTCACAAATGTGTTTTAAATTGTAACTTAGGCAATCAAGAGGGTCAGACCGACACTGGTAACCTAAATTTTGCTCACACCAAAGCGGGGAAGGCGCTTGAATTTTTTCTTGCCAGCCTTAATATGTTTGAACCCCACAGTACAGGAAGTGGTGAAATCTTGCCCACTTACAAAGGCTCAGAAAGTGGGTCAGTGATAGATTTTATTTTCATTTCTCAGGGTCTAACCTCTAAGGTGAAAAAATACGAGGTAATTGCCTCACCACATAGTGACCACAACCCAGTGTCCGCCCAGATTCACTGGAGTGACTTATGGAGCAAACACCTGGGTTTTCCTAGGGCTTGCACATCGACGGTGCCCAGTGATCAAGGCAGACGGCTTAAGTGGGGTAAGGTGGTCCAGGAAACCTTTATGGCATCCCTGCTTCCAAAGATAGAGGAGCCCATGTGTATCTGTCTAGACCAAAATGCCACCAATAGTGAAATTATTTTAGCCTTCAATTTTATTTGCTCCCAAACAGCTAAAGAACTCATAGTTCCCCAATCCCGACTGCCACTTAAGCCCCATAAATGGTTTGATATTAATTGTTCTAGAGCCCATAGAGACCTGAAAAATGCACTAAAAACAAATCCGAGGGATAAAACTCTAATCTCCAAATTAAGACGGGATTATAAACTGGTTATTAAAACAAGAAAAAATACAATCAAAAATAATGCCTGGAATGACTTACTTGATGTGGATGTTCTACGTAATAGTAGGAGATTCTGGGACATTATAAATAACCAATTCTTCTCGGGGGAGATTAATACAATTTCCGATTGCATCATCAGTGATGAGAAATGGGTTAACCAATTTAAAAATATATATGATAGTAATGACATTGCGGATGAAAATGGCATGGGGTTAGGTCTGGGGCTATCAGCAGTAGAGTTTAACGAGGAGGAGGTGTACAAAGCTGTAATGGACTCTACTAAAAATAAGGCTCCGGGACCAGATGGAGTCCCGGTAGACTTTTTTAGATATGCCCCAACTACCTGGTCCAAAGTCCTCACCAATGTGTTCAGGGCGACAAATGATGGATGCTTCCCAGATACTTGGGCAACATATGTCATAGTGCCCATTTTTAAAAAAGGAGATAGGGAGGATCCGGGATGCTACCGACCAATCTCTTTAATATACTCTGCCTTTAAGATCTTGGGCAGAATACTATTAACTAAATTGAGAGCAAACCTGGAGCTTTGTGGGGGCCTCACAGAGATACAATATGGCTTCAGGGAGAAAGGGGGTACCCTGGAGCAATGCTCAAACCTACATCTCCTAATATCTAAGTACACGGTGGCCGATGAGGGCTCACTATATTTAGCCTTTATGGACCTCTCCTCGGCTTTCGACCTGGTCAATAGATCCAAGCTCTGGTCCATACTCTGTGAGCTTGGTATTGAGGATTCCTTGGTGGCACTCATAGCAAGCTTGCACCAGGGGCTCTCTGCGAAGGTCCGGGTTTCTAGGGAAGGGCGATGCTCAGACAGCTTCAGGTCAAAGAAAGGGGTACGCCAAGGTTGCATCTTGGCCCCTCTTCTATTTACTATTTATATAAATGGCTTGGGGAAGTCCTTGTCAGCAGGCAATGCAGATGTCCCTCGGGTAGGTGGGAAGCAGAATCCGGCTCTCCTATATGCGGACGATGCAGTTCTCATCGCCCGTACGGGCATTGGTCTACAGACTCTTTTGGAGCTATTTGGCTCTTTCATGGGTAACTTAGACCTAAAGATCAATGTAACCAAATCACATACAATGATTGTGGGCCCACAGAAAAACAAATTACACACAAAAACTTTTACTTGTAAGGGTGAGGTTCTCTCCAGGGTCCCTGTCTTTCCATACCTAGGGGTCCTGTTCAATGAGAAAGGCTCCTGGGTCCCGCAGATTAAGGCCAAGAATATTTCTTTAGCTCGGTCCACAGCAGCCCTGATGGCCTTCACGAAAAGATTAGGGGCCAAACCAATGGAAGCTGTGTTGAAAGTTTATAAAAGCAAATGCGTTTCCATTGCTTCATATGGTGCAGCTCTGTGGGGATACGTTAACTTGGATAGTATTCAGAGGGTAGAAAAGAAGCTTATTAGAGGAATTTTATCGGTCCCAAATTCTACACCTACCTACTCTATACATGAAGAAGTTGGCCTACCCTACATCACCGATGGACTGAAATTGACCCCTTTACTTTTTCGGGCTAATACCTGGTTAAACACAGAATTGTCTTTAAATCACGATATTCTTAAAGATGTGATTGCAAGGGAGGGGGCAATGAAAATATTATGGCTGAAATACATAAAGTCATCATTCACTGCCCTCGGGAGACCCGACCTATATACAACACCTTCAAACATTAGGAAAGCGGACATTGCATGGATTAAGAAGGAATTCCAGGGGAGGGCACGTCTAGAGAGAGAGGAGCTTGAAGTCAACAAACCATTAGTAAGAGCACATTTGGTCCTATCCTCTTCCCCCTCTATGGCACCATATTTGCAATTTGTCACCAAACCCTTGCATAGATTTTTATTAACCAGATTTAGAATGAACCTGATCCACTACTCACTAGGTCGCTTTCCTGTGTGGGAAAAACCAGAGCATGCAACACCCTGTGAGTGCGACCAGTTCTCTAATCAGGACACTCTCCATTTTATGTTTTTCTGTGGGCTATACAATATTGAGAGGGGAAAATATCTATTACCTCTACTGAAAACTATGGGCTTCATACAAGTGAGACCGGCCTTACTTTTCCTTCAACGGTTACCAGATGCACATGTCACTTTTTGTGTTGCAAGTTTTCTTACAGCCGCCTATAGAGGAAGAAACAAAAGAATCCCTAGAACTGTATTATCTTAAACCAAAAGTGTACTAATATATTAATTTTAACTTTCTTTTAACATATTATGGTGTTTAAATAATTGACTTTTTTAAGGATGATGTGTAAAATAAATGTATTGTGGGTATTTTTAAAATGTTTTAAATGTATGTATTATCTTGGCCTTTTATGATTTTAACAAAAATCGAATAAAGTGTATTTTGACTGACTGACTGGTTGGAGCCTTTTCTGTCACTGAGTCTCTGATCAGGAGGCAGTAAAACAGCCCTTGGATTCACTCTAAAGTCCTGGGTTCAAGCAGTAAAACAGATATCAATGTATAATATTTTCTTTATGTCTTTTGTATTCTCATGCACTAAAAAACAAAGAAAGACTAAAAATCATAATAGTCTTAAAAGAATTAAAGTAAACGTTGCAATTCTTAAAGCAAGTGTTCATGCTATTTTTTCATGTACATTTCAACAATTGTTGTTTTTCTAGAAAATAGCTGCTCAGCATAGGCAGGTTTATTGTTTTCTCAGTTTATTGTTGGCTCAGCCTTGCTGAGTTTTGAGTCAAGACCCTCTTTTGTTATTGAAACTGTTTAGCGGGCGCACGCTCGCGAGGTTCTGGTGGGCAGAGAAGGAGCTGCCACAGGACTAATCCTGGTGTACCATTGATTGGGCATTATTGCATTTGTTGGTGGTGTCGTGGGCTGTAGTTTTCCTTAAATCTCTTTTTCTTGCACTTTATTCATTGTGCACACACTGTTTCTAATTTTCTTTTCCCCTTGCACGTGTGTTCAGTGTTGGTATGGCTGAACAGGACACGGTAGCTTACACAGAGGAACATATTCAAAATCTGATCAGAGATCCGCCTCCTTTTGCATCAGCAACCCTTAGCATCGCGGCAAACACCGTTAACGAATCGGATAAACTTATACGTCTACGTAAAAAACAAATTAGGACGGATCTCCACGGACATTTTTTACTCCAGCATTTAAAATCAGGCACGATCCCCGCAGGACTTCAAATTCGCAACATCCCCGTCGTGTTCACGGACGACCCTGAATATAAGAAAGGATTCAGTGGGGTTGAAACAAAGTGTAGTAGGGACCTGATGGTCCTTACGATTGAGACAGCACACAGAATTTCGGTAAAAGAACTTGAAGAAATTGCAGCGCTTGAAAAAGAAATTCAAGACAATCAACTAATAACTGATTCCAAAGGACTCCTGGAAAAGGTGGAAAAAGAAATCGGTGAATTTAAGGACTTCACGGTTGCCCAAAAAAACAATAAATTTGAGCTGGACAAGAAAAATTTCTCTCTGGAATCCGTATATCCATACCTAAGAAAAGACTTCTATTCTAACCCTGATTCACGGAGGTTCCTCCAGGATAATCAAGGTCGATCACGACGTAAATTTGTTTCATTTTCAGATACATCATCTTCCGGAAGTGACTCAAATAATACAAACAGATCCTATCAAAATAGGCAAGGCAACCAACAAGAGCAGGGACAACGGCAACAACAAAATCAGGCCCCTTTTTTAGGACAAGGCCCACAGAAGACCAGAGGTCGTTCACGACCCGTCCAGCCATGGGAAATGAGAACACGATCCCGGTTCTACAAGAGTTAGATCTCCCATCTATTTTTAACTTATCTGACAGAACTTTGAATGAGGCTGAAACATCAATCTTGACAAAGGGCCTTGGATTTGTCCCGTCGAGACCCACAGATTTCATTAAGATGAAGCTAGAAACACTCGAATTCTGTCGCAAAATAAGACTAAAAACATTCTTTTCGGATATATGCGAGGAACATCAACCCGAAGTAACGGGATTAAGAAAGAAATCTACCTTTTGCCCAGCTGGCTCAAAAATTCCGAAGGAGATTATTACTTTCGAACGGACGGTTCTATCAGGAATATCAGCCCTTAAAAAAAGAGAAACTTTGTCAAATTCAATCTTCCCAAAGCTGAAAAGGAGGCTTTAACAACCTTAAAAAATGACAAAACTATAGTAGTTAAACAAGCAGACAAGGGGGGAGCAGTGGTCATCTGGGATGTTAATAAATATAAAACGGAAGCCTATCGCCAACTGGATGACAACTCATGCTACAGACGCATTACAAAAAACCCTACACTTGAAATTCAAAGCGAACTATTCTTAGCGATCCAGACAGGATTCGATCTAGGGTTTGTCGGACCTAAAGAACTGGCATTTTTACAGAATAAGAATCCACGAACTCCAGTTTTTTATCTACTACCTAAGATCCATAAGGATGAAGTAAATCCACCAGGACGCCCTATAGTTTCTGGGTGTGAATCCTTATTAGAACCAGTGGCGAAATATATTGAATTTTTCTTAAAACCCTTCATTGAAGAGATCCCAGCACATCTTCAAGATACGACGGCTTTCCTCCAAAGAATCAGCACAATATCGTTTGATCAAAGCAACCAGCTTTTAGTGACGCTAGACGTCGTTTCACTGTACACTCAGATCCCGCAAGATCAAGCTCTTGAGACACTTTCATTTTTCTTGGACACACGTGTTAGACCGTGTCAGGTCCCTACAGAATTCATCCTTCAGCTGGCTTCTTTCGCACTGAAAAATAATTTTTTCACTTTTGATTCCGAATACTTCCTTCAGGTCAAGGGAGTAGCTATGGGGTGTCCATTTGCCCCGGAATTAGCGATTATGTTCATGGGTCTCTACGAGCAAAAATTCATTTACAACGATAATCCCTTCAGTCATCAGATTTCGCATTATATGCGTTATATAGATGATGTCTTCCTCATCTGGACTGGGAACCTAGAAACTCTCAATGGGTTTGTTGAATGGCTGAATGGACGTACAAGCGATATAAAATTCAATTGTACATCCTCTAACCAATCCATCACATTCCTGGACATACAAATTGTTCCCCGCAATGGAAGCCTTGAAACAACTTTATTCAGAAAATCAACAGACAGAAATAAAGCGCTGCTATTCACAAGCAACCATCCGCGAAGTCTGAGACAAAACTTGCCATTTGGACAATTCCTCAGGATTCGAAGGAATTGTTCATGTAAAGAGGAATATTTCGACCACGCAAACTCACTCATGGAGAGGCTTCTCCTAAGAGGATATCCGAGGAAACTTTTAAAATTATCTCTTAAAAGAGCATGGTGGACGCCGCGCGAGACACTAATGCACAAGAAAGCTAAAGTGGAGCAAAATCGAGTGGTGTGTGTGTCAACCTTTTGCCCTGCAGCAAATCAACTCAAGAAGTTGATAAATCTCAATTGGCATCTAGTGAAAGACCTGCATGAGGACTTTAGGAATCCACCTTTATTTGCTTTTAAAAAAGAAAAGAGCGTGGCTAACCATATTGTGAGGGCGGCATTACCTAGTAAACAATCACCGACTCTAAGAAGTTTATTCGGTTTTCCACAGACCAAAGGACATCACAAATGTGGCACTTGTATTTGTTGTCATGACACCATAGAAGAAACATTGTTCTCATTTAACAACATCCACTGGAAGCACGAAGTTTTCACAAACTGCAAAACAAGAAATGTGGTATATGCTATTCTATGCCCCTGTCCCAAGTTATACATTGGGAAAACCACCCAAGAGGTCAGGCAACGCATTACTCAGCATAAATCCAGGTTGCGCAGAGAAGTTGAGAATGCGCCCTTGGTGCACCATTGGGTGACTAAAAAACATGACAAAAATAATTTCAAGTGGACTGTTCTGTCCAAAATTGAAAAAGACCCAAGAGGAGGGGATTTGGAAACAAGACTGAATCAAAGAGAAGCTTTGCTGATCATGAAATTTGATACAGCGGTCAATGGATTAAACGAAATTTCTGAAATTTACAAAACCTACCCTTGAAATTGTCAAGAGGACTACATCTCCCATAATCCTCCTTGGTACACTATCAACAGCACTACAACTCCCTGCACCCCTTGGGGCGTAGCCACACCCTTAAGGTACACCGCAGTGAGGCCTCAGTAACCCTCCTTTGACTGCAGGTTGTGGAGCAAGGAGCAAGGACTTCGAATATCTTTTTGACTTCTTTGAAACAAAACCACGGTAAGCATACTCAGGCGCCAACAAGCGCCGATAACCAGCAACTGGTTATGCGACTCCCCTCGCATGACGGCCACTCACGATCTCCGCTTTTTCATTCCCCAACCTCAGGGACGCCGGATCCAAATCCCCGCGGACCGAGCGCAACCCGACTGGGAAGCATCTTTTTGAGCACACACGCGCGACTTTTAAGGTAAGCGCGCAGACCCACTTTCACAACCAACTAGCCTAGGCACAGTTAGATGTGAGATACACTGTGAGATTGAGCATACCTTCTTTCTCTTGCAGCACCTTTCGCTCCCTTTCCGCTGGGAATACATCTGTCTCCCTTCGCTTTCGGTGGAGCCCTGACCCACTTGTTGAGGTAGGCTGAGGGCAACGGTGCATTGGTTGAGACGTTGATCTCGCAGGTTTCGGTTAGTGACGATTGTTTTCCTCTTTCTTTATAGTCAAACTGTGGTCCTGAAGATAGCCCTCAGAACTATAGGGTTCGAAACGCGTCGACCCGACCCGGTCCCGTGTCATTCTTTTCTATATGGAATGTGCCAATTAACTGAAAGATCATTTCCTTCTTTTTCCAAAAATTGTTGAAAAAGTTTGATTAACGTGTAAAAATCAGCAAATGATATTGTTTTTATTTTTACACAATTGCTTTAAGACACTGGGACCAGTATGAATGTGTTTTTGGTATGAGTGGATGGCCAAGAATGTGTTGAGTGTGAGTTTGTCTGAATCATGTACATACCAAAGTTTGTGTTTTGTTTGTATATAAATGTATAATATTTTCTTTATGTCTTTTGTATTCTCATGCACTAAAAAACAAAGAAAGACTAAAAATCATAATAGTCTTAAAAGAATTAAAGTAAACGTTGCAATTCTTAAAGCAAGTGTTCATGCTATTTTTTCATGTACATTTCAACAATTGTTGTTTTTCTAGAAAATAGCTGCTCAGCATAGGCAGGTTTATTGTTTTCTCAACTTTGTAAAAGTGGCATTTTCAGAATTGTGAATTAAAATCTAACTTTGCCATTAAAGAGGATTTTTTATTACAATTGCAAATGCATCAAACAAGATCTTTCTACCTGCTTAAAAACAAATGTTATCACTTATTAAATGAAATAAGGTAACTCAATGGTGTCCTATGGGAGGGGTAAGTCACACAGTAGTGAAAAACAATGTAGGACCTTTTCACTACCAGGACATGAAATACTTAAAAATACATGTCCAACTTTTCCAATACAATCAACCCTGAACCTATGGGCTGTTTAGTGAATACCTTAGGAGTGACTTATTTGAAATAAAATATGAGGGTTGGGCCTGGCAGGGCATTTATTTTGCTCCATCGAATAGGCAGTTGACAACTTCTCATATCTTGAAATGGCAGACCTGTCCCATGTTTTAAGGGGCCATCTAAGTGGGTGGCACAAAAAGTGCTGCTGGCCCACTAGTAGCATTTAATTTACAAGCCCTGAGTAAATGGTATACCATTTTACTAGGGACTTATACGTGAATTAAATATGGCAATCATGTGTAAGCAAATTTGACTACAGGCCCACTAGTAGCATTTCATCTACAGACCCTGGGTACATGTAGTACTACTATATTAGAGGCTTACAAGTAAATTAAATGTGCCAGTTGGGTGTGATCCAATGCTACTATGCTTAAGGGAGTGAATACGAGCACTTTAGCACTGGCTAACAGAGGTAAAGTGCCCAGAATCCTAAAGCCAACAAAAACGAATTTAGCAAAACAGGATGCGAGAAGACAAAAGTTAGGGGAAAGACTACCCTGAGCCTGACAGGTCTAACAGCTGCTCTGAGGTTTTTGTCACAAGGTGCAGGGCTGTGCCCGAGATGAGTGTGCAAGGGGTGATACAATACAAGTCGTTGATGGACGGTAGGTATGGGCGGAAAATCCGTTCCGCTCGCGGATTTTGCGGATTTTCGGGAAATTCGCAATCCGCGAGATTCGCGAATCTCCCGCAAAATCCGCAAATCCGCGAGCAGCGGATTTTGCTCGCACTGCTCGCACTGTTCGCGTGAGTTCGCGGCTTCCCAGTACAACTTCGCGCCCCGCGAATAAGTGCTAAATTGCAGAAATACGATCTTAGCAAAACTGAAACTACTTACCAGGTTCAAAAGTTCAGGCTCATCATTAGTAGCCATTTCCTGTAGTGCTTCCTGAGGGGCCCCTCCAGAGTTCAGTTGCCAGTTGCAACTATTATGTGACCCTGCTCTGAACCTCAGAATAGTTACACATATGCCACAAAGGTCCTGAATTACAGCTAAGGGAGACAAGCAGGAGCCAGGCTGGAAGTTAAAATCCATTAATCAGCCCCTAATTCATTATTGTCAGTTGGGGCAGGGCAGGTGTTGTAACTAATTTTGCAACAATGAAAGCACTTAGCAAGTGCAAAAGATCACTAATCAGGGCGCACTAAGGAAGCAGGTGCCAGCTAAAAAAATATTCTGTGACACATTAATCAGCCCCAAATTAATTCAGGTCACTTGAGGCAGGGAAGGTGTGCTTTGCTTTGCCGAAAATAATGTACACTGGACAACCAGAGGGTGTGGTGATGAAACAGAGGGTGGCATGGGTGGGCCAGAGGGTGGCATGAGTAGTCAGAGAGTGGCAGTGGTGACAGAGAGTGGCAGTGATGAAGAAGAGTGTCCCAAACAGCCTGGACACGTAGAAACAACAAGTTCGCAAAACTTGCGACCCGACAGGTAAGTTCGCAAATTGCGAAATTGTAAAAACCCTCGCGAACTGGCAGAAACACGGGCGAACACAAAAAAAAAAAATCCGCAAATTCACGGGAATTCGCGGATTTTGCGGATTGCGAGTTCGCAAATCCGCAAAATTCGCGAACGCGAGATCCGCAAAATTCGCCCATGCTTAATGGACGGTGAGCAATATGTGAGGGCATGCCATACTCTATCAAAGGGTAAGATAAATCAGTGTTCAAGCAAGTGATACCTGAGCTAAGGAACACAGCAAAGGTGAAGTGGCTTGGCATGATATTTGTCCTCTCTTTGCCACTATCAATTTACTAGAATTCTCAATAGCTAACTAGCTCCGAAGGGTAAAGAAATGCTGCTGCTTCTTAGAGGTTCAACTATGAAGCAAGTTGAAAAAGTGAACACCATTATACATTCCACAAAATATGACTTGATGACCACACATTTCAAGGAGACATTTGGATCAAAGTTCTCTTGGATGGGCCAATCCGTGGAATGAAAAAACCCTCCCCATACCAAGCGGCACCCTCTTGACGGATGACCTGAACACCATGCGTAACCCACCTTCACTAGCTAATGTAGTGATTGATTGCTTTTCAAATACCAACAAGAAGTGTGGGCTTTCCCTTAATGACTGAGACTCAGTGAACATCAGGTGGAGTAAACAAGTAAAAAGCTACGCAGACCAGGTGACACCTAACACAATCAGACTGAGCCATGCTGCACCTTAGAGACTAGTTAGTACCCTGTACATTCATTATGAATAGTTTTATTTACAAGGACCCCAACGAACGTCAGTCACTGAGTGACAATAATATTTTAGCTGCAGGGGCTCACATTTTACAATGGCAACCCAAGTTAACTTAAAGGAATGTAAAGGTCTTCTATTTGCAGGACCTGCAAATGCACGACATGGCACTGAGTGACAGTAATATTTTAGCTACAGGGGCTCCAATTTTGCAATGGCAATGCTAGCTAACCGCAAGGCAAATGTCAAAGTCAGAACATGGATCTTATTAGAGACGTTTTCTGATCCCCTTTTGTTTTCAGACAAGTTCACCCACTGTTCTAAAGATGTTTGGGGGCTGCACCCCATCAGACTCTATGGCCCCCATTAGGATGACGGTGAACTTTGTCCGCCCGCCATCCCGTCGTGAAAATGGACCACCCGCGATAAGGGCAGGGTTCCTGTGGGTGCTATTAGGATGTGCCCGCCACAGTGGCAGGTGCATCCTGCATCCCTAACATTGTGGCGGGCGGTGCACTCAGCACCGCCCACCACAATGTTAGGGAGGCATTTTGTGCACTTCCATGCACAACATGGCAGGCATGCCATGTTGTGCATGGAACTGCCATGTGCACCCCCCTCCAACCTGGAATCCTTGGGGGCCCGCAACAGGCCCTCCTAGCAGACTTTGCATGCCCTTTTGTGGCACCACGGAAAGGCATCCCTAAATGCACATTGTAATATGGCTGGCGGTGTCAAACAGACACAGCCACCATATTGCAGCCTTTTCCACCCAGTCGCAAGTCGACCGGGGCGGAAATGCGGCGGACAGTCTTTCCGTCCCCTGCGGATCCCCCAGCCATAATAATATGGCGGGGGTCTTTTCAACAGGGATGGCGGGCGGATTGCCCCCACCGGGCAGGCGGTGACCATCGCCGGCCCGGAGGGGTCAATCCGCCCGCCACCCTACTGGGGCCCTAACTGTGATTGACATCAAGGATTTCAGCTGGCCCATTGTTTAAGAAAAGTGTGAATGTTTGTCTACTAGCAGTGGTAGTTAATCAGAAAGGAGAAACAGACACTTGTTACACTTCTAGACCATTGGTATAGAAGATTTTAGAGTAACCTCAAAAAACCCAATGCTGATGTGGTTGTGCGGTATATCTGATTCATCCGCCCCGCATTCGGGTTGTTGGCAGTTATCATCGGGTACTCCAAAGATAGTGGTATTGCCCGCCTCAGCCCGAGGCACCTCTGGTCTATTGCACAGTGTCCAGAGAAGTGAAGAAAAAGTGTGCAAAATAAATTCTCAAAAAAAGAAAGAAATGGTTAAAAACTGGAGAATCACCCTAGGAGACTTTTAATATTGGTGTGATTTCCAGATTGATTAAAATAGTTTCGGTACTACTTGGTAGATCGGGTTACTGGATCTGAGTAGTTTCATATATACAACGTCGACATGTTTCAGCTCTCTGGGCCCTAGGGGTCTATAGAGCTTTCGTCAGGACTCACATACATATAAACAATGGACTTTTTTACTCACACCATTTGTGTAGTTTTAAGTAGTTTCCTGTTTTTATTTTCAGGAATATTGGCTCCTCCGGTTTCTGAAATAGAATGGGGAGAGTACACAGAGAAATACACACTTTTTTTATATACATCCTGATTCAGGTTTGCGCATTTGTTGAATAAAATTATTATTCATTTACAGAGACTTTGCGTATGGGGGAGGGTCTCGGGATCGAGTTTTTCGCATAGGCGACATTATTAGTAAATCAGAAATCAAGTTGGATTGCTTTACGCGCTGGCTTGTAAAGGGCGCGCTAATTCAAGGTTTTGTTAGTGCATCTATATATGACAGGAGACTCTCTGAAGTCTGGTATAGATTTTCACATGTTGGTATTAAAAATCCCCTGGTATATAGGTGGGAGGACTCGCAAGGGAATTAGGTATAAACGCTGTGCGCTGTCCTACCTTATACCGGGAAAACACTTGCTTGCATCAGGGAAGTCACTTGACCCAGAGCTGTATTTAGAAATTATCGCATTAGTTAGCATGTCACGCAGGCATCTTACCGGGGTTCTGTGGTTTCACAATCCTCCCACCGCCATTACCCGCGTGTGTTTGGAAATCCGTCTGGTGCTGGCTCTGCCCCCGGAAGTGACGAACTCGTAAGGAGGAATCATTTTTAAAGGAGCAGGCATTCAAAGCGGCGTTTTTTTATCAAAGCGAACTTTATTCAGTCACTGAGTCGGGAACAGAGTTGTTTCCTTATTTGCCCAGTTAATACCATGGTTAGCGAGTGATCATTCAGATTAGGTTTTAATTTGCAATTCTAAATGTATAAGGACCTTTGTACTTGTGAGTATTTGGGACAACTTTATTTTGCAAACTGGTGCCACGGGATTGAATCATTAAGTCCGTGTTCGTGGGTTTTAGGACGTTCCACCCACCTCTGCTCCTTTTCGAAGAGTGTTCTCTCACATCTTTGGGTTTTGTCATTCAGCATTTCTATTACTGTCCAGCGAATGTCGTCGCAGGAATGTCCTGCTTCCACAAAATGGCAACATAACTTGGTGGTATTCTTTTTTAATCTGATATTACTCCTGTGTTCTCCAATTCTTGTTTTTACTTTACGGCACGTCATTCCAATATATTGTTTGTCACAAGGGCAGCTTACCATGTAAATGACGTGTGTCGAGTTACAATTTGTATGTTGGCGTTGATGCCAAACTAGTGTGTCTGAGAGTTGTAATGATTTAGATGCTGTTGTTGTTTTACATGCAATGCATGAACCGCAAGGGTAATGCCCAGTTACAGGAGCCATGGTTGCATCTCTGGTTGTGACCACTTGTACTTTTTTTATAGGTCGAGTATGTACTAGGACATCTTTAATATTCTTTGATCTTCGATTTGCAAATCTGGGTCTAGGCCAGTTGAAAGAACCCGTGTGGAGAATGTGCCAGTTTTTGTTGATCAGTTTCTTCACTTCATAGGAAGCTTGGCAGAATGTTGTCACGCAAGTTGTCAAATCTGGTGTTGGTACTTTTGGGAATGTTTGTAAGAGACGCTCTCTCGGTTGGTTACTCGCTCTTTTTTTGCAGAGTCTGATTGTTTTTTCTGTATAGTCTCTTTGCCTGAGTCTGTCACTCAGTTCTGTTGCTTGCATTTAGTAGTCTGCGTTGTTGCTACAATTTCTCTTCAGGCGCAAAAACTGGCTGTAGGGAAGATTATCCCCCAATCGAGATTGTTTTTTTGGACATAACAATATTTGCAAAAGACAATGTGCTTCATACAAAGACCTTCAGAAAACCCACGGCCAAAAACAGCATCTTATTGTACAAGAGCTACCATCCAAAACCGTTGAGGGATAATCTTCCCTACAGCCAGTTTTTGCGCCTGAAGAGAAATTGTAGCAACAACGCAGACTACCAAATGCAAGCAACAGAACTGAGTGACAGACTCAGGCAAAGAGACTATACAGAAAAAACAATCAGACTCTGCAAAAAAAGAGCGAGTAACCAACCGAGAGAGTGTCTCTTACAAACATTCCCAAAAGTACCAACACCAGATTTGACAACTTGCGTGACAACATTCTGCCAAGCTTCCTATGAAGTAAAGAAACTGATCAACAAAAACTGGCACATTCTCCACACGGGTTCTTTCAACTGGCCTAGACCCAGATTTGCAAATGGAAGATCAAAGAATATTAAAGATGTCCTAGTACATACTCGACCTATAAAAAAAGTACAAGTGGTCACAACCAGAGATGCAACCATGGCTCCTGTAACTGGGCATTACCCTTGCGGTTCATGCATTGCATGTAAAACAACAACAGCATCTAAATCATTTCAACTCTCAGACACACTAGTTTGGCATCAACGCCAACATACAAATTGTAACTCGACACACGTCATTTACATGGTAAGCTGCCCTTGTGACAAACAATATATTGGAATGACGTGCCGTAAAGTAAAAACAAGAATTGGAGAACACAGGAGTAATATCAGATTAAAAAAGAATACCACCAAGTTATGTTGCCATTTTGTGGAAGCAGGACATTCCTGCGACGACATTCGCTGGACAGTAATAGAAATGCTGAATGACAAAACCCAAAGATGTGAGAGAACACTCTTCGAAAAGGAGCAGAGGTGGGTGGAACGTCTTAAAATCCACGAACACGGACTTAATGATTCAATCCCGTGGCACCAGTTTGCAAAATAAAGTTGTCCCAAATACTCACAAGTACAAAGGTCCTTATACATTTAGAATTGCAAATTAAAACCTAATCTGAATGATCACTCGCTAACCATGGTATTAACTGGGCAAATAAGAAAACAACTCTGTTCCCGACTCAGTGACTGAATAAAGTTCGCTTTGATAAAAAAACGCCGCTTTGAATGCCTGCTCCTTTAAAAATGATTCCTCCTTACGAGTTCGTCACTTCCGGGGGCAGAGCCAGCACCAGACGGATTTCCAAACACACGCGGGTAATGGCGGTGGGAGGATTGTGAAACCACAGAACCCCGGTAAGATGCCTGCGTGACATGCTAACTAATGCGATAATTTCTAAATACAGCTCTGGGTCAAGTGACTTCCCTGATGCAAGCAAGTGTTTTCCCGGTATAAGGTAGGACAGCGCACAGCGTTTATACCTAATTCCCTTGCGAGTCCTCCCACCTATATACCAGGGGATTTTTAATACCAACATGTGAAAATCTATACCAGACTTCAGAGAGTCTCCTGTCATATATAGATGCACTAACAAAACCTTGAATTAGCGCGCCCTTTACAAGCCAGCGCGTAAAGCAATCCAACTTGATTTCTGATTTACTAATAATGTCGCCTATGCGAAAAACTCGATCCCGAGACCCTCCCCCATACGCAAAGTCTCTGTAAATGAATAATAATTTTATTCAACAAATGCGCAAACCTGAATCAGGATGTATATTAAAAAAGTGTGTATTTCTCTGTGTACTCTCCCCATTCTATTTCAGAAACCGGAGGAGCCAATATTCCTGAAAATAAAAACAGGAAACTACTTAAAACTACACAAATGGTGTGAGTAAAAAAGTCCATTGTTTATATGTATGTGAGTCCTGACGAAAGCTCTATAGACCCCTAGGGCCCAGAGAGCTGAAGCATGTCGACGTTGTATATATGAAACTACTCAGATCCAGTAACCCGATCTACCAAGTAGTACCGAAACTATTTTAATCAATCTGGAAATCACACCAATATTAAAACTCTCCTAGGGTGATTCTCCAGTTTTTAACCATTTCTTTCTTTTTTTGAGAATTTATTTTGCACACTTTTTCTTCACTTCTCTGGACACTGCACAATAGACCAGAGGTGCCTCGGGCTGAGGCGGGCAATACCACTATCTTTGGAGTACCCGATGATAACTGCCAACAACCCGAATGCGGGGCGGATGAATCAGATATACCGCACAACCACATCAGCATTGGGTTTTTTGAGGTTACTCTAAAATCTTCTATACCAATGGTCTAGAAGTGTAACAAGTTTCTGTTTCTCCTTTCTGATTAACTACTTACTTACCCTGGGGAATGAAACAGATGTCCCAATTAAGCATGGGCGAATTTTGCGAACCTCGCGTTCGCGAATTTTGCGGATTTGCGAACTCGCAATCCGCAAAATCCGCGAGTTCTCGCGAATTTGCGGATTTTTTTTGTGTGTTTGCGCGGGTTTCTGCCAGTTCGCGAGGGTTTTGTACAATGTCGCAAATTGCGAACTTACCTGTCGGGTCGCAAGTTTCGCGAACTTGTTGTTTCTACGTGTCCAGCCTGTTTGGGACACTCTTCTTCATCACTGCCACTCTCTGTCACCACTGCCACTCTCTGACTACTCATGCCACCCTCTGGCCCACCCATGCCACCCTCTGTTTCATCACAGCACCCTCTGGTTGTCCAGTCAGTGTACATTATTGTGGCAACGCAAGCACACCTTCCCTGCCTCAAGTGACCTGAATTAATTTGGGGCTGATTAATGTGTCACAGAATATTTTTTTAGCTGGCACCTGCTTCCTTAGTGCTTCCTGATTAGTGATCTTTTAAACTTGCTAAGTGCTTTCATTGTTGCAAAATTAGTTACAACACCTGCCCTGCCCCAACTGACAATAATGAATTAGGGGCTGATTAATGGATTTGAACCTCCAGCCTGGCTCCTGCTTGTCTCCCTTAGCTGTAATTCAGGACCTTTGTGGCATATGTGTAACTATTCTGAGGTTCAGAGCAGGGTCACATAATAGTTGCAACTGGCAACTGAACTCTGGAGGGGCCCCTCAGGAAGCACTACAGGAAATGGCTACTAATGATGAGCCTGAACTTTTGAACCTGGTAAGTAGTTTCAGTTTTGCTAAGATCGTATTTCTGCAATTTTGCACTTATTCACGGGGCGCGAAGTTGTACTGGGAAGCCGCAAACTCACGCGAACAGTGCGAGCAGTGCGAGCAAAATCCGCTGCTCGCGGATTTGCGGATTTTGCGGGAGATTCGCGAATCTCGCGGATTGCGAATTTACCGAAAATCCGCAAAATCCGCGAGCGAAACGGATTTTCCGCCCATGCTTAGTCCCAATCCCTAATCCCTCATCTTGATTAATTGCTACTAGCAGTGGTATTCAGAGGCAACGTCTTACTGATCTACATAGACTAATTCGGGAACGGAATTTCTTTAGAATACGGTTTAGATAAAGCATATATATGTATATTTTGTATGTGCAATCAATGGCTTTTATTTGAAACATTCTTTTGGTAGGGCAGCTTAGCAAAAGATTAATTAGGCTGAAAAATGTTTGTAGATGCAAATGCAATTGTCATTCCATATCTATGCCTTTATATGCAACTTTTAAAGAGTGAGTTCCGTGATTGAATACTTAGTCAACCACACCTGCTAGCCACTTGCCATGTACTGTATAAAATGCTGTTTCAATATGGAGTAGAGGGGACTGTGAGTACTTAGAGGCTGCTAGCAGCTGCGGTAACAGTGTGAGAGCAGAAAATATAACGAGTAGAGAGGCAAGTGTATGATTGTGCATTACTGAAATTGATGAAATTGCCTGCATATCACCAGTGGGTAAGCCTGATGCATTCTCAGCCTGCCTGCAGTTTTTCCCACTTTATATTCAACATTGAGTCACGTGATACTCAATAATTTTGTGATCTGGCTCCTATGTCTGTTCATTTACTTATTCAGCCAGCTAAAAACTAAACCTGGGCTGAGTTCTCAGTGTTTGAATCCACGGAACTCCGTGAAGGGCCAGAAAAACCCTGACACGCTCTGTGGAGTTCAGCCAGTGGCGGAGTCTGCTAAGTCGTGCTGCCCACACTGAGTTTTTGTGCCAAGAGTGTGTCTCACACTGTGAAAGCAGCACAAACTGCACTATGTGTCGTGCCAGAGGGTGCTGCTGCTTTCTGTCACTCGCGTATACATTCTATGCGAGCAGCATCTTCCTCAACGCAAATGGCAGATTTCTCAACGCGAGCTGTCGCAACCGGCTGCAACCGCAAGCGATGAGAAATCTCACAAGGAGGAGATCTAGCAAAGTATTTTTTCTCGCAAGAACTCGTCAACTTACTGTTAGCAACCCACCTGAGAAAGAAAACTATGCTCTGCGTCACTTTGCAAAGTTTGTCAGAAATCCGCACGAAGCTCACAGTGGGCAAAACTCTGCAAAATCCACTTCTTTACCCACCCCTTCATAAAACTTGTTCAAATTAATTGAATTGTATTGCAGTTTATTCACAGATAAGGTTCACTCTTGTGTATTAGCTCGGACGTAGCTTAATCAGTGAGATTCAGAGGGCTGCAAATATCAAATTTCCCTGGTGAAAAAGCAGTGGCCCACATTGTGAATAGGTGGAATGATCAAAGTTCCAGAGGGACTGTTCCCATGAAGAGTTCAATGACTCCATCGCCGACTTCATCAGCACACACGCCCTGACCTTCACCGACTTCATCCTCCTCGGAGACCTGAACTTTCATCTTGAGAACAACAACGAAAACAACCCCACAACCCTGATCGATAACCTTGCCAACCTGGGACTGAGACAACTCGTCACAACGCCCACCCACTCCACCGGCCACACGCTCGACCCTGTCTTCTCCTCAATCCCGCACGTCTCCGTCAGACACTCCACCAAACTCCTCTGGACCGACCACCATTGCATCCACTTCACCTTCCAGAAACCCACCACACACCACTGCAACCATCAGATCCCTCACTGCCGCTGGAGCAAAATCACCGCAGAACAACTACATGCAATCCTCGCTCTCAGCCCACCCACCGAACCCTCCAACACCGACGTCGCTGCCCACAACTTCAGACGCTAGATCGAGGACTGCGCCAACACCCTTGCCCCGCTGAAGAACCTCCCCACAGAGACACCAGCAAGAGGGCCAGCTGGTTCACAGTAGAACTCCTAGATTCCAAGCAAGCCTGCCGGAAACTAGAGATGAAATGGCACAGCGAACAAACTACAGACACCCACACAGCACACAAGGACGCTGTCCTCAACCACCACCACCTCATCAGGGCTGCCAAGAAGATCTCCTTTAAAGACCGCCACGACAACAACGCACACAGCAGCAAGGAGCTCTTCAACATTGTGAAGGAACTCTCTATCCCCAGCTCCAACACCAACGACATCCCGCCGTCGCAAACCCTGTGCGACTCCCTCGCCACCTTCTTCCACCGCAAGATAGCAGACATCCACAACAGTTTCAACACCCAGACAGCCCCAACAGACAGCAACACAACAGACCCTCTGCACACCATCGACCACGTCCACTTACTAGCCTGGACCAGCGTGAGCGTCGATGACATCATCAAGACCATGAGCACAATCACTCCGGCTCTCCGTCAGACCCACTCCCGCACCACATCTTCAACAAAGCAAGCAGCTCCAATGCACCCCTCCTACGCAACGTCCTCAATCTCTCCCTAGAGACCGCGACCTCCCAGAGAGCGGGAAACACACCAAGATCAATGCCCTACTCAAAAAACCCACGGCAGACCCAAGAGACCTCAAGAACTTCCGACCAATCTCTCTGCTCCTCCCCTTCCTGGCCAAGGTCATCGAGAAAATCGTTAACAGACAGCTAACCCGATACCTCAAAGAGAACAGAATCCTGGACCCTTCCCAGTCAGGGTTCCGCAGCAACCACAGCACCGAAACCCCCCTCGTCGCCGCCACCGACGACATCAGGATCCTGCTAGACAAAGGGTAGACTGCAGCACTCATCCTCCTAGACCTCTCTGCCGCCTTTGACACCGTCTGCCACGGCACACTACGGGCACGCCTCCACGCCACAGGGATCCGAAAAAAGGCTCTGGAATGGACCACCTCCTTCCTCTCCGGCAGAACCCAGAGCGTCCGCCTCCCCCCGTTCCATTCCGAAGCCTCCGAGATCATCTGCGGCGTACCCCAAGGATCCTCCCTCAGCCTGACACTGTTCAACATTTACATGGCCCCGCTTGCACATGTCGCCCAACAGCACGACCTCAACATAATCTCCTATGCCGACGACACTCAACTGATCCTCTCCCTCACTAAGGACCCAAACACTGCCAAAGCCAACCTCCATGAAGGAATGAAAACCGTCACCGACTGGATGAAGATCAGCCGTCTGAAGCTGAACTCAGACAAAATGGAGGTCCTCATCCTCGGCTCCAACCCGTCAGCCTGGGACGACTCCTGGTGGCCAACAGCACTGGGGGCAGCCCCGACCCCCACCTACCAAGCACACAACCTGGGAATCATCCTCGACTCAACGCTCTCAATGACCAAGCAAGTCAACGCCGTCTCCTCCTCCTGCACCAACACCCTCCGCATGCTCCGCAAGATCTACAGATGGATCCCGACAGATACAAGAAAGACAGTCACCCAGGCCCTCGTCAGCAGCAGACTCGACTACAGAAACGCCCTCTATGCGGGAGCCCCGATCAAGCTCATCAATCGACTACAACGCATCCAAAACGCCTCGCCGCGACTGATCCTCGATGTACCACAACACGGCCACATCACCCCCCACCTGAGAAACCTGCACTGGCTCCCCGTCAACAAGAGGATATCCTTCAAGCTCCTCATCCACGAACACAGGGCACTCCACAAGACCGGCCCAGCCTACCTCAACAGATGGCTCTCCTTCTACACCCCCAACCGCCAGCTACACTCCACCGACCTCTCACTCGCCATCGTTCCACGCATCCGAAGAACAACCACTGGCAGGAAATCCTTCTCCCACCTCGCCGCCAAGACATGGAACACCCTTCCACTGAGCTACGACAGACCCAAGACCTGCTGCCCTTCAGGAGGACACTAAAGACCTGGCGGTTTGATCAGTAGTGCCCCCCCCTCAGCACCTTGAGACCCTCACGGGTATGTAGTGCACTTAACAAATGACTGATTGATTGATTGATTGATTGATTGATTGATTGATTGATTGATTGATTGATTGCAGAGCGGGGTCAGTATTGCTTTGCATTAAGTGGGCCAAAGGGGCAGGTTTAGAGTTCAGCAGACATGCTACTCGATAGCAATGGCAGCAGAGTTGCCTGTTTGTCAAACTCAATGTCCATCTACCCGATTTTAAGTCAGACGGACTACAAGTTTTATGCTAATGGAGTAAACTTTACTACAACGTTTGAAACTTCCTCTGATGGCCCAATGGAGTAGGGGCCATCAGAGGTAAGTCTTCCAAATGTCTGCCCTATTTAGAGTGGACGGTCGGATGACCTTTTGTAACTCTCTGTCACCACCAGGTTTAGTCTGGCAGCGAGGGATGGTAAAAATAAAACAAAACATGACCCTCACATTAAGGGAGAAAACTCATGCTTTACAAGTTTGTTTTAGCAAAATATAAAACTTTGGAAAAGGTTGACACCCGGTCACCATGCTTCACAGAGCAGTATGTCAAACATTTCCTTCATTGACAGGAACCACCATGACTGTGGTTCCTGTTAGTGTATAGAGATGTTAGCTGGGCTTGCAAACATCCCTAAATTTGGCTGGCAGAGAAAAGACAAAGTGGCTGACAATAATTGCTCCATCACCCTATCTGCTTTTCCTCTGTCCCTCAAACCCTAAATGAGGCCCTCTGTCTCGGGTGTCGCAGTGTACGAAAAACGATGGGTTTGAATGCTACCCGAGCGACTGCTCGTGGTTAGACTATTTGCAAGCATTAGTCTCATCACCTTATAGCTGCATGATCGCCAGTGGTATGCTTGGAAACCTTCGACTGGCACAGTTTTCCAAGCCTACTCTTGCCAACGTTTGTGAATTTTCAAAAAGTAGGACATTTGCATGCATTCAGGGAGTACTCAAATGTGTGCCGGATTATTACTTTTTGGGTAAACCGCTCACTATATATATTGACGTTCCTGGTCAAAAAAATGATCAGGTTAAAAACTCTTAGTGAAATCAAGACAAAGAGAAAAACCAACACAGACATAGCAGACCCGACTAGACCCCTAGACCCAACTACCAAGGTAAGAATGCATGCATTGGGGCGTCACGTCCCAAACACCGCGCTGAAGTTACGCCCCTGCGTATTAGGCGCCTCTTAACATCTACAGAATGGAGCAGGCTGCCCTGTGTTTAGTAAGTAAGGTTTTGACGAAAGGAAAACTGCCAATCACATTTTAATTGTTCGTATTGAGTTAACTGCCATGTGTTCTCTGGTGAAAAAATATCAGTTTGACAAGAATAAAGAGCATTCCGGCATTCGTCATCTACTAATCTGCTATGAATGTTTCGAATCCCAGAGGAGAATTTCAAATTGCTTGGACATTTCAAAATCACCCCTTAAATGGACAGGTATAGTGCGCTGCTTCATTAGTGAACGGGAAAGGCCGGATGCACCGGAACGCTTTCATGTCTTTGTTCACGTTGTGTAAAAAAATCTGTGGTTTGGTGAGTTGGACTTACAGTTTATTTCTCCGCATAGTGATGGCCCACACTTTCGGAGGATGTCTTGCAGCTGTCTGAGGCGAGCTCAGCTTCTCCGGAGAGGGCCTCCCTGGGAGCACCGTGTGGAAGATGAAAGGTCAGTTTACACAACTGAGAGCAACAATGGGCAGAATATGAAATGGCTGTCCAGTAACCAGCGTCACGCGCGCTCTGACGAAAAGCATAAGTGCTCAGATAAAGATCAGACAATAATTCAACGGCAGAAAGTGAGGGATCTATCTCTCGGAGCTCAGATGTGTGTTTAGATTTTCTGTTCGCAGTGCTCTCTTCCTGAAATGGCTGCAAGTGGTTGCTTTGGTTTCGCTGGTGCAAACAATACCTTCGTGCCAGAGTAAAAATGCTCAGAAGAAATATTAAAGGGCTTTGAAGTTCAAATCTCTGTATTCTTGCGGGTGGCAGGGTGATTAAGTATCTGAAAAGTGCAGTTAAACAGGAGAGACAATTACATTTAAAGCATCTCTCTGACACAAAGCCAAGGTCGGCAATAGAAGCTCGCCTGGGTTGTATGAACTGTGTACAGCACACCATCCCGCACACACGTCCACACATGTTCGCGTGTACTCGTGGGTACGCACACCGACTTCTCCGCTTATTAGGTTCTCCAAACAGATTGATGCACAACTGGCATGAGAACAACACAGGAAATGTGTTATTCGGATTTCTATCTCGTAGTGCCTGGGGTCGTTTTCCCCACTTTTCTCGCATGCAATAACCTTCACAGCAACTTTATAACCTTTAAGCACAAAAAGGTACATTTATGAGGGATGTGTGAATTCTTTTCGAGGTCAGTTTAGCTTCTCTGGCAGTAGGTTACATGGCTCAGGTAGAAAAAAGGCACTCTAGGAAAAAGCAGCATGAAGAAAGGGCGACCACCTGGTAAGAAGGCGTAATATGGGCAGTGATTGTCAAAATTCAGGACGGAGGGTCAAAATTCAGGTCAAAATTTCAGGACAAGAGATCACTTTTACGGACCCATCTGCGGAGGTGAAGCAATAATATAAATAAATAGGTAAATAAATGGCTGACACAGGTACAAATAAAAAAAAAGGTTTATGTTTTCTGGTTTCTTTAATACATAGCAAAATCGAGCACACATTTACATGTAACTTCTTCCTCCTCCTCTGTTTCTCATGGAATACGTAACAGCTTCACACTGAACTATTCTCTCTTTGGGGGCTATGGCTTCTTAGAGGCTTCTCTCCCAGCAGTAACCTGCCAGGTAAACGCCAACAAGGAAAGGATCACTGTTTGGTGTTGTGCATCTGACATCTAGTTCCTGAGAATGATGTAAGCATTGTCGTCTGGACTGAGGGTAAGTGAGTGTACAGCTTGGAGCTTGATTGAATTTCAGAACACGTCCATAGCTTTTTCCTGTGCTGAAATTCTTGCCAAGCTTGGTGATGCCATCTGTTTTATCATTTATGTCTGATGAGCACGTTGGAAGTCCTATTGGGGCAGAGAAGCGGCACCCCACTTAAAATCCCCCCTAACCCCAGAGATGAAAAATAAAATGATAATTTATTACCATTTTATTTTTCATCCACTGTCCCGAACAGTGTCAGTACAAGGGTTGTGCGGCTGCTGAGTGACAGCAGCCAGGAGGAGGGTGGGCCGTCCATGCACTATTTAAAGTGTGCATGTCTTTTTGGCCGGCCATCTTCCGATGGCTAGCCACACATGCGCACTTTAAAAATCTCTAACTCAGCTGTCTTTGGAAAGCTGGGTTAGAGCAAGGGCAGGACTCCAGAGCGCTGTGGAGCGCCGAATGAGGCCTCTCCCTTTAATCAGAGCGCTGCTCTCATGCGGCATGAGAGCAGTGACAGGATTGGTCAAGGGAGATGCTGCATCCAGTTCCTCTGGAAAGAAGAGAACCATATCAGAGGACCTTGCATTTGGTAAGTTTTATTTATTTTTATTTTATTTTGTGAATGCCCGACCCCCCTGTTGATGTCATCTGCCACTGCTGATGAGTAAACTTAAAGTAAACAGGGTGTGGGTGACATAGGGTATGGTTGAACATGTGGAATATACTATGTCTAATTTTTAAATTGTTTTTTTTCTACAATAGAGTGAACGACCAAACAGATGTACCTGAGTTGAAGCAGCTGAACCCAAGGTCGTGCACTCTCAATATCCAAAATAATTGAACTACCTACAGATGTGCTTTAAGATATATTACCTATATGGGTGTGATCTTATCAAATTCTTAACATAGTTCTTTTTGTTAATTAAGATATTTGGAGGTAAATGGCTTCGAACTGAGTAACACTTAACTTTAATCATTCGTAGCCGCGAAAATACAGTTATACATAGACTGTGGCCAACAGGGATTTTAAGTTTGTTAGAAATTATAGACTATCATTTACGTGTAATATTTTTAGAAGTCAAGAATACACTTTGGACTGAATTTGTGATGAAGGGAGATGTTTTCTTTCCATGATGCGCCCTGCCAATAATATAATACAAAGAACAGAATAACATTACACCTTTCGATCTCATATCCATTAGGACCGCCCCAACACTGTTCCAGTGTAGGGAAGAGTTAAAGACACACCTCTTTAAAGAAGAACTACATCACAATGCATTAATAGGTCACGGACCAGCTACCACTGGTATCACTCATTAACGTTATATTTGTCTTTGAATTTGTACAGTGTACCGCTTCCTTTTGCCTACATTTGCTCTATGGATATCGTACATACATACACACATACATACATATATACATACTTGCAACCTGGGTATTAATTAGGCAGTGTAATTCCTGCTGGAGTTGGGAACAGTACATAGAAAATATCACCAGGTATCCTAACATGATGGCCTTCTTCCTGGAAAGATGCTTATGCAAGCTCAATGTTAATTGGGCAGGCGCGGCCGTGCAGGTGAGTGCAGTGGGGGGGAATTTGACTTACAACGATGAGGGAAAATTAAATTAAAAAGAGAAAAACATGGTTTATTCTAATTTTATTTTTTTCCTCGTTGTCGTAGGTTGAATCCCCCCTGCACCTCCCACTGCTCTTACCTGTTTGGGCTATGTTCATGGACACGTTAGCTGTTTTTTGTCTACTCTTTAATGAATTTCAAAGGATACAAATACATTGACAGTGACGACTAGGGTCATAGCACTTCCATATGCCTTAACTAGCATATCCAACACTAACAGTATCCCAACTCCCCTCCCTCTCTTCCCCTACTCTGCTCTTGTTCATTAGCATTAGTAAACAGTGGGTTGTATAGACACCAAATGACGAAAGGAAACAATCTGGTCCTGAGGCCCTTTCTCTGGTCTTCCTAAAGCCCCCGTCAACTCTTTGTTTCCAAATCGCTATAATAACTGCACTTGCGCCCACACTCTCTTGCCACTCACATATTTCTGTCCGTTCTCAGCACACTGCAGGGCTACACAAGTCATCTATCAGTCACATGTAGCACTTGTATTCCACATCAGCATCAGGTAGTCAGCCCAGCACTTTCACCAGCTACATCCCTCGTATTTGCTTCCAGGGGTTCTCTTCAATCAATTAACATGGCTACCCAGGTGACCAAATCATCCTCCAATCTCGCCGGACATGCCGCATGCGCACGTCTTCAGCCACAGCCCACTCTGACATGTCTCTGAGCCAGTCTTCATATCTGGAGGGTACAGACCCTAGTCACTTTATAGCTATGAAGTGCTTGCCAGCAGTAGGCCCAACAAATTAATTTCTTACTAAGTTTCTTCTTGTGAAGGGTGGGAATCAGGCCCAACCAAACAATCCGAAGTGTGGGTTGAAAGTCCCAGCCAGTGGATCTATTAAGGTTCCCCACTATGTCTTTCCAAAAGGGCACCAGGGATGTGCAATGCCACACCCCATGTAGGAAATTTGCTGCAGGACTCCAGCACAATGGACAGTGGTTTGACTGCATACTGTAAACAGTATGCAGCGTTTTGGGCGAAAGATACTTCTGATGCACATAATGATATTAGATCAATTTAAATTGCACGTTGGGCTGTCTTCACTCCTAAAATACTTCCTTCCAATCTCGGGCAGACAAGAGTTCCTCCAAGGCATTATTATTGTAAGGCAGGGGTCTTCAAACTGTGGGGCGCGACCCCCAGGGGGGCCCTGGAGCGATGCAAAGGGGGTCGCGCCTTCACAGTGTCACTTCTGCCCTGGCCTCCAGGGCTTCAGCCCCCCTCTTCCCCCATCCTGTGTCTCAGCCTAGGCTGCTGCAGTGCAGCTCACGCTCCTAGGGCCTCGCTGGGGCCTCGGCTGGGCAGTGTCTGGAGTCTTATCTCCAGCCGAGTTTTTCACAGGTCTTTAAAGACCATTAGCATATTTACATGCCTATGTTAACTGATTACCAAAGCTTAGTTTTTGTATGGTTCCAGTACCCCCTGGGCCCCCACTCTGCCTATTCCTTACATTTGTATTTTTACACTTACTGCTGTAGTGTGACAGTGCATTTAATGAAAAGAAATATAAAGTTGGGTTGCCAAAAGAAACATGCCTGCTATGTATTTAAAGATCCTGCAGAGACCTGCTCTTGACACTAAATTGAGTTATAAATAAAAAACGTATGTATTAATTAGTTATGTGAATTTTCTGTCTTTATTCTCTTTAATTATTAGTCATGGATCATTGAGGCATCCCTAGAACACAATTAAAAGTGCTTTCTATTTATATTTGCTGTTCTAAGTATTCACAGATAAGTGCAAAAAATACAGCTGTAGGTGACTGCTTATTTCTGGGCCATCAAAATAATGAGCTTGGAACCCTAATCATTAGACTGGAAGTTTGTTGCAGGATCAGCACATTATTTATTTCCTCCACCCTCGATCCCTGATTAATGTCATTATAGCAATAGTTTAACTTATATCTGAAACCCTACGCTTCAAGTTTCTGGGAATGCACCCTGCTTTCATACTACTCACTTCTCATTCTCGCCTTCACTTTCATGCTCACCCTGCACTCCCAGCGATCACAATGCACTCGCAGCGATCGCCATGCACTCATAGCGATCACTATGCACTCATAGCTATCACTATGCACTCACACTGATCACCATGCACTCACACTGATCACCATGCACTCACTCTGATCACCATGCACTCACACTGATCACCATGCACTCACACCGATCACCATGCACTCACACCGTTCACCCGCTCACCCTGCACTCACAGTGATCCCAATGCACTCACAACATTCACCCGCTCACCCTGCTCTCACAGTGATCACCATGCACTCACAACATTCACCCTCTCACCCTGCTCTCACAGTGATCAATCTGCACTAAAAATTTGCTTGCCTTGTTCACTCTGTACCTCACCCTGCAGTCACACGAGCACACTTCTCACCCTGCACTCATGTGACACTTCACTCACCTGCCCCCCCCTTACTGCTCAATCTGTAGCTCACTCAAACAAGGCCATCACTAACCATGCACTAATTCGACCCACTCTGCACTTACAGCCGAACCCAAATTCATATGGTCACCTCACTCACTGTGAAGTCACTCCTTTTACCCTACTCTCACACTGTTGCATTGCTCACCGTGCAGTCACATGGCCACTCTTGTCACCCACACAGTGCAGAAGGTTAAAGTGCCTGGTACAAAGAAGATGTACCATGCACATCACAGAACTGAGTGTGAGTAAACTTAGAGTAGCGCTATAAAAAAATGAAATGTTTGTCAGACAGGTGCCTTAGAGAGATGAGGTGTATTGTTGGTGAGTGGTAGTGAGGGAATTCATTGAGAAGGTGGAAAGACTGTTGCACCGTGTGCAACCAGTGCTTGGACAAGCCCTGGCTGGCAGTGTTAACCCCCCCGCCCAAACCCCTCCAAAGTTTGGGTCTAGTGGATCCCCTGCTTCTGCCTATTTAAATTTGTAGTGCGCTACTGTTACCAAAAGGTGTCCTGGGGCTAATAACCATCTGCCTGCAATGTGAGAGAGGGATCCGGGGTTGGGAGAGAAGAGAGGGATGGAAGGAAGGGGGTGAGAGGAAAGGGGCATGCGTAAGGTCATCCCGCAGTGCGAAATATATACATTTGATATTAGTCTACGTCCTCCTGCCAGGGTCAGGGGCGAAATCATTGTCTACGAGGGCATAGGTTCCCCTGGGAAGAAGGGCCATACCTCCCTCGCTGTTGCAGAGATCTTTGCATATTGCAAATACTACCCTGAGCCAAGTACGAAGGACTCAATGGCACCGTCTTGTGTGATAAACTGTCCTCCGAGGTGCAAGTCCCCAAGCATTTAGCAGCCTTGTCTTTCCATTTCTGAACTGACGTCACACGAGCTATCCTCAGAACTGCTTCAATGGCCACATTGGCAAATGCCATCCACACGGGGCTCGTCTTATTACTCTTTTTAGCGCCCCCTCCAACACTCAACACACCTGGCGAATAACAAAGAGTGTGTCTGTTGGCACCCTCGCATCCCCATTAGAAGGACAGGGAACGTCTATTCACCACGGGAACCGCGCAGAAGTCTCTTTTCCCAATTGTCTGCTGGATCCAGCCAGTGCACAGGGATAGCGTGTTGTAAGTGGGCCGCTATGTAGTAGAGTTCTATGTTTGGATCTCCATGCCTCCCTGTCCCTAGGTTTGTTTGAGCGTGGTTAGTCCCACTCACTTCTTTTTGTGTGTCCATAACTGTTTTACAATCAGTCTATCTATTTCGGCAAAATATGGCCTGGGCATCTCAGAAAGTTTGCCTGGTAGGGCATATAGACACCGAGGCAGTATGATCATCTTTACTATTGCGACCCAGTCCATCAGGGACTAAGGGTGGTACCTCCAGAATCAAACCGAAGCCCGTAAAACCTCCAGGGCCCTGTCAATGTAAAGGTCTAGGAATTTCTTCTTTGTGTAGACTATCTTGACTTCCAGATATCTCACCCCTTCTGAACCCCAAGAGAGTGCCACCTGCGGGAGTGCCTCAGCCGGAACTCCAATCAGCTCCACCATAGGGAACAGTTGGGACTTTTGATGATTGACACAAAGTTCTGATACCTCCCCGAATCCGCAGGGCATTCATTAGTATGGGGACAGAGTACTCTAGGCTTCACAAATGGACCAGGGCATAGTCTGCATACAATGAAACCACATGGACCCAATGCACGGCACAACAGTTCTGCAATCTGCTCTACATTCAATGCAAATAGGTGGGGTGACAGAGGACACCCCTGCCGGGTGCCCCTATGCAGTTGAAATCTGCTTGAGACCTCTACAGCAGTCTGAAACCTAGCTCCTGGGTGAGTGTAGAGTAGCTTGATCCAGGAAATGTACCTGGGGCTGAGCCCCACTTTCCCCAACAGGTGCCAAAGGTATTCCCAATCCAAGAATGCCGTAGCCGCCTCAGATTGTACAGAGTGTTCCTCTGCAGAATAAATCTACACTGGCCAGCATGTATTAAGTTCTGGATATGGGGCGCCACCAGTATGCCGCTAAGTATTTTAACATCCACATTTAAAAGTGAGAGCGGTCTATATGAAGAGGCAACAATTTTAACTCCAGCACCATTGGGTCGCACACATAGGGCATCATTAGGATGGCGGGTGGACTTTGTCCGGCCGCCATCCTGATGGAAAATGGAACCGCCCGCCATATGTGCGGGGGTCCCATGGGGGAGATTAGGATACGCCCGCCACAGTGGCGTGCACATCACGAATTTTTAACATTGCGGCGGGCGGTGCTTTCAGCAGCACCCACCGCAATGATAAAAATGCATGTTGTGCATGCAAATGCAGGGGAGTACCATAGGTACCCCCATGTGCACCCCCACGTTCCTGGGGGCCCACTACTGGCCCCCAATAGTAAAGAGTGCATGCCTTGTTGAAAGGCACATCTCGCATGTATCATAATATGGATGGCGGTGTCTAACAGACACGCCACCATATTAAAACCTTTTCCGCCCGGTCGACTTGTCAACCGGGCGGAAAAGCAGAGGACGGTGTTCCCGTCCGTCGCGGTACCCCTGCCATACTAATATGGCTGGGGGAAACTGGGTAGCAGGCGGGGAAGGATGTAGGGTGGATCGCCACTGCCCGCACGGCGGTGGCGATCCGCCCTACATCCTAATAGACCCCATTGTGACAGGACATTGCCACTTTTGCAGCCCTCGAGATAAACCTCAAGTAGTTTATCTATCACCGTGCCTCCCAGTTCAGGGAGACTATCGCCACCTGGTGTTTTTGTAGTTCTCAGTTTTCTGATTGCGGCAAGAACCTCTTAGCATGTGCTTAATTTGTAAAAAAATAAGTGCCAGTGCTCTCGTCAGGAGATCACTGCAGCTTACACCGCACATTGCCCCTGCTGTGCTGCCAACAACACAACTACTAACCAACACACACCTACAAGTGTGGCAATTCGGTCTATTTCAGGCCCCCAAAGCTATAAGATTGGATTGGGTAGCAGGTAATCGTAATTTCTAATGTATATTGAATTTATAATTAACTGCTGTTGTGGCTATCTCTAAATTAGCCAGACAATGCCACCTTGTGGCAGACTGTCACAAGTGCTGGTGGTGACAATTAAAAGCCAGTTTCTGAGCACTGGAAAACACAAGCTCAAATTAAGCGCAGCTCTTCGTGAGTAATGGGCTCATCCATGGAAGTCCGGTCCCCTCTACCATTGAGCAGGACCTCTAACCAGGCTAGAAAGGCAGCACCACGATCGCTCAACTTCTTTCTGTGAGCTGCATATGTTTTACATAAATTGGCCCTGAATACAACAATTGATAGGCAGCAGTGTACAAATATTTCAAGATTAATAATAACATCAAGGCCTTAACCAAGCACCCTAAACAGGACATGGATACTCCAAACCCCAAATCTGTTTTTTGCTTCACACCCCCTTCATTAGAACAGATTAGCCAGGTAGTAAAGACCATTTGGTACCGGGACCCAATGGACTCATGCCCACCTAAGGTAATGCACATGTTTCCAGAAATACTAAGTGAACAATAAAACCTTGTGTTCACAGAGATAATCCAGTCAGGCCTCTTTCCAGACGAATGGAAAACAGCATCAGTCATCCCGCTTAAAAAAAAATCTCATTTGGACCCTAAAGAACCAAGCAGTTATTGTCCAATTTCGAGAATTCCTTTTCCAGCTAAGGTTTTGGAAAAGCTGCTTAATAAACAACTGACATTTCATAGCCTCCAGAAATCTTTTGGACCAATCACAGTATGGGTTAAGGGAGGAGCATGGAACAGAGACAGCTCTAAGTCATGGCAGCAGCGGGACTCAGGAGCATACTAGACGCAGGAGGGAAGGCCGCCCTGATCCTATTGGATCATTCGGCGGCCTTAGACACCGCGAATCACGAAATACTTCACGCCCATCTAGAAGAATTGGGAATCCAAGACTCTGCACTAACGTTGATGTCATCTTTTTTAATAGACAGAACATTTTCAGTTAAATTAGGAGACTTTGCATCCAAATCCTTCAGGTCACCTTGCGGAGTGCCTCAGGGCTCCTCTTTGAGCCCCACTCTTTTTAATATTTATTTTGCCCCCTTGGCCTAGATCATCAGGCAGTGTGGGTTTTTGCCAGTTTCATATGCCAATGACACCCACATAGTGGTGTTAGTTTCTAGCAAGGTGGAAGAAACAGCCAACCTCTTTAATGACTGCATGCTGCAGGTTAATCAATGGATGCAGCATAATTGCCTCAAACTGAACGGTGACAAGACCGAAGTTATGTTACAAGGATCAGATACTGACTTCTGGTCTCCTAAATGGTGGCCCGCTAGTCTGGGCAACTGCCCAATTCCAGTGGGCAAAGTAAAAAATCTGGGAGTCATATTTGATGAAAAACTGACTTTCAATGCCCAGATGTAAATGTAAATGTACAGGACTTTATATAGCGCAAATCACCGAGCGGTTTCTAAGCGCTTGCTTAGGGAACCCATCCTGGTATTCCCCTGTGAGATAACCCCGACAGGGTATCCGCAAGGTGAAAGCCAGGCATCCCGCCGCAAGGGGCCGTTGTGGAGATTAAGCAAGCTATTGCCCAGAGTCGCAGAGTGTGAACTCGTGAATCGAGTAGGCACCGGAGCGAGAATTGTCAAGTCCATGGACATTTTTAGGACTCAAGACCCCGCCAAGCCGGGAATTGAACCCTGGTCCCAGGCTGACCTCTGCTTCCAGGTCTGCCTCCTCTAACCAGTGAGCCACACTTCTCCGCATAAATAACCTGCCTTCAACAATCCGGTACATTTCAAAAAAATGATCAGAAGAATAAATCCTTTAATTTCCCAATGACTCCCACTTCCTTGAGCGTTTACCTGTTGGAGGTTCTGACTCAATCCGGCTGTCCGAATCGTGCATCGTACTGGCTCAGTAGGAAACCACCTCCATTGCACGGCATAGTTTGCTTACGGACGAGATGTACGGAGCGGTTCGGACCCGGAAACAATTCGGTTGGCGATTTCACGTTTCTCGCATATTACTTGTTCGCTCGTACAGCTGTACGGGTCAGTCAAAAAACACACATACGGCTCATACTTTTTCCATCCGGATCGCGTTCGGAGCCCTTCTGAGTGAGATTATAATCAGGTCCTATGTTGGTGACTGTGAGTGAGGCCAATCCAATGCTAAACCTCCTCTTGGTGAGATTTCTCAATGCGGTTGGTCGTGGCAGGTCGTTACGGCATGCATTGAGAAACCTGTTGTTCGCATTGAGGAAGCTGCTGCTAGAGTAAAGCATCTACTTGAGCGCCAAAAAGAAGCTATGCCCTCTTGCACTGTGTGAGGTGCCATTTGTACAGATTTTATAGCACAGGACAAATACCCGGTGCTAAAAATCAGTGCGAGCAGTAAGACTTACCTCACCCCACAGCTTGCAGAACTCTGCTGAAGTTTTTTTGCCCAGACCTAACTAATCCCCCCTTGTCATCTCTGATCGCCAAGACAAGGGTTTGTGATTCTTCCTGTCTAACCACCTGGGCCAGCATTGCTCCAGTTTTATCTCCTTCTGCGTGCAGTCTCTGATGGTGCGCCACATATGTGCTCTCCTCAAGCCTATGCCAGTTATCTAGCAGTTCCTTAAGACATTCTTGCCCCTCCCCCAGTTTGTCACCAAAGCAGTACTGCTGGGCTGCCATGTCCCCGTCTAAATAGGAAACCTCCTTCACTCCCTGTGACAGTCCATTCAGTACAAAGCAGTAGACTAAGTGGCTGTATGTCCCAGCCTCAGGAGTAAACCTTCACCACTGGATGTCTCTCCCTCCAGGGATCAACCAAGTCCAGCCCCTGTAGCATATCATTTAACACCCTCGTCATGTTTGGCTTAGTGTGGTTTTTTGGTGGTTCTCTGGTGTTTCTGCCCAGGAGTTTGTTCAGGGGCACACAATTATCTTTCTGCTCTCCTCAGCCCCCTCACAAGGTTGTCAGGCACTCTCTTTTTCCTATGTTGTGTCCACAGGAAGGGCAAGCGGGGGGTGCAGCTGCCTCCAGCCCATATCAGAGTCCCAGCCTGGCCCCTACCTTGCAGCCGTTCCTGGATGCTTACTGGCTGGTCGGTATCCAGACTTGTGCCCACACCATCAGCTCACACCTGGGACCTTGACACTCTCTGCTCCACTCGGCTCGGCTGTAGTTCCTGAGTCTAGGCAATAATGACACTCCTGTCTGCTGGCCGGACTCCGATGCCATGCACCGGCATTGTAGTCCTGGAGCTTGTACCGGGGCGTTTTGTGGTCTTGCTGCCTTCCTCATTCCCTCTGCAAGGATATCAGCCTACTATTTTGCCTCCGCTATGTTCACAGGATGGGCAAGTGGGGGTGCAGTCATCTCTGCCAGTCGGCACGATGAGCTTTGCCTCCTTACCAGGGGCATAACAAACATCCCCGCAGCCCCCGTGGTGTGGGGCCCCCCAGTCTTCTGTACGTGAAGGGGGCCCCTCAGCTCATCTGTAGAGAGCTGTGTGTGTCTTGCTCTAAAGCAGCTGCAGTGTGCAGCCTGCTATGAGCTCCTCGGGTTGACCCAGGAGTGAAGAGAAACAAAGTAACAACTTACATTGTTTCTCTTGGTAAACAGTCTAAATATGGACTTTTTTATTTCGCCATACAAGAATTTTGAGTTCAAAATTTCGGAAGGACAGAATATCGAAATCAAGAATATCACCGACCAGAATATCGACCTGAAGGTAAGAAATATTGTTTTTGTTAATATCGAAGTTAGTAACATCGATAACAAAAATATCGATGTTACTAATATCGATATTATTATTAGTGTTATGTATTTTATTATGTATTTTATGTTTGTTTTTATAATTTTTGTTAATTATTGTACTAGTTTTAGAATATATGTATTACATTTTTAGAAGTTAGTAATAATTTATTTAAGTAAATGGTGCATTTTAGTACCGTAGCGGGTTGTGGGTTTATAAGGGAATAGGGTGGGAAGTAATTTAAATATAGTAAATTACGGGGGAGGAGCCTAGCGACGAACGAAGATGGCCGCATAAGCTCTCGGCTCCGTCGACCTCCTCCTGCTGCTTGAATATCCTGCTACAAATCCTGCTTTTTCGCCTCGCCCCCGTGTGGGTGACCTGTTGCTGATACTGGCGGTGTGGTCCTGGGAAACTTACGACCTGGATTGCCGGAGTTACATCGAGTGGAAGTTCTTGGCCTAACGCTGACCGAGAGCCGGGACCTCGAGTACTGACCCTGCCGGGTTGCAGTGCAACAACGGCGGCCGGGGGACCCAGACACGGTCCGGTCGATAGAAGTGAAGAGCAACCTGCCCCTGGACTGGTGGCGAGCCTGCGGTTCTACCCGCATTGGGGAGGTGTAATGATCTTGTGAGTGGCTGAGTGGCCGGGGGTCCCCTTTTCGGCGTTCCCTTCCCGCCGGGGTGGGGCCCCCGTCCGAGAGGCCCTATCGCTGCTGGACTGTGTGCCTCCTGCCCCCGCCTGCCCTCATCGCACTTCGGTCCCTGGGAGAATCGGGTGACCCGAAGGGCGCACTGATGTCTGGAGTCGATCAGTTTGCGGCGGTGCGGGGTGAAGAAGAGCCATCATTGCGAACCGTGATGGCCGCCATTCAGGGTCTGTGCTCCTACATGGTTGCTCTTTCACATAAGTTGATTGCGGATGCCACCGAAACTGCCCGATCGCATAATGACTCTGATCTGTCTGGTCCCCCTAAGCGAGCCGTTTCCCCGACTTTGATCCCGGAATCTACGACTCGAGGCCCATCTAGTGTCGAAGCATGGATAGCAATGTCTGTACCGCAGTGTGTGGCTGAATCCGCCGCCATGGTGTATCGCCCGCCCACGTTGAAGAGTCCGCCTGTGGTCGTGTTCACGAGCTCGTCCCCCAATGACTTTATTGAAATTGTGACCCGACGGAAACAGAGAACATCTATCGATCGTGTGACCTGTGCAGTGTGGTGGAGTGTGGGACGGTCGGGATCTGGTCGTACCATGGCGAGTGTCATGGCGGCTGAGGATTGTGGTGGACTGTGGATATCCATTGGACTCGCCGCACAGATTCGTGGACTGGCTGGACTTTTGATTTATCCTGTGAATAGGCGGATGCGGTGTGCGGAACTCATGGTGAACACTCGTAGAGGTCAAGGGTGAGACTGGTGTTCGACTCGGATGCTAGGGGTTTGTGAGGGACCCGGGATCCGCCATTTTCTTGTATTGGGGCGGGGCGGTAGGACGTCTTTCCTGGGTTCTACCGAATCTACTTTGCTTTGTTGCTTATTGTTTAATGACCAGGACTGTACGTCGCAGGAGGGGGGCAGTGTGACCGGGAATGTGTGATTCTCCTCCTCCCTTAATTTTTCTTTTCTTTCTTTCTCTGTGTTTCCTTCCTTTATAAATCTCTTTTCTACTATATTTCGGGTTTTTGGTCGCTGGGCGATAGGCACGCTGCTAGGGGGGTAGGCCGTAGCCATCTGCAGGGGTGCAGGGTGGGGGGTAGGGGGAGGGGTATTTTTGTTTTTCCGTTCTCTGTTTCTATGGCCTTTTTCTCTTTTTTAGTTTGACTGGACTTTCCTTTTTCCTTTTTCCCTGGGTTGGGGGTCAGTGTATCGGGTTACTGTTTGGACTTTTTGGGTGGTGCTGGGACTGTGGCCGCTCAGCCTCTCCTGCCATTGGATACACTGGGTGGGGCATTAGTCGGGAGTCTTCAGAAATGTATGCTTGCTTATATTGTTCGCTTCAAAATGTGGGTGTCTCTGCAGTTGGACATGCTTCCCTGCCCACCCGGTGATTGTATCTACTTTAGATCCCGTAGACCCCTCCTGTTTTCTTTACTCTCTCTTCTTTTCGTTAACATATGGAACTGTATTAAGTATTTACTGTGTATATCCTGTTTTAATTTAAAAAATTGACCTCTCTTATCCTGAGCAGCTCTCCTGGGTGTGCCGAAACAGCTGTGTGCACCCTTTTCTAAATAAAGGTCTTCCAAAAATAAAAATATATATAGTAAATTAATTAAATATTTTTTAGGAAGTAATAAATATTTTTAAATATATTTTGCATTTTAGTTCTGTAGCGGGTTGTGGGTTTGTAGGGGAATATGGTGGGAAATAATTTTGTAAATATTTAATTTTTATTTCTCGGTATTGATAAATATTTTTATGTTAATTAATTATTAATTGATCATTAATTTTTATTAATCGGTAATTACTTTATTATTGAAGTGTGTTGTGAGATCATAGGGTAATAGGATGGAAAGTAAATTAATTGTAATTATGTAATAATATTTTTAGTGTTGACTATTGATAAATACATTATTATTAATCAATAATTAATTGGTAATACATTTTCAATATTTATATATTTTTAAATACTTGTTCATTAATTATTAATTGGTAATTCAATTTGATTTTTTATAATGTATTGGGATTTATCAATAATATATTGTTAATTAATTATTAATTGGTAAATGCTTTTTTAATATTTATTGTTTTTTGGTATTGAAATTGTTTTATTTTTAATATTATTATTATTTGTTAATACATTTTTAATAATTATTATGTATTTGTATGTATTTTAATTGTTAATTAATTATTACATGGTAAATATTTTTAAATAATTATTTATTGGTATTGTTAATTAATTTGTTGTAATTTAACAGTTAAATTATTATTTAAAAAAATAGATATTATTTGAATTATTAGTAAGTTATTTTTACCCCTACCCTATTCAACACTTTCCCTACTGTTGCACCCTCTGGAGTTGGAATAGTAATTTTAACCCCTACGCTAACCAACACTTTCCCTACTGTTGCACCCTCTGGATTTGGAATAGTAATTTTAACCCCTACGCAATCCAATATTTTCTGTTTTAGTTAATGTAGTGTCTAATTTATTTCAAATGTTTTTTTAAATTTGTTATATATAGTTTTGATATTTTTATTTAAAAATTGTTTGTATGTGTATGTATGTATTTATAATTTATAAAATGTTTTTAACAATTTATAAGTTATTACAGTAATTAATTGTAAATATTATTAAGTAAGTATTTATTATATTTTATATGTATATGTTTATTTTTTTTTACATTATGGGGTCGATTCCGATTCGGGAAACAATCCGTACGACGATTCGTATTCATAGCCGTTTCCGTACGAATCGATCCGTCCAAATCACGTAGCACGATCCCTAGAAAAAGAATACGAACAAATATGTGCGAACCGTACGAAAAGCAAGGGAAAATCCATACGATACGGACCCTCACGGTAAGCCGTACGAATCGTAAACATGCTGTACGACCCGATAAGTACAATCCGGACCGGGGAACGAGAACGCGATTCGTACGGAAAACGTCGTATGAGCAATTTATACGGAGAACCACACATTCACATACGCACCATACCCCTGCAATCATGGGAGTACGCACCGTACACCCTTGCACCGTACCCCTATGCACCGTACCCCTGCAATCATGGGGTGCACTCGCTTACCCATATGCTTTTACGGACGTTTTAAACTCCCGTAGCAAAAGAGTCATACGGAGTGTTGTCGTAACGAATCGTACTTGCTGGTTCGTGAAAAGCTGCTTCAATCCGTACGGACGTCGCATACTGCGTCTTCCGAATGCGATTTGTACATATTTTTGAGTCATATGGTCTTTCATACGATTCGTATGGAGATCTGCTTTGACTTCGGATCGTACTTCATCGCACGTATGGGGACCTTGAAGGTGTACGATTCGCACAGGAAAAATGCTTCGTACGGCGATTCGTAGGGGATTTTACTGAATAGGCCCCTATATGTATTATAATTTTAAACATATTTTTAACTATGTTTATTTTAATTATATGTGTTATTTATTTAATTTAATATTATTTTTAAAACATTAAAAAACTGTCTTTTTTACAACATTTTTTTCTCAATATTTTTGTACTTACCTTAATGTAGATGGGACTTCGATATTCTTGACGTCGATATTCTGCCTCCGATATTTTTGACGTCGATATTTTCGACGTCGATATTCTGTCAGTGATTTGTTTCTCTTCAGTCAGAACCAGGCCCAGGACAAGGATGGGGGTAGAGGCCCTTAGAGAGAGAATTCTCCACAGGCCACTGCTTCTTTGAGAAGGGACGAGGCAGCACAATGCTGACTGGGGCAGGAGAATGTTTGCAGCTCCAGGAACTGGTGGGACGCATTGGAAGGTAAGCAAGCATTTGCAATGCAATTGGTTTTGCATTTATGAGAGTTAGAGCTATTGAGGTCGTAAAGGACAAAGTATTTTACCTATGTGTTTTCTGTTTGGAGAGGAGCGAATGTGAGTGGTGTCAAGTGGATATATGTGGGTTGGATTGGAATTGTTAGTTGTGGAATTGTGTTGTGTGGATTGGATCTGTGTAGTGAAATAATGTGGCATGGTGGGCAGTATAATTATGTTCATAGTAATTATGTGGCATTGAGTGTACTGGAATTGTGTGGAGTGGGATTGTGTGTCATGGAGTGGGACTGTGTGTCTTGGAGTGAGATTATCTGGAATGGTATTTTGTATTGTGGAGTGGTATGTAGTGGAGTTTACTTATGTGGTGTGCTGTTAAATATTGTAGCATGATGTGGAATTTTGTGGTGCAGATTTGATGTATGTGGTGTGTTGTGTAATTGTGTTGTTGGTTTGAATTATGTAGTTTGTTGTTGAATTATGTGGTAGGAATGGAAATATGCTGAGTTGAATTGTGTGACGTTGAACTGTGCGCTGTTGAGTGAAAATTGTGCTGAGTGGTATTATGAGGAATGGTGTGAAGTGTAGTTATGTGGTGTTTTGCTACATGTCAGAGACTGGATTTATGTTGAGTGTATTTATGCAATATGGAATAGAGCATAATTATGTGGAGGTTAATTATGGGGTGCTGAGTGGTATTATGTGAAGTGTAATTATGTTGTGTGATGAAATGTGTGGGAATGAATTGTGGAATTGTGTGATATGTGGAATTATGTGGCATGGTGTGGTGTATAATTGTGTGGAGTGGAATTATGCAGCATGTTGCAGAGTTGCAATTTGTGGAGTGTAATTATGTGTTTTGGAGTTGAGTCTAAGGCCACCTGCCGCAATGCTAAAAATGCATGTCGCGCATTCCAATGCACAACGTGACAGGCACCGCACAGTGCCTGCTATGTTGTCCATTGAAATAGCGTTGGCTACCCCCCATGTGCACCCCCCACCCCCCAGAGTTCCAGGGGGCCCACAATGGGCCCCCACAAGCAATTCCCGCATGCCTTTCCGTGGCTGCAATGCCGCCACGGAAAGGCATGTTTCCGCCCCAATAGTAATATGGCAGGCGGTGTCTAACAGACACCGTCACCATATTAAATTCTTTTCCGCCCGGTTAACTTGTTGACCAGGCGGAAAAGCGGCAGATGGTCTTTCCGTCCGCCGCGCCCCCCGCCATAGTAATATGGCGTGGGGAAATGAGTGGTGGGCAGGGACAGATCTCGGGTGGATTGCCACCGCCATGCGGGAGTTGGCGATCTGCCCGAGAACCTAATGACCCCCTAAATATGTTGTGTGAAGTATAATTAGATAGGTTGAAGTGGAATTATGTGTAGTTGAATTGTGTTGTGCAGAATGTAATTATTTCGTTTGGAGTGGTATTAAGTTGTGTGGAATGTTATTATGTGATGTGGAAATATGTGGTATGGAGTGAAGTGGAAATATGTGTTTTAAAATTTTTAGGATTGTAATTATGTGGTATGGAACGTTGTAGGGTTACATTATTTATAGTTGAATTGTGTAGCCTGGTATTATGAGATGTTCAAATATCCTGTGTGTGGTAGAATTAGGTGTCGTGGATTTGGACAAGCTGTGCACACTAAGGGGTCTATTATGATGGCGGGCGGATCGCCCCGGGAAACGGGACAGCCTGCTAAGGGTGCGGCGGTCCCGCCTGCACAATTAGGATGCGCCCGCCACACTGGCTGGTGCATCCCCCATTTTCTGTATTGCGGCAGGAGGTGCTGTCAGCAGCACCTGCCGCAATACAAAAAAGGTATGTATGCATTTGCATGCACAACGTGGCAGGCACGGCACGGTGCATGCCACGTCGTCCATGCAAACGCAGGGGGGTACCATAGGTTCCCCCTATGTGCCCCCTCACTCCCCCAACATCAAATCAGTAAAACGCATGCCTTTCCGTGGCGAAAGGCTGCTTTCCACTGACTTCCTAATATGGATGATGGTGCCTAGCAGACACTGCCACCATATCAGGCCCCTTTTCCGCACAGTCACCTGTGTGACCGGCGGAAAACCAGCGAACAGTCTTTCTACCCGCCGGGGTCCCCTCCGCCATTCTAATATGGCGGGGGAAAATGGGTGGCGGGTGGGGTATGATGTAGGGCGGATCGCCACTGCCCGCACGGCGGTTGCGATCCACCCTACATCATAATGGACCCCTAAGGCTTTTATGTCATGGGGTGGAAAGTTGACGATTGTCTATTTTTCTTTGTAAAAATAATATGGGTCGTTTCTTTACCTTCCAGTACATTTCTGAACAATTTGTTAAGCTAAATTGTATTGTTGCTTTGTGTGCGCATGCAGGGAAGAATAAGTGTCTGGCAGACATGCAAAAAATCATCCTACGTCTCAGTATTAACTTCCACACTTCTAAGCAGTAGTTCCAATCATTGAATGAGTTACCCGTTTGCTTTACAACAACAGTTAGTAAAACAAGTAAGTGCTTTGCCAGCCTGTAGCAAATGTTTTAAAGGTACTTGTTTTCATGTAAGGTATTGCTTTTCCCAGTTCACAGAAGAGATAAAAACTAGGCCTGGGCGAAGCACTACACTACGCTCGCGTAGTTTGCGAAGTTTGCGCAACTTCGCACTACGCGAGCTGCACGTAGCACAGTGCGAACCCGCGTAGCGTAGTGCAGCAGTCATTTTTTGCTTGCTTGCGGTCCTCAACGTCAAGTTGGTGACCGCGAGCAAGCAAAATGACATCCTGGCAAGACTTTTTCCTCGTTCGCGATCAGCAACATCAAGTTGCCGATCGCGAGCGTGGAAAATAAACCTCCCTGCGAGATTCTAAATGCGAGGAGGTCTGTTTTCTCATTGCGAGTGGTCACGTATGCTTGCGACTGCTCGCGATGAGAAACTACCAGTCCGCGTTGAGAAAGCTGCTGCTCGAGGAAAAATCTCCTCGAGCGGCAGAAAACTACAGCTTGCACTGTGCAAGATGCTGTTTTCAATGATTGCACAGTGCCGGATGCTTATCCGCACTTTGCAATCATTGAAAACGGCATCTTGCACAGTTGGAACATGCTACTACTCAGTTCGCGTAGTGCTACGCGTAGCTCGCGTAGTGCGAAGTGAACTTCGCGTAGCTTCCCGCAGCCCTACTTCGCAAACTAAGCCCAGCCCTAATAAAAACATCTCCAGATAATAAAAGTGTTGACAGGATGGTTCGATAGCAGAATATTGATACTTGTGGATCTTGTGAGGACTGTTGGCAGCAAGTGCTTGATATACTAGTTGCATAAGAAAATACTATATATTTTTTTGTTATCCTCCATTAGTTATTAGTAAGGATGGTGGAAGAGAAGCATTCACCAACACTATTCAGTTATTCTTAGGGAGGCAAAGAATGCTGTGGTCTGTGGTAGATGCCACCCAGAAGGCATAGGTTTATGTATCAGGAGCGTTGTCAGTATTGATGGCTACTGTGCAGTTGCAGACTTCACTGGGCATCTACTGCAGGGGCATGTGTGTGACCTCATGGTCACAGGTTTAAATCCAGAGGGGTCCGCTTAGTCTTTCATCCATCTGAGGTCTATAAAATGAGTACCATTGAGTTGGGTAACAAAAAACATCTGTTATTCACCGCCAAGAGACCTATGGGTGATCGTGCGCTTTACAAATACACATTATGTTATGTTATGGGCTGACAGTGAGTGGGGAAATGCTACATCATCACTGTAGGTTTAATTACATGAATCACACATTCTCTATGGTGTTTCTCCTTGGGGTACTTGCTGACTGGTGCTACATATGGGATCAGGTTTGCCTTTGACAGGAGGTATGGTTTAGTGGGGTACATAGTGTAAATTAATGTTGGCACGAGGAAACAAAAAACGGACCCTTTGTACATTTAATATTATTGTATGCATCATGCAGAGGATGAAAAGTAGCAGGAACAGCGTCAATGCCGTAGAGGCTATCAGGAAGAACTGTTTTGGGAGTCAGTTGAAGAGATTGTTTAACATGTTTTTAACTACCACAGTGGCATTGGGGAGGGCAGCAGCTGAAATGCTTTGTTCTTACTGGTAGGCAGTGGTTAGATGGGGACCGGCCATCAATTTTTCTGTCATGGTGGACAGAGAAGCGGTAGGCGGTGGTCACGTGTTCGCAGTGACATCCGAGGAGTGGTTTTAAAGGTGGGCCGAAAAGCATAACTGCAGGTTTTGTAGGGGTGAGAGTAGAATGTAATGGATGTGATAGTCACTTGCCAATAAACAACCAAGGCAATCATAACTAAAATTTAACAATAGACACGAAAATATTAAAAGAGAAAGAGCTACCAGTAGATTCAGATTCTGATATTTATTAACATATATATTAAAAAGAAGAACATGAATGGCATATACATAAAAAAATTCTTCAAAGAAATGTCTAATCACTGTACATAAAATAACATTTGTTTCTAATAAAAAAATATATATACAATACAAACACACAATTATTAACTAATCAAAAAAGTTAATTCATAAAATAGGGAGTGGCAAATTAGTTCTCGATGCGCGTTTCGGCGACCAGGCCTTCTTCTGGAGGAGCCACGTGTTTTCTATGAAAGAATTCATGAGAGAAATATACCAAGATAAAAGCCATTATACACAATTCTTAAAAAGTATTATTATTATATACACAGACAAAACTGTTAACAGGTAACTTCATTCAATTCTCTTATTTTTTGGCCATTTTCAACGGTAAACAATTCATTTCCTTGTACATCTCCAAATAAAGACTTAAGAGGGGGATGTGGAAGGGAATTAGTAATAACATGTAGATTCCCTTGGGACCGGTTGGGAAAGGGAACGTGATATTTGTTAAGGGGGGAAACGCCATTTAACTTTTTTTTAAAAAAAGGGGATTTTAAGGAGAGAGTTTTTATCTATATACTTACATATAAAGAAATGAGCATGAGTGCCTCAAATCCTCTCTTTCTTCTTGATATTCTTCTAATTATCAAAAAATAGCCGCATGACGAACAGCTAGTCTGGTCTCAAAGCTGCGGGAGACAAGTGATAGTTAGGGTTTCCTAATTCTCAATGGTAAATAATTTTTAGTGTTTAATCACTAGCCTGTCACGCATCTTTATTAGAGTACAAAGTGACATTCTCTATTAGAGTCCATTCTCGTCTAAATGATTGAGATATACCAGTTCTTAAAAGGCAACCATTGCAGTTATTGATCAGTAAAAAACTCTTCTATATGGAAGATGACAAATGTTCCTTCTTCGCATGTGCAAAACATTGCTCACTGTTTTCATTTATATCTCTCATTCCATTTTCATTTGCTTAATATGAATCGTTCTTTACTGTAGCAGCGGTGTATTATTACTCGTATATTATGAGTTAACCGCTAAGGGAATAAGTATTCTTTTACTCTGGTCGCAATATATAATTATTTCTATATTAATGTTTGACTCTTAAGGACTCAAAAGAATATAGTTACCATGACAAAGAGTCCGACTTATGCACCGGGTAATATATGGATCAGTGATACTTGATTGAAAGTCTTGGTCTGAAATAACAGAAGGGGTAAATATTCATATTAGTATTTCCTAAGATTATTAAATTTCAATCTTTTTATATATATTCCCATTGAAACATGTACCTGATGTAATTGATGAGACAGGCCTAAAACTTCTCGCCGTCCGCTAGCCGTCTGTGTTATCAAAGTATTTATGTTTCGCTGGATGAAAGGCTAATTAATGATCCACTACATGAAATAAAAAAATAAAAAAATAAAAATCAATAAAGTTACTAACATCGTAAAACAGATACTTTGGTGGTTTCAAGGATTCAAGGTTTTAATCTACCTGTATGGGTTTACTTGTGCCCTTCGGTCAAGGAAGATTCTTCCTGATATGGGGAAAATTCTTCTCTTTTTTATATAACGGTTAAGGACCTGCCAAAGATATAGACAGTGATATTAGGCAGCTGAGACCAAACATCCTGTTTAATTCTTTAGTCAGCTAGAACTAATATCTCTGTCTATATCTTTGGCAGGTCCTAAACCGTTATATAAAAAAGAGAAGTATTTTCCCCATATCAGGAGGAATCTTCCTTGACCGAAGGGCACGAGTAAACCCATACAAGTGGCATTCGTCTTGTCTTATTTGGGTGGTACAGCAGCCAATTGGTCGATTCCTTTCGTGGATAGAGATGATCCCATCCTCCATAATTGGAATCAATTTAAACGTACTATGACCAGCCTTTTTGCAAAACACACTTTCATGCAGGCAAGCGATAATGAGCTTTTAAATCTTAAACAAGGTAACAAGGATTTATTGACCTATCTCACTAGTTTTAATCGTTTACTCACTGAGACACGTTGGCCAGAAGAAAAGCGTGTCTCCCTTTTCTATAAAGGTTTGAGAGACGAGTTAAAAGACGCGCTGGCTCATATCGTTGATTTGCCAGAGGACTATTCTGACTTTGTAGATTTAGTCATGAAATTGGAACCCAGACTCTGAGAAAGAAAGGGAGATAAATCCAAACTGGAATCGCTGTTAACTTTTAATAAACATGAGAAGAAAGACACAGATAATAAACTCCCTGAACCTGAGCCTATGCAAATAGGGACACTCAGAGGTCCACTCACGTCAGAGGAAAAAGAAAGAAGGAGAAAACTTCAATTATGTTTATATTATGGCAAGGCAGGACATTTTGCCAGAGAATGTCTAGTAAAACCTAAAACTTCACGAAAGGGTACTGTTTCCTCTATCTCCTCAACTGAGTCGGGAAACGATTAAGCTCGACAAGGGGGGAGGTTACTTGTTGGAGAAAACATCTTAATCCTCTAATTCTGCAGCCTTCATGGTACCGCACATACCTAGACATTTCATGATTCAGATCTTTTTAATTGTTACTACCCAAGTTAGACATTCTCTCCCTGTCCTACTGGACTCAGGAGCATCAGGAAATTTTGTGGATAATAAGTTAACTAACACATTAGGTCTTCCTATTTGCCTAAAGCCTTGTCCAGAAGCAGTATGTGCAGTGGATGGGTCAGAATTGACCTCTGGATTAATCACAAAACAAACAAGTCCCCTTGTCATGGTCTGTCAAAACGGGCACACAGTGATGGTTAGCTTTGATCTGATAGATACCCCTAATTTTGGCTTGATTCTCGGGGTACCCTGGTTAACAACTCATAACCCAAAAATTGATTGGGTGAACAGAACAGATACTTTGGATTCCTCATTCTGTAGAACCAATTGCTATCAAGAAGCAGGTACAGAACAGAGCTCAGTAATACACTGTGCTAGTGTTACACAAGACAAACCAAGTCTCCCTCCTGAATATTCTGACTTTAAAGACGTTTTTGATCCAGTGAAGGCTAGTGTGTTACCCCCACATCGGTCATATGACTGCCGTATAGATCTCATCCCAGGGGCCCCTTTACCTAATAACAGAGTATATGTTTTGACTGATGAAGAAACCAAATATTTAAGAACCTACCTAGACGACCTACTACAGTCTGGGTTCATCCGACATTCCACATCTCCGGTGTCATCTCCACTTTTTTTTATCCTGAAGCCGGATAAAACTCTGCGCGCGTGTATTGACTATAGAGGACTAAATAAGGCTACAATAAAAAATAAATATCCTCTTCCTCTAATACCTGTGTTGTTGGATCAATTAAGACATTCTACTGTATACACTAAACTAGATTTGCGGGGAGCTTACCACCTGGTCCAAATAAAAGAGGGGGATGAGTGGAAGACAGCTTTCAAGACAAAGTTTGGTCTATTTGAGTACACAGTAATGCCCTTTGGGTTGTGTAATGCCCCTGCGGCCTTTCAATTCTTTATAAATGAGGTCCTACATGAATTCCTGAACGTTTGTGTCATAGTATACATAGACGACATCCTCATTTACTCTAAGAACCCGGAAGAACATACCAAACATGTTCGTGCAGTATTATCAAAGTTAAAAGAAAATCATCTCTTTGCTAAATTAGAAAAATGTACTTTTAATGTCAGCAAAGTGGACTTTTTAGGATACTGCCTGTCACCTCAAGGAATAATTATGGATGATAAGAAAATGAGTGCTATTACTGATTGGCCAGAACCATCATCTGTGAAGGATGTTCAGAAATTTCTGGGTTTCGCCAATTTTTATAGGAGGTTTATTTCTCATTTTGCAGACATTGCGGCCCCAATAACCACCTTGTTGCGGAAAGGGCAACGATTTATTTGGTCTGATGAGGCGGCTCATGCCTTTCAACTCCTGAAACAAAAGTTCACTTCAGCCCCAATTCTGAAACATCCTGATCCTGACTTGCCATTTTTTGTCGAAGCGGATGCTTCACAAGTAGCTTTAGGAGGAGTTCTCTATCAACGAGATGCAATAGATGTCCAATTACATCCTATAGCCTTCTATTCCAAAAAGTTATTACCAGCTGAACAAAATTACACTGTGGCTGAAAGAGAACTATTAGCTATCAAAGTAGCCTTTTCTGAATGGAGGCACCATTTAATGGGAGCCAATTACCCTGTTACCATCTTTTATGACCATAAGAACCTACAGTTCTTTGGATCACTAAAAGCATTAACTGCACGTCAGATGCGCTGGTTAAATTTTTTTAGTACATTTGACTTTGTTATAACCTATAGACAAATTCAATCTAATGCGTTATCTAGATACGGACATACTTCAGACATGAAACAAGACAAAATAGGAGAACCCATTTTTCCTCCCCAAAAACTTTTGGCACCAGTACAACAGAAGGATTTCATCACTGATCTATATAATGCACACATTCAAATGGCACCTCAAGATTGGTTAAAGGATTCCCATAACTCAATACAACGAGGTTTATTGTATCACAACAACATGCTGTTAGTGCCCACCACAGAATTACAAACACAGGTGATAATTTGGCATCACGCCTCACCGTTGGCAGATCATCCTGGCTGGGTAAAAACCCTGGAAAATGTGCGAAAACACTTTTGGTGGGACAATATGAGTAAGGACATTAAGCAATTTGTCACAACCTGTCCAGTTTGTGCAAGACATAAATCTTCTTATAAGGCCCCGGACGGTTGGTTAATACCAATGCCATCACCCAAACAACCTTGGCACACTGTGAGTGTAGACTTTATTGTAGGTTTACCACCAGTAAAATCCTTCACAACAGTATTAGTGATAGTGGATTTTTTGTCTAAAATGGCACATTTTGTACCATTACGGAAATTGCCAACTGCGGCAGAATTTGCCGATATTTTTATAAGAGAAATTGTGCGTTTACATGGTTTGCCAAGTAAAGTGGTGTCAGACCGAGGTAGCCAGTTCAACTCTAGATTTTGGAAAAAATTATGCGAAAAACTGAAAATAGATGTTGCATTGTCCACTGCTTTCCATCCAGAAACAGATGGACAAACTGAACGACTGAACCAAACCTTACTTCAAACGCTACGTTGTTTATTGGCTGATTATTCTAGTGAATGGTTGGAAGCTCTCCTTGTAGCGGAGTTTGTTTATAATAATACTGAGCATGCAGCTCTACTTTGCTCACCATTCTATTTCATGCAGGGGTATCATCCGAGAGCTATACCAATTTTATTAGAAGATTTCCTGTTGTCTTCAGTAACAGATAGACTAACGAGATTAGGTGACATACAAGACAAGGCCAGGAAATGTTTATTAAAGTACAAAGAAAGCATGAAAAGACAAGCAGACAAACACAGATCTGAGGCCCCGATGTATAAAATCGGTGACAAAGTATGGCTCTCCACAAAGAACCTAAATATAGAGGGATCCCGAAAGCTGCAACCACGTTTCATTGGACCCTTTAGTATAACTGCCATTGTAAACCCAGTAACAATAAAATTGGACTTACCAAAAGAATACCCAGTACATGCTACATTCCATGTGTCCTTGCTTAAGCCGTACAACCCAAATACCCGACCCGAACCACCACCTTCACCCATACCAATTAAGGGAAATCTAGAATATGAAGTGAAAAGCATAAAAGACGCAAAAAGAATTCATGGGCGTCTGTTTTATTTAGTAGAATGGAACGGATATGACGAAACTGAGAATTCATGGGAACCAGCGTCCTATGTACATGCCCCACGGTTGATTAGACAGTTTTATCTAAAAAATCCAGGGAAACCCCGTCCAGTAGGAGGGCCTTTGAGGGGGCGACTGTTAGTGTTTGTGCACAGCAAAGAGCATGCCCCCTCTCATTGCACTAGTGGTCTCTGTAAAAGCTCTTTTTAAACATACTACTGAAAGCCTTTCTTGTTATCTCAGCCCCTCCCTAAGACTTCTGTGTATGTTGCTCAATGTATTCACAAGTTTGGACATTGCTGTCTTGTTTGCACATTGGACCTTGCTTTTACCAAGTCTTATTTAGAAAACATTGGACCTTGCTTTTACCAAGGCTTATTTAGAACACTCCTCCCTAGGCCATGTGTTACTTCAACTCATTAGCATAATAACTGAAGCCTTGCACACCTGCTTGTGAGAACCACACCCAGTTCTTCGAACCACACCCAGCTCTTCGAACCACACCCAGCCCTGTCTATAAAAGGCAGCCCCTGAGCCTCACCCAGTGCTTGTGCTTGTCTACCTCCCACTTACCTGAGAACAGATCCTTCGGCGCTGGTACTCCTGCTCTCTCCAGACCTTCATTGACTTCAACAGGCGCGGCTTCTGGCTCTTCCTTCTTCTGGTTTCCGGCTCCTTCTTGCCTCAGCCCCTCTTCTGTCCACTGCAATCGACCTGCAAAAGATAAAAGGTCAAGGTTAGACTGTTCAGTATCCCTTTTCAGCAACAAGTTAGTGCAAAAACTTTTATTACCTGAAAGAACTTTATCCGCGATTTCTGGATTCATGTACAGACAATTTGGAACAAGATTTCTCCCTCGAACTTTGTGGTTCAAACCCTTTGTTACAAGAATACTTTGTGGAACTTTGTGAAATAAACATTGTTTTACATGGAACTTTTTTAAGAATCGAACAGAGAAAACCATTGACAGCAAGGCAAACAGTAAATCAAGAACTTGCACAAATTACCTGCTGTATTTTTATGTAAAAGTACAGTATTTGTTTTATAAAAAGTCTGGAAATGTGTGAAAAGTGAGCTTGCTATTAAGAATTTAGGGGCAGATTCATGATACCTGGCGTATCCCCAGGGATGCGCCAGTTATTTTGCGCCGCTGCTCCGCCACCCATGGTGCGCCGCATTTACAATGCGGCGCACCATGGGGCAAAAACGGCACAGATGCGTGACGCATCTGTGCCATAAAGGTGGCGCATTGCTGGAGTTGCGTCGCAAGCGCGATGCAGCTCCAGCAAGGCTCGGGGGTGCCCTATCTGTCCAATGCTGCTTCAAGCCTTACGCCTGCTTCAAGCAGGCGCAGGGTTTTGACGCAGCATTGGCCTGAAAGTGACTGAGTGAAATCTTATAGATTTCACTCAGCCACTTTTGCGAGGCGCACCTGCCCAGGAACGCCCACCCTGCGCCGGAACGATCACAAGTGGCGCAGGGCTTTACAACGTGACGCATCTGCCTAGATGCGTCACGTTGTAAATGGGTCATAGGGATGCGCCACGTTTACGCCGCAGTTGCGTGACGCAAACGTGGCGCATTACCAACATAAATCTGCCCCTTGGGCTTTAGTTATATTAAGGTGAATGTTAGATATTGGTAATTCTGATAATGATATTCGTTTGATTTTACAGAAGTTTTACAGTAATAGAAAGCACATCCCAGAACATTAACACATTCCAAACCTGGAAGCTTGAGACCAGGATCCAAGAGGTACTTTTAGAAGAGAATTTCTAATAAGATTAAGGTTTAGTCAGGAACACATTTAGGGATAGGCTGCACTTATCTGTTCTTTGTTTATGTTTCATTAGGCACCAGTTTCTACAGAAGTCAGAGAGGGCCGAAGATTTTAGCAGCTCTTCTACAGTGGAAACGCAAGAACAGTGTTGTCTCTCTTTTTATTTTTATATTATCCACTTCCCCCCTTCCCTTGAGCTTCTGGTTCTTAGTGCACTGTTTTAAAACTAGTGTGATGGAACAAGCAGTTTCAGGGTGGGGTCGGACTGTCTTCAACCTCCATCAGAACTGAACAGAAACTCAGGTGAGCTGGGCTTTGACAGACCCTTTCACCAGGATCTCTTGTTTGGCCAGTGGAAGCTCTACAAGGAGCGACTAGTTCTGCTTGGCTACGCCCCCTTCCACTCTTGGAAAGTTATTAAATTCCAGTCTCAGTACCTTTCTCCTGAATTAAGAGCTAAGCTCCTCTAATCATGAAGTAACTCCACTAGATTACGAAATCAATGTTGCCCATTGTTTCAGTCCAGTGTTTACACAGCCCTCTTCTATTCCACCAGAGAGCAACACAAGTTAATTAATGAAAGGCAGAGATATCCACCTTCAAACCACAAACTGTCTTGATAGCTGATGAGATGTTTCAACCATCATCGACCATAAGAGAATAACAATGTAATGAAAACACCTCAAAAACCTAGGCTTAGATGCCACTCTTTGTCAGAGGCCATTAAACATTACGCTTCAATAATGATTAAGTGACTACTTTAATTAGTCTTAAAATACAAGACCGAATTTTAGACAATGCTAACTTTTTTTCTAACTCTGTTTTTGCCCTACACAAGATACAGGAAAACTATAGTACAAATGTCTTGCTCAGTATCGCCCTGTCTAATGTGCAATAACTAATATATGTGCTGTTGTGTATGGTTGTGTGAACAGCAAAATCTCACAAAAATTATCATTTTGAGGCATCTCATAATTTCTGCTTTGCTCATGTTTTTATTAAACAAATATATATTTTTATAGATTTATATAACATAAACCACATTAATATATGCCAGCATACAATTTGTTACAGCAATATTGAGCAAGGTAGACAGTGCAATCAAACATAGACATGTAGTAGTAGGTGTCTGCGTAGGGGACACGGAATATAAAGGTCTGCACTGCTCTTGGTATGCGCCATGGTAGCTTGCTGACCATCGTCATTGTGGCATAACTGGGGTGAAACCGTGGGGTTAAATTGATGGGTTTGCAGGTGGCTATGATGACTGGTTGTAGAGGACTATGCAGGTAGAGTGGTGGAGCGGGCATGGTTGCCCATTGGACCGCACTAGGTATGTGAAAGTGAGTAAAAGAATACTGTTAGGAGACGTCTGTGTGGGCGAATAGGATTGAGGTGCTGTGTACGACATATGTGGGAGGTGCTTGCCACGTTCACAGGGGTAGATCATCATTTCCCACCTCCTGTTGGAAGTGTGTAAGCAAGACTGCCCACTGGGGAAATATTTATTTATTTATTTAAAGTTTTACATAGCGCAAACATGACCCTAGCGGGTCTCAGAGCGCTTTACATATGGGTTGTGGAAGACATAGTTAGATAGTTGCGGGAGAAAAGTAAAGCAATCTACATCAGGAACACAAATGTTAGCGAAAGACATAGGTAGATAGTTGCCGGAAAAAGTGCAGCAATATACAACAGGAACAAAAATGACAAATTGGCAGGCGGCACTGGACCATAACAGAAGCCAGGTAGTAGCTAGTCAGCTAAACAGGATAGGGGACAAAAGGAGGAAAGCTTCTAGTTCAGTGCAGTGTTCATCAGAATAACTTTCACTTCCCTTTTGATATCACTGTTGAGGGAATCAGTCTTGTTTCCACAGGTAGGGAGTTCCATATTCTTGGGGCAATGCCAGAGAATGTACGCTTGTAGGTTTTCAGTTTTTACATTTCTTCGGCTTAAGGATCAGTGCGCTGGTGCTCCTTGAGGGTCAGGAACCCCCCATAGTTCTAGCTGATTTGTCAGGTAGATGGGGGTAATAAAGCGTAGTGCTCTATGTGTCATACATGCAATGAAAGCCAGTTGAGCGATTTCAGGTTTGGTGAGATGTAGTTGGATTTCCCGGAACCAGTGACGAGTATAGTCGCAGCATTTAGCTCTGAGGGGGGCTAAACTGAGTTTCGGAAGTCCGCATAGAGTAGCACTGCCTTAGTCAAGTCTTCAAGTCTTCAAGTCTTGAGATGACTATTGCTTGCACTGCCTGTTTGAAGTCATCTGTGGAAGGTAGGGTTTGAGTTTTCTTAGGATGCTTAGTTTGAAGTTCACTCCTTTGGTAGATGCTCTGATATGATCTTGCATGTTTAGGTTCTTATCTAGCACAACTCCCAGTGATTTTGTGGAATCAATGATGTGTGGTGTGCAGTTGAGAGCGGTGAGGTTTCTTAGATATTTCACAACCGTGGGGGTTTGCCTTGTGGGAGAGACGAGGAGGAATTCGGTTTTAAGGGCGTTTAGTTTGAGATGGTTGGAGGTTAGCCAATTTAGGTTTTGAGAGGGTTCAGTTGAGTGACTTGATATATTCGGGTGAAGATATTTTCATGTACAGTTGGGTGTCATCCGCATACATGTGATACTGGATGTTGAAAGCTTTGAGAATTACAGTCAGAGGTTCAATGAAAAGGTTAAAGAGCATGGGGGATATTGAGGACCCTTGGGGGACACCCAGCATGCAGGGAATGGAGTTGGATAGATTTTGATTGGATTTTACTTTTTGCATTCTGTTGTTGAGAAAAGAGGTAAACCATTTTAGGACATTGCCTGAGAGCCCCATCCTGCATTCCAAGAGGTTAAGTAGGTTTTCATGTTTGACCGTGCAAAATGCAGAGGCGAGATCGAGTAGTATTAGTAGACAAGCTTCATTCTGGTCATGCAGAGTGAGAGCATCATCCATGATATGAGTGATGACTGTTTCAGTGCTGTGGCCAGAGTGGATGCCTGATTGGAATTGGTCAAGAAGTTGTAATTGCTCAATGTGTTTGCGCAGTGGTTTATGTACATATTTCTCAAGGAGTTTTGCCAGAGTAGGGATGTTTGTCACTGGTGATAGAGCACAGGTTCACCTGCCCAAAATGTTACCATACTCACCTGGGCCCATAAACACATACGCACTTTGAACAGGTAAACCTACGCTATACCAGTTATTTAATTTTAACTTTTTAGGACCTATGCCTTGACATACCAATCCTTGTCACGAGTACCTAAAGTTGTAAGGGATCAAGGGAGTTAGCAAGAAAATAGGTAGCATTAAACATTTGTACTCATTAAAAATAACCACAGACTCTGGAAAAATATAAACGGTTTATCTAAATAATGTTTTAAATGTCAATGTCCATACTAAATTTGTCAAGGCTTGATCAATCAAAAATAATATCAAAGCAAGATGATGTGAGATTATCATGAAACGTTCTTTAAGCATGCATTGAAATATAGGAAGATAAGAGAAGGGAAACAGCACAATGATATGTCTCTCTCTGCTTTATATTTACCTAGAATGATGTGTAGACCAACCCTGACCATGGGCTGGATAAAGGATAGGACCCCCGATAATGCAGGTGCCAACAGGATAGAACAGGTGCAGACCAGAATCAGGATGAGTACGGACCAAATTGGATCAGGACACGACCACCACAGGTCAGGACTGGCACCCACAGTTAAAGTGCAACGCCAGCGCCACACCCCTCTCTGCAGCTAACAGTTGGACACCGATTGGGTTAGCAAATTATCTCCCCAGGAACCCAGATTGGGTTATCGATTCTTCTCGGTCGCCTATTGAGTGCGTTGGGTCAGTGACAGGTCAGCTATTCGGACAAGTCGCACAATCTAACTAGCTAAGCCTACCTTAGTTATACCATTTTCCAGGGCAGTGTACCGCCCCCCAATGTTGCAAATGTGTGAATTCCCTCAATTTGATTGGTCAAAAGACGAGGAGAGGTCATCACACCATACCAGTTATGAGGTCATGCTCTTCAATATTCGGATTTATGTTCCCTCCCATAACTTTATTTTCCCATGCACTTTTATTCCATCCGGCAATGAATGTTTCAATATCAATAACATTGTATTATAAATGTATACAATCCAGCTTCCTCTTGTGGGGTTGAGAGGCAGCTTCCCAGGCGCATCTTGTAGCAAGTCAAGACTTGTCCGCGTTTCAATGTCAGTGCTTCAGGAATTTGAGCTTCTCTGCACAGGCGCAGTTCCTCCAAAGATGGAGTTTAGAAGTACATGTCAGGCCCAAAATACGATACATGTAAAAGTAGAAAAGAAACAGTTTTAGAACAAGAAATAAATGAATGCACTGTATACTACTTATCTCTACTCTATTCCCATTACTTTATTTTAACTAAAGCATTAGTCGTTATCGAGAACAAACAACTTAGTAAAAGCAATAGGACAAGCGTTAGCGTGTGAACACACACAGTAGCCATCTTAGTTCCAGTGCGCAGAAGCAAGAATTTCCCTCCAAGCAGTAAGTAAGTCATGTCACGTGAGTGTGACAGACGCATGCGCAGAAAAGTTCCCGCGTTGCGGCGGCCATATTAGATCACTCGAGTTACTGTTAGTAAAAGCACATAGTCAAGCTTTCCCAGCTTACTAGAAATATCTTGTTTTGCATTGTTAATAAGACGAAACATGTGTATTAGTGTATTACAGTTTATTTCGAGAGGGCTGAGTCCAAGCAAGGTGCTTTACGTGCAAAACCTTTCTCCATCACTGGTCGATAGTTATTCAGGTCTTCAGGGTCCGCCGTGGGTTTTTTGAGAAATAGGGAGAACTAGGCCCAGCTTCAGGCAGTCCAAGATCTCACCTTGAAGAAGAGAAGCATTGATGATCTTGGGCCAGAGCAGGACTAGTGATCCTTTCATTTCTTTAACGAAGTTGGGGGTCATTGAAGTGATATGAAGGTTTCAGGGATGATAGTGTGCTGAGGATATCAGTGTTGTGGAAGGGTGTGAATTGACTCCAAGAGGTATTGTTATAGATATAAGATATAGGCTGCTTGTGCAGTTGTCACACCTCCTCGTAATGGAGAGCGTCTTCTTCTGCTGCGCCCCATTTGCGCTTTGCTCCCTGATCTGGGTAGAGCGGGTATACAGCTGATTTTGCCCAATTGACTCGGAGTCCGGCTGAGGAGGCGTATTCTGCCAGGATGTCCCAGAGCACTGTGGGGTTAGCTGTGATGTCCAAGACATACACGAACAGGTCATCAAAAAGTAACAACACAGTGTGCGTCCTGGCTAAGAGTAGGAAGTCCAACTCTCGACCCACCACCTGTAGCCACACGCCAGGGGTTTCATCGTGAGTGCAAATAGCAAGGGGATGTAGGCTATTAGTTTAGGCCTGATACTCATGCGGGTGAGCACTGTGAAAAGGTAGTGCTAAGTTAGGGTATCGAAGGACTTCTCCAAGTCTAGAATAGTGCAGGCTGACCACAGGAATTCCCCCCTCACCTGGTCCTGTATGTGGAAAAGATGCCTGATATTCTGGGGGTGCTATAACCTGGAACAAAGCCATTTTGGTGTGTATGTGCCAATTCCAGCAGGATCCGGGCATATTTGTTGGCTAGGACTTTGCCCAATATTTTGTAGTCGCCTCCGAGAATGGCTATAGGCCTGTAAGAGGTCAGGTCTTTAGGGTCTCTGTCCGGTTTGGGGAGGGAGATCAGGAGGGACTCTCAGAGCATGTGTGGGAGTTTGCCAGGGCCCGGTACACGCAGATGCAAGAAAGAGCACATAATGTTAATCCCCTCATGTTCGTGTAAATGCATTTTAAAACTAAGTTGAATAAGTACAAATCATGCATATACTCATTAATATTATAAATTCATTATGGAAGTATAAATCAGCGAGTGTTAACACATTTTATTTCTCAAACTCGCTTTATCAACTCCCTCATCTGGTGATTATAAAATCACCAAACAATACCAACAATTTCACCAAATTTTAATTTAGATGACATCATGTTTTGAACACCTTCAGTGTTAGTATTTCTATTTCTAAACCCCTGTCTCATCAGATTGTCTTGAACTCTCATATTGAGCTCTACGAAACTCTTCCAACTCTATCTCCTTCTCCTGCTCCTTTCTGAGTTTATAAATCCTTCTCTTTTCCCTCACATGCTTCTTTCTCTTGTGAATCATGCAACTGATTTTTAACAAAAGTGTCACTATTAACTATGATTATTACAGGATAAAGTACTTTGCCAATGATTAAACAGCCAATCTTTTGAAACCACTCTTTAATTGCCGCAAATCTTTTTCCCAAACGTTCTGAAAAATTGTCATCTTCCAGGGGCTCTATTTCAGAATGAAATTCAGTGATGTTTCTGATAAGCATCTCAATATTCTGGCTCTTATCTGGGATATAAGTACAGCAGTGCTGAACATGCAAAATCCCACAAACTCCTCCTTCTTTAGCTAGCAGAATGTCTAATGCAAGACGGTTCTGCATAACCATGCTTCTTGTGGCAACAAGTTCAGTATTAACTAATTGGAAACCACTAGCTGTATCTGTGGACAATCTATCTACTATTGTGGAAACCTTTCTAATTTTGACTGCATTCAGGGTTATTCCCACCATAGGGATTATTGCACCAAATATGTCAACCATGATTTCTGAAAAACTCTCCCTCCTGTACCTGTTCAGGTTTTTGCCAATTTCAAATGAGCCCTCTGTATTTCTGTCCACATGAAAGATTTTTGGAAAAACCAATCCAAGGTAGCACGTCCCATACCAATGGTCTGGGAGGCTAAAGTAGGCTTTGTTCCCAAAGACAAAATAAATTCCAGGGAAAATTGGGTCTTTGCCACCTTTAAATCCCCAACCCCCAATGATACGATAGGTATCCTCATATTGACCTGCACCCACAAAGAAATTATCATACAAAGTGTTAGCTCTCCTAATGCAGAATTTTCCACTTACAGGTTCATCTATGTGAATAGCAGCATAACTATTTCTACCATTAAGCTTCTCATCTTCTATCTGCCAAAATTTGGATTTAGTCTGTTTCAGCATCTCATTTCTTTTGTAAATTGCCCTTGTCTCCTCAACCAAGTTAAGAAAAGATTTTTCTTCAGCTCTCATTTTGCAGGTTCAATTGTTTTTGTAAGCGTACTCATATGTCAGCTCATTAGTTACTAAAAAGAATTCCCCCATCTGCTTAGCAGGTTTCACTTTATTCAAGCTATTTACAACTTTCAAGTTAGCAAAAATGTCATCGTAATCAGAGTAATAGTACTCCAGACGACCTTTTTGATAGAACAGACTAGCTATAACACTGCATGTTATGCCATAAGTAAGGGGTAACATGTTATATTTAACCCCCTCTGAAACAGAAGCAGGAAGCTTCACACAAACGTAACAATCCTTCACATCCATAACTTTTACATATTCTGACAATAATCTAGAAAAGGAATTAGTAGAAAAATCACCAACAGATCTATCTTGGTGGATCTCTGGTTTATGCTCAATAACTCTGTTAGTTTTGCCTGCTTCAACATGAACAGCTTGTTTTGTTTCAGCTTTACTTGTCATATTAGTTTTATAATCTTCCATATCAATCCCAATTTTTTTTAGAAACCCTCTAACAGCGTTTCTTCGACCTTGCGTCACATAAATGTGTTTTACCAGCTAACACAATTTCTTCGACCTTGTGTCACCTAACACAATTTCTTCAGCATTATGCCAAAAATAAAACTTCAACTAAGAAAAGAAAAATATCCTCAATCATTGTCACTGGTAGTTTCTTCCAAATCCTCTTGACTACTCGTACTAATTTCCACTACTGGTGGAATAATGATATAAGTCCATTCAGGGGACTTGTAGTTTTGATTTGGCTTTAATGGTCTTTTACCCCTACTGCTAATCACTTCTATTTTCTTTCCTACTTGATTTTTCTCAGAGTTACCTTTTTGACTAGATATCTCATTGATCTGTTCTTTTGACTTATTTACTAATTTGAATTTAAAATTTTCTCTCGGCCAATTATCACCTTTTCTCAAAAGTTTCTTCTTGGGTTCAGTTTCTTTACATTCAGTTTTCCAAGTTCTTTTTCTGAATTTTCTTATTTGAGAATCTTCATCACTCCCATCCGAATCTGTCTCAGAAATTTCGAATTTATGACCAGAATCTTCTTTACTCTGCAGTTTCACTCAGTTAGGAACATCATCTTTGTAGCTGGTACTCGGTAATTTGTCTTCTTCTTCTGGAATTACTTCTAAATTCCCAGTTTCAGTATTCTTGTTCCTGCCTTCAGAGCTTTCAATCTGCTTTTCAATACTCTCCTGTACTTGATTCTCTTCTGTCTCAGATTCTTTTTCTGCTTCTTTTTCTAGCAGATCTTCATCATTTTCTGAATCTAGAATCACGATCTCTAGATCTTTTTCATTCAATGGCTGATCTGCATCTAAATCTTCCAGATGTCGACCAGAGGGTCGATCTTCCGAATCTGGATTCTTTTCAGGTTCTTCTTCAGAGTCTGAATCAGTTGTTGTGTCACTATCCTCATCAGGATTATCAGTAGGTGGTACACGAATGGTGTGACTCACATGCACCCACCTTTTCAAACCTTTGCATTTAACTGCATTAGTTGTGACTAATATCACCTGTCTCGCTTTTTGCCACCTGGGTACTAAACAGTTCCTTCTCCGGTGAATTTTAGTCCTCACCCAGTCTCCTGGTAACAGATCATGAGCTTGCTCCTTTTCCCTTGAAATCACATCTGTTCCCACCTGATGGAATTCAGAAGTCACCACATCAGACAGGTTCTTGCAATAATCTATAATTGCACTTTCATTAATGCTCGGAACTTTTCCAATAGGTACAAAAGCTTGTCTCATTACTCTTCCCATGAGTATATCATGTGGACTTAGACCTGTCTTCTTATCTGGTGTACTTCTCAAAGACATCAAAACAAGTGGAAGTGCATATGTCCACTTTATTCCAGTAGCTAAGCACATTTTGGCTATTCTGTTTTTTATTGTGCCATTAATTTGCTCAACAACTCCTGATGCTTCTGGCCTGTATGCACAGTGTAACTTTTGCTTAATGTTCAGGGCATCACAGATTAATTGTAACAGTCTGTTTTCAAAATGTGTTCCCTGATCACTTTCAACTGTAACCGGAAATCCATACCTAGGTATGATCTCCCTCAAAAGCAATTTTGCCACAGTAACTGAGTCATTGTGACGTGTTGGGAACACTTCCACCCACCTTGAAAACAAACAGACAATCACTAGAACGTACCTCAATTTATTGTGTGGTGGCATGTCAATGAAATCCATTTGCAACCTAGTAAAAGGACCACCCTCCCGTCCTATGGTTCCCATGCTCACAACTGTTTTTCTGTTTGGATTAATTTGTTGGCAGATCAAACATCTCTGGCAAAGTGACTCTGCAATAATCCTAAATTTTGGATTGAACCAGGTTTGTCTAAACAACCTGATCATGGGAACTCTTCCTAAATGTCCTGGACCATGGTACATTCGTGCCATATCAGCAATCCTGCAATTTGGCATTACAGGTCTGTCATCTTTGTAAACCCAAACCTCATCTTCCTCCTGCTGTCTGCAACCTGCTTTTTGCCATGTATCTTTTTCCCCATCATCTGCCTCATCTTGTAGATCTTTTACTCCTTGCCATGTCTCTACTACAGATATTAGCAAGAGAGAGTTCAAAACATGGTCATTGTCTTTTTCACGATTGATTGAAAAATTGTTTTTCGCACAGTAACGTGCAATTTCATCAGCAAAGGAATTACCTTTAGTAATACAGTCCTCGCCCTTTTTATGTGCTGCACATTTCACAACAGCAATTTTCTCTGGCAACTGAATGCCAGCAATCAATATTTTGATCAATTTTGCATTCCTGATTGGTGTTCCCGCAGAAGTCAAATAACCTCTTTGAGACCAAAGCTGGCCATAGTCATGGACTACGCCATATCCATACTGACTATCAGTCACTATGGTAATCTTTTTTCCTTTTGCTCTTTCACATGCACGAATTAAAGCAATTAATTCTGCTACTTGAGCTGAACGAATTCCTTCAAGAGAAGAACCCGCAACTACTCCTGCAACTGTGCAGACTGAATATGCTGCCCTCAGAATGCCCTCATCTGTTCTAAGACAGGAGCCATCAACAAAGTAAACAAAGTCTGATTCTGGCAAGGGAACATCCTTTATGTCTTTTCTTGGCTTGGTGAGTAATCTAAAACATCCAAGCACTCATGATCAATATCAATTTCATTTTTGATTTCAGTAATAGCACCATCAGGCAACAATGTGGAAGGATTAAGATTCACACATCTTGCAATCGAGACATTATCTGATCCCAGAATAACTTTTTCATATTTAGTCAGTGTACTGCTCGATAAGTGTTGTGTTTTGCTTCTGGTAAGAAGAGTTTCAAGTCAATGAGGTACATATACTTTCATAGGAAACCCCATTATGATTCTTTCACTTTGCTCAAGACTTACACTTGTTGCAGCCACTGCTTTTAAGCAACCTGGCAATGCTTTTGCAACAGGATCAAGAACAGCTGAGAAATAAGCAATTGGCTTTCTCAGTTTTCCATGTCTCTGAATCAGAACTGATAATGCACAACCTTCCTTTTCACTGCAGTACAGCTCAAATTCCTTTTCATAGTCCGGCATGCCCAATGCCGGTGCTTCACACAAACTCTTTTTTAACTGCACAAAAGCCTCTAACTCATTTTTTGTTAGGGTAATCGGGTCTTTTATATCTGCTTTTGTCAGTCTCTGCAGTGGTTTTGCAATTACTGAAAACCCACTAATCCATTGACGACAATAACCTACCATCCCGAGAAACATTCTGACTTGTCTCTGTGTTGTTGGAGTTTGTATTGCTCGAATCATTTTTATTCTTTCAACTGTCACTTGTCTGATTCCCTTTGCAATTCTGTAGACAAGATATTTTACTTCTTGTTTGCAAAACTGTAATGTCACAGGTGACACTTTATGTCCCTCATCTGCCAGACAAATCAAAAGGGTAATGTTATCAGTAACACAGTTTTCTCGTGTTTTTGCAGCGACCAGAAGGTCATCAATGTACTGGACTAATGTTGATTTCACAGGTAAATGTAGATCTTCCAAAGATTTCTTTAACAACTGATTAAAGATAGAAGGACTCTCAGTATATCCCTGTGGGATACGACACCATGCTAAAATGCGGTCCTGGAATCTGAACGCAAAGATTTGTTGGCTCTCTGGATGCAGTGGAACTGTAAAGAAAGCATTACACAGGTCTATGACCGTGTACCATTCTGCATCGTGCGGAATCTGATATAGAATTACCGCTGGGTTTGGTACAACAGGGCAACATGGAACAACTATTTGATTAACCTTTCTCAGGTCCTGAACTATTCTGTTAGTTCCGTTTGGGTTTTTGATCCCCATAATCGGTGAATTACATGGGCTGCTCTCAATTTCTTTTAAAACACCTTGTTTTATGAATTTCTCAATTACAGGACTGACACCTTCTATAGTTTCAGCTTTCATTTTATACTGAGGAATGTTTGGGAAATCTACTCCTTGCTTTACAGTAATTTGCACTGGGTCTACATGTTTCATTAAACCCATTTCATCTCCAGTTAAATCCCATATTTTTGTATTCACCGTCTCTTTTAATTCTTCAGGTAAATTATTTTTGTCAAAAGCAGGAAACAATTTATTTTCCTCTTCAACCATCAGCATTGTTAATCTGTACAGACCATCTTCTTCCAATGTTTGAAGTTCAATACCATCCGGTGAACAATATATTTTGCAGTTCATTTTACACAATATATCCCTCCCTAACAGGTTTACAGGACTGCTGTTACAGACTACAAATCTGTGTTTATCTTTGAAATTACCAATCTCGACTTTAACCGGTTCTGTTAAATCTGCTTTAATATGTTGATTTGCTACACCAACTACTTGAATGGACTCACCAGAGAGAGGCAGGTTTTCAATTTCCACTGATCTAACAGTAGAACGGGTAGCACCAGTGTCCACAAGAAAAGTGATTTCTACATCATTCACTTCACCATTTACAAATGGACCTGACTGATCTACCTCAAGAGTGGCTCCAAGCACACACTCTTCTTCCTCTCTCAGGCACCGTCATGAGTTATCCACTGAGTCACTCCCTCCGTTCAACCAAAATTGCTGAGAAACATTTGGCACATTCACTCTTTGTGATCTGTTTACCTGGTCACCTCCACAGAATCCCGTCTCAGGACTGAACCTTTGCGCATTCACACAATTTGGAAGCGGCGGTTGTGGAATTTGGCTCTGCTGATTCAACTGGCTTTGCCTATTCACTAATTGCCGCTGTAGCTGTTGTTGCTGATTAAACTCATTTAACTGTCGCTGTAGCTGTTGCTGCTGATTTATCTCACTCTGCATCTGTGGATTTAATGATTGATTTTTTAAATTTTTGGGCGGATTCTTACACTCCCACTTCCAGTGTCCAATTTCGCCGCAATTAAAACATGGGAGCTTCTGCTTGAGCTCTTCAATATTAACATTACATTTTGGTTTGTTGAAATTCCCTTTAAATCTGCCTTGATTCTGGTTAACATTTTTATTTTCTAAGGTAGCTATTTGCTGTTCAGCTACCTTCACCTGTGCCCACATTGCTTTCTCCTTAAGCTTCTTTTGCTTTGCATCTATCTCATCACTACAGTATTTTGCTTTTCTCAGGATGTCATCAACTGAGAGTGATTGCCAACCGACAATTCCATTTCTAATCATCTCACCAATTTCAGGTCTCAGGCCATGAACAAACCTGTATATGAAGTGGCTCATGTCTTTTTCACTTAATTTTTCATAGCCACTGTATTGTTTAAATACCAGCAGTAATATTTCATAGAAAGAATGTACTGACTCGTTTGGTTCTTGATTTGTTCTGTCAATTTTAACCCAATCTACTTCTTTCGGGGCAATTTTGTTTTTCAATCACACAATTACTTTGTCATATAAATCCATGACATCTGCTGAAGGAGCACGTGTAATTTTATCTCGAACTGGTTCTTCTTTGGGCCAACTTACAGAAATTTTACATTCTGTCCAAAGATCTGACGGGACAACAATGTCAAAGAATCCATCAAGATCAATCCACAGAACTTTTGAAACTTTGATAAACCTGTCTACCTGACAATACCATTCTACTGGCTTTTCTCTCAGTCGAGGAAAATCATTTGTAAAGAGTAAAATGTCCTGTCTTGTCCAAGGGACATGGACGTACCCTCCACCAGCTATTTCTCTCATAGGAAATTCAGTTACGACTTCCACTCTTTCTCTCTTTTCTTCTTCTCTTTTCTTTGTCCATTTCACTCTCCATTTACTTAATTCTCCTAATCTTTTTAGGAACACAATTAATTATTTTACATGTGTTATCCTAACTGATGTATTTAAATTTTCGATATCTTTTTCAGAAAAATCCACTCTGTAATGTTTTTGTAATTGTTTCTGTCTTGACAAATCTATTTCTAGTTCAGTAGCCATTTCCTCTAATTGGTCATACTTATTTTTTTCCATTGAATGCTTTTGCATATAAACAGTAATTCATCATCCTGATACTGCTTTAAACTGTCAGTTCCAATTGTGCCAATAATTAATTCTTCTAAATCTGCTTTCAATTTTGCAACATCAAGTTGTTTAAATTCAGGGACTTGTGAAATCTGTGGGGTCTGTGTTAAATCTGTTTTATTCATGCTCTTTTCAGGAGAACCAGAATCAGATCTTGCAACGTTTGGTGTCTGAGCACTTGACAAACTTTGATTAAAAGTTAAATCTGGCATTGTTTTTTCTCGATGTATCTCTGACAACTCTGAATAAAACTTTTCAGCCACTTTCTGAATTTCCGCATTTAATGGAACAGTCAGAACTGGGTGTCTAATTTCTTTTTGGTCAAAAACCGGTACAACAGGACCAATCATTACTGGTACTGTTACGGCTTCCATCCCTTTAGTTAATTGCTGTATTATTTCATCTTTTGCTCATATATATTTCGAAACTTCTGGTATATTCCCAAGTCTCTCTGTTCTTATTATATTCCTCAGGAATTAATTTCTCTGTTCAGGGATTTCAGGATAATTTCTATTTACTCTAGGAGTACTAGAATTACTTCTTGTCCCTACTCTTTCAGGTAGTTTTAAGAATCTAGGTGAATTTTCATCAAACTCTCTGGGTGGTGCACTTGGAGATGTTCCTGAAGAAACTCTTGGGGTAGACTGTGAACAATCTGGTTGATAGAGTGGCGGGTCTCGTTTTGTAGTATAAATTTCTTTTAAAACCGCATCATCTAATTCTTCATCAAAATGACTTCTTTTTTTAGTATTCTTTTGACCTGGCGTTTCAGTAATCATTACTCTTACTGGGTATAAACCATCATACATATCTGCCTTTCTCCAGCGTCTTACTTTATCTTCATGAGTTTCCCTATTAATGTCTAATTTTGGGTCTCTTGCTATTCCTCTGGTTTCTCGCTCAAGTTAAAACGTTTCAACTTCCCATTCAACTAAGGCTTCAAATTGAGTAGGTCTAGGCTTTGGCACAAGGGCCATCATTTTTTCTCTCAAATTTCTCAAAACTTTCATATTAAATGACCCATCTCCCGGCCACGCTAATACACCATCATCTTTGGTATATTGCATCCAATTTTCAAACCAAAGAACAGTATGGTAACCATATTCATCTTCCATATATGCTGCGGGTGTTTTATACTTATGAAGTAATTTTCCACCACGCGTTTCAATTTTCTTATCAGGGCTGAATATATTTTTCAATTTCTGAATCCATGTAGGCTTCTTTTGCGTCTTTCCGTACCAATAACTCATGTTTTAATTCAATTTCGCTTAATTCAGGAAAGATTGTAGTTATTTTCTGTTGTTTCGCTAGTCTGACCAATCTGTGCGTGAAACTCACCAACAAGCCAATCAGGTTAAGCCACGTTACCACCTTGCTCAACCAATGAAAGTACTATTTTCAGAATGGACCAATCAGCTTTCAGCTTGACTCGGTCACATGAACCAACCAGTGCGCTTGCTGTGACGTATGTTAACCAATCACAGTGCGAACCCTGTGACGTATACTGCTGCTGCAGCTCTGCTGTCTCCACTCCGTAAACTCACCCCTCCTTTACAAAATATTTTCACAGCGCCATTTTAAAACAATTCTTTTCAATGAAATTCAATTAGTAACTACAAAAAGACAAACCATTTGTCTGTTTCACTAACAAAGTGATAGTTTTTTTATCAAATATTCATGTTTCTCACTCTCGTGAAATAGACGACGCTATACTCACAAAATCCTTTATACACCTTCGAACACAAACCCCTAACCATATATACGTGAAATCTTGGCAGGACTTTAACTTGCCAATAGAAATCCCCAATCGCCAGTAAGAATAGACGACGCTTCCTTACCCTTCACTCAAGCTTGGATAAAATCATATTACTCTTTTCACAGCGAGTTTTAAAACAGGCTCTTTGTCCCTGTACTCAAAGTTACGATTTCATAGACAATCCTCACTATACATTTAACCTAGCACACCTAAGGTCCCTAAACTTGTGCTGTACGTCCACAACACTAGTGATATGTTAATACCACTATTTGAAACAGAACAAATAAACTGTGTAACCTCACTTGTTACACTTCTCCTGCCGGCATACGCTAGGAATTTTCTCACTTCTGGAAAAGACCTTTTCGACTACATATAACAACTGGACAAACTTAACATGTTTTAGACATGTATCCTATGTATCTCACATGTAGCATATTAGTTACCATAGTAACCATCAAATTCTGCTACCAAAGAATTGATCCAGCGGCCCTATGGAAATTCTGTCTCAAACAACACTACCCAACTCCACGGTACTCACCATTTATCATTGAATACTCATAAGGCCCATAAGTAACCGAGACAAGAATCGGGCAACTGAATCATGTGACCTAATTAATCAAAGTCTATTCATAATCTATTTACACATTATATACAACTGCAGTATAATAGTAAAACATTTAATTAAGTCACCTAGGCAATGGATTAACTAATGGTAACTAGACTCAGGAAAGAACAAGACCAGCTTGTCATTTCAAAATCTATTTTATTATTTTTAATTTCGAAATAAGAGCATTTTAATAAAAGTCTTTATTAGCATTTTCAAAACAATTTTATTAATTAAGTGAAGGCACATTAGACTGTCATTTCAAATGTGAATCAGTATGAAAAGTATTAAAGCAAAAGGGGCTTCATTCCCTAAATTCTATTTCCCTGTCTAACTCTCTCAACCTGAAAAGGAAAATATTATTAAAGACAAATCATCTTACGAGCGCCAAAAGTCCAACAGCACGTCATCGGGTATCAGGAAACAGCCAGCAGGGGCTGTCCAAAGGAATCAGTTTTTATACCTCTATTACTAAGTAACTAAATCTTAATAGTCTCCAAAAATCCAGCTTCACTATTGGCTGAGCCATGCCAGTCCACCAGCGTGTCACTCGTTCCTGACCAAGTCCGGGACACATCATAAGCCCTTATTGTTCTTAGATTCCATCCTTATAGCTTCCTTAAAAAAGCAACATTTAGCCGAAGAAGTGAACTTCCACTTCCTTATCTTGGCAGGCAATACAGGCTTAATGTCCTTGGTGCTCTCTCCAAGAACGCATACAACTCGACCAACAACAGTTCTGCACATTATTCCTTTGTTTAGCAGGAAATTCTTTCTTTATTACAGCACGTGAGTGAAGGCTTCACTCTGGTCAAGTCATCTTTTCAGCTCTGCCATGCCCCCATTTTCTAAGGCCCACTTGGAAAACTAATATTTAAACAAACACAAGACAGTAATTAATTAGAGAATTGAGACCCATTCTGTTACCCACCCCTTGCTAATTATTAAATCGTCAATTTATGTTACCTAGCCATAAGCAACAAATAAGCGGCATTTGTAGAAACCTTATTCCACGAGCCTCAGGATTCCCACGAGCCTTTGCCACATAAAAGACACGACATAGACAAAAGCACATTCAAAATAAGCACATGCCATTATTTAAACAGCCGCAATTAATGTTGACAAAATGAAAAGACAAAGTTAGTTAATTAATTCAACGTACACGCAGATGCAAGAAAGAGCACATAATGTTAATCCCCTCATGTTCGTGTAAATGCATTTTAAAACTAAGTTGAATAAGTACAAATCATGCATATACTCATTAATATTATTAATTCATTATGGAAGTATAACTCAGCGAGCGTTAACACATTTTATTTCTCAAACTCGCTTCATCAATGTCTAGCTCTCTATTGCAACGTCGCAGCCAATTTACGGCTGGTTTAGGTAGTCCTGACTAAGTATTAAAAAACTGCCAAAAAAAGAAAAGGGAGCGTACCACTGTCATCCACGATACTGCCGATATTGATACAATTTGTTCCTTAGAGTCAGAAAGGAGTGCAGCGAAGCAACCTCTCCCAAGTACGTCCTTCAAATCGCCTGCATTGTTCAAGTCATGCAAGCCTCGGTGAAGAGCAGCACATCTCCTTCACCTCGCGCGTCCACATGCCTGCCCCGCCTTAGACGTCAGCTTAGACAGGAATGATGCCTATTCTTCCTTCCTGTTAACGTCTAAGCACTATTAACATGGTTGCGAGGGTAACAACTTCCCCAAGCTGCAACGGCTGTCCAGATCGGACTAAGAAGCGCTTTACACAAAGAAAGAAAAATATATATTTAAACATTACACTATCGCCACCCAGTAGCCGCGTAGTGATTAAACAACGAGGAAACGATTTTGTCTTCAAAAATTTTAAATCGTAAGGAGCAGAGCTCTGGGTGGCTCGTTCACTATACAGAGCTATATATTGACATTTTAATCAAAGGAATAAAATGACAAACAGTGAGTTAAACTACTCAAAGCTTTTTAAATACTTACCTACATCTGGTAGATATATGTATTTTAAATAAAGGAGATTATTGGAGAAAGGAACCCTACAACCCAAGATACACAGGATCTAATGGGGGATAGCATTAAGAAATTCTTTGAGGAGGAGCTCAAATCCTCTGTTAGAGAAGTGGTGAAAGCCGCATTGGCTAACCAGAAGAGGGATTCCCCTGTAGAGGAAATCTATTTCTCTTTTTCAGATGGTGAATCACCTACTACCTCTGATCCCCAAAGAGGGGGAAAGGTTTCTCACAAGAGGAAGCATCTTGATAAGGCTTCTAACGATGCCTTCGGCAATGGAAGCCCTCGCGCTGGAATAGAAGTTGGTGCTCATAGCAGCACAACAGAGACTGGCCACCTGGATGGGGCACAAGGAAGAGGTGCCCTGAGCGGCATATCTAAAAAGAGTGACCTTCTTGGCACAATTCGACATAGAGACAGCCTTACGTCGGCAGACTCTTTTCCTATGATGAGATGGACTAATTCATTTTTGATCCCCAGGATAATTATGATACTGTGGAAAGCTTAGAGGAGGGTGTAGAACAACCTTCTATGTCACAGGAAATCAAAGATCCCTTTGGTGGTGAAATGTTTAATCCTACGAATATAAGACATCCATGAAGCGCGGAGTGGTGGCCAATGGACCACGTTTCAAAATATCTGTCCCATTGTTTAAAAACACCATAGACAGGGAGACCCATAACCTCCTTAGGAATGAATGCCCAAGACCCTCAACACTGGACAAGGTTTGCAACACATGTAATCTAGATCCAAAATGAATAACGTTTCTGTTTACATTTGGGAAAGACCCTAGGAAGGGAATTGAGAAATGCCTGAAACAATGCCAGGACAAAGTCCTGGACATTTTAGTTTCCCTTACTCATATCCTCAACATGGAAGAGGGCGCTAGAGGTAATAAGACCCATATTAATGTCGACCCCTTAGGAGGCTGGGCCCAACGGGCTATATGCATTTCAGGTAAAGATAACGCAAATCTGATTACGGAAGGACGTCCTAATGTGGATAAACCCTAAACTTGTAGCCTTGTCAATCAAGGAGAATATGGGTGACACCAAGGGCCTCCTTTTTGGAGATGACTTCGTCAAAACCTTGGGAAAATATGTGTACATCTTCACAGCCTTTAGCAACGCACAAAACAATATATGCGGAGTGTTTGGCTCAAAATCCCTTTTTGGAAGGGCTGACAGGAGGGGACAGGCTGCCATTTTTGGAGCATTCAGGTCCCAGTTTTACCCTCAGGAACACAGAGGGTTCGCCAATTATGGAAGCGGTTACCGTCAGAGCACACATTTCTACCCTCAAAGAGGGAGAGGGAGACACCAAAGAACCCGAGGTGGAAGAGCCAGAGGAGCCTCAAACCAAGGATATCAAGATGAGCAATACTATTTCTTCCACACGAAAAGTAGGGGGAAGACTGAGATTATTCAGTCAAAATTGAGAAGGGATAACCAAAGATCCATGGGTACTGCAAACCGTGGCATGGTTTCAAGATAGATTTCTGGAAATACACTGCACAATCGATAAGAGCCTGATAATTGTCCTTAGAAGAGGAAAAGATGAGTTTAATAGACAAAGAGGAGACCCAGATGTTAGAAAAAGGCGCTTTAATTCAAGTGACAACAGAACAGGAAAAAATAAGGGGATTTGCAAGCACAATTCTTTTGGTGAAAAAGAAAGACAAGGGTTGATGACCTGTCATTAACTTGAAATAACTAAACAAGTTCCTAATATACAGCGATTTCAAAATGGGGAGGATTCACATCTTGAGATATATTTTACAAGCCAACGACTGGCTGGTGTAATTAGACGGTGTGCTTCCTTTTCTTTTTTTTGTCAGTTTGTAAATACTTAGTCACAAAGTGAAGCACTAAATATATATATACACGTGCAGGGACCCAGCACTGCCTCTATCAGCAACCTACTAGAGGACTTTAAAATCACCGAAGAGGCTCTGCTGTCTTAAAAACTACATCGACCACAATGCTGTGGCAGCACGCACCAAGGGGTGTGGCTATAAATTAACGCTGCGAGTGCGGCGGAAGACTTGGCAGCTGTGTCTCCCTGTGCCAGTGAGCAAGGGCTAGGAAGCACGAAACATGTTTGGCGAGATCCGCTGAGGAAGCGATGCTGTAATTTCTCTGCAACCTGTCAAATAAAGAAGGAATATTCACGACCGTGTGTGACGCCTCAATTGTTAGGCCTTTGCATATGGATATATATATATAAATATATAAATATATATATATATATATATATATATATATATATATATATATATCGTATCATGAGTAAAAACAATCAATTATGAATATCATAAACGTGGAGCAGTCAAGCCTTACCCGAGGACTAGGGCAATGCTAGCAGCATTTTAACATCTAAAATCTATAAAAAGACAATCTCTTAATAACCAATTAGTTGCACAAGTAAGAGAGAGTATAACTATCTTGCTGGAAGCAGCTAATAAAGGAGGAAGATGACATTGTGCAGCAGATACTTGTACTCTCTCATGAACATTCTTATCTTTATGATGTGTTAACGTTCTTTAACACCTTGGCTGCTAGAGGTTTTCCCCTCCTGTGCTGGAAAATCCCTGGTGCCATTTGTTCATGACGAGCTCAGCTCGTCATAAGCACACGACCAGTGTACTGCATGACGAGCTGAGCTCGTCATGAGCAGCGAAGGGGTTAAAGGCGTGCAGTTGGAAGCGGCAATAAAAGCCTTTGCATAATGGTAGCCTCTGGTCTTGTGATGAAATCAATATTCTTTCTGCATATTAATTGGAGAATCGACATTGTGCTTGCACACTCATTACATGCACTGTGCATGCTTATTTTACCATACCCATGGACAAGACCAGTCAGAAGTGCCTACGGTTAACCTGGAGAGGTGTGACCAGTTCTGCTGCCCACCCTTTGGCCTATCCTCTGCCCCATGATGCTTCACCAAGGTGCTACGTCCAGTGGTCAGTCATCTCAGAGAAAGGGGAGGTCACCTAATCATATATCTAGATGACATTCTCATATTGTCACAAGAGAGGTCAGAACTTTTAAAACACCTATCATGGGCAATCAAACTCTTAGTGAACCTAGGTTTCATTGTAAATACAGAGAAGTCTGTCATGATTCCATTCTATCCCAACTAATCCTACATCACAAAAAAGTTTTAAAGATAAAAAAGGAGGTGAGGTCAATCCTATCCACAGAGTCAATAATACTGAGTGACCTCGCAAGAGTCTTGGGTCTCCTATCATCTTCTGTTCAGGCAATTTCCCAAGGGCCCCTCTACTACAGGGGGTTGCAGAGACTAAGGAGCACATGCATTATTGCTTTTTGCGGTCGCAATGGGGGATGATTAGCAGAATTGGTCCTTTGCAACCGCAATTTTTGCATTTTCGGATGTATCATCCGAAATGCAAAAATCGCTATTTAAGTAGTCGCAAAATTTGCGATTACTTAAATTGCAATTGCATTTAGGGAATTGCAAATTGTGTTTCCCTAAATGCAATGCAACAAAAAAAATGTGATTTTGCTTTTAAGAAAAGCAAATTGTCATCAATTTAAAGTTGATGGTAATATGTGAAAACTTTGAAAAATGCACAAAAGTGAATTTTTGTAAGTTCTGTGTTGCACACAGACATGCCCTTGGGGCATGTGTATGTGCAACACGTTTTTTAATTGCACTTTCAGGGGTGCATCAGGGTGTCCTCTTGGCACACTTGCACTCTTGAAATTGCAAATGCAATTCCTATTCATTCCTATGGGCCTCTAGGCCAATAGAAATGAATGGGAAGCCATTCCTTAATTGCGACTCGCAATTTGCGTGTCGCAATTAAGGAATGTGTAAGAATCGCTAATTGTATAGCGATTCCTACATGCATAGGCAATTGTGATTCCTTAATTGCGATTTCTTAATAATTGCAATGTAGGAATCGCAATCGCCTACATTGATGCATGTGCACATAAAAGCCTTGAGTCTAAGGAAGGGCCTGTGGACGGAGTTTTCTATTAACCTTACACAAGAGGCTCGTGGAGACCTAAATTGGTGTATAATCTATCTAGAGGCGTGGAATGGCAAGGCCATATTCGGAAATGGACTGGACTTAATCCTAGAATCAGACGCGAGCAACCAGGGTTGGGGAGCCTGGTTAGACAATCAGGAAACATGGGGAAGATGGTCCATAGAGGAACAGTCACTCAACATAAACTGTTTGGGAATGTTAGCTGGCCTGAATGTCCTTATGAGTTTCAAGACCTTCCTAAAGAATTCCAACACACAGATTTGAGTAGGCAGTTTCTCAGCTGTATCAGATATAAATCAACTGGGGGTAAAAAATCACAAAATAGTGTTACGGGCAGAATTCATTCCAGGGCTTTAGAACACAAGGGCAGAATGGAAATCAATATACTTCAGGTATTCCAGCGATTGGAAGTTACATTTATTTATTTAGTATTTATTTATTTAGTATATTTATAGAGCGCAAGCCTGTCACCCAGAGGGTATCCTGGCGCTTTGAGCTTAAGCAACAGCACTATTCACTTACACAGCATTTTTTGGAAATAAGTGCGTTTTTAGGGCTTTCCGGAACGGAAGATAGTTGCTGTGGCTTCTCAGAGAAAGAGGCAGGGAGTTCCATAGCTTGGCCGCAGCCACACTGAATGAACGGCCGACCATCCTGACTCTCTGAAACCTCGGGACTACCAACAGCTGCGCAGAAGAGGATCGAAGAGGTCGCGAGGCAGAATACCAAGAGAACATATTCTGCAAAGGTATCGGGCCCTGATGGTGTGCAGCTTTGAACACTAGACACGCGGCTTTGTACAGCACCCTCAGATGTACCGGGAGCCAGTGTAACTCTCTCAAAGCCAGGGTAGAAGAACTAGACCTAGGCCATGAGAGGGCCAACTTGGCGGCCACGTTCTGCACACGTTGTAACTTCCCCACCAGATTTTTTGGGGCCTCCAGAAGTAGCGCGTTACAATAATCTAAACGACCTAGAATAGTACCGCGAACTACTTCCAGCCTGGCGTGGGCGGGGAGAAGGGGCAGAACTTTATGCAGCATGCGTAGCAGCATCATGCACGTGGACGTGGTTTTATTAACGTGCAGGTCGAGCTGTAAATTTGGGCCGAAGATCACCCCCAAGTTGCGAGCAGATGGTGCAGCCGAGACTGGCTCGGGAAAGGAGGCTGGCCAAAAGTTCTCTGGAAATGTCCGTGAGATCCGATCGGTAGAACAATAAAGGATGCAGATGTTTTCTCATGGATACAAGAATTATGGGGTCCTTCCAAATAGATTTATTTGTGAGTAGACTAACCTTTCAGATTCCAACATACTTCAGTTGGAGACCAGACCCAAAAGCAACAGCTTTCTTCAATCATGGGGCAAGAACAAAGGTTATGCCTTCCCCCCTTCTCCATGATTCAAAGGGTCCTGTGGAAAGTAAGACTAGAATGCATCAGTATTATGCTAGGGACCCCCTTCTGGTAGTCCCAAGTCTGGTTTCCTGGGGTGATGGAAGTTGCCACGGATATCCCACGCCTGGTCCCGGTGTCTTTGGGCCTCGAACAAGGCCCAGATGGAGAGGACCACCCCTTGGTAGTACAGGGGAAAATGAACCATCTTGTTTGGAAGATTTCAGGAGATGAGATAGATATCCAAATCTTTCATCAAAAGCTAAAAGCCTTTTGAACGAATCTTGGGCCCCAGGGACAAGAAAAAGATATAAAGTGTTGTGGAGTAAGTGGTGCAGTTGGTGCCTGGAAAGGAATTTGGATCCTGTGGAAACCCCTGTTTAATTCATATCAAACTTTTTAGCGAGTCTTTTTGAATCTGGACTTTCGTATAGAACTATCATCTGCTACAGATCAACTATCTCCTCTGGTCATGCCTTAGTCAATAATCTGGCAATCGGAGTAATGCTTTAATTAAAAGGGTAAAAGGGTAATGAACGGTGTGAGACTTACAAGACCACCAAAGACAAACTATGAATCCATGTGGGACGTCAACTTGATTTTTAAACTATTTAGCTCTTGGCCAAACAACACCTCTCTCTCCCTTAAACAAATTTCTGTGAAACTTGCTACCTTACTTTGTTTGATATCTTTTAAAAGATTATCCGACTTCAAATCGCTAGAAATATCCAACAGATTCTATTCTAGTGAGGGTGTACACTTCAATGTCTGGAAAAGAACGAAGACCATATCTAATTCCTTCTTCTATCCTTTCTTTCATGATTGTGAAAAATTATGTGAAATAAGATGGATGAAAGAATATGAAAGTAAAATTTTGGAGTTCAGAGCGCAAGGAGTTGACCAGCTTCTTTTGTCTTATGTGAAACTTCAAAAAACAGTTTCAACAGCAACACTCGCCAGGTGGATATGTGTGATTATGTGTGAGGCTGGTGTTAACCTTTAAAAGTTTGGAGCTCATTCTTCAAGAGGAGCAATGTCTAGTAAGGGTTTTTGGTCAGGGACATCTTTACCAGAGATTATCAAAACAGCTGACTGTTTGAATGCAAGCACCTATGTTAAATTCTATTTAAAACATATATAGTATGTTAGTAATGTAGCCTTGATGGGTATTGAACATGCATAATGGTAGCCTCCGGTCTTGTAATGAAATGTCGATTCTCCAATTGATATGCAGAGAGAATCTTGATTTCATTAAAGACAACGGAGACTAACATTATCCCACCTTCCTCTCCCTTGAGGAGTGGTATACATACATTTATTGGGATTTATTTTAGATAACTTGAATAAATTGTTTTAACAAAAAGTGTAGGATTTCAAATTATTTTGATAATATTTACTTGGGGCTCCCTCTCGTACTTTTTTCCTTCTAGAAAACACCTCAAAGGATGATATCAAAATTTCTAAGTAGGATGATACTAAAATTCGAAAGTTGGATCGTCGTCTTCTTGAGTTAAGCAGCTAAAAGAGGATGATGACATAGTTCACCAGATATTCTCTCATGAACATGCTCATCTTTATGAGGTGTTAACGTTCTTTAAAGAGGCTGCAGTTGGATGTGACAATAAAAGCCTTTGCATAATGTTAGCCTCTGTTGTCTTTAATGAAATCAAGATTCTCTCTGCATATCAATTGGAGAATCAACATTCTCCTCACCGATGTTGGTCAGGAGATCCCTTCTCTTCTGCAGCTTTTATTTAGCTTTAATGGTGCAGCAGAGGTGAGAGTTCTCCTGAAAGAAGTGGAGAAGAGGGTAGCATGATGCCAGGTTTTCTATGTTTCTGGATTGGGTGTGAGACTTCACCTGAGTAAGCATCAGTATTTTGTGTTACCAGTAGTGCATTGGTTAAACTTACCAAGCAACTACCTATCTAAAAATATCCACAGTAGCAAGCCAATGATGGATGTCACTGTGTCAGAAAGTGTAAGAGACCTGGGAACATGGGAATCAGGGGATATGACAGTCGCTCATCTAGAACATTGAAGAGAACAACATACCTGACTGAGCAGTAAAATCCAACAACAAATACATGTACTCATATTGTGTACATTGGGGAACTAATCACATAAGAAAAATAAAAGAAGAGTTACATTCCAGAAGCATTGCTATTGGTTTTAGTGTTAACAGATAGAGGAGGGTGGCTTGTAGCAGAGGCAATACATCACATAATAAGCATCATACTCATATGGCCTGGTACTTACCTCAGTCCCCTTTGCTACTGGACCCACCAAAGCTATGGGGATGGCCACCCTCTCCCTCCCCTTATTCCAATTATTATGACCACACCAGGTTTTTGGATTGGAGAGGTGTGACCCCCAGGCCGTATTTATTATAATATTAAAAAAAACATTTGTTATTAACAGTTATGTACAACAAATTACGCAGAATGTATAGACACATTGATAGACAAAGGCTGTCATGTGGCTAACCTTAACAAATCCTAATACACAAGACAGTCCTACCGTAAATCTAACAAGGCATATATTCACTTTCTGTGTGTCCCCGCTAGAGCCTATGGCAAGGTCAATGACAGGCAGCCCCAGATCCCAGTACCCTACAAATACTCCACTGGAGTAAAAAGGTTGCGTAGGGGGTACAGCTTATAGGATGGAGATTTTCCCCCGGGCCCCCCCTATGGCTTGAGCCTTAACTCCATCACGGAGGCTGCAGACTTCTGCATACTGGTGCCCTGATGCGCATGCGCATATGCGGGTGGCCACAGGCCCACTGGGAAGAAATTACTCCCCGGGTCCCGCACCCCGACAGCCTACTTACCAGCTGTCACTACCCCTGGAGTTACATGGTGCTGACCGCTAAGGACCGAAGACTATGGTTTCCAATCATGAACTTACTGCTACAAGCCAGCGTAGTTGCCCAATTATCTGGCCTCCCCTCAGCCCTCTAGGAAGGTCATGTGCTGCGCCCCCTAATACCCTCCACCGAGGCTAAGATGGCTTCTATAAAGGACTGATTTCCTTTGCATGAGAGGTGAATCCCGTCCTGCAGAAAACACTGATCCCCCCTGATGTACCTATGTCCTAGTGACCTAAATTTCAGGGACCTGAGTAGCTTATTGAACTTACTGTTGATCCGCTTTACCGCGTGATTTAACGCCCACACTGACTCCCCCCTCCACTGAAACCTAGGGATCATGTGGGACCAGACAATCTTTGACTCGGGACACCTCTTTGGCAACCACCCTACCTCGGTGAGCAGCTCCTTCACTAGTACCCTCCACCCTAGTCGAGCCAAGTCATTACCCCCTAAGTGTAAGATCCAGATTGCTGGTGGTCCCTTGCTGTCTTTTAATGCACAGTTCACCAGTTCCCTGAATTGCCTCATGCACAGGCCGCCCCTGTCCAAAAAATACCATCTTTGTTCGTAACTGACGTGCCCTGGCCTCGTAGGCCTCTGAAAAGAAAGTTTTTAAACGGCGAACATATGAATTCCCTACTACCTTGAATTCTTGCTGTTCCTGGGGCCAAGAGTGAATTTGAGCCATCACCTTTTCTGTTAGCTCGTAGCTTGTTGGTTGAACCAGTGTCCTCGTCCTATCCTGGTTGGGGACCGATGCAGGTTTCTCCACTGAGTCAGTTTGAAGAAACTGCAAGTAAACGTGAAGAATAGGATAGGTAAGTGCATTGCCACTGTCATGCATAAAAAACATACCCAACTGCACGTAGTATTCTGTAACAGTGTACTAATGTCACCTCCTCTCTGAGTCACAGTGTGACAGAAATTGCAGTTAGTATGATAAATCCCCACAAAAAACCTGCTAAAGCATGTGCAGCTGCACATATCTCTTATAACAGTTAGAGGACCACCTACCGATCCTCTTGACTTGGTCTTCCCTCAGCCCCCTGGCCACTGACTCCATGGCTGCCCCTATCCTGAAAGAGTGGGTCTTAAAGTTAGCTGAATACAGCCCGGCCGTCTTGCATGGACAGAACCATGACTCTCTTGAACTGAAATATAGTGAGGGGTACTCCATCCCTATGTATCAGGAGAAGCCCACCCGTGACCCACGCCTGTTGTACCATAAAGGTCTCCAATCTTGTAACGGGGCAGCATGTATTATTCCCTGCCCTGTGTAGCACTATGCTCTCCCCCCTGGCTACCTGGTCAGTCTTGGACTTGTGTATGGAGATTAAGCATGAGTGAATTTTGCAAATTTGCGGTTCGCGCACTCGCGCAAATTCGCAAAAAAATCTGCAAATTTGCGGATTTCCCAGTGAAATCGCGGATTTTTGGGCAATTGCACTACTATACTCAACTGGAGTACTTTCTACTGGCTAATCAGTAAGTGCTACCTCGTTGAGTAAATGTATCGTGCTTTTCCTACACTACAGCTGCGTAAATGCCCAGACCATGTGTCTGTAACTTTGCCACCGCGCCCATAGGCGCCGAGGTCCCTCAATTGAGCTGTCCATCACAGTGGGAGAAAGGGAGGGAAGAGGTTGCATAGCCTAGTGCGTGTGGGGCCGGGCTTCTGTGCGAGTTCACATGCCTCTTGTTTATGAAGGGTCAGAGACCGATAGGAGCAGCAGATGAGGAGAAAGCAGTAAGTGCTACCTCGTTGGGTAAATGTACCGTGCTTTTCCTACACTACAGCTGCGTAAATGCCCAGAAGAGTTGTGTTCAGTGACCACGTGTGTCTGTAACTTTACCACCTCGCCCATAGGCGCCGAGGTCCCTCAAGTGAGCTGTCCATCACAGTGGGGGAAAGGGCGGGAAGAGGTTGCATAGCCTAGTGCGTGTGGGGCCGGGCTTCTGTGCGAGTTCACATGCCTCTTGTTTATGAAGGGTCAGAGACCGATAGGAGCAGCAGATGAGGAGAAAGCAGTAAGGGCTACCTCGTTGGGTAAATGTATTGTGCTTTTTCTGCACTACATCTGCGTAAATGCCCAGAAGAGTTGACCCCGTGTGTCTGTAACTTTGCCACCACGCCCATAGGCGCCGAGGTCCCTCGAGTGAGCTGTCCATCACAGTGGGGGAAAGGGAGGGAAGAGGTTGCATAGCCTAGTGTGTGAGGGGCCGGGCTTCTGTGCGAGTTCACATGCCTCTTGTTTATGAAGGGTCAGAGACCAATAAGAGCAGCAGATGAGGAGAAAGCAGTAAGTGCTACCTCGTTGGGTAAATGTATTGTGCTTTTCCTGCACTACAGCTGCGTAAATGCCCAGAAGAGTTGTGTTCAGTGACCACATGTGTCTGTAACTTTGCCACCGCGCCCATAGGTGCCGAGGTCCCTCGAATGAGCTGTCCATCACAGTGGGGGAAAGAGAGGGAAGAGGTTGCATAGCCTAGTGCGTGTGGGGACGGGCTTCTGTGCGAGTTCACATGCCTCTTGTTTATAAAGGGTCAGAGACCGATCAGAGCAGAAAATGAGGAGAAAGCAGCCTCCTGGTCACTGGAAGTACAGGGGGATTGCTCTCGAGAAACTCGTGGATGCCTAGAGACCCCCATCCTGGATTACAGCTAATTGTAGACGGTAGATCTGGGGAGAAAGCACACCTGCCTAGCATTGACCGTGCTCACTAGATTCTTGGGCTGATTATAATGCGTTAATGAATTTGAGCTTCAACTCGGGCACCTGCTTTTTTTATCTGTAAGTGCTTCCTGCTGAGGTTTAATTGTTGGGACAGGCACCTCGTTGCCTAATTGTAACTATTTTCTGACCCTGCTTCGAGGGTCAGAGCAGGGTCAGAGAATAGTTGCAAGTAGGCAACGAGGCGCCTCATGAAGCACTTACAGGCTTACAGCAGGTGCCCAAGTTGAAGTTAATTTCTTTGTAACCATTTTGTAAATGGTTACAAAGAAATTAGCTTTAACTTGGGCACCTGCTGTAACCCTGTAAGTGCTTCCTGAGCAAAATTTGTCCCGCTCGCGGATTCGTGGATTTTGCCGTGATTCCGCGCAATTTGCGGATCGCGAAATTGCGGAAAATCCGCAAATTCTGCGAGCAGAACTAACTTTTCGCTCATACTTAATGGAGATCAGCACGGAGTCTCTCCCTAAGCTTACCTGTCCAACCTGTAGGCCACCCTGCCAATCCCTCTTGTTCTTTGGCACAAGTTCTCCTATCCTAAAGGCACCATAAAATGCGAGGCAGAATGCTGCCTGAAACAACGCTACCTCACTTGCAGATTCGCAAAGCAGCGGCAGGGCTATCATTAGACTAGCTAACGTTTCCAGCCCTACCGGTCTCCGGACATCGGGTTGGCCCCCCTGCAAGCATTGCCAGCCTTTCAAAGCTTGGCCCACCACGAAATTACTTGTGGGATCCCCCGCCCCTTTTAACTTAGCCAAAAATTATATTGCTGTGATATGTTGCCTGATCCCCGCTACAGTGCGCCCTGCCAGGATACACTACCACTGACCCAGGGTCAAGCCACTTTTGTTCCCACATTTCCCCCAAGAAATGACAACAACAACAAAAAACGCCCCTTCGTAAGTACTCCTGGTTCTGGGCGCTAGGCTAGCTGCAACAAGGTCCGATAGTTGGGGGCACCAAGTTGAGAAAGCTGTTCTGGGAAAGGTGTTGGGTGTACTGCTACCTCTGGGATGTGTGACCTGAATGCCTGCATTTCAAAACAAGACAATGCGTCAGCTGCATGATTCAATATACCCGGCACGTGCTTGGCTTTAAAAGGTAAGTTCAGTTTCATACCCTGTAAAACAATCTCCTTCGACAAACGCAGCTTCATACTGCACTTTGCAGTTTGGTTGTTGATGCATTCCACCACAGCCATGTTGTCTGACCAGAAAATTACTGGTTTCTCAGCCGTTCAGGCCATACGGAAAGCAACACCAGAATGGGAAAGAGTTCCAGGAAACTTATGATGCCTGTGAGCCCAGAGTCTCTCCACCAGCCCGGCCAATGCGGTGCCACCCACTCGGACCCCAAAATGGCATGGAAACCTTCGCTGCCTGCTGCGTCAGTCATCAGGCCCAACTCCGGACTGGACCTAGGCAAGCTGGGCCACACCACCCTCCCATTGAAATCACGCAGGAATGCCTTCCAAATGAGCATGTCCTGTTTGATCTCACCGGATAGTCTGGTGTGGTGAAGCTTTTCTCTGAGACCCGACATGGCCTGGGCAATGGTGAGGAAAAAAGGACGTGCCATCGAGATTATGGGTAGTGCAAAATTCAACTGCCCCACTACTTGCTGTAACTGGTGCAACGTAACCTTCTCCTTGTCTAGGCAGTGCTGCAAAGCTTCCCTGAAATCACTCACTTTTTCTTCTAGTAACCTAGACACCCCTTGTACAGAATCCAGTTCAATCCCTAGGAATTCAGTCTGTGTGCCCGGACCTTCTTTCTTCTGGGTTGCCAATGGCACGCTGAAATCTCGCATGAGGGCGCAAAACTTTGACAATGCTGTCCTGCATTCCCCGGTACCCAGGGCTCCCAAGGAAAGAAAATAATCAAGGTAATGCAGCACCCACTGGTGGCCCATGTCCATCCTGAAAACCGGAGCTACATTTTTCAAAATAGGCACAGGATACAGAGCACCCAATTGGCATACATTTGTCCACGTAATACTTCCCATGGAATTGAAAACCCAACAGGTGAAAATCTAAAGGGTGCACTAGTAGCAGTCTAAAAGCGGACTCAATGTCAGATTTCACTAATAAAGCCCCCTGCCCTAGGGACCTGAGCAAATCTACTGCTTGGTCAAAAGATGCATATTTTATACTACACACTGCGTCTGAAATTGCATCATTCACAGAAATACCCCTTGGTGCTGAAAGATTGTGGATTAGTCGGAATTCGCTTGCGCTTTCTTTGAGACCCTCCCCAGTGGTGAACATACGTAGGCATCCATTAGAATGTTGTCAAATGGGCCCGCCACTCTACTCAGTTTTAATTCTTTCAGAATTTTTGCTTCTGCAATGCCCTCATTGGACCTACCCGAGAGCTCATTTCTACAGTACACCACCCCATTGTAGTCTTGTGCCGGGATCCTGAAACCTTCCACAAACCCCTCTCTGATTATCTTAGCAGCTGTAGAGCAAATGTACATGTTTAGTCAGGGGATCATGGTGCTGGCTTTAACAGGAGATCTAGTCTTTTTTAGGTGTGCCCCCTCATTCCTGCTTCTTGACTCCTTTTTCTCTGGATTTCTTGAAACACTTGGACTCAGGACGGGACGCGTTACCACAGAAAGCACATGAATGCTTGAACCTACATGTACCTGGTGCTCTACTGCAGGTTCTCTTGTTGTAGTCAAAACATACACCCTTTCTCCCCGTGCCCTCTGATTTGCCCGTGGAACCGCCCGCGTTACGGGAGGGGCCCGCTCTAAAGGGCTGGAACCGCCCACTTTCTTGTGTCTGCGCCTGCATGTTGTCTGATGGGCCTTGGACTAAATGTTTCAAATGAATAAACATATCAGTCTGGTTCCATCCCAATGAAGGGCCCTGCTCCTTTGCCCTCCTGAAATCCTTATAATATTCCTTCCACCCATCGCCCCTCTTTGTTGCATGCATGACGGTTATCCTATTCTGGCAACATGCCATTTCAGACCCAACCTCTGGGAAACACTCTAACATGACTGCCATGTATATAGTGAAACCTTGTATCTAAATTTTCTTCTACCCTGTATTTCAAAATTATGTTTGCCCACTCTTTGTGATGTGTCCATTCTTTGTTCTTCCTTGCCTCCTCCCTTTCTGCCTTATCTATCAACAGGGAAAAAATGCTGACATATGCCCCCTTCCAGATCTTTTCTTTGGTCTCCTGAGATAAATGTTCCCCCAACTGTTCCCTATCGGAACGTTTCTCCCCCAAGCCTAAAGGAGGCAACCTCTTACTCATACCTGTGGTGCTGCTGCATCAGCCGTCTTTTGTGCTCCTGTGTCCTTTAGTGTGCTTACTGTCACCAACACGCCTTCGCCACCAGTGGCCGGTATCGTTACAATGGGTGTTGCATCCCCCGCCGGTACTGCCGGCACCCCATCTGGCTTCTCTTTACCCTATTCAGCCATTATTTGTCTGGCCCTTTCGACTGCATCACCTCCGCTGCTGGATGCCCCCACAGCGTGAGACCAGTTCTCCACCTTCTCTAGCCATGGGAATACTGCTGCCAAGTTGGACACGATGTCTGGCTGCTCTAGTGTGGCCCCTACTGGACCTCACCCCCAAAGGGGGCACTGGGACAAGAGCCTGGCCTCTGTTGGCCCAGCAGGCACTGAAAACTCGACCCCCACTACCCTGAGGGCTTGGTGTGGGTGCAGTGGTACCGGCATAGACTCCCTTTGTGCTGGCCCGGGCCCCCCATCCCTCTCCCGTTGGGCTTGGCCCTGTTCTGTTTCAACAAAGGCAGGGAGTAGGGTCTAGGTGGAAAATTAGGCTGCCTGGGCTTCCCTTTTGCTACCTCGGAACCATCCACCTTCTCTTGTAACCTATTGAGGGCTTGCCCCATGTCCTGGACTTGCTGCATTAAAGCCTCCAACATAACGTCAGTGCGTGACTGTTTCTCATTCCGTCGCGCCTTGGGGGCCATCGCGGATGCAAATTTTTGACTGGGTCTGCCTGTATGTAACCTTTTCTCACGCCCTGCCCCACAGCCCGGAACGACTGTGTCAACTCTTACCTGGAAGAAGCAGCAGCCCAAGCTGACCCGTGCACTCACTCAACCAGAGCCACGACCCACTGGCTAACCCAGTAGGCTCAGGTGAGTCGCCCGATCAAACCCTCTGTGGCTCCCAGAAGCAGTGAAATGCTGGCCAGCCAGAGCCGCCCACCACAGTGTTCCAAAAACCGGCTCTTCCACTGTCCACAATTGTCCGTGTTGCGCCAATAGGTAGATGATCACCTCCAGCACTTCACTGTGTTTGTCGCCACCCACCGGATGGCACTGTATTAGAAGGGAAAGCAAGAATGCTGTTTTGCAGCGCCCACCCCTTAACCTGCATCCAACCAGGCGCATTCCCAAACTCCCTGCGCCCCAGCACAAAATTGCCACAATACCACAAGCGTGTGCCCTTTACACCTGCATCAAACCAGGCACGTTCCCAAATTCCCTGCGCCCCAAGCACAAAATTGCCACAATACCACAAGCATGTGCCCCATACACCTGCATCAAACCAGGCGTGCACCCAACTACCACTGCGCCCAGTGCACCCCAAATTGCCACAGTACCGCTTGCAATTTACAGACTACACGGGATGTCCCAAATGATCTGCTCCAAAATGTATCAATCGATAATCAATTCACAATACCAATGATTATTGCTATTGCTATTTCCATTATAAACAACTCATGCTGTCTCCCCCCCCCCCCGATCCTTTGGCTTGGCGGGTATGCTCACTATGCCCCGCATGCAATGCCTCTAACAAAACTACTGGCCCCCGCAAACTCCCGGCTCAGGTGCCAGAAGCACTGAATGAGGAGGGGAAGCTTGACACTTAAGCGCGCGGCCGGGGGCAGACTTGAAAACATTTCATTTCAGGGCAGAGTTACAAATCAAAACAAAAGGCACACCAGCGGAGCTATTACACCCACCCGCTCCTTATGTCCATGAAACAACTGCTCCCGCCGCTGCCCCCATAGCGTCTTCGATTACAACAGACCCGCACCACCGAAAAGCGGCTATGCTGCCAGGCCCCAAACCGCTTGCTGGCCTTGCACACACTGCTACCGCTGTCGTCCTGATCTGCAGCTCGATGAAAACGACGGGCTCCCAATGCTCCACAGCACTCCACTGCAGCTCGGTAACGAATACACGATGTCCCGAGGTGCGCACATGGATCTCTGGCGTCTCTCCTCGCGACAGTAAGTTGACTCCACTGTTCCCCCTTCGTGCTGTCTTGAAACCTGTAGGTGAATAAAGAAAAAGAAGATTATGGGTCACTGTAGGCCCGGTGTTCTATCCTGTGGGTAGCAAGGATCAAGAGACTGTTCTGCTTCCCACTACCCCCGTTTAAAGGGGGAGCCCAGGGCAGGCCGGGCTAGACTGGTCTGCCTGAACGTCGGCTCAGCATTGAACCGGAAGCACCTAAGTGCTTCTGGTTCATGCTCTACACTAAGCTCTCTATAGGTCGGCCTGGGGGTGGGAGCGCCGCGTCATCAACTGGTGTGGCGACTCCACCCCGCCCCCTTTCCCCGGGGTCTGGTGCGACCGATTTAATTAATATCGATCTCCTTTATCTGCCACTTCCCACATAACTCTAGCAACTGACGCACTTTGGAGTTCAATAACACAAAAGGAACTAGAAACAAGGAGCCCTGTGGAACAACCTTCCTCCTCATGTCAGAACCATACACTTCTACCCAGGGTCGGATTGGGATCACAACTTGGCCTGGGCACTGACGAAAAAAGTGGCCCACATTCAAGAGGCGTGGCCCATATTTAAGGGGTGTGGCCCACATTCAAGGGGCGTGCCCTTTAATGAAACACTATTTGCACAGACAAGGAATGAAAGTGGGAGGATACTGTTCTTGCACAGGACACAGGGCAAAGGTGACAATGGCCTACATGCTGAGCAACTAAAAAAAATAGCAAGGCCCCATTCTGTCACAAAATTATTCCAGCCCTCCAGCACAGGAGCACCTGAAAAGCAGCAAACCCCCTGCTATTACTAACCTACTTAGCCCTCCCCAGACCTTCAGCTCAGGAGCACATGAACAGGTAAGGCCCCTGCAATTAGTAAATTAATCAGCCCTCCAGGCCTCGCGAAAATGTCCTGGCAGGGGAGCACAAAACACAGCTTTCTGGGTCATCCAAGGTAGCCAGGTAGCCAGGGGGGAGGCTGAGGTGAAGCTGGTGCATGGGAAGTGCCTTCCCAGTGTGTTCTGGCAGTTTGAGTGTTTACCATTTACTGTAGTATTACCCTTGTACCTGTGTATGGTACCCTTTTGTAACTTGCACACGTCACTTTTCTCTGGTATCACACTGTATGCTACCTCTCACTTTTGTTTGCTTTAGATACTTGCACAAGTGCCACCATTGCCTACGTAACGTTTGTTCTTGTGCTGGAGTGTCTGCCATTTATTGCAGTATTATACCTCTACTTGTACTTTGTACGCTTTTGTAACCAGCACACATATCACTTTTTCCTCCTGTAATGTACCGATTGCTACCTCATGTATTTTGGTTGCTCACTATTGTCACTTTTGATTCATGTAACTTAACGTTTGCTTTTGTAATGTGTCCACTTAGAATTTTCTCCTCATGTATTATTGCTGTTCCTTGTGTGAAGCGCTCTGACACCTTCGGGTAAAGTCTGCGCTATATAAAATCGCATAAATAAATAAAAAATAAAAAAATTCCAAACATCACCTGGCCCCCACAGCAAGACCCATTCTTCCTCGTCCACTATGCCCTGAATGTGAGGGGCTGTGGGCGAGGTGTTAAGACTAACACCGTTTCTGGGCTGCATGGACCCCAGGGGGGCCGAGGTGAAAATGGCTCAAAGGCCTGAGAAACACCTGGCCCCCAGGGAGGCCGATTCTTGCAAACAATCACCCCTCCGCAGCCCAGCCTCAGCTTGATTGCTTGGCAGGGCAGGGGTGAAGGAGAGGCCACAGCTGACAATCGCTGTCCGGCCGCACAGCGAGGCTGCTTTCATTTTCTCTGTCTGTCTCCGTGCACTCTGTGTGCCGTTTTTTTTTTCTCCCCTTTCCTAGTTCACTCTCTGTGGACTGGGACAGGGGAGAAAAAAACGGCCCACAGAGGGCACTAAGGCACCGGCCCGGCCCATTCCCGAATGCCCGCCTTGCCAATCCGCCCCTGTTCTACCTGGCCTTCAGGAAAGGCCTCATAACATTTTTATTCTGCCCTTTCTTTTGTGACATTTTTTCAAATCTAGTTTTGCTTCCACCTGTTTCTGGCTCCTTATATAAATCAGCTGTTTGTTCCTATCACCTGACGTCCCTCAGAGGTGAAAGTGAACTCTACAAGCAATCACTCAATCAATTAAAAAGTAATTCGATCTATATAGAGAAGGGCTTTAGGTCAGCCCTCTTAATCCATTGTTAAATAATGCTCTTACTCATATGTTGCTTGCACTATGGACGGTGTCATTTTTTGCATAAAACAAATGCATGTCAGTGCCAGGGATGGTGGACCAATCCTTTACATTGACAATGTTTTTTTCCCATCTTTTTTTTGTGGTTATCCTTGAGAGTTGAAACTGTGACTTCAAGTTACACTCTACTGCTTTCATTTGTGACTGCAAATCCTTACAGAGCTGTGCTTAAGTGTAATGTTCATTTTATTAATGAAGAAAGGCTACCCACCTCCTTGAATTCATCATTTTGATCTCTTCTCTTCCTCGGATCATGCTACAGCAGAGGGAGCGGTGGATAGACTCAGGTGTGGAGCAATGCGTCTCTAAGTACCCGTAAACACCCGTCTCTCAGATGCGTATTATACAGTGTAACGCATTTATTTATATTAGTACGGGCTCTGTGTTTTCAGCACTCGTCCGAAATAAGTGGTGTTCAAAACATGTATGTAAGCAGTTCTTTATATAAAAACAAGTCGCATGGTCTCTAGGAACACATAAGTTACATTCGCCATTCCTATCTTCCGCCCCTAGTTTGAGTTTGCGCTGTGGCCCTACCAGCCATGTCATATCTAAAACTGCACGTTGTCTAGTTTTCTCATATTCTCGCAAAGGTTTTTTCTAAATGCAGGATTCCGTTATTGCCTCTTGAATATTTTCTAGTTCTGCGGTACAGTAAAAGGCATGTTATGTAATAATAGCTAATGCATGGAGACTTTGAAGAGATGGCAGCTCTCTTTAATAGATTCCAGATGTCCTAAATGCAAACCTCATATAATCTTCTACACTTCTCTAGCGGGCCTCTGGGAAAAACTGTACAAGTATCCAATAAAGATTATTAAGAGGGAGTTAGAATTTAGGGGATTTGTGTGACTTGGAGAATGAGAAATGTTTCATGTTTTGAACAGAAAGCAACATTTTGATAGAACGGCCCCTTTTGCCTCACAAGAAATCAATCCTCTCTGCCAAAGGTCTTGTTCTCGAGCACTCCAAGTTGTACAAAATATCTACAAGGGAACAAAGGGGTTCATTTTGATTAAGACGAGCAGTGGAGGCCATTTTCTCTACACTTCTGCCAAATTTAGATATCTGTGCCGGTCCATGGCAATAGTGCCCTTGCTAGTACAGCGGAACTACTTTAGCCAAACTGAAATGATGATTGGCCACAGTGCCATGCTGACAGATCTCTATTACTTTCTATTTTGAGAAAAACAAATCACATTTTTTTTTCAGGGTCAAAAAATCAATGACCCTGATGCACAGGGAGTTTTTTCTCTGTCCAAATGGTCCCTGTTGTCCTTAACACTGGGCGGAGTTCGCGGAGTTGCAATACCCGGAACGCCGCAAAGTGCAAAGAAAAACTCTGTTGCACCACGCTGAGCTCCGCAAGTGGCCGAGTACGATAGAAAAATGCCATTCGCAGTGATTGCATTGTGCCGCACTGTGCAATCATTGCGAACGGCACCATGCACAGTGCAAGCGGCAGATTTTTACCCGGGCGGCAGCTTTCTCAACGCGAACGGGCAGTTTCTGTCGGGTGTCATCGCGCCTCAAGGAACCAGTGAATAACGAAGGGAAAAACTACAGTTCCCAGAAGGCTTAGCGGACGAAAGGCGGAGCATAAATAGATACTGCTTCCAGGAGACGGTGTCGGATATTCCGGTTCATGTTTTCATTGTGTTCCTGGCGACGTTGCAGAGAAGCTTGTTCGGTGCTGGTGTTGAGTAAGAAGCAGGTTGGTGCGTTCTTTTCCGACGCTGCTAGTCCGTCCTGTCCTCCGTTGGAGTGCCTTGCCTTCGGCAATTGCGGAGGACAGTTGCTGATTTACGGGCATTGTTTTCTCCCGTTCTGTTCTCCGTTGGCGAGCCTCGTCGAGGGCTTTTGCGGAGTACAAGCTTTGTTTTTGATTCTTCCTGTTTCCTCCGTTGGCGAGCCTTGTCACGGGCTCTTGCGGAGTAAACGCTTTGTTTTGGCTCATTCCTGTTTCCTCCGTTGGCGAGCCTTGTCACGGGCTCTTGCGGAGTAAACACTTTGTTTTGGCTCATTCTCGTTTCCTCCGTTGGCGAGCCTTCTTTCCCCGGCTATTGCGGAGGAAACGGTTGTTTACCTTTATTTTATAAGACCCTCTGTTGGACAGCCTTCTTGCACCGGCTATTGCAGAGGGTCTTCATTGTCATATTCCTTTGGCGGGAACACAGAGATTATCGCCTCGAACTCCAAGAGCATACAGGTAACCTTTGTCGCCAGTGTTTGTGGGTGACGTAACCCTTTCAATTTCTTTTGGAGAGTAACTGTTTAACTGCTGACCTTCTACATATCCGTAGACTTGGATACCGTTTCTTCAGGGCTCTGAAGAGCAAGAGTAGGGTACGTAGTGTTGTTTTCTTTCCCTCATATCAGTACTCCCTAGTGCAGGGTCATAGGAGGGGTGTTTTACTATTGTGCTTTCTATTTACAGGGGAAGGCAAGAACAGGCTGATGTACGTAATCTCAGTATAGAGAGGCATCTTCTGAGTTCAGGCAGTCAGCGTTCTATATACAGGTATAGCGGGGTAGAGTCTGAGTGGTATTGTGCTTATAGTGTATTCCTATAGAACTGACACCAATCCTGTGTTTGTTTCTGTCTTCACAGCTCTCCCTCCCTGCTGTCCCCATCCTATCCTCCCTGTTTATTATTTTTGCCCTCACCTGATCCTTCTCTAGCCCACGGCTATTACAGCATTCTGGGCTTGGATAGATCTGGAGGTGGCCTACTTGTACCACAAGCTGATCCTGAGGACGGAGAGGATAACAGAATATCCGACCCAAGCAAATTAGTCCTCCCGATCAGTTTAGGGTAATGGCTACTCTGGACGAGGTGATGGCAGCATTGGTCGTGGTGCAATCTGAATTGATAGCATCCAGACAAGAGAGTACGGAATTAAGGAACCGGTTGGATACCATCCAGAAAAACCCCTTTAGCGCTGGGGCTTCAGGGTCTGGTACTGCAGGGTCAGTCGTGGTGGAGATACCTCCCAGCATTCCGTTATCCACTCCAGAAAGGTTTAATGGTGATGCTGGATCAGTGCAAGTATTTATGACACAAGTCTTAATGCATTTTTCATGCAAACCTCGGTCCTTCCCTACCAATCAGTCAAAGGTGGCGTTTGTTATCTTGTATTTAGTAGGAGAGGCGGCTCAATGGGCGGTTCCCCTGGTGAGAAAAAACGACCCCATGTTACATGATTGGGACGCCTTCCAAACAGAATTCACAAAGGTGTTCGATAGGAGAGCTGATACCTACACAGCAGATAAGGAACTATTAAGCCTGCGTCAAGGGAATCAGGATCTGGTAACCTACTTGAATACATTTAGACGCTTAGTGGCTGAAACTAAGTGGCCTGAGGCCAAACAAGCGTCAATCTTCCATCAGGGGCTAACCGATGAGATGCAGGACATAATTGCTCAAATCGACCCTCAACCAGTGACATGCGAAGACCTGATTAATTTAGTATTAAGGCTAGACCATAGAATGAAGAATCGTAAAGGGGGTGGTGGAGCAAAAACCCGTCCCGTTCCCTCTTCCGTGACAGTAAAGAACCCGGATAGTTCGGTCTCACATGTAGCTGAGCCTATGGATATAGGAGCCGTTCGCGCTGCTTTGATCTCCACCGAAAAAGAACAAAGGCGCAAGATGGGCCTTTGTCTTTATTGTGGCAAAAAAGGACATTACGTTAGGGAATGTCCTGTCAAACCTAAATTTTCCAAGTTTCGCTTAAATAGGGGGGTGTCAGCGGCTTCTGAGAAACCGGCGGAAAACTGAAGAGCTCCGGGGGTGATGAAGGGGTTCCTTGGAGTCAGAGTATTGTCCCTTCCATGTTGAGTATGGTGGTAGGAGCACAACATTTGTTTATCAAGATAGTCTTAATGATAGGTATGATTGAGGTACATACACAAGCCATGGTAGATTCCGGGGCTACGGGGTTTTTCATGGATGCGAAAGAAGCTGAAAGGTTAGGGATTCCACTAATCCCCAAGGAAGACGGTACGGATGTGTTTGCAGTAGATGGGAGAAAATTAAACACAGGACCTATTAGTTATCAAACGTCTTTAACTGAAATGAGATTCGATGGTCATCGGGAACAAGTGTCTTTCAGCATTATCAATGCACCACAGTATGGGGTGATTTTGGGTATTCCCTGGCTGAAAAGACACAACCCTGACATCAATTGGGAAACCGGTGATATAACCATGAAGTCTGCATATTGTGAAGAGCATTGTTTTAAGTACGCACAATGTCCTTCGTTTGCTTTGGCAGGTGGGGGTTTCATAGCCACGGCCGCAGAAAAGGCAGTAATTCTCCCAAGGGCATATCAGGACTTTGCAGGAGTGTTTGACGAGGTAAGAGCCGAAGAATTGCCCCCACATAGGCCTTATGATTGCCAAATCGAGTTAGTTCCAGGGGCGGTGATTCCGAAGGGACGGCTATATGCCCTAACAGAGCCAGAAAACGCCTACTTGAGAACCTATCTCGACAAGTTGTTAGACTTAGGTTTCATACGTCCCTCAAGATCCCCAGCGGCATCCCCTTTGTTTTTCATCCCTAAGGCTAATGGGGATCTGAGAGCCTGTGTAGACTTTCGAGCCCTCAACGCGGTTACAATCAAGAACAGATACCCGTTGCCGTTGATACACGTCTTACTGGAACAAGTAAAGAAAGCCAGGGTGTTCACCAAGTTAGATCTAAAGGGTGCTTATCACCTGGTGAGAATGCGTGCAGGGGATGAATGGAGACATTTCCTTATGGGTGCGAAACACGTGGTGACGGTTTATACCGATCACCGCAATCTACAGTTCATGTCGGCAGCCAGACATTTGACCCCCAGACAATTGAGGTGGATGCTTTTCTTTTCGGGATATAATTTCATTATAACCTTCAGACCCGGGGCAGACAATCGTAAGGCGGATGCCTTGTCGCGCCAATCATCTACTAAGGTCTCGGAGGCTAGAGCAGAAACATCGATAGTGGATCCTGTCAAGGTGGTTTGTGGCATACAACCTGATGCCTTTCTGCAAGGAATAAGATATGGAATCAGAACGAATCAGTGGAAGAGATGGTTACAGTCACATCCTGAATGGCAACTACAACATGGCTTTCCTATCAAACAAGGACAGATGCTGGTACCCACTGAAGCCTTGCGGAAACAAATGTATGAGTGGTGTCATGCGTCACCCAGTGCTGGACATGTTGGAGTGGGGAAGACTCTGGATCTGATTCAGCGTAGATGTTGGTGGCCTACGATCAAGGGGGATGTACGGAAATGGGTGACGGAATGTGACGTTTGTGCTCGAGCTAAGTCTGATCATCGGAAGCCGGCAGGTCTATTGCAGCCCATGCCTACCCCTTCTACTCCATGGGAGCGTATTTCTTTGGATTTTGTGGTCGGTCTTCCAAGAGATCAGGGTTGCACCACTGTGTTAGTGGTCATTGATTACCTAACTAAGATGGGGCATTTCATCGCTTGTCCACAGATACCGACAGCAGGTCAAGTGGCACAGCTTCTTATGAGACATATTGTTCGTCTGCACGGTTTACCGTCAGTCATAGTGTCGGATAGAGGTTCTCAGTTCACGGCCCAATTTTGGAAGGCATGGTGCTCCTCTCTCCACATCAAGACAGCATTGTCCACGAGCTTCCATCCCCAGACCGATGGACAGACGGAAAGACTCAATCAAACATTGAAGCAATTCTTGCGCTGCTATGTTTCCCAGGAGAAGAAGGATTGGGTGGAGCATCTTTGGCTTGCAGAGGTGGCTTACAACAATGCTACTCATTCGGCTACGAGAGTGTCGCCATTTTATTGCACGTACGGGCATCATCCCCGATTTCTCCCTTTTGTACAGCCGTATAGAGAGGAAACCGTGCCCGAGGCGGCCAGAAGGGTGTCGCAACTCAAGAGAATACTGGTGCAGGCGCAAACCTCTCTAAGGTCCTCCAAAGTGGCCTATAAGATCACGGCTGACAAAAGACGTCGTCCCGGTCCTGGGTATTGCGTGGGGGATTGGGTGTGGCTGTCTACCAGGAACATCAGATTCCGGCACTACAGTGTGTTTAACCCTCGGTACATTGGTCCCTTTCGTGTGGTGCAGTGCGTCAATCCAGTGGCGGTGAAGTTGCTGTTGCCAAGACATATCCGTATTCATCCGGTATTTCATGTATCCCTACTCAAGCCGGCCGCTGCTGTGGTGCGGCGCCTCCCACCTCCCTTGCTGGTTTCTGATGGTCTGGAATATGAGGTGGAGGGGATTCTGGACTCCAGGTGGCGGGGTCGTGGCCTTCGATATCTGGTGGCGTGGAAAGGCTATGGTCCCGAGGAAAACTCGTGGGAGCCTGCATCGGGCGTTCATGCACCACGTTTGGTGGCTGCGTATCATCGCCGTTTCCCTGAGCGTCCTGGTCCCCTTCGGCGCTCTAGGTGAGGGGGGATGTACTGTCGGGTGTCATCGCGCCTCAAGGAACCAGTGAATAACGAAGGGAAAAACTACAGTTCCCAGAAGGCTTAGCGGACGAAAGGCGGAGCATAAATAGATACTGCTTCCAGGAGACGGTGTCGGATATTCCGGTTCATGTTTTCATTGTGTTCCTGGCGACGTTGCAGAGAAGCTTGTTCGGTGCTGGTGTTGAGTAAGAAGCAGGTTGGTGCGTTCTTTTCCGACGCTGCTAGTCCGTCCTGTCCTCCGTTGGAGTGCCTTGCCTTCGGCAATTGCGGAGGACAGTTGCTGATTTACGGGCATTGTTTTCTCCCGTTCTGTTCTCCGTTGGCGAGCCTCGTCGAGGGCTTTTGCGGAGTACAAGCTTTGTTTTTGATTCTTCCTGTTTCCTCCGTTGGCGAGCCTTGTCACGGGCTCTTGCGGAGTAAACGCTTTGTTTTGGCTCATTCCTGTTTCCTCCGTTGGCGAGCCTTGTCACGGGCTCTTGCGGAGTAAACACTTTGTTTTGGCTCATTCTCGTTTCCTCCGTTGGCGAGCCTTCTTTCCCCGGCTATTGCGGAGGAAACGGTTGTTTACCTTTATTTTATAAGACCCTCTGTTGGACAGCCTTCTTGCACCGGCTATTGCAGAGGGTCTTCATTGTCATATTCCTTTGGCGGGAACACAGAGATTATCGCCTCGAACTCCAAGAGCATACAGGTAACCTTTGTCGCCAGTGTTTGTGGGTGACGTAACCCTTTCAATTTCTTTTGGAGAGTAACTGTTTAACTGCTGACCTTCTACATATCCGTAGACTTGGATACCGTTTCTTCAGGGCTCTGAAGAGCAAGAGTAGGGTACGTAGTGTTGTTTTCTTTCCCTCATATCAGTACTCCCTAGTGCAGGGTCATAGGAGGGGTGTTTTACTATTGTGCTTTCTATTTACAGGGGAAGGCAAGAACAGGCTGATGTACGTAATCTCAGTATAGAGAGGCATCTTCTGAGTTCAGGCAGTCAGCGTTCTATATACAGGTATAGCGGGGTAGAGTCTGAGTGGTATTGTGCTTATAGTGTATTCCTATAGAACTGACACCAATCCTGTGTTTGTTTCTGTCTTCACAGCTCTCCCTCCCTGCTGTCCCCATCCTATCCTCCCTGTTTATTATTTTTGCCCTCACCTGATCCTTCTCTAGCCCACGGCTATTACAGCATTCTGGGCTTGGATAGATCTGGAGGTGGCCTACTTGTACCACAAGCTGATCCTGAGGACGGAGAGGATAACAGTTTCTCATCGCAAGCTTTTGCGAGCATACACAACCACTCACAATGAGAAACCTGACCCCCCCCCCCCCGCGTTGAGAAATCTCGCAGGGATGTTGATTTTCTACACTTGCGGACGGCAACTTGACGTTGACAAATGCGAGCGAGGAAAAAATCTACGCTCCGCAACGCCAAGCGGAATGTTTGGGAACTCTACGATCGCCACGTAACGCGTAGTGAAGAAAACTCTGCAAACTCCATGAGGGGAGCGGAGCAGTTTCTTTTACTTCTGGTGACTTGCATGCATGTCAAGGAATTCTCGGATTAGAAAAGAGAACAACAAAAGAGCCACCCTAAATACAGTGAGCCTTTTCGTAATCTAAAGGTAGTGGCCCTGTTGCTCGTTGACTGTCAAGGTAGGTTTTTTCACGGCATAGCTACCTGAGGTTCCCCCATAGGAAATACAGCAGTTCCTCACCTCTAAGGGCCAGATGTAGGTAATCTTGATTTACCTACTCTTAAATACCGAATCATACCGATTCGGTATTTAAGAGTAGGTAAATGGGATGTAGGTAATTTCACTTTTGAAATTACCGAATCGGAATGATTTGGTAATTACTGAATCGGTATTTGCCGATTCGGTAATTGCCATTGATTCCTATGGGCCTTAGGCCTGTAGGCCCATAGGAATCAATGCCAATTACCGAATCGGTAAATACTGATTCAGTAATTACCAAATTTGCAAGGGGGACAGGGTGTCACTTTGACACCCTGTTGCACTCCTCAATTGTGCATGGGTGCGCATGTTGCTGACATACATGTCCTTAGGGCATGTATGTCTGCAACATGGCACGTTTTTTAAAGCAAAAAAATGCTTTTTGAAGGGTTTTCATTATTTACCACCAACTTCTAGTTGGTGGTAAATAACGAATTCTTAACCCTTGTAGCATTGATTACAGTGCTACTTACATGTTGAATTACAGAATCGGTAATTTTACCAATTCGAATCGGAAAATTAAAAATTCGGTAAAATTACCGATTCTGTAATTTAACATGCCCCGACATCTCAACATCCAAATACCGGTCGGAAACGGCCGAAAATCGGTATTTTCGGCCGTTTCCGACCGGTATTTGGATACCTACATCTGGCCCTAAGTGAGGTGGGGGATTTCAAGTTTGACAGGGAGATGAGCTATTAATGTATGTCAGTTCTCAGGTTCCATTGAGCCATAATTGACTCCCAACGTTTCACTGTTTACGTGTCTGAATAATGGCACACTGGAGGTTCGGAAAATGTGTATACACATTTCTAAAAAGTTTTTAGATACATAACATAACATTTTCACAATTCAAACGATCAGACACAAATAATTAAACAAATATTGACGTACCGTATAGTATGTTTCGAGATTCTTGTAGCCATTAGTGACAGTGGCTGCAGGTTCAGGGTGTAGACGTGTATTTGCACTGTTGTACCTGCAGTTAGATACAGTATGGCTTGCGTTTAGAACAGCAATGCATTCAGTATACTAGGGCCATTGGTCTGAACCTGGGAAGGTGAGAGGTCAACAAGGGATTCAATGGGGAAAGCCACAGTTAAGAAGCGTGGCACTGGTCACCAGACCAAGCCAAGAGGACAAATGCTGTGTTGCTGTTAGTAATCTGCAATTAACACACAGCCCTGAACAGTGGGCAGCACACTCCCACAAAACAGAAAGAAACAGGGCACCTCCTCCTACAACAAGTAAACCACTAAGCCATTCACCAGGAACAACGGTTATTAAGGAGGTTTTGTGCCTCACAGACTGGAGGAGAACAGTTAAGACTGAGTCAGAAGAAACTTTATATTGAAGGAAGGAGATGGTGTTCTAAAGCAGGATCACAGTCTTTCAGCAAACGTGTTTGAACAGCAAAACACTTGCAGTTCAGCACTGAAGTGAGACAACTTTTTGAGATTTACCCTCAGTTTGGTACTAGGTTTTGCCTCACTTCAGTTCCTCTCAAGTAGGGCTTTCAGGACTTTCGAGCTTGGACGTCATAAGCAAGAGAAGGTATGACAAGTGTGACAAGTATTTGGCTCTGCCCACACCGGGAAAGGGCCAAGCCCCCAAACTTTTGGCCTAGCACACAATAGGTAATCTACTACACAACCCCTCTACTATCCTCACCCTCACACACACACCATTTGATTCCGAATTCTCCCACATTAAACCCCAGTAACCTCATACACAATCCAATTTCCACATTCCATTGCCTACACACTGAGCAGACTTTGAACCTATATGCAAAGTTCGGGACATCAGCATTCAACTCCATAAAGCTCCTCTATTGCCACTTCTGCTTAGCACCGGGCAGACAGCTCCCCATCACCGAATCTAAAGGATCATTTGATCTAGGAACACTTTCATTGAGAAAATTAGAGATCTCATCATCATATTCTATCGTACACTCAAAGGGCATCCTCCTTTGAGACCTACACTTTTTAGGCAACTCACATGAGCAGCCCACACATAAGGCACCATTCTTGACCTTGTTTTGAGCTACAAACACGCTTCTCATCCTCAAAAGGCTCCAGGACTGGTGTGATCACAATTCTCTTGCATCTCCAATGCACTGGAGAGAACCGAAATGAACTGAACGACAGTGTGACTCATTTTTGAACTTCACCATCCACTCCACATACAAGATCTCACTGCTCTGTCAAGCACAAGCGATCCACAGTTAATCTCCCTACTGAACTGCACCCTGAAAGGAAATGCTGCCAGTTATCTATCACCCCCAGATCTATGAACTATGATGAAGTAAAAACTGTTCAAAATTCAGTACATCCAAATACACCTTATTATCCATTCACAGCAACTGAGCCATGCACAAGGAAGACGTAGCTATGAGACTTATCATCCTCAAATGCAAATATAACCAGGGCATTCCACATGAAAACAGACATAATCTACATTCCATTCAATTTTAAAATAAAGACCTAAATTATGTGAAGACTATATCCAGTAACATTATCATATGAAATATTAGGTTCCTTGATGGAGTGATTGTATGATTGATTGATTGATTGACTGATGTGATGTCATTAAAATGCTAACATCGACCTCAAAGGGTATCCCCACCCACAGCGAACTACATTAAGATGTCTATTTACCAAATGCATTTTGTAGTACATTTCGCAGTACTACAGTAGTACCACTCATGACTTAGAAAATGCTATTCACAAATCTACGTGCAGTCTCTGCCTCCGCCTCTTCTATCTTTTCTGTGAGGAGATTTCTGCCCCCACTGTGGTGATCTCGGTACAAACATGGATATATTTTAATAGTAAATGTGAGCATGACGGTGGAGTGACTGGAAAATAGGGAATATATATGTCCAGTAAAGAGGGAGCTGAGGGAGGAGTAAAGAGGCGTTTAGTGTGGGTCATTCCTCAGTCCACAAAAGAATAAGCCCATTCCTCTTCATAAACTACACTTATAAAACTACTACAGTCAATAGGGTACCAAAACAGTTGTAAATGAACTCCAGCTCAAACCTGGACTAAGTCCAACACCAGACATGGCCAACTGCTGCAACTGCAGCACCCATCCATAGAACATAAAGATGGCAATGTCTTGAAAAAAAACCTATAGGAAGCACTGTAAAAATTGATTAATTTTGATTAAAAAATATATACAAATTGGATGTAGGATAACAAAAATATATATATAAATATTTGTTATTTATATATATATATATGTATATACAAGATCTGCAGGTTTGCTCAGTGAAGTCATTCTCATGCTGAAGGTCAAGGGATCTCTTTAAGTGTAAATACCCTGATAGCCCTGGCCCATCATCCACCCCTCGGTTGCGAATCTCCTGTTGATCGGCAGGACTCGTCGGAGGTCCTGCGCTAGGACTGCGCAAGAGGTTCCCAGTTCAGCTTAGAAACACCGGAGCGGAGTAGAGGTGCTCCCCCACCCACAGAGTCTACGCCGGAGGATCCTCCCCAGGGACTGAGGCAGGGGTTCCTTGGGCCATTGGACATGCTCCGGAGCGGAGGAGCTCCTCCACCCAGGAGCACCGCGCCAGAGGAATTCGGACCTGCGGTGATGCAAACCCTTCGCTGGCCTGACACTGAGCGAAGATGAGGTGGGTTGCGCAGTGGCAGGGGAGTCGAGGACAGCCCCCTGTGGCGATGTTGACAGACCCACAGAGGGATGCCAGGGACAGTAGCGGTTCCTCGACTGAGAACGTCCCTCCCCCACTGCTCGGTGCCAAGTCTCATTGATGCTCCGACTCCAGGTGTGATAATCGGGAGGCCGGGCATTCCAGAGACGAACGCCCTTCTCTCCCCTCTGGCAACATGGTGAAGGGGCAAGGTGCCCGCTACTGCTCTGAACGTGTATCGATTGGCTCCCACCTTGCTGGGAGTGGAGCTGACCCCATCAAACAAAGGGAAAAAGAGGCGAAAACTGGAAAGGAAAGGGTTTAAAAAGAAAGGGAAGCAGACAAAAAGAGAAGAAAGATCAGGCATTGTCTCAGTGAGAGACTATCACCCCTGACCCAGCTGACAGCTCTGGCCCCAGGGCAGCACATTGGGGCCTCGCAACACTATTTTCCTCTGGGAGTCATTGGCCTGGGGGAGAAGTGGTGAGCCAGCAGACATCTTGATTTGCCCTTTTGTCTGGTGAGCCAACCCCTCGGTGCATCCCACAATCTGGGGTCTTTGCTTGTCTGTGCACTGACTTCCCTATGAAGGCTGGGACACTGCCTGGAGGGACCGGAGGTGGTTGGTGAAGCCTGTTGCGACCTGATCTGTTGCCCTTAGTTGAGGCTTTTAGGTTGGATTTCACCGTCTCAGCTTGGACTACCTCTTAGTAGGAAGGTTTGGGCAATCTCTCCTACTGCATCCAGTTTGGGCAACATCTTCAGTAGGAAAATGCATAGGCTATTTCTTCATCTGTCAGAAAGGTATTTGTGCGATCTCCTATTAGGATTTCTACCAGTAACCAGCAACTGCCCAAGGTTTGGGCCATTTCTTGAATGGATATGCATGTGGACTATTCCCACAGTTAGAGCTGCATCACCCACTATGCTATTACAACCAAATTCTGACCTGGCGATAAATGCTGTCCCTCTTACACCTAACAACACTCATCCTGATACCTGTTCGCATTTACGCTAAAATTTGACTTGCACAACTCACTACTCACTACTACATCTTATGCGTTTTACAACTCACTATTTACCATGCACCTTATTTTAGACCTTTGCACATACAGTCACACAGGTTTATAGGATGTCTTTGTCTGCCTCTTTCCAATACAAGTTCAATGTATGATCACACTCACAAATGAATTCGGAGTTTGCTTACCTCAAGCACAACTACTTCAGATCTCCATATGGTACACCTTTACCTTGCATCCTTACAGCATTTTGAGCACAGTGTTACATGTGCCCATATTGTAACCATAATTATAAAATATACAACACGTGCCTGGGTATGCGCTGTTAATTGTCGTTGTTTACTAGCCAACACGGTGATTGTATGTGGAGATTGGCACTGCTTGTCTACACCGTCTCAAGTATGTATGTCACCTCCTACTAGTAGGTGAGTAGCCAAAATATCGAAATTAAAATATCGACCTACAATAATATCGATGTTTTAATTTCAATGGTACAGAATATCGCTGAAATAATTTCGATGGACAGACTATCGACCCTAAGGTAAGTAATATCAATGTTTTTAATATCGAAGTTAGTAATATCGATATCAAATATATCGATGTTACTAATATCGATGTAAGTAATATCGAAGTTAGTAATATCGATATTAAATATATCTATGTTACTAATATCGATATTTGTATTATTGTCAAGTATTTTAATAATATTTTAATATGTATATGTGATATGTTTTTTGTTAAGTGTACTACTACTTTAAAAAAATATGCATGCAATTTGTATTGGTTAATAATGTTTTTTGTAAGTTAATTTTGTGTTTCAGTACCATAGTGGGTTGTGGGTTTATAGGGGAATAGGGTGGGAAGTAATCTAATTATACTATATTATTTATAGTTTTTTATGAATTATAAATACATTTTATTTAATTGTTGTGTTTAAGTTCTGTAGCGGGTTGAGTGTTCATAGGGCAATAGGGTGGGAAGTAATTTAAATGTAATTAAGTAATAATGTATTTTTATTAATTGGTATTGATAATTATATTATTGTTAATTAAATATTAATTGGTAATAATTTTTTCTTAATTGGTAATTAATTTGTATTAATTGGCAATTATTTGTATTAATTGGTAGTTCATTTTTATTAATTGATTAATTGATAAGTTAAGTGGATTATTGTATTATTGGAGTATGTTGTGTGTTTATAGGGGAATAGTGTGGGAAGTAATTGAAATCTAATTAAGTAAATATTAAATTAATTGTTGGGTATTGATAATTAATTTATTGCACGTTAATTATTAATTGATAATTATTTAAAAATATTTTATTTGTTTATGAATACTAATTTATTGTTGTTCAATCAATAATTGGCAATTAAATATTATATATTGATATTTTAATGACTATATTAATACGTAATTTTGTATTGGTAATTAATGTTTAATAATGAATGTTTTTTGGTATATAACATTATTTAATTGTTCAATATTTGTTAATTGGTAATACTTTTTAATTATTATTATGTTTTTGTTATGACCTTTTTTAATTGTTAATTAATATTAATTCATTATTATTTATTGGCATTTATTATTAATGTATTGTTAATTAAATAGTCATTGTTAATTATGTTTCTAAATATGTTTTGGTATTTGTAAAAAGTTTATAGCTATTTAATAATTTTTACATATTTTATATTTTTATAAGTATGTTGTTTTTAACTTCTACGCTATCCAACATTTTACCTACCATTGCACTCTCTGGAGTTGGAATAGTAATTTTTACCCCTACGCTATCCCACACTTTCCCTATTGTTGCACTCTCTAGAGTTGGAATTGTAATTTTTACCCCTACCCTATCCAACACTTTCCCTACTGTTGCACTCTGTTCTGTTCATAAACTTTATTTCGATTCATCCAAGGAATCATAAAAGTATGCATTTAGATAAAAACAAATGTTACAGATTTTACAAAAGTTTTGCAGATTTACCCAAACAAGTTATTAACAAACAATGAGTTACTTCACAATATCAAAAAAGTCACTAAAACAATTAAAATCCCTCAAAGTTAACGATAAATCATAAATGCAATAGTAAAATGCAATCTGCTAATACAATTTATAGATATCACATGAAAAACCGATAGAACCTTTCACGTTGGCCTGTAATCTTACATCAGGTATATATTTCAATATTTCAATAGCGATTCCTAATGTTAAATGACAATTTAATAAAACTAAGCATGGCACCACATATAGCAGCTGTATGCAATGATTTTAAATGCTCATAGCCTTCTTTATAATTACAGGGACGAATAACCATTAATATCGGTTTAATAAACCGATTTCTCTGATTTTTGTACAAAGGGGAAAAAAAGAACAAAGTGCAAAGTGCATTGTTGAGCTTTGTTATTGCATGGGCAAAGGGGTAGCCTCTCACACCAATCCCCTTGTTTCGGAAAAGCAAAAAGGAAATGCAGTATATTTAATCGGAATCGCGTCAAATAAAAACGCCATTGCGTATGTATGGTAAAAGACAGATAAAATTGATGCCGCAATTTACCCCTATGATACTGTGCTTGTTCATTGTGTTTTAACTGACCCAAAGTATCACGATAAGTGTTCCTAATTACAATCCTTGTGTCCTGCTGAATAAATTCTGGACTTTCATAAATATGGCCTAGACCAATTTTATAAAAGGTTTCCTTCACGTATGACAGCCATGGGATCCGCATAGCATGATCCAATCTTAGGCAATCCTTCAAGATTTCTTTCGTAAGCTGCAGGTCCTCAGATAACCAGATTTTCCCCCACAGGAGTAATTGGGAGACATGAATCACATCGCTCACAAATTCTATACCCATCTCAAAATGGGAAAAATGATTTGGGGAACTGGTTGGAATTGACAAAAGACGCTTTAAAAACTTGTTCTCCATGCCTTGTATTTGGGTGGCTTTATGGGTCCCCCACACCCCCGCTCCATAGGTGGCGTGAGGCAAACATTTTGCTTTATATAAGGTCTTTAAGTCAGCAATTGGTTTTTGACCCAATTTACTTGTGAAATAGAAAAGTGCCTCTATGGTTCGCGTGGCATTTTGTACTCGAGCCGTTATTAATGGGTCCCAGCTCAAATTTTTGTTAAATAGATTACCTAAATAATTGAAATTCTCAACTTTTTCAATACTCAGGTTGTCTACAACAAACCTACGGGTTTTTGTCCCTCTAGGACCGCATACCATAACAAAAGACTTCGTGAAATTGACCCAAAGTGGCTCCGCATACTATCCCGCCTGTGTCCAGTGATGATGATAGTGGAGAGGAGGAAGGTGTGGACCAGAGACGTCAGCTCATTGAGCGCTACTTCCCTTGAAGGTGGGTGTCAACGTACGATGTTGACATGGTATGCGGGAGGGGTGGTTGGTGATGACGTCTGGATGTGTGTTGTGACTGCTGCCTGTGGTTGGCTCTGTGCTGGTTGCAAATGTGTGTGGGATATGGTAGTCATGCACGGCTCACGAATGGGTATGTTGTGACTGGTGAAAATTGTGGGGTGGATAGATAGCACAGCCGTGAAATACGGTGTGGTGTGAAGGCTGTGATGCAGTCTCCTGACATGTGCATGTTGTTCTCTTGTTCTCCTTAGGTCGCTTCATTTTCACCATGAGTACAGACCCAGTACAACAGATATATGCGATGGCCTTGGGGTGTGGGGGAGGATAGTCAGCAGAGTGAATCACAGGCTCAGGGTATGGTGAAGTCAGAGCTGGCTCCTCGCATGGCGGTACAAAAGGGGGTGGTGATGGACGGAGCATCTGAACCAATCAAACACTCACACCCAGTCAAGAGATCTGGGTTTAATCCATCACCGTTCTTTAGCCCACTCTGCCACCCCAGTTCAGACATGGTCATATACAAATCAGTCTGACCCTGTGCCTCATGGGAACAGTCCAGCCCGAACTGCCAAGCCATGCCTTCCCTGGACCGGAAACAAGCTTCCGAGGACCGATTTCTGGTATTTCAGCCTTCTTCAGCCCGGCTTGCTTGAATCTAGTGGCAAAGTGAGCAAGGGACTCACTTCTGAGCATACCCTGCCAACTTATGGCGAGCAAAGCAGTACAAAAGGGGGTGGTGCTGGACGGAGCATCTGAACCAATCAAACACTCACACCCAGTCAAGAGATCTGGGTTTAATCCATCACCGTTCTTTAGCCCACTCCGCCACCCCAGTTCAGACATGGCCATATGCAAATCAGTCTGACCCTGTGCCTCATGGGAACAGTCCAGCCCGAACTTCCAAGCCATGCCTTCCCTGGACCGGAAACAAGCTTCAGAGGACCGGTGTCTGGCATTTCAGCCGTCTTCAGGCCGACTTGCTTGAATCCAGTGGCAAAGTGAGCAAGGGACTCACGTCTGAGCATACCCTGCCAACTTATGACGAACAAAGCGGTACAAAAGGGGGTGGTGATGGACGGAGCATCTGAACCAATCAAACACTCACACCCAGTCAAATGATCTGGGTTTAATCCATCACCGTTCTTTAGCCCACTCTGCCACCCCAGTTTAGACATGGCCATATGCAAATCAGTCTGACCCTGTGCCTCATGGGAACAGTCCAGCCCGAACTGCCAAGCCAACTGGGGTGGCTGAGTGAGCTAAAGAATGGTGATGGATTAAACCCAGATCAGTTGACTGGGGGTGAGTGTTTGCTTTGCTCAAACGCTCCGTCCATCATCCCCTTTTGTATCGCTTTGTTCGCTTTAAGTTGGCAGGGTATGCTCAGACCAGACGTGAGTCCCTTGCTCACTTGGCCACTGGATTCAAGATAGCCTGGCTGATGAGGATTATGAATCCGAAACCGGTCCCAGGATGCTTGTTTCCGGTCCAGGGAAGACATGGCTTGGCAGTTCGGCCTGAACTGTTCCCATGAGGCAAAGGGTCAGACTGATTTGCATATGGCCATGTCTGAACTGGGGTGGCTGAGTGAGCTAAAGAATGGTGATGATTAAACCCAGATCAGTTGACTGGGGGTGAGTGTTTGATTTGCTCAAACGCTTCGTCCATCATCCCCTTTTGTATCTCCTCGTCTGGTGGCTGGCTGGTGCTTTGCCACTGGTTTTACCTGGCTGTTTCCTCGCACGTCCCCTCTGTATTTTGTCCAGAAGGGGGCTGCTGTGGGGGCAGCTTGCTCAGGGGACACATCCCTCTCTGTCGCCTCAGGGGATGTTTGTGGAATGATATCCTGCAGGCCACTGGGGGGAGGGGGAGGTGGTATATGGCCTGCAGGCTGCTCCCTCCGAGATGCTGCTTGCTGCCCCATGAGGTCCACCAGTTGTGCCAGCCTGTTGTCGATGGACCTTAACAGCTGCCGGTGCTCCAGTGTGTCTTGGCGTGCCTGTGCACGCTCATATATGTTCACATCCCTGTTGATGGCATCCAGGGCTTCGGCACCACAATTGGGTGGGTGTTGCTGGCCACCTTCCCTTGACCCTGCCCTCCTGTCCGGAACCTGTTGCCTCACCTGGGTCCTAGCCCAGATTCTCTCCCTGCTCTCCTGGGATGTGGAGGGTGTTTCATTGTCCAATGGGTCTGGGAGGGGTGCACAGGGAAGACTTGTTGCAATGGCGGTGGTGGTGGTGGTAGTGGCAGTACAAGTCCCGACGGCAGGGGCCACTGTTGGTGTTCTGGTCAAGGTGGTGGTGACCGCAATGTCCTAGGACAGTGAAGGCACTGGTGACACTGGTGTACTGGCTTCATCCACAGCATCCGAGGCGTCAAGGTCATCTGCTCCGGAGAGTCCATGGTCTGAGGGGGGTGCCTGGTGTTGCCGGTTGCTGACATTCCTGCCAGTTCAAGATCACCTGTTGTACAAAGGATAGAGAGTCATTGATGTGTACTTCACAGGTTGGTTGTTGTGACAATTGGGATGTCATGTCATGCAGCACAAGATTGACAAACTCATCACATTGTTGTGGTACACAGTACTGGGCATCATGACGGGTTAGGGTAGCATATGCCACTTGGCTAGGTGTCATACTGTGCTGGCCCCTCACCCAGGTACACCCCTCCCTGTGAAGATGGCTACCTACCTCTTACTTGGTGAGGCTAGCACATGGTGGAGGGACTCCATCTTGCTGGGCTGTGGGTGAAGGGGGCCTGTTGGGAGTTGTTGTGCTGGCCCCTCAACCAGGTACACCCCTCCCTGTGAAGATGGCTACCTACCTCTTACTTGGTGAGGCTAGCACATGGTGGAGGGACTCCATCTTGCTGGGCTGTGGGTGAAGGGGGCCTGTTGGGAGTTGTTGTGCTGGCCCCTCAACCAGGTACACCCCTCCCTGTGAAGATGGCTACCTACCTCTTACTTGGTGAGGCTAGCACATGGTGGAGGGACTCCATCTTGCTGGGCTGTGGGTGAAGGGGGCCTGTTGAGAGTTGTAGTGCTGGCCCCTCACCCATGTACACCACTCCCTTTGAAGATGGCTACCTACCTGTTACTTTGGTGAGAGGGGCTGTATTGCTAGCACATGGTGGAGGAACTCCATCTTGCTGAGCTGTGGGTGAAGGGGGCCTGTTGGGAGTTGTTGTCCTGGCCCCTCAACCAGGTACACCCCTCCCTGTGAAGATGGCTACCTACCTGTTACTTTGGTGAGAGGGGTTGCATTGCTAGCACATGGTGGAGGGACTCCATCTTGCTGGGCTGTGGGTGAAGGGGGCCTGTTGGGAGTTGTTGTGCTGGCCCCTCAACCAGGTACACCCCTCCCTGTGAAGATGGCTACCAACCTGTTACTTTGGTGAGAGGGGTTGCATTGCTAGCACATGGTGGAGGCACTCCATCTTGCTGGGCTGTGGGTGAAGGGGGCCTGTTGGGAGTTGTAGTGCTGGCTGCTTAGCCACATGTGACCCAGGAAATGGTGGTTGCTCTGTGTGTGGGTGGTCATGGTGGTTACATTTTGGCCCTGGCATTTACACATTTGGATGTATGTGTGCTCAACATGCATGGTATGGGGCCTAGGCGGAGTATCTTAGCAGTTGTGCAAGGAAGTACTTGGCATTGTGATTGTGGGCATTAGGTTGTACTTACCAGCCTCCATTCCCTCAGCTATTCCTTCCAGGCTTTCCGGGTGCAGTATTCCAAGCACCTTCTCCTCCCATTCAGTGTATGGTATTGGCTGGATGGGACTGCCGGTACCAGTACGCTTGGCCCGCTCGCGGTTCTTGGCCCTTATTGACTTCGCCTTTGCCTTGAGGTCGTGCCACCGCCTCTGGATGTCTCTTTTGTTGTGTGGCGCAGTCCCTGATGCGTTCACTCTGGTGAATATCCTTTCCCACATTTTGGTTTTGTTGGCCAGTGTGGTCTGTTGTACAAGGGTTCCAAACAGGTTGGGTTCTACACGTATAATCTCATCCACCATGACTTTCAGCTCACTCTCTGTGAATTTATGCTGTTTCTTGTGGGCCATGGTGTGTGCTGTGCAGGGGGTTGGGGGTGCAGGTGTGTGGTTTGTTGGGATGGTGTTGTGGCGGATGGTGAGGTGTGTGTGTTGATGTGCAGGTTGTTGTGTGGCTATTGGTGTATGGGGTGCTATGCTCTGCTGTGTGCCTCTTCCTCTCAGTTCTGCTGTGATGCAAAGGATTGTGGGGATGGGAGGGGCTCCTTTTATTTTCTTCTTTGTGGCTTTGTCCCAATGGTATCTTGCAGTCAGGTATGTTGTGGGTGTGGACCCTTGCCTGTCAGGTGTTCCACCATGGGGGTGTGTTTTTGATGTGGGTTATTGGGGGAGGGGTGTGTTCATGGTAAGTTTGGGTCCTGATTTGCTGGATTGCATGGTACCTTGCAGCCGCCATTTATTTTGCGGTCAGATAGCTGCGGGGGATTAGCTTTGGCCCTTCCGCTGTTACTTACATTTGTCGATGTTATTTTCCGCGACGGTCGTGGAGAGGGAATCTTTACGTTGACCTGGCGGTGTTATCCTAATCGTGCGGCGGGTCACTCCGCTGCACTGTCGGCAGTTGGGCCTGTTACCGTGGCCACTCCGTCCTCGGCGCTCATTTTTTTAATGGGTCCGACCGTGGTCGGCGGTCTTTGATGGCATCCCTCCGCAGCGGATGGGTTTTCTATGCTTCCGTCCGCGGTCGGCGGTCTTTGGTGACATCCGTCCACCACGGTCGGGTTTTGCTGGAGGGGAATCCTAATTGCACCGCCAGTTTCCCCACGGTGCGGTCGGACAGTCAATTCTCGCGAGTCTGGCGGTCAGGACGCTTTCCGTCCACCATTCTAATCAGCCCCTAACTGTGCAAACTAAAACAAGAGTGCTATGTCTAAAGCAGTGGAAAGAGTGATGTGGTGCTTACATCTGCCAAAAGCAGAGCAGGTCTTTGATCACAGAAGCAAAACACAAATCTTTAAACCAGACATATTTACCAGCTACAATCATTGTATGCCAGTCGAAGGTAGAAGAGTTGAACAAGAAATATTTTCCTCAAGTTTTTAAGTACCATAAAACAGGAGGCTTTGACTCTTACGATTTGATCTGCAAAAGGCAGCGTACAATTTAGTTAGAGGCCCCGACTTTGAATTGTCCTAAAGTGAACCAGAACTTTACCCAAATTATCATGGCACCACAAATGTAACCTGTTATCTAGTTTATTGTCAAAAACTAAGATTTCCGTGCTCCCAGTACTGAGTTGGCTGGGTAAATGGTGTTAATGAATGTGCTGGGAATAAGTAAATAGGCTTGGGTTTAAGAGAACATCAAAGAGACATGCTTTAACAATCCATGCCAAAGGGAAAATATATTGCCAACTTTTGGACTGAAAAGAATTTCTACACACACAATAATCAGTGCGTTCCAATGTAATGATTGGTATGATAAAATAAGCATGTCATTTATTTAAATACATTATGTTAATAACAGTTTGAAGAAACGTGATTGAAATATATTAACAGAAAATTCGCTTTATCATACTCAACATAAAGAAAAGGTTCTCAAAAATGTGAACAGCATGAATAATTCATTGCAAACACCTCAGGAGTTAAGTTTTAGTTTGGACAACTCACCGCCAAGCCACTGGGTGGCAGAAACCCTGCTCCTAACATCTCAGAGTTGATCTGGGAAACAACCATCACAACGCAACTTTTACCATGCACTACCATCACAACGCAACTTTTACAACGCAAGATCCATTACAACGCATGCCATTACAATGCATGCCATTACAACGCAGATGCTATTACAACACATGCCTTTACAACGTAAGTATGGGTAAGTATTTAATTTAAATAATATTAATTTATTTTTAAATTAGTTTCTTAAAATAATTATAATTTAAATTTATTATAATACATTTTAATATTTTAATTTAATTTTATTTAAATTAAATAATTAAAATTAAATGTATTTTAATGAAACCCCTTGGAGTTAGAATAGTAATTTTAACCCCTACACTATCCAGCACTTACCCTACTATTACACCCCCCTGGAGTTAGAATAGTCATTTTTATCCCTACACTATCCAGCACTTACCCTACTATTACACCCCCTGGAATTAGAATAGTAATTTTAAACCCCTACACTATCCAGCACTTACCCTACTTTTACACCCCTCTGGAGTTAGAATAGTAATGTTTACCCCTACACTATCCAACACTTACCCTACTATTACACCCCCCTGGAGTTAGAATAGTAATTTTAACCCCTACACTATCCAGCACTTACCCTACTATTACACCCCCTGGAGTTAGAATAATAATTTTAACCCCTACACTATCCAGTACTTACCCTACTTTTACACCCCCCTGGATTTACAATAGTTATTACAATTTTATTAAATAAAAATAAAAATATATTTAAATAAATTATTTTAAAAAATTGTAATTAAATTAAAATTAAATTAATATTTATAAAATTATATACTTACCTATACTTACGTTGTAATGGCATGCGTTGTAATAGCATCTGTGTTGTAATGGCATGCGTTGTAATGGTTTGCGTTTTAATGGATCTTGCGTTGTAAAAGTTGCGTTGTGATGGTATGCGTTGTGAATGCATGCGTTGTAACGTCATACATTCAGTTGATCTTGCCACCAAATTTTGAGTTCTTTGGTGTGTCGACAGGAAGCTTCTGCCAAAAGAGCTCAAGCAGACACAATGAACTTGTAATGTTGGACTAGCCTCCCAATCATGACCGTCCTCTCTGCATTTTGGGTCATTTGTACATTTTTCACTTTTGAGACCTAAATGGCAAACTAGAAATATTCTAGATTTCTCGAAATTACAATATGAAAATTACATTTTTGACATTTGCACATCAACGCTATTCAACAAAGGCAAGGCAATGCGGTGTTATGAATGATTCCTTAGATATCTTCAATCTCATGTGAAATCGTCATGGGAGTCACATTAATCTATGCAGAATTGAATAATTCATATGTCTCTTAAAAGTTATCATGGTATCTGCCATAATGAGAGACCTTTCCAGGAGAAACAAAGCATGTTATATTTAGGGCAGTGCTGAAGAAACTGGTAATGCAGTAAACATGAAAAGGCAAAAAGTAGATGTAACATAGCTGCACCTAGTGTTGAAAGTGCAGAAAAGATTTTAAGACAGCTAGACTCTATACCTACTATCAGAATACACTATCAGAAAGTAGGGTTGTGTGAAAAAAGGCTGGATGCCAAACTTTAATGGGGCTGTTTCAAAAAGGTAAATTTGTATAGGTGTGGAGATCTTAGCAACTAGAACAGAGATCTCTGCAGCCATAATTTCCATTAAAAGGGCAGGAAGATGGCTTTCCAAGGCGTGGTGTAGCTTGGAAGTTTGGGAGCGCTTATAAATTTGCAAATTATTTTTTTTGTCAAATCTTTGTAAAATTTGCAGATTTATGTATATGCCTAAACTATGCACTAGCCCCTTTAAACCATGGAAAGTGTCAGAAATTAGTCCAGGGCTGGCATAAAGTCCCTTCACGGGTGGACTGGGGAATGTGTAATTTGATCACTCCCAAATTTGCTGAGGAGTAGGAAAAGAACATTTCCACAGGAAAAAGTGCATTTGCACAGGGCATTTTATTCTAACAATGCAGAATCTTCCACTAAGGAGAGCTCTGTACGGGAGGAAAAGGAGCGCATATACAGTCACATGCCCTTCCAAAGAGTATGCCTGGAAACGTGCACCGGTTGCAGGTTTCAATACGTACTATGGAAAGTGTTTGTGAAAAGAAAAATATTTGAATGAAAGACATTCATTCAGAGATCCCGCCCATATTTTTCCTACTTTTTACTAAACTTATGGTAAGTTTTGAGTCCATCTCTCTTTTTGCTGGAAGAAATCGAAAGAGATACCATTTATCACCCTCGATAGACTGGGTGCCTGTAGTGTCGAGGTTAGGGCCTAGGACAGACCAGTCTACACGACACACATGTGCTGTTAGTGGCTAGCACGTAACTTAACCACGCCCAGAGCCCCAGGCTTTTTATTCGCACTCTTACGTCCCCAACGCTCACGCTGGGCTAAACCAACCCCTCTACGCTAGAGGGAACAAATTGAATAACAGTGGGAGGGGGCGTGCGCTGCAGTGGTACACCCCACTGCCAGCAACACTACATTCCTCCTTTACCTAGGAATAAAACAAAACTTGAGCACCATAGCACACGGATATATTGCCATAGTCATTGGGTGTGCTGTTAACAAACATCAAATAACTTCTTTGACAGTCTCAGTTAAGTATGTCTCTGGCAGAGTATATGGAATCATCACATGATCAAACAGGGTAGGATACAAAAACAAAGAACAGTCTTACTTTACTCTCGGCGGGGGTCACCGTCGCGGTCTGCTTAGCGCCAGCACTGTGCCACAAAGTCTCGGTACCTCTGGGAAGGTCTGGGGCACGGGCGCAGGCTGTATCTTGCTTGGCTTCGCCCCTCCGGCGTGTTCTGGGAGGGCTCTTCAGCATCCTCGGGGGTGGGCGGGAGGATGAGCCTTGGAAGAGGGGAATGAGAGGTTTGTGATCGGTGATCACTGAGAACGGATGTCCATAGAGGTAGATGTGGAAGTGGCGGCATCCCCACAAAATGGCGATGGCCTCTCTTTCGATCTGCGAATACCGTTGTTCGGTGGGCGTCAGGGTGCGGCTGGCGTAAGCAACTGGGGCCCATTCTCCGCATGCTTGCGGTTGAGACAGAACGGCACTGATGCCTGTCGGGCTGGCATTAACCACCAGTTGTGATTCGTGTCGCGGGTCGAAGTAGGCCAAGGTGGTGTCCGCCGATAGAGCTGCCTTGGTCTTTGCAAAGGACTCCTGCTGTTCCGGGCCCCATGTACAGGGGGCTGTTGATTTTGTGAGATCACGAAGGGGGCCCGTCAAGTCCGAGAGGTCCCGGATGAACCGCCCGCAGTATGTCACCATGCCCAAGAAGCTGCAGACGACTGTCACTGATGTGGGGGCTGGTGCGTTGTGAATGTCTTTGACCTTCTCCGGGTCCGGCCCAACCCCTTGATCAGAGAACTTGTACCCGAAAAAACTGATGTCTTTGCGTAAGAACTCGCATTTGTCCTTGTGGAGGGTCAGACCTCTTTCCTGCAGCCGGGCGAACACCGCCTGGAGGCGTCGGATGTGTTCATCTAAGGTTGGGGCATGGACCAATATATCATCGCTTACATTGAGCACACCGTCGAGGCCTTTTAGGACATTGTGGATGATGTTCTGAAATACTTCAGCCGCACTTGATATGCTGAAATTTAGCCTGGTATACCTCCAGAGGCCAGCATGGGTGGAGAAAGTCGTGATTGGGCGTGAGTCAGGGTGAAGGGGGATCTGGTGGTATCCCGACCTTAAGTCCATCTTGGAGACCCATTTGGATCCTGAGAGCTCACCGATGATGTCGTTGATAGTCGGTGTCAGGTGGCGTTCTCTTTTGATTGCTAGGTTGGGGATGCGCATGTCTACGCAGATTCTTACCGCCTCGGGTTGCTTTGGCTTCTTGGCGACCACAATGGGGGATACCCATGGCGTGGGCCCGGTCACTCGTTCAATGATGCCGGCTTGCTCGAGCATCCACAGCTCCACCTCCACTTTCGGTCGGAGGTGAAAAGCAATTTGCCTGTGTCGGAGGGCTACTGGGGCCACTGACTGGTCAATGTGGAGTCGGACCGGGGGTCCTCTCAAGCAACCGATGCCTTCGAACAGCGAGGGGTGTTCTGCCACCAGGTGATCCAAACCGTGGGCCTGTACTGTTAAGGCAAAATGTATCAGTCCGAGTTCCCGCCCCGACTTACAACCAAGGAGGAATCCTGACCCTTCTTGGGATACATAGATTTTTGTATGTAGCTGTGCCGAGTCATGGGACACTGTGGTCCGGAACACACCGCACAGGCGCAGTGGGCGACGGGTCCCATAGGCGAACACTTGCACTCTGGTGGGGTGGAGTGTTGGAGCATTCTCCAGCTGCTGATACACGCTGGCGGCCATAAGATTGATAGTTGCGCCTGTGTCGATGAGAGCGGTGACCGTTTGGCCATGCACTTGGACGGTGCACATCGGTTCAGTAGACGACGTGGCTGCTAAGGTGTTGAGCATGCGCACCACGTGGACGGATGCGGCGTCTTCTTCATCGTCATCCATGTCGCTGCTGGTGGGTGTGTGTGTCTGTGGTGCCACTTGTCGTACTCTCCCGGGTGGGCCACCCTGTTTCTTCCTCTGCGACGACAGGCAAACGCTCGCAAAATGATTGGCCTTGCCGCAAGCGCTGCAGATTTTGCCTTGGGCGGGGCATGCTCCTTTGTGGGGCGTGGCGCCTCCGCACCACATGCATGCCTGGTCGTGGGCGGTTTGGGCCGGTTTCGGCCATCCTTTGCGGGGTGGCTTCGTTCGGTTGTCTGGAGCACGTGACTTGATGGCGCACACGGGTTCTGTTTTAACTGTAACGGCCGGCTTCGGTTCCATATGGGCAGCCAGGCTTTAGAAAGTTCTTTGGAACGCACCAAGGCTAGGATGTCGCGCATGGACATGGCATCCGTCTCCAGTACTCTTTCCCGCAGCTTTAGGGAGGCGCACCCCTGTATGAATTGGGCTCGGATTTCGTCTTCCGCGTCCGGGAGGGTGCACGTGCTGGCTAACTTCTTGAGCCGGGCATAGAATACATCTACGGATTCCTCTGGGAGTTGGCGGGTTTGACGGAGTAGAAAACGTTCGTAGTCCGCGCTGGCAAATGGTTCAAAATACCTTGTGATGGCGTCGCGCAGGGTGTTGTATGTGTGGGGCGGGTCTCCCTCCGTGATGTCCTTGGCGATGTCATGGATGGCTTCTCCCCCTAGGTGCAAAAGCATTGCGTGGCGTCGCGCGACGGCGATATCCGCCGCAATGAAATAGTTCCCCAGACGTTCCACCCACTTCCTCCACCGGGCAGCTTGGGAGGGGGGTGTCCCCGTGACAGAGAAAGGTTCCAGTGGAGGCACATTGGCCATGACGGCAGACACAGGCTAGCGGGGCGACAGGAGGCACTCCAGACGACAGAGCAGGGCACTGTGGGAGCACGTGGGCGCTCGTGCTGCTCCGCGTTGCACACTGGAGGCGTGGAGTAGGGTGCTCCCAGCGCATGCGCTGGGCCGCTGGGCCTGTGCGGGGCTGAGCTGGGCAGCGAGGCGCGGCCTGTGGCCGGATGCAGCAGGCGGTAGCGGGGAGGATCCGCTTGGGGTACCTGTGGGCAGCGTTCCAGTCCTGGACAGCAGCAGGTAGGCCGGCAGGCATCCGTTGCTGCTGGGATGGGCTACAGCGGGCAGGCAGCGGCCGCAGGGGCTGAGCGGTGGACAGGAAGCCACGTGCAGGAGCGCACGGCGTTGGGCGCCGGGTAGCAGGCAGAGGGCAAGAGGGCGCACAGGCCGTGGCGGTGCAACAGGGCACGCGGCGGGGTGGACAGATGGACCACCGTCGTCGCCAGCGTAGTGTCGAGGTTAGAGCCTAGGACAGACCAGTCTACACGACACACATGTGCTGTTAGTGGCTAGCACGTAACTTAACCACGCCCAGAGCCACGGGCTTTTTATTCGCACTCTTACGACCCAACGCTCATGCTGGGCTAAACCAACCCCTCTACGCTAGAGTGAACAAATTGAATAACAGTGGGAGGGGGCATGCGCTGCAGTGGTACACCCCACTGCCAGCAACACTACAGTGCCCTCTGTGTCATTGGTAGTTAGGCTGTGAAATGGTTCACTTCTTTCTGTGCAACAGATTGCAAAAGGTAAAATGAACCTCCTACCTGTCCACCGCGATGAACATAACTGTTGGTGTACCATCAGACTAGGTATTGCCTCCAGCCCTTTTCAACAGCTATGAGATTTCCCTCAAATATCTATTGCATACGTTTAGTGTGCTGTATTGTATGTATGAATATATTACTCAATTATTTCCCAGAATCACGAAAGATACAGGTAGCGGTAAGGAATGTCATAGAATGTTCGTAATTAATCACAACTCTTAGACAAAAAAATGCACCTAGGCTTCCATCACCCCACCTTGCTTCCATTTATGTGCCCTCCTTTCTAGGGCCTGCCTCTATTGCCTCTCAAAATATGTGCTACTTAAGGATTCTTCTTAATTTCAGCATGCCTTTAGTTCCACATGTGAGTGGCATCAACAAAACAGTGTTTTTGTTTTACCATGTATACATCCTTTCAGGAATCCTATTCCAATTGCTAGTATCCCACCTATATTCCTAAGGCCTGATTTCCAGACTTGATGACTGCAATAGAGTACATGGCTTTCTTCCTTCAAAGGCAAGAAGCTAGCTCCAAAAATGCAAAATTTTCAGCCATTTCACATTCACATCTTGAAGCTCCACACCAACCTCTCCCTCACGCTGATGTCACTCTACATTCCCCCGAACAAGTAAAGGGTCACATTAAGGGCATTATTCCTGGGCTCAAGGCCCTTCCTGGGCAGGCACCCACCTACCATACCAGTATGCTAATGTCATAACAGTGGATTCGACGTCTGCAATAGCATTACGTCCAATAGCAATAAACACCTGTTATTCAGTGACAAGATACCCTTTTTGGGCTATATCATGTTATGTCATCAATTTGAAAAAAAAGGCTCATCACTTACCTGGTGTTTGTCCCGAAGCAGTAACAGCAGACACTGAATTTTAAACCTAGATAGTCCAATGCTGCATCCAGCACCAGAACCTGCTGCTCTGTTCTTAGGTGAATGCTAAACTAAGTGCACAGAGTGTGTATATATGTAAGTACAAGACATTGCCAAAGGGCATGACCAAAGGGCATTCTTTCTGCCTACACCTCTCCACCCTCCGCTCATTGATGGCAAGAGGTCATAACTAGCAGTATTTTAGTTTGGTAACAACTCCAACTCCAAACAATTAACTGAACAATCTTTGTAGAAAGAAAGCTTTATTTTACCTTTGCTCTCAGCACATTGGAATGTGTTGAAAAAAAACCACAGGGCCTCTCTTAAAAGAATACTGTTAAAGTGACATTATGGTTCCAATACCAAACCTGAATATAGTGAAGATTACTGCTCATAATTTTACATATGGTGATGAAATTTCAAATGGCAACAAATGACATCACTGATGACATCAACAATTACATAATTTATGACGTCCCTTATGATGCAACAAATAGGAATGAAAAGCCACAATTTAGGCTCTTATCCTTACACATCATCCACTAGAAATATTTTTGTGACAAATAGGTAGTCAAAAGCCTATTTCATGACCTAAATTCTGTATGCTTCCTTTCACACCTAACCCACGGGGTACAAAATGGACAATATTCTGCACTGGTTCTAAAAGTCGATTATGAGTTTGGCAGTGCGGGAGCAGACCACCATGCAGGCAGCCCACTCCTGCCCCGCCAAACCTGTGTGGGCACTGTCAGCCAGATTACGAGATTCCTCGTGTATGGTGGGCTTTTTCGGGCAGTCCCACCATGGTGCATCTTAAAATTGGCACCACAATGCAATTGCCAAAAACAGTTACTGCATAGAATGGACTGTAAAAAGTTTATGCAGTGCAGTAACTGGAGTGCATGCACACAGTGGGCACATGTTGTGCCACTCTGCATGCATCCCCATGCACATGGGCAACAGGAGCTCTCTAGGGTCACCTTTGTTTCAGGACTGCCAACCTTGTCATGGAAGAAATAAATCTGAGACACCACTGGCGGGCCTGAAACTCGCAATATGCATGGCGGTGCTGCCAGCATATTACAGAGCCAATGACCACCACGTCACCACCAAGGAACAGCAGTTTCCTGGCAGTTGCGGCAGTCTGACTGTCAAAGTTGTAATTGGGTGGTTGGACCGCCGGTGCAGCAGAGGCTGAACCCCCACCGCCGCACCCCAGTGAGTCTGGCCAATAACTTTGGTGCTGCTTGACGAATCGTTGCTAAATTTTCATAAAACTTCCCCTTTTTGGTTCAGCTAGTGTGTTGAATGTTTTGGGGTGATCTGTCAAATGGGTCCAAGAAAAAAGGGGGGTCTCAAAACATGCTTTGCCCGTAATATGTCTATGAGGATTTTTCATTTTTTAAAATTGTTTTTATTAAAACAATAATAAAGTGGCAGTACATCTCATGGCATAAATCAGGCAATTTCTCAAAACAATGAAATCACATAATACATTCACAGCAGACTATGTTAACTGTGTGCAGAACTTATCATCCCTCTAATTTACCCTTCCTGTAACCCTCAACTAGTTCTTCACCCTTCTTCTTCCTCCTCGTCTGAACTCTCCCCCTCAGACTCCGGCAGTGGGTCACAGATGTCTCCACGAAAGTGATTCCACATTGTCCAGACTTTATTCCACTTTCGTGGGCTGCCCCTGGTTGCATATACTGTTCGTTCAGTGACCATCGTTAAGTCCATATTTCTACACCATGATGCCAAAGTTGGAGTATCCGCTGCCCCCCATTTCTGAGCAATATCACCCTTAGCAATTAGCAGTCCCAACGTAACCCAAATCTGCATGTAACGTGAGAGGTCGTTAGGCTCCCACACATTCAGCAAACACCTCCTCGGGTCTGGTAAGAGTGATACTTCCGTTGTTTGTGATATGGTGCGCATTACCTGTCGCCAATAGCTTGCCAAAACCGGACAATCCCAAATAGTGTGTAAAAAAGTTCTCTCCTCCCCGCACCCTCTGAAGCAGAATGGGTGTGCTGCTCTTTGCAGTTTGTGTAAGGTGGTTCTCGTGCAGTATATGCGGTGAAGGAACTTAAATTGCACCAGCCTGAGCCTACTAGATATTCCCACCTCTTTAGGCGACGCTAGTGCTTCCTGCCATTCCTGATCATCAAATTCTCCCACTTCTGTTGCCCATTTGGCTCTAAGTGTTGCTGTGGGGTCTGGTAAGTTATTCAGTAATTTCCGATATGTGAATGAGGTGGCCCTTTCCTCCATGAACTCTGTGAGTAGCCGTCTTCCATCGGGGAGGCCTCTGGTAATTCTGTCGCTGGCGGTATCACTTTTAGCAAGGCATGTCGTATTTGTATGTATCTCATTTTTTCATTCGCGCCTAGTTGGTACTGTTGTTGTAATTGCTCAAAGGGCATCACCGTTCTGTCGAAAGTGAGCCCATATTACTATCGATGCCCGGGCTGCTGGCGCAAGTCGCCTCTTAGTTCCCATTCTGAATAGTTACCAAATAAAGAGACGGGCGCTGGAAGCAGGAATCACCAGAACAGGATTTATTACTCATGAGGAGAGCCTGTCATTTCGGACACGAAACACAGTGTCTTTCGGGAGGTGCTCTAACAATTTCTCTGAGACATCGCCTTTTATACCTTACAAAACATTCCTTATTACAATAACAACATTGTGAAACAAGGATAAGACATCCCCATAATCTTCGTGTCAATCCCACCCCACATACATCCATAATAGAGGCCCTTAGTCTGCCGATAAGAGGAGGGGGCAATCACGCAGCTGTGTGTTCCGCCGATTCTTTGGATGTGTGCGCCTGATCGTATCCCAGGGGGTGGGAAGGCCAGGATCAATAGTGGGCCCTTTGAGGAGGAGTGACTTCATACAATAAGGGGCAGTAAGCAGTATCTCCCGGCTTAGACGATGGCCTCGGACCTGTGTGGACAGTCAATTGTGGAGGGAGGGTTTACCAACAGAGGGGTTATTCATGAAAGGAAAGGAGGTGTTTGGTCAGGCGCGAGCGTGACTCCCAAGGACAGAGTCTTGCAGAAGAGGAAGGTTTATGACTTGCCCATGTGAGGGAGGAGGGGGGAGCCAGGGTGCGCACAGGGACAGAGTCGCACAGAGAGAGAGGTCTTATGACCCGTACATGAGAGAACGGGGGCAGTCAGACACAGCTGGGGGGTTATGTCAGCTGAGGCGAAGGATGCTTCTTCGAGAGGAAAATGGGGGGGTGAATGGGTCAAGCAGGAGGGTTACTTTTCAGAGCAGGGTCGCGCAGGAGGGAAGCCGGGAATTCCAACGAGCGGGCAAAAGGCCATGGTGCCTAAAATGGCTGTCATGTACATATGGGCACGGGCTTTTACTGGCGGAATGATGCGGTCAATGTTTCACGGTATTCATGGTGCCTACAGGGAGGGGAATGGAAAAAGGCAAATGAACGCCGCTTATGTACATTAATTTTTCTAATTTCCACAGTCGCCGCTTTTTACATAAGAAAGTTCATTTCCTAATTGATGGGTGTACATATAAACATGTGTGGTTGATGAAATAGCATTTGTCAATACTAACACATTGCATATGATCATGAACAGTTTGATGCGATTGGCAGAATGCAGCACATAGGAAATTGTATTTGCAAAACGTACTACATAGTATAAATGCTTCTGACTTTAAAAAAATGTGACCAATGAACATTTTGACCAAGTAGTTGAGGGAGGAATTCAGTCCAATAAGATCTCTTCGTCACAGTGTCTTTTTAACAGTGAGCCATCACTGGTAGGCTCTAGTCCGTGTCCTTTTGTTGGCGCTGTTGAGCACCGGCGGTGGAGCTATAGGTCCAGCTCGGATTTAACCTTTCGCGTTGCAAGGTGCGGTCTGTCCTCTGCTGTTAGACCACAGTCCTGTTCCCTAACCAATCCTTTTAGTGGCGCCTTATGCTCGGCACTTATATTTCCGTGGCATAACCCCATTTCCACCTAAGAGCTGTTCTTCCTTTCGGCAAAAAGTCACGTGGAAAAGAGGGTATGTGGTTCAATAGTCGATGGGAGAGAGAGCGGAGTGGGGTCAGATTTCCTGGGACACACCAAAGGGACCAAGGGAGCAAAGGATAACAAGCAAGCAGGCCCATCAATCGGGCTCGAAAAGGGGGACGGAGGCTTCAGGCACACGTGGGTTAGCGGACAGAGAGCTTCAGGACAGCCCTTCATCCTTTCGTTTATCGCCTTTGAGAGGGCTGCCTCGTCCCGTATCTTGTTGCGCTGCGGCTCCACCTTTGGTCGAGGATGCATGTGTCTCATGATCTGCAGCCAGGCTGTGCGCCACGTCCGACCCTTCTCCTCCGATGATCGTATATCTTTGAATGGGTACAAAACAAGCTTTAGAGAACTGGCAGGAGAAGACATTTATGCATGTGAATTCCTCCTTCAATCCTACGCACTTGGGAGATACGTTCATCGGTCACAGTCAGAAGTTTATTACCATGCAGTGTATATGTCGGCATTCCTACTGAGTTCATGCCAAGTTTATTCATCGTCTATTCATGGCACAAATGGAGAGAAATCAGACTCCTATCAACTGCGCATTTCATCAAATTCAACATTTCGGAACCTCCAGCGGAGATTTGTCTTTCTAACCCGAGCCTTAACAGTCTAACATTTCCCTTCAGAGCTGGCTAACCCTTTCAAACAGGGCGGGGGTGCTATCATCGGGAGGGGGGGGGTAAACAGACTTTCATCGAGGAGCGACAGTTAATCAAGGCCATCAGTTATACCTCGGGCGTAGCTGATATGGAGCAGGGGTCAATGGGAGAAGCGGGGACGCTTTGAACATTCTCGCTTGAGTACATAAGGGTGGGGCAACCTGGACATTGGGGATCAATCTGGGCATTGGGGATCGTATTTCTAACGAACTGAAGAATAGGAAGCCATTGACATGTAGTCCCCCCTATAAAAGGCCAGATTGGGGGATATCAGTCGTCTTACCTGCCCTTTGTTTCTTAGCCAATTCAAGTTCATTTATTTTGCAGAAAGGAGAGGTAGTAATATGGCAAGTCACAATCGTTTTAGTTTCTGTCAATTTTGCTGAACACCTTTGCATTCAAAAAAGGAACCCAATTAGGCTGGTGCCGACGAGGCACAATTTTACCACGAAAAGGAAGAGGGAATAGGGAGACTCTCATAGAGAGTGAGAGTCGTCCGCAACCTAAACGAGCCATTCGGTACACGCATGACATGTAGAGAGAGAGAGAGAGAGAGAGAGATAGGGAGATAGAGAGGGAGAGAGAGAGAGAGAGAGAGAGAGAGAGAGAGAGACGTGTACAGTAATGGGTCATTTAGTGCGCTCACAACACAGAACAGCAGGGGTCAGGTAACACAGAGACGCGAACAGAGGGGAGACATAAACCCATACATTACATACACACAAACTCATTCAAAGAAAGACAGTACATGTATTTCATACAAAAAGGTTCATGACAAAACATAAAACAGTTATTGGCCAAAAAGATCTTTCTGCATGTTGCGCATCTTTAATATTCTGTTTATCTACGGGCTGAGCTCTTTTTACCTTTTCCTCCTCTTTCCTCTCGTTTGCTATCTTTGCGAGTGTTCTCGATTACTAATACTTACACCTCGGTCAGCCGGTCAGAAATTAACCTGGTCAGACTATTGCCCATGGTTGGATCTTAAACCACTTTAGAGTTTCTTCTTTTGATGAGAAGTTCTCCAGGCTGGGGCAACGGAGGGTATTGATCGGGAGAACAGTCGGACAGCTTGGCTATATCTATAAGAGTGCGAGAAGGAGGTGGTACATTTTGAACATCAACAACATTCCTACTTTCCCAGACGGGTGGTGCCTAGGTAACCCTTACCCCGGGACTTTTCCTTGTCCTTTCTCTATCTAATTAAATGTCATAGGTGCACTATCTGGCGTGCTGGTCCGAGTCAAATTCCGTCATACAGTACTAATCCGTCAAGTCTCTATGTCAGTCCATCCTCCCAGTCGCTATGTTCTAAGGAGGAACAGTCATATCTAAGTCTATGTCTTTCGAAACTCGTTAGCATAAGTACTATGCTCAGATCCCCTCCTTCCCCTTTCGTCGGTCGTTCGATCATCACTCCTCCATACTTCAGCCGATGTTCCGGCGCAACCTGCAGAAGGGAGGAGAAAGAAGGGGGTGGGGGGGGCAGCATTCGGAACACATCAAACCACATAAATCCGAAAATGTTTTTACCCACCACATACTCGACCTATCTCCACGGGGTGCATTCTCTACCATCTCGGCGTTTAAGCCCAGAGGGACCAGTAGTGTTTAGATAGATAATCGTCGATGGTCTGCGTATCTACATGAATCACTTGATCGTGGCCTTTTAGGTCATGTGCGAGGGTGGTGGTCAAGTGACATTTCTTTGGTATCACTTAAGGGCGTCTAAAACACTTTCCGGCTGCCTGCGACACATAATGTAACTGCTAAGTATCGGGCCTTTTTTTAACCTTCAACCTTAATCATGCTGCATGTATTTTACTTATGTCGGTGACAGTAGCCATACATTTCGACCACATTCATCAATACAAAACGCTACGATTATATTTGCGTGTTCAAAAAACTTTAATGAAAATGTTGGCCCACAAATACGGGCCTACAACCCAGGGGGCCGGCTACGGAGCAGACTGGAACTGTGCGTAAGAGGAACGAAGTCGGTGGCCATTCATTTCATAAAGTGCAGCAGTGCAATAAAGTCGTATCGAACTTTCTTAAGGGGCGAGTATAATGCGTGTCAAGAATTCAAGCTTTCAATAATATCATCTCATTATCCAACTATTTACTCTCAAGACCTAACGTATATCAATTCATTGTCCAAATGCTCAATCAGTGCCTATTTCATACCAATTCATTGCTTCCAACACATAATTAGTACCCACCCTAAATCAATTCACTGTCCCAGCACATAATCAATATCCATCTTATATCGCTTTTCCCAAGCACATAATCAATATCCATCTTATCTACTTTCATTGTCCAAAAACTGCATACATATCTTGGAGCATCAAAGCTGAGCAATCAGGGTGCAACAAGGATTTTTTAAAAAGTCTCATTTTGTACCGGCGCCATTTTGGGAGAGGTCAGGCAAGTCCCAGTATAGTCAGATTGCCTCCACTGACTCGTGGTTGGACCAGAACCTCTTTTGGCAGTTCAAAAAGTTTTTCGTAATGGGGTAACAGACTAGCAATACGGACCATCAGTCAAAAAGTGGGGAGGGCGGCAACAATCTTTCCTACCGGGTCATTCTGGTGTTCCACCGGAACTGAACAAATCTGTATCTTTGCTGCATTTTAGCCATTTCCAAACTGAGGCTGGCGCCGGCAGGAGTGCGCCGACGTCTCGTGGCTCCATCGGAGGACGGGGGTGGGGGGCGCCTCGTGGAGAGGTTGGCCCCCCCGGCTCTTTTAGAATCTTCAAGGTTGAGGAGCACAGGGCGTGTGCCCGTCCCGGGCAAAAAAACCCGCTTTTTGATCTGGACCCTCTTCAAGCAGGAGCGTTGGGGTGTCGCTGGAAGCCTCCACCTGGAGGGAGGTGGGGGAGGCTCGTTCGCGCCGCCTCCCCCTTCCAGCGACCCCGCGCCGTTCTTCGGCTCCAGCGCTTCGGTATTGGCTGTGCCAGGCAATGAAGATGGGGGGGGGGGGTCGGAGGCAGCAAGACATCCCCCCCCTTTCGTGGCGGGACTACCTGCAACTATCAGGTGTTGCCACTGGCGGGACTGCCTGCAACTCTCCAGAGTTGTCCAAGCCATAATTGAAAAAGCGCTGCCGACCTCGCCTTGGCTTCGGCCTTTGATGATGGCCGGATCAGGCAAGAGAGGGGGGGGGGGTCGGTGGCTGAGGCAAGACATCCCCCCCCCCGTGGCCTGCAGGGCAGCAGAAGAGGGGAAAAGGGGAGACCATTACGATTTTCGGGCCGTCCGCCCTACAGCCTCCCCTTCCAGTGGCGGCCAGCCAGGCCCTGCCCTGCACGCATCGAGGCCTCGCCTTCCGGATGGGCGTAACCGTGGACCCGTTGCACTTCGGGAGCTTCCGGAATGGGGGTAGGTATCTATTGATTTGTATCTATTTCATGTTACCGTTATTTGGGCGTGGTGGGCAATGAGGCAGACATGTTTGGAACAGGAATAGGCAGTGGAGCCTAGCTACCTCGTGGCTGTCTTGCCGTCAAGCTTTCGCCATTTTATATTTCTTATTACAAACTATTCCTAATGTTTCTTATTTTTAGTGAAGTCGAAAGCTCATCAGGGGGTTACTGACTTAGCCCGATTTCTTTTATTTTTCCTTCCTTTCCTTAGCGTGTTTCAAGCTAAAGTTTCTGTTAATAGGGTGCGGTGATCACTTCATATTTTTATATGTCCTTTCATTAGGGGTACTCCTGGACGGACCAGATGAGTTACCTCCAATAAATGGTCCGGGTGGAACTAGATTATCAATCAGTGGGGAACACATGTCCCTTCATTATGGTATCATCCTGGACGGACCAAATGATGTACCTCCAATCACTAGGGTAGCCTCCTGGACGGACCAGATGGCCTACCTCCAATAAATGGTCAATGAGTGGGGAGCATATGTCCCTTCATTAGGGTAGCTTCCTGGGCGGACCAGGTGAGCTACCTCCAACAAATAGTCAATCAGTGGGGAGTGGATAGGCCTGACGAATCATAAAGGGGCATAACCTACCCTTTACTACTTGCAAAGACTAGACAGAATATTTCTATTCCACGTTATTTGCAAACAGAAAATACCCCAAACGAACAATTCCTTGGACAACAATGTCCAGTCAATCAATCAATCAGTGGGGAGAAAAACAGGCATGACGGATTACAATGGGGACAAACGTCTGCATTACCTGCCCTTCGCTATCTGCAGAGGGAGACAGAATATTCCTATTCGTCTCTGTTTGTGGACAGGGAAGATCTCAAAGAGCAACAATCGATATTCAATCGATATCAAACAATCAGTGGGGAGAAAGGTAGGCATGACGAATCATAAAGGGGCATTACCTACCCTTCTCTATCTGCAAAGAGAGACGAACGTTCCTATTCGCCGCTGTTTGCAAACAGAGAATGTCTCGTTCTCAAGAAGAGAACCAATATTTCAAGTAGCAACCAAAGCTAAATGAACCAATAACCAAACAATATCAGTATTTAAATACCGATTCCAATACAATCAATCAAACAATCAGATGGATAAAACCATCCTACCAATCAGGCGTAAAACGCCCTACTTAATCTTACCCGGACCGGACCATATGGACAGTTCTTTGTCTTCCTCCTCCAGCGCCCGATCGTTCTCTTACTCCATGCAGCATTCCCGTGGGATTCCAGTCAGGACAATAGGTCACTCGAGAGAGGTCCGTTCAGAATCGGTGAAGTTCATTCAATCGGCAGCCGGACGAGGGCCCTCTCAAGGCAGGTATACTCCAATCATTTAGATGTTCACCTCATCATCTGGATCTCTCTTACTGGACCTTATGTCACTGATGGGCCCCGCGTTGGGACGCCAATTGTCGAAAGTGAGCCCATATTACTATCGATGCCCGGGCTGCTGGCGCAAGTCGCCTCTTAGTTCCCATTCTGAATAGTTACCAAATAAAGAGACGGGCGCTGGAAGCAGAAATCACCAGAACAGGATTTATTACTCATGAGGAGAGCCTGTCATTTCGGACACGAAACACAGTGTCTTTCGGGAGGTGCTCTAACAATTTCTCTGAGACATCGCCTTTTATACCTTACAAAACATTCCTTATTACAATAACAACATTGTGAAACAAGGAAAAGACATCCCCATAATCTTCGTGTCAATCCCACCCCACATACATCCATAATAGAGGCCCTTGGTCTGCCGATAAGAGGAGGGGGCAATCACGCAGCTGTGTGTTCCGCCGATTCTTTGGATGTGTGCGCCTGATCGTATCCCAGGGGGTGGGGAGGCCAGGATCAATAGTGGGCCCTTTGAGGAGGAGTGACTTCATACAATAAGGGGCAGTAAGCAGTATCTCCCGGCTTAGACGATGGCCTCGGACCTGTGTGGACAGTCAATTGTGGAGGGAGGGTTTACCAACAGAGGGGTTATTCATGAAAGGAAAGGAGGTGTTTGGTCAGGCGCGAGCGTGACTCCCAAGGACAGAGTCTTGCAGAAGAGGAAGGTTTATGACTTGCCCATGTGAGGGAGGAGGGGGGAGCCAGGGTGCGCACAGGGACAGAGTCGCACAGAGAGAGAGGTCTTATGACCCGTACATGAGAGAACGGGGGCAGTCAGACACAGCTGGGGGGTTATGTCAGCTGAGGCAAAGGATGCTTCTTCGAGAGGAAAATGGGGGGGGTGCATGGGTCAAGCAGGAGGGTTACTTTTCAGAGCAGGGTCGCGCAGGAGGGAAGCCGGGAATTCCAACGAGCGGGCAAAAGGCCATGGTGCCTAAAATGGCTGTCATGTACATATGGGCACGGGCTTTTACTGGCGGAATGATGCGGTCTATGTTTCACGGTATTCATGGTGCCTACAGGGAGGGGAATGGAAAAAGGCAAATGAACGCCGCTTATGTACATTAATTTTTCTAATTTCCACAGTTCCCCTATCCCACAGGTCTCCCACCGTGGATATGCCTATATTATCCCAGTGCGTGAAGCCTTTACTACGTCTTAAATGCCCTAATCTTTTGGTGTCTCATAATGGGGTCAGTTTGGTTACCACCCCTCTCCAGCCCAATTTAGCTTGTGCTGTGTGCCAGATCTGGGCCGTGCGTTTATTAGGGCCCACCAACTTCGAGACTGAACCTTTGTTATATAGTACTTCTAACATATTATGTGTTCCCAGTTGTTCCCTATCTGCCCTATACGCTGGGTCAGTCTGGGGTATATGGATACAGTGATTTATTATTTTAAGTTGCGCCGCCCAATAGTACAATCGGAGGTCTGGAAGTGCGATTCCCCCATCGTACCAGCTTTTATGGAGTTTCACTTGAGCTATACGGGCTGGTCGGTTACCCCATAGAAGGAGTGTCACTTTTCAGACCAAAAAAGAATCATTACTGCAAAAGCACAATCCCTGAGCTTTGCGTCCAAAGTTCTCCAGGATAAACTGCAATGCCCTTCATATGACCACCTGCTAAAGGTAATGGCAGCCCAAGTGTTACCATCACTCTCATACGGACTGGAAATATGGCATGGAAAAGAAGCAGCCATTTTAAATACTCTCCAGACAAAAATATACAAATCTGTATTCAAATTATACAACGGATCAGCCCCGGCACAAATAAGACTGGAATTTGGTTTACAAAATCAAATATATCAACGGAAAGCTGCCCTAGTAAAATGGTGCTGGAAACTAAGATCGGCAGAAATTGGCTCTTTAAACAACTTATGCTGGCAAGAAATTAAAAAACAATATGACCGATATGAAGCCAACTCATGGGGCAATGACCTGCAAGCATCATTAGAAACCCTCAAAATAGAGGAGATCTGGAAAAATCCACCGGAAGACTCTTCTCTCAAAAAGATTTGCAATTTAAATGCAAAAGCCTTATCTTTGGTAGAAGATAAAAAGACTTTGGCCAAGCGGTGCCATGCATGGACCATTTTAAATTCCTACAAACAATTAAAACCTCAAGCCTACCTCATAGCGCACTTCCGGCTATCTTTAAAAACAAAATTCTTGGCCCTTAGAATGGGAGACCACTGCTCCAAAGACTTGATCCCATCATGGAAAGGCACGCACCAGGGACAAAGATGCAGGTTATGTAATTACCACAGTGAGACCTTGTGTCACCTCCTGTGCACATGTGAATCTTCCACAGAAAAAAGGAAGAATTTATTGAAACCTATTTTTAATAAGCTACAGATCCGCACCTGCAGGCAAGCTGTGACCAGTTGGTTGGGAGCAGGTTCAAACATTCTAATATGTCGCGGGGTAAAATTCATGAACTCTGTAGAGAATTTGCTCCAAAAAAAAGAATCAGACAACAGATATAGCCTGGGAGGAAGTATTTAACGAATGCAAAAACAAATTTTAACTACATGAGTTTTTAACTTGTTGTTATTTTAACAGAATTTTTATACATGTATGCTTTATGGTTATGATAAACCAAATAAAGTAAATTTTTGACTGACTGACTGAGTGTCACTTGTGCTGTCACCTGTTGAAATAACGGGGCGGGACTGTATCCAGCGTGTTTTCCAGGATGTAGAGGAATCCAGGGAGTGCCTTCATTTTGTACAACGCCGCTCTCCCGAGCAGTGTAAGGGGCAGTGATGCCCAATGTGTCACGTCTCGTTTCAGCCTCTCTAATGGTGGTGCCAGGTTTTTAACAAAAAAATCAGCTTGGGTTCTGGTAATGTGTATTCCTAAATATTTAATGGAATCTTCCGCTATCAACAATGGGCAATCCGCAGGGAGCGTCGGAGGAGGCCCCTTCAGGATGAAAATTACTGATTTAGTCCACTTAATCATGTATCCCGAGAGTCTCCCATGAGAATTACAAAGATTAAGAAGTTCCGGAATGCCTCTTTCCGGGTCTTTGAGATACACCAACATGTCGTCGGCATGGAGCGACGGTCGGTCCTCCCATCCTTCCTTCCAGTCGATGCCCCTAAGCAACGGGGTCGATCAAATCAGCGTTGCCAGTGGTTACAGTACTAATGCAAAAAGTAGCGGGGACAAGGGGCATCCTTGCCTTGTGCCCCGTGCTAGCGGTATTTCCTCTGATAAGTGGCCATTAGCAGTTACCCGGGCCACGGGCGTGGTGTACAGGAGTCGTACCCATGCTCAGAATTTTGGGCAAAAACCCACCCGCTTTAGTACTCCGAACAAATATTTCCATTCAACCATATCGAATGCCATTCTCGCATCCAATGATAGTATCGCCGTCAGGTCTGTGAGTAGTGGGGCCCTTGCCAGCACCCCCTGCACTCGTCTTAAGTTGCGCGCTGTATTCCAGTGAGGCATAAAACCCGACTGGTCTGGGTGGATTAAGTGTGGTAAATGGACCATCAACCTGTTCGCCAATAACTTTGCCAATATCTTTGCCTCAGCGTTCAATAAAGATATCGGGCGGCATGACGCACACTCCGTCGGTGGTTTCCCGGGTTGTGGGATCGCCACTATTGTTGCGATACGTTGGTCCTGCGGAAGCTCGGCTGCCTCCACACTTTCCTTGTACATCGCTAACAGGGGTGGGACTAGCGTGTCCGACATTTGCATGAACCATTCTATGGGTATCCCATTGGGTCCCAGTGCCTTACCTGACTTCATTGCAGTAATCGCTGTGTGTAGCTCCTCAAGAGTTAGCTCCCCTTCTAGTTCCAATGCCGTCTCCGGTGTCAGAGTCGGCATCTCAATCTGTTCTAGCGAGTCCTGTATCTCCTCCTCTGTCAGTATTGTAGTTGGAGTGTAAACCTCTCTGAAGTGTTCGGCTAATAATATTTCCTCCGGGTGTGAGTGTAGAGACCCCTCCCGTGACCTTAATTGACTGATGCCCTTCGTGCCCTCTCCCTTTTTGTCCAGCCACACCAGCATTTTACCTGCCTTGTCCCCTACATCATAAATCTTATGTTAAGTCAGTGTGATGTTGGTCATGGTCTGTTGTTCGAGATAATCTTTGCAGTGGCGGCTGGTGAGATTTGAAAGTGGTGGGCTGAAAATTTTTGGTGTAGAATGGCGTGCGAGCAAGCGCAGCGAGCAAGCCCGAACCACCTAAGGAGGGTTCGGGGGGGTTTCTCCCCGAGAAAATTTTGAAAAATTAGCAGCCAAATGGTGGATTTTCAAGACTTTCGGAAGCCATTGTGCTTAACAGAAACGGGCCACTGCCTCTCTATATGTTCCAACAAGAAAACAAACATGGTTATATCATTTTTGAAAGTGAAATGAGCCAACATTCAGACTCCTTGCATGCAAATATAAGTGCTCCCTTACAGATGTTGCATCACTGCAGATGGCAATTCACATCAGATTCTGCTAAAGTAATGGAGTTGATGAACATGAAGTGCTGCCGCCTTAAAATAATTGTTTAAATTTTTTTATGGTGTGTTGAGTATTAAGTATGAGGTAATGAGTCATGAGTTGATCTAAAGATATGCAATAGTGTCAAATCTAGTATGCTATTCAGTTCAGAAATGAACCCTATCATTATAAATGAAGTAATATTATTAACAAATCCACTCAGTATCAGTCCATGATGGTTAGTGGTAGAGATCGTTAAAAAAAAGATACGTCCAGGATTCTACAGGCCTCTACCACACAGTAACACTACAGTGTATCAGTTTGCAATTAGGAAAAGAGCAAACAAACTACAGCTTCATCTAACGAATAGCCAGAAGAAAATTGTTATTCCTACAGGGCACTGCATTACAGCAAAAGTTTGTAAAACGAGACTGTATTCAGGACTGACTATAATACCTGGATCAGGACTGACTATAAAGATGAAACCAATAAACAATATCCTGTAATTCTCACAAGACTGACTGTAGCCCAGTATGCACCATCTTTAAGTATGTAATGGAAGGTGCATGGTATCAGTGTGTCAGGCTATAGTTTGTAAGTTAATGCAAAGCTTGCCAGAGTGTAGGATATTCACAAAACTGGGTCATGTTTGCTGGGGAACTTTGTAAAAAGGTTGAGAGAGAGGTGCATTAACTAATACCCTGAAACAACACTAAGCTTATGTGGCTTTATAATGATATGTCTGAATTACTCTCAAGTCATGCAAGGTACTGAAACATAAATTTAACACTTGGTGCATTTGCTTTCATAGGTTCCTGGACCTGCAGTATACTTGAATGGCTGCTTGCAATACAAAGTAAACAAAAACTATATTTGTTAGCACCAATGATTCACAGCACCACGTGCATTTCTATGGTTTCGATTTGTACAGAAAGTTTGCACGCCGTTCTTTAATGTGAGCAAACCTTTCAATCGTTCTCTTGTTAAAATCTGGAATCTGATTTATTAGTTCTTTTTCCATTGACAGCATGGCCAATGCATTAAGTCGAGCTTGGGTCATTGTGTTCCTTAAAAATGTTTTTATCCTTTTCAGTGTGGAAAAGCATCTTTCAGCCTCAGATGTTGTCATAGGTGTCGTAATAAAAATTCTCAGCAATTTAAGAGTCTCACAAAAAGAAGTATGCAGGTTGTTTTGACATAAAAATATATATAAAGCCATGGCACCACCGGTAGCCTGCTGAAAGTCCTGTCTTCCATACAGGATTGATAGTTCAGTGCGCAATCGTGACTTAATTAGCATTGGATATGCTTCCACTGTTTCATTAAGTGCTGCAGTAGGAAAATGTTTGCTATGTTTTTGAAACAGGCCACTATCCAGTAGTGTTGGACTGACTAGATGCCTTGTAAATGCAAAGCGCTCCTTGGCATGCACCACAATAATGTCGCATACTTCCTTTCCTTCCTGATTCAAGGTGTTTATCTGTAGTTTGCGGTTTGTAAATCAAGAATCATCTGGCAATTCAGAGTCCAAATTATCAATGGATTCTCGTACTTTGTTGATGCTGATCATAAAGGCTGAAGTGTTTTTTGGGCAGATACAGTATCAATGTCTCGTTTTTGTAATTGCTCATACAACATATTGACGTGTGGCATTATATCGTGGAACAAATAAAGAAAAAATAGAAACTCCCTGTCTTCCAGAGTCCTGGTAAAGCCCTTAGCTTCACACACAGAAGTGGAATCAAATGTATGGTCTTCTGTAATAGATTTCATGCATTCTAAAAGGTCACCCCTGTGTTCGTGAATTATATTGACAGCTCGGATTTTGAAGTTCCAGCGAGTTGCAGACCCTCTCGGTATTCTTTTTGCCACTATCTGTTGAAGCACTTCAGTCCGTTTTGGCGAACGGGAAAAAAAAGCAGTAATACCACCCAACTCTTTAAAGAAAATTCTGCATCTTGTTATTTTTGAAGCAGCCTGTTCCATGATTAGATTTAGTTGGTGGGCATAGCAATGGACATAGTGCGCATTTGGATAGATGTCTCTGATCTTTTTTTTAACCCCACCAGAGGCACCACGCATGACACTGGCACCATCATAGCTCTGAGCATTTAGCTTCTCTTTACCACTGTGCTCTGGGAAAATATGTTCAAGTTCATTAAGAATAGATGCTGAAATTGTATCTGCAGTTGAATCTTTAAGATTCGAAAAACACCAAAATCTTTCTACTACCTTGGAATTGCCATCAATGTAGCGGAAAACAAGTACTGACTGCGTTTTGGTAGAGACATCAGTTGTATCATCGGCCTGGATAGCTACGTAATCAGTGCTTCTTATTTGCTGTACAATAGTTTCTTTTGTTACCTCCAGCATACAGTCAAGCAACTCATTCTGGATTGTCTTGGAAGTGCCTTTAAATACAGTTGCACTTTTTAAGTGCGCTTCCATTGCACTGTCTATACTGGACACAAAATCAACCAGCCCTTTGAAGACGCCAGGATTTTGGGAATGTTCAGTTTCATCGTGGCCGCGCAATGCCAATTCAAAAGCTCCATAAAATTTTACACAGTCAATCAGTTTGGATAATATATAACGGTTCTTATCAACCTCCTCATTGTGTTTGATTACCCCCTTGCGGTAGGCTTCATTTAACTGTAGTGCAATATTTGATTTTCCAAACAAAGACAACTTTAATACATTAGTCAAGTGGGCTTCACTGGAATCATGCCTCTTTATTTTTTCTGCCAGATGTTTAAGGTCAGTAACTCCTGTTTTAGTCCAGCTAACTTCACCCCCAAAGAGCAAGCAGGGGAAACAGAACAAGGCATTCTTAGAAGAGCTGGCAGTTAACCACTCCATTTTATCAAACCAGCTCCGTGTAAATCTACGTGTGTAACCCTTGCCGCGGTCTTTTGTAGACTGTTCAATGTTTATTTCAGGTTTATCAGGTCCAAGTCCTTTCACCCGAAGTTTATCTTCGTGTGTCATTCCCAAAAATGGTTTTGTGAGTAAACTGTCAACTGTGTTCATTTTGACAAATAATAAAATGAACAGTTCAAAGAAAGCCTAAACTAGATCATAGATGCATCACCTAACAGAGGTCACCCACTTTCCTTGTACTTATCAAACTATCTCTTGATTTCCTGTTGGTGCCTGTAGAAAACCTTTCTGCCGGTTTCCTCTCTGCTGCCTGTAGTTTCTTTTGATAAACTATCTGTTGATTTCCTCCCTGGTGCTTGTCAAGCTATCTGTTGATTTTCTCTGGTACCTGTTGAAACGCTTTCTGCTGGTTTCCTCTCTGCTGCCTGTAGTTTCTTTGATAAACTATCTGTTGATGTCCTCTGCCAGGTGCTTGTCGAACTATCTGTTGATTTCCTCCCTGGTGCTTGTCAAGCTATCTATTGATTTTCTCTGGTACCTGTTTAAACGCTTTCTGCTGGTTTCCTCTCTACTGCCTGTAGTTTCTTTGATAAACTATCTGTTGATTTCCTCTGCCAGGTGCTTGTCAAGCTATCTGTTGATTTTCTCTGGTACCTGTTGAAAAGCTTTCTGCTGGTTTCCTCTCTGCTGCCTGTAGTTTCTTTGATAAACTATCTGTTGATTTCCTCTGCCAGGTGCTTGTCGAACTATCTCTTGATTTCCTCCCTGGTGCTTGTCAAGCTATCTGTTGATTTTTTCTGGTACCTGTTGAAAAGCTTTCTGCTGGTTTCCTCTCTGCTGCCTGTAGTTTCTTTGATAAAATATCTGTTGATTTCCTCTGCCTGGGGCTTGTCAAACTATCTGTTGATTTTCTCTGGTGCCTGTTGAAAAGCTTTCTGCTTGTTTATTGACCCCTGCCTGTTAAACTATCTGCTGATTTCCTCCCTGGTGCCTGTGAAAAGGTAAAAAGGACGTAAGCTTTGAGAATAGTGTCCACTGGATACACAGCAGAAACCACTGAACAGCTTGAACAATTTGAAAGCAGCTGTTAATTTCACATTTGCATCAAAACCAGATGCCCCAACGCCACATGGACTGCGGTTTGTAGATTTCTCAGTAATATAGGGTGAATGCATTCTTATAGGCTTCATGTACATTGACGTTGGGGTCTGTGGTGGAAGCATATGAAATAATATAGGCAGTCACGGAGTAGTGCTCTGTGGCACTTCTCCTGAGACATGGTGGACCTGCACCACAATTGAAACCTACAGTCCTGTATACACTCAGTGGGTGAAAAACCCGTTGAAAAACAGAATATCCTGGGGGTTCTTGCATGCTTAATGCACCTTGCATGGGGCCTTTTTAGGTTTCATTACATCAGTGTACTGCAGTCACCTCACCAGCCTTAGTGTCAAAATCTCAATTGCGTGCAATTAGGTGTAGAAATGTAAACAGACATGCTAAAGTATATTCATCAATTTCCATGTCATCACATTCAATACTGCTTTAAAGCTGTCTGAATAATTTTCAGTAGTAGCTTCTTCCCTATCGTGCTTTCCATTAACATACACCTATCACAAAATGAACAGTTTCACTAAGTTAACAATCACGGCCTAGATGTATCAAGCCGTTTGCGATTCGCAAAGGCCGGAATTCGCAGAATTCCGGTGTTTGCGAATCGCAAACTGTCTTTTTGCATTTTTTGGCATGCAACAACAAATCGCAAAATAAGGAATCGCAAAAATTAGCGATTCCTTTTTTTTCTTTAGCATTTAAGGAATTACAATTTTTCGATTCCTTAAATGCCATGTATGTAGCATTTTGGAATTGTGAATTTAGGTTAAGAAATCGCAAATTACCACCAACTTGTAGTTGGTGGTAATTTGCGACTTCTTTTAAAAATGCACAATTTGGCATTTGTGATGGTGGAATGAGACGCACATACATGCCCAGCAGCATACTTCCAGAAATCCAACGTATGTACGTTTAGACAGAGACAGTCCAACTCTTTCAACAGGAACTGGAATGAGGCACAAGCACAACACCTTAAATAACGTCAAACTCATCAATCTAATCTTTTATTACACCCAGCACATGCCCTGCCACTTGTATTTGAGACTAGTGGGCCTTTCTGAGCGTAGTTTAGTTGAAAGAAGGGATGCTGCTGTAATTGACAATCACAGTATCTAGGATAAAGTTAAACCTACAGCAATATACTCGGCCACATTAATTACAACCCAGACTGCGCCAACAAGGCCCCAAGAGAGGCCTGGGCTGTCAGATGCATTAACGCTTACACGTGCCCAGTACCTCACGAACCAGATCCAAAACAGGTTATTAGAAAGCTTTCGTGTCAGAGAATTATTCAGCAGCAGCCGAGGTGGTGGTTTTTCAGGCGCCTCATTAAAAATGCTTTCCTTTTAACAGCGTATAAAATCAAGTATGTATTATATTTCTCACATTTCACTACATTTCTACTAAATAATAATAATTAAGAACAAGCAATGGCATAGCCAAGAGGTCTCGCCTTTGGGACCATATAAGTGTTTAGCCATGCAACAGTTGATGTTGTTGCACCAGGGATATTGTGCTGGATAACTAAACACTTATAAAGTCCCAAAGGTGAGACCTATTGGCTATGCCAATGCTTGTGTGTAATGTCTTTGTTGTTGTTTAGATACATAAACAGCAAACACATTCATGTTTCACTATAAGCATACCCAGAAGCATATACAGACAAAATGTAGAGAGATATGCAGTGAGGCAATACACAAATGGCAACATGCAAACACAGGTGGCTGTCAATGGATGTGCTGATGGCTGTTAAGAGGAATACATAGTTAAATAGACTGTTGGATGACTGTATGTGCATATTATGGTGGATCGGTGTTAATCACATAAGTAGCTTGATGCACATGCGAACATATGGGTGAACAGCTGGGTGTTAGAGGATGGATCAATGCGCAGCTAAGAGTGGAAGGATATGTGCTTGGTTGAAGGTGGTTCAGGGATGAATAGGTATGGGTGGATATACAACTTTACGCAGATCCATGTGGATAACTGAGCAGGATAAGTGTGCGTTCAAGGGTGGTTGGGCCAAAGATTAAGTGAGTGCATAGCTGGGGGCATGGGTAAGGGTAGGATGCGTGGATGTAATTGCATAGGTGAATGGAGGAATGCATAAGAATTGGAGTGGATGCCTCCAACAACATTTAAATTAAATGAGTCATGGTTTGCTCGTGACATTCTAAACATTAAAAAAATTGGGACCAATAGAGGATTAGTATTGAATTAGTATAGTGAAACATGCAAGTAGATTTTAAGTAATGGATAGGTTAGTCAGTTATTTGGATTTGGAATGATTGCACGCAGAAGGGTAGATGAGGAAAAAAGGTTTGTATTTACAGCACAGGTTCAAAAAATGGAAACTCATCGAAAATCATGTAGGTGTGCAATAAGTGGTCTTAAAACAGGCACAAAAACGAAATAGCAATTGACTCATAAAATATAGTAGCATGCCTTAGGGAACATGTGTGGATTTGCATTTTAATAGTACATAGGCTTGTATGCAAGTGAACATACTTTTACAGTATAATAAAAGAGCTTTCCTTGCCTACTCAAACAACTGTGACCCCATAAGCATAACCTGTACTAGGCCCAGTTTAGTCAGAACCCCCTAAGTCAGCCTATTAATATCTGAAGTGTAGGGTGCAATTATTGAATTAATTTCAGCCAAATGTAACTACCCAGGGACGAATTCTAGTCTATTGCTTACTGTTCCAATACACACATAAAGTCCCCTATGCAAATCAGTATAGGCCACACCACAAAAAAGGGACCACCAAAACAACGAGGCCTACTATGTTTTTCTGTGTTGTCGAGGTAGGTGGTGACTTTGCAGCAGGTCATTCTTCATGCAGGCAACAGACAATAGGTTTGCTTCCTTGCAGGATTCTCAGGCTTTCCAGCACAGGGAGCACACATGCCTCCCCCCCCCCCTCTCCGTGCACCGCATCCTATCCCAGATCTGTGTCCCTTCCCACCAGTTGTCTTTGTCAGCCTCAACAATTTCATCACCTTGCCCCTACCCCTGTCTCATACATCTCAGGTGGTGTTGGCCCTTGCCTCTTGTGTAGACATGCTGTGCAGGAGTAAGTGGTGTGGGTCACCTTACTGTCAGGTCTGGAAGAGGTGGGCAGGAATAAATTCCTTCAAACCCAGGACAGGCAGGAGAGCACCATATGCATGTTGGGAGACTGACTTGATTTTTGCTTCACCTTTGGCTTGTTTGAAACTTAAGAATCTGGATTTTGTATGTGAACATTCCAGAATTATGCTTTGGATCAAGTTTTATGGGCATTTCTAGTACTCTTTCCTGGAGCCAGGCAGTATTTTATACTTTTAACGTTTGTACAGACACAGGACCCCCATCAACACCATCTCATATTCACTCCACAAATCACTTTCCTATCATTAAGTATTGTTTTTTTATGAATAATTCTGCACCATAGGAGTAAGTTGTGCTGTCCCTTATGAGTGTCCCGCTTGAGCATGCCTGTTGATTAAAGTTCTAAGTGTTGGTTGGAATTTAGATTGGATATGACCATATATTTTGCTGACATCTCAACATTTTCTACACACGTCTTAACACCACAATACAACACAAGGTAGGTGGTAGGGTTTGGCCCACATAGATGGAAGAATCATTATGTCCCTGTAAATACATGTTGATAGAGATTCAACAGGAATACTTCACACAGCCCAACTGAACGAGCATTAAATGCCACGGAAGGAACCCCTTCTCCAAAAACACTGCTATTCAAAAAGAGCCACAAAACTTGGCAGCTAAAACATTATGTACTCTGCATGAACAAATCCTCGAGCATCCAGACCGAGGGCGCCTGTAATTCTCTTTCAAAGTGACCTATTAGCAACATGCCGTTAATATAATTCAATTTCTAGTGAGCACTGAGCAGCATTTGTTTCCTATTAATAATTTATACTATTAAACCATATATAGAGAGCGAGTTAAAAGCCCGAGCTGTCAGCATTACTTAAGAGATGCCCGTGCCGTGCCTGTGCACAATAAATTGAATCAGGGCTGTAATTGTGAGGATTTGTATTGTAACTAGGGTTTGGCCCACATACATAGATGAAAGAATCATTATGTCCCAGGCTGTAAATGCATGTTAATAGAGATTCAACAGGAATACTTCACACAGCCCAACAGAACGCGCATTAAATGCCACGGAAGGAACCAAAAACACTGCTATTAAAAAAGAGCCACAAAACTTGGCAGCTAAAACATTATGTACTCTGCATAAACAAATCCTCGAGCACCCATACACCAGGATGAGGAATCTCAGTTGTGTCTGCCTTCTACCAGCAAAAAGAAGCAGGCCCGCCTCAGCACAGGGACATTTGCTTAGCCAGGGGTACTACATATCAGTGGGGATAAAAGTATGGGTGGTTGCATAGGAATGCACATGTAGTGTACCACCCATGTTATGGCCCTTGATGCAAAGTAACGCAAAGCATTACTTTTGGGCACCTCTCCAGCACAGAACAAGTTTTGCACAGGATAGTCAATAACAAAAAGAATCTTGCCTTCATGTGCGTCTTTTTTGTGGCACAAACACAGCGCAGAATGTTTGTAAATCTGGCCTGGTGTGTTGAGTGTCGTCATGGGCCAAAGATCAGCTGCATGTCATGTAAAATCTGATGAATGAAGAAGAACCGATGCAGCAAGGGACCCCATCTACACAGTAAATAAATAAGAGGACAGATTCAGCTCTTGGGGAAGGCCACAGCTGATATCAGCGTGCCTTGCAGCACATGGGCTGTAGTGAGTAAAAACCTCTATGATCTACTGGTTATGTCCCAGAAACCACACCTTTCTCAAGTTAAGGCGTACAATGCTCCCAGCCCCAGATATGGGTCTTGCAGGACTGGTCACAGATGCCTGTTACGCTTAGCCAGGTATGTGCCAAATGCTTGATCCTACATTTCGGCCTTGTTACATCCCCTCACCCTGGTATCTGGGTGTATGTGCAACATCTAATTATGCTGGCTAATGCCCCCACCCTATGTTGGGGCTCAGAACCTGCACTAGGCCATAGCACCTCTCTGTATTTAAAGGAATGAGGGCACCGGGCACCGGGGTATTCTCCTCAATAAGCCACCTCTTTGAGATGCAGTCAATTCCTTTGTTTCAAAACATTTCCTTGGTGTGACTCCTTCAAGGCCTAGAGACATATGCTGACAACTCCACTCTGATCCAATGGCTTCTTTCAACGTTGGAGGACACACTCTGCCCACGTCTGGACTCACTCATGAACCAGTAGTAGAGTGAAGAGTGGTGTGCTGTTCGCCCCTCACTGAATCCCCAAACCCCGATTAGAAAATGTAATCCTCTCAAGCGGTAAGTGCTCTTTTTTGTATTCATTAAGGGTCTCAGAATGACCAGAGTAGGGACCCCGCCATACTGCCATAGGTTTATCTAACTAACTCCATCCTGAGGGTCGAGATGAGCAGCGCTGCCTTCTTTGAAAGGCCCAGATTCCCTGAAAGAGGTCCTGGGTTTGGCTTCACCTCTGAGAAGAACTACTCCCGAGGTGCTGGTGAGCTGCCAGGACCCCCGAGATACTCAGTGCGCCCGCTGACCTATTAAAGCCCTCTTTCTGGAGATGTTCACCCATTGATCAAATGATAATCACATCCTCCTTTATTTAGGGCAGACTGTTCGACGATATGCTTCTTTTGTCTGGGATCACCTCACCAGCGAAAGCCTGCCGTCCCAAGCAGAACTACTCCGGTAATCAAATAAAAACTGCCCTATTTGCTTGTATGGCCGCTCGCGCACCAAAACTGACTCGGCCGCTGAGGGTACAATGGGCTTCCTCGATACGTAAGCCTCCATTCTGAATGATTGCCGAAGCATGATGAACTTTAGATGGATGTTCATTTTTTTGTTTTAATGCACTTAATTTAATCAGAGGGTTGACATTTAAAAGACGACCGAGCCTCTGAAAGTGATTTTGCTAATTGGAAATGCTTTGCAGAAATGGCTAATTCTGCACACAGGCACAAATGCACTTTTGAAAAATTATTTCTTTCTCTTAAAGTTCATGCTTTATCACGGCACGTTTAAGAACCCTCCCAACACTGACGTAGTGTCAGACCTTAACCCTGCCAGTGTTGTGTCTGCACACCTCACACGTGAACACAAGGTGTAAGAGGATGGATATTGGTAGGAACATTAATATTTTATTAGGTGCGGCGTGTGGATGAGTTTCTGTACCTTGCCACACCCCACTTACCTCACCATTTATCTTTTCATTAAATACTATATTAAAGGCAGTGCCTTGGATTATAGGGGTATTTCTTAGTACCAATGTGTTCAGCCATAAAAGTACACGGGTCGCGCTTCTCGGCATTGGAATCTTTATGGCAAGTGTCAGTTGTCGAAATCCATACATTCAAGTGTGAAAATTAAACGTTAAGAGCGCGCAAACCTCAAAAGCCCAAAAATAATTTTCAGCAAGTGCCTTGTCTTTCTTTGGTTCACTACAATCTAGACACTACACAAAGGATGTTGGGGAACGCCTGCAGACTAGTTGTCTCTTTCCATTTTACAACGCTATGTGGTAACTGCAACTGCAATAGCTTTGAGGTTCACTCTGAGAAACGTGCCTGAGGCTAATTCGTGCTGAGCTCCTTCATTGTCTTATGTGTCTGTATGTTTGGGGTAGTGCAGACACTTTCCGCTCTGTATATTTATTGCAACTAAATATAATCCCTCCACTTTAGTACAGAAAATAATCCCTATTTCTGTTTGTGTTCATTCAGTGCAAATATGGACACATTCTGGGAAGTGGCAGTAATGCCTGTGGGGCCCTACCTGCCCGAGTTCACACACGTCTCCCTCTCGGTCCGGACAGCAACCTGGGCCTGGCAGCCTGCTGCAACCAAAATGGCAGTTAGGCTGCTGCTGCAGCCAGGGCACGACCGGGCCGCTTTTTTCTTCAGAGGCTCCGCTCCGACCTTGACCCAGGCTCCGCTCCGCTCCTCCTGAGGCTCGAGTCCTGACACGACAGACAGGCTGTCTGGAAAATGGCCAGTCAAGGGCGGCTGCTACTCCAACATGCACGGGAGTCTGCGCAGAGGCCGGTCCTATCCCAAGTCGTCTTAGGGTGGGTCTCACCACGCCCTTTGACGAGTTGGGAGGGGGTGGGGTGATACAACACCAGCAAGCTCTCCTGTCTCCCCCACTTGATTGACGTGGAGACGTTAGCAATCCCGGGCTTGTGTAAAAAACGCCCGGGGCTAACTTAATCTCCACGCCATCAGGGGGTGGAGACTGGGCCTCCAGGAAATGTCTTTGCCTAGCTGATGGCGTCACAGCCTTCGGGGCTGTGAGGTTCTCAGCCGGCAAAGACATAGCAGGTGGTGCAGCGCTGCGGTATTGGCAGTGGGAGGCAGCAGACTGAGCCAGACTCCCAAGACAGTGGCCCATGTTCTTTGCTGCCGATGTGTTCTTCTTTGAGTTTTTTGTCTTAATAAAAAAAGAAACGTACTGTACTGGTGATATTTATTTTTAATAAAATGAACGGAAATGTGATAAATTAACTAGGGCTAAATTACCTGGGGCGGAGCCCCGACGCCCACAAAGAGAAACCGCCACTGAATCTTTGTATTGTCGTTGGCAGAGTTTCAAGGTATGTGCTGCATCATGAGTTGGGTGGTGTGTCTGGGCTTTATTCGCCACTGCAAGGGCCAGTTCTAGGTCTGTCAGCTCCTTCGGAGATAGCCTCTTATATCCAGTAATGGATGCAATGGCCTGTCACCTAAGGACCGTTTTGTACGCTTCCCATAATATTACTGCAGAATCTACTGAAGCCGTGTTTTCCTCAAAATAGTGTTTTGTTGCTGCACGGAGTTCTTTCTTAATGGCCGGAACCTTAAGGTATCCCGGATAGATGGGATAGAGCCGCCGTCTCGTTTTTCCTGGACATGCGAGCGTCAACACTATCGGGGAGTGGTCCGAAATGCCTCTCGGTTTTATGTCCACGTCCTCGACAGTTTGGAGGCTGGCGCCCAATGTTAAAAAATAGTCTATCCGGGAGAGACTATTATATACCACTGAGTGATATGTGTATTGACGAGTATTAGGGTGGGTGTGTCGCCATATATCAATGAGACCCATTGCTTCTATAAATCCCTGAAAGCGTGTGGGCCCAGGTGTTTGCTTTCGTGTGGGGTATCTATCCAACGCAGCCTCGATTGTAGTGTTGAAATCTCCACCTATGATTAGGTCCCCTTCTGGGAGTGCGAGTAGGAAGTCGCTGAGCGCTGGTAGGGCCACCGAATGGAGTGCTGGTGGTATGTATACCGACACTATATTTAGGAGTCTGCCCTCCCACTGGCCTTGTACTGCAGTGAATCGCCCTTGATCGTCTATCTTAGTCTGCAAGACTATAAACGGTGACGTCTTCCTGATCAGGATTCCAGCTCACCTGGACCCTGAGGAAAATTCGGAGTGCGCAATCATCTTGTACCCCCACCTGTCTAACGCCTTACATGCTGTTCCGGTGAGATGCATTTCTTGGAGGAGCGCTAGCATCGGGCTATGGCGTTTAAGCGTGTGCAATACCAATTCCCTCTTTATTTTGTCCCCCAGTCCCCTGACGTTCCATGTTAAAAGTGTAAGGGGGGAGATCGATGTGGTCTGTGCCGTGTCTCCCGGGCCATTAGGGATTGTAGTCGACGCCATCCAAGACTTTTGACTGTAACAGGAGTTCCAGTCCCCGGGGTGTCGACTGATGTTCCATCGAGCAAGTGGAGGTGGCTCGAGTCAGTACATTAAACCATGCCCTTCGTGTGTGTGATAATGCCAACCCTCTGGTGTGTGTCGTCGCTCCTGAGCCAAAGGCCTATCTGTTGAACGTCATGCTCCCCCGATCCCTGCCACTAATCATTATTGACAAAGTGCAAATTAGCTGAGCTAGAAGCCTATCTTGCAATTGCTGTGCTGCCATTTGAACATTGCCACTAATCATTACTAACCAATAACAAAAACTAACAACTGTTCCCCCCTTCCCTTCCCCACCCTCCCTGCCTCCCTGCTTAGCGGACTTGCAACTACCCGCCACCCCAACTCAGCAGAGTGCTCCTTCCCTTCCCACAACATAGTACTTGCGTGTCCAGGGTAAGAGGTCCAGTGGAGGCCTCAGCCCTCCATTGCCTCCGGGGCCCACCTCCGCCCGCCATCTCGGCCGGCCCAGCCTCGGATGTGTTACAAGTTATTTGTCTCTGCTGACCATTCCACCGACAGAGTATCCAGTGGTAATTGCCGCGTCCTTCCCCCTATTCTTTCTCGTGGCTCAGTGTTTGCTCCGAGCCTGAGTCTCGTGTTTCTGGCTGTTCTGGGTCATCCTCTTCCTCCTCTCGATGTTGTCGATGCCTGCTCCCACGATTCTGGTGCCCCACTGTTCGCCATCCGTCAATCCAGTCCTGGGCTGCTTCCGGCGTTTCGAAGAACCACGTCTGTCCATTTGCAACCACTCGAAGCTTCGCAGGGAAGTTCATAGAGTACGGCAGCTCTCGGGCTCTTAGTAGTTGTTTCACCTCCTGGAAGCTCCTTCTGCGTCTAGATACTGCTGCAGTGTAGTCCTAGAAAAAGGTTACTGTAGAGCAAAGCTTTCCAAATTCTGTGTCGCGACACATTAATGTGTCACCTGCCATGTGTGGGTGTGTCGCACGACGGGGCACAGACGCGGTCTACTCATCATGCAGGACGATACTGTTCATGTCAGTGATGCAGTACCTGTTCCTGCAAAAGGCGGAAAGGAGGAGCATCGCACAGCTGTTCTACTGCGGGCCAGGCAGGCAGTATAATATTGCAGCATGAATGTCTGGGGATGGAGCCGCTAGATAGAAGAATTTGAAAAAGCTTTCAGTGACGCTCATTACCTTGATGCGTATGCCAAGAAAATGCTGGCCATGAAAACAACTCCCGGAATCCAGAGTTCAGAGCAGTGAATCTTACAAATATTTAAAGATGCAACAGCAAAGTTCAAAAGTTGCTCTTTATTGTGCACCACAGTAATTAATTTAATATTATGTAATTATTTGCCCAGTTCATTCACAAATGCTCTGGCAGAGTCACATCATGTAGGTTCCTTAGAGTAGTTTCAAACCTATTAACAGAAAGCCATTGAGTGCATCTTCAGACCTTTCTGATTGTTTAGGGGAGTTGCAAAAAAGGGATTATTCGCAGTTGTCATTAGTGCTGAAATGGACTTTTAGTTGCTGCGTTCCTGTAAAAAACACACAAACTTTCAAAAACGCAGTCACACACACATACTGACACGTGCCGGTATTCACAACTGAACACAAAGTCACACAATTGGAGATGCGTTCACATATCATACAATGACACAGATACATACACAAAAGCACAAATTTCACTTGCACATACAAAACGTTCATATTTACAAAAGCACACAACAGAAGGCACATTCATTTGCATACACACAATCAGACCCATACTCCGATATACAAACACACGAGCACACACCAACAGACACCAGCAGCTGAGAGCTCACAGTGAACCATGTTCGAAACATCCAGTGTTATTATGAACGTGCCATCTGCTCCCCTCCAGTGCTTAATTTGTAAAAAAAGAAGAAAATAAATATGAGCCAGGCCCTCATCAGGAGGCTATTGTAGCCTGATCCACCCATTGACACAGCCAAGCCAGGTCTGGTGGCTTAGTGGACTAGTGCATCTACTGCTGGGGCCTGTGTTTGACCTCATGGTCACAGGTTCAAATTCCCGGGTGGTCGACTAAGCCATTTATCCATCTGAGGTCGATAAAATGAGTATCATTGGGTTGGGTAACATTAAACATCTGTTATTCAGCGCCTTGAGACTCACGGGTTACAAGTGCGCTTTACAAATGTTATGTTTTATGTTATGTCAGAGCTGCCAATGATACTACCTTCACAGCTACAAACCATCACACGCCTATAGGTGTGACAATTCAAACTATTCAAGGTCCCAAAGCTATAAGAATTGCTTGTATGGGAGGAATTCGTAATTTTTTCATGAGATATGTTGCGTCCCTATATATTTCGTTATTTACAATTTCTATGGCATGTATTTGTCCTCATCTCTTAAATGCAGCTAATTTAACCTCTGGTTTGCTAGTAAAACTGAATAACTGTGTCACAAACTGATGCATGTCTAAAAAGTGTGTCACCAACATGAAAAGTTTGGAAAGCACTCCTGTAGAGTTATGTACACGTATGGGCGGAGCGACTCTTGCCGCCTGAAAAAGCGTTTGCAATACTATGTAAAGCCGTCCTTCTGATCTGTGCACCCCATGGCCACTGCATTCGCTTTGGTCTGTAAACCAATCCAGACCCGCACCTTTGTTGGTACCTTGGTGTTATCATTGGACCATGTGGGGATGATCCAGTCCTAAATTTCTACACCAACCAAATGTCAAGGCGATTTTCCTTCCCTGCTCCCTGATCCAATCGGGCCATTTTATTTGCTGCTTTTACCCAGTCTTCCAACTTTGGGGGTAGGGGATCTCTCCATTTTATACAAATTTCCCTCCGGGCTATCACGATAAGATAAAATAATAGGCCTCTAAGTGAGTACTTCAGTATCTTGCTGATCATGCCGTCTTCACCAAATAAAACGAGTGCCAGATTCAGAGTAACATCCCTGCCAAAGATCCCGCAGAGAGCATTCTCAATTTCCCTCCAGTAACCTCTCAGCTCTGGGCATTCAAAAAGATGTGGAGATCATTGGCTTGTATAAAATCACATCTTGGACACTTGGGAGGAGGAGATGGAGCAAACTTTGCTATCTTAGCAGGAGTCCAATACAAACGATTAATAATTAAAAAGGGATTTACAGATGTAAACCATGAAACTAATTGTATATATTTACACCTGGAGAAGTCTCTTCCAATCTTTGCTCTTAAGTCTTCCCAAGGATTCCCGCCCCCCTGGTGTTATCAAGTCCGACCATTTTGGGATGCCCACCTTTCTAATTGGTATACTTAGACTATCTTTAAGGCATACAGGGGTCCCAGCAGATTCCCAAATTGGACCGAAGTCAGAATAATAACCTAAACCCCATCTGCTCCTGACTATATACCACAAGTGGCGGATAGGCAACAGTACTTTTAAACATACTTTTTTGAAGTACCTAGGTGCACCAAATTTATATAGAAAACTATCCCCATATTTCTGAATTGTCATTTCACCCAAGAGTCTTCCCCAAGTTGAATCATTGGGCTCTCAAAGCAACATCCGAATGTTCTTAAATTGAAAAGCCACACATTCCTAATTAATATCCGTAAGAGCCAATCCTCCTTTAACAAGCCTTTGTCTAATTTTCTTCCAGGCCAGCTTGCGTCCCTAAATTCCCAGATGAAACTTACAATCTTCCCCTGGATTTTACTAATGCTGAGCTTTGGAAAGCCAAGGGGGATGGCATTAAATAAGTACGTTAATTTAGGGAGTATAACCATTTTGAGTAGGTTAACCCTTCCATAGATAGTTAGTGGAAGGTTTTTCCACCTTGCGAAGAGCCGATAAATTTATTTTACAACCCTATTTAGATGAATCTATGGAATCTTCTCAATGTCTTTAATGATTATGATGCCCAAATATTTAAAATTTTGACTTGTTCTCCCCTTCCAGTCTTAAATGTTCTAACACATCACTTTGGTTCTAGAGGTGTTGGCTAAGTAGCCCTACATGTATCCGAACTAGAGTTTCAACCCTCAGCACTGCCACAACTGGCTTAGTAGTGAAAAGCAGCAAATCATCTGCCTATACCTTGCTGCTGTATTGGTGAGATTTAAAGGGGGATATTGAAACATCTGGTCTTATTGCCTGTGCTAATGGTTATATATATATGTATTAAACAGCAAAGGTGAGATGGACAACCCTGCCTTGCTCTTCTCAGTATGTTGAAACTAGATGTTAAAATCTCATTTAACAGTATCTTAGGCAGAAGTCCTCTGATAGCATTTTTCTAAAGTCTGAATAAAGATGGAACTGAAGCACATTGTTCCCAACACTTCCCATAAATGCACCCAGCACACTCTATCAAATGCCTTGGCCGTGCCGAGTGCCACTGTGGTCAAGGGATCAGATCGAGCTGTTGCCGGATCTATATTGCCAATGAGTTGCAGAGTCTGTTCTTGGATGCATTTCTAGGTAATAAACCCTTTCTGGTACAAATTGATCAGATGTGGTGCGATCTTGGCCAGTCTCCCTGCCAGAATGCTCATGAAGAACTTATAATTAGCATTCATCAGGAAGATCGGCCTATAAGAATCAGCCCTCAACGGGTCCGTGGCCGGCTTCAAAATAAGCACAATCTTTGCCTCCTTCCAGGACCTGGGTACTTGACCCCCTGATTGATAGATCAAATTAAACAGAGTGCCCATTATTGGGCCCAACTCCTCTAGTAGGAGTTTATACACCTCATTGGGAAGGGCATCTGTACCTGCCGCTTTGTTATTTTTACTTTACCCAAGATGCAATCTGATCTCGTCCTCAGTTATTGGGGCATCAAGCTTTACACAACTGTCTGTTGTTAAGGTAGGCAAGATTTATCCCTTAACCACATTTTAAGAATCTCAGAGTTTGAAAAAGTCTCCTCCTTATATAGTACAGAGAATAGAGTAAGTAGGCAGGCTTGCATGTCTTCCAATTTATTCGATGTCTCGCCATTTTCATTTATGATTAATTCATTTATGTGGTTCTTTGTCCGGACCACCCTTGCCTTCCAAGCCATAAGTGCTCCTGACTTTTCTCCGTACTCGAAGTTCTGCATAGACTTAGTCAACCATTGTGCTTTACATTTCTAATCTAATTTGATCCTATAGTCCTGACGGGCGCTCTCAAGCATCCTCTGTGCTTGTAGCATTCTTTCGGAGTTCCCCCAGTTCAACCGAAGCAAATCTGTGTCACATTGGGAGATTTTATCTTCCATCATTTTTAAAACTCGAGATTCCTCTCTATCATTGGTACACATAAGACCTTGGAGGAGGCATCCCAAACAAAATCAAGAGAAGTAGATCCAATGTTTATAGTAAAATATTCAAGGCAAGCCCGTTTGAGCTCTACAACTATCTCTGGATCCGCCAACATTGATCTTTTAAGCGTCCATCTAGATCTCTAAACATACCTGCCCTCGCTAAAGAGAATGCAACAGGAGAATGGTGTGATATATGACTTGGCTGAATGCTGATTGAAGTTACATTGTCTATAATAGATCTATCTGCCAAAGCATAGTCTATTCTTGAGAAATGACCATGTTACTTGCTAAAAATGGTAAAACCCTCTGTATTGCCCTTCTTAGCCCTCCTTATATTGAAAAGCTCCAAATCGTGCACCATAATTTTTAAAGTCTGAGGGACCCGAGGCGCCCCTACATACCGACTCTGGTTCAATCTATCCAACAGGAGGTCAAACAACACATTGAAATCCCCCGCCCCAATTATTATGGGAATATTAACTTCCATCAAATTCCATTAAAGTTTGCATATGTGTGTGGGATCGTCAATATTTGGCCCATAGAAGGATATACACACTAACTGTGTTCCGCCAAAATCTAGCGTTTTTAAGTATATGTTTTATTAAGTTTTTGTTTTTTTAACTGGTAATTGTTTAAATTAATATTTAGAAAAATGTGTCAATTAATCAATTTTTTAAAATATGAATCTTTTAATGGGGTATTATTTTTAAATTATTATTGTGTCATAATATTGGCATTCATTAATAAAAATGTTGGTATGGATTTTCTTTGGTGGGTTTATGGTTCATAGGGAACTTGTTTGTGAAATTAGTTTTTAATATATTGTTCATTTTAATTTGTTATTGGTTCATTTATTAATTAATGTTATTAGACAGTTATTTCCTTAGGTATTATATTTTAAATTATTTCTTTTTGATTTATTTATATTTATGTTTCTTTAAAGCATTCTTTAAAAATTATAAAAACATTTTATTGTTGGATTATTATGATAACTGTTTTCATATTTATATGTAGTGTGTGATTGCTATTTTTGCATGGGTTGTTTATTTTATAGGGATTTTAGAGGAAAGGGTTTTTAAATATATATGTTTTGTAATTTCTTGTAGCTTTTTAAGTGATTGATTGTTTAACTATCATGTTAATTAGTCTTGGATATATTTTTAATTATTTAATATTCTAAATTTTGAATTGTTTTATTAATAATATTAACTGGTATTCAATAATATTTGGCATTGCTCTATTTTATTTTAATTAATTATTTATATATCTGTCAAGTTTAATGGTTTAGGCATGTTGTTATGGCCGGTATTGCAATTATATATACAATTTATCCAACACTCTCCCCTACATAGTCAAGAGTGGACTTCGGTTTGTAAATCTGACTCCTCCAAAGTCCAAAACTTTCCCTAATGCTTATTAGGTTGGAGCGGGACTAGTAAGTCTGACCCCCTCAATAGTCTAACACTTGTCCTTAAGGTCAGACTATGAATAGTTAACTCGCCCCCTCAGAGTCCAGCACCTTCCCAAATGTAGCTACAGTTAGAGTGGTAATAGCAAATTAGACCCCTTTAGAGTCCAACACTTTTTTGTTAATGCTGCAGTGGAAATAGTAAATCTGAATTGTTTAGAGTCAAACATTTTCACCAATGAGGATAAGGAGTTGGAGTAGTAAATCTAAGGTTAAAGTAGGTATAGCAAATGAGACCTCATTAGAGTCCACAACTTTCCCCAATAAGGTTAAGGATAGATTGGGATAGTAAATCTTTTATCTCCAAACTTCAACACTTTCCCAAAAGTAGCTAGGGTTGGAGTTGCAATAGAAAATAAAATTCATTAGAGTTGAGCACTTTCCACCCTATAGTAAAGGTAGGAGTGGGAATAGTAAATGTGACCCCTTTAGAGTTCAATACATTTTCAATGTGGCTTATGAAGTACAACACTATAGACAGTGTACCTTACGCGGAAGTATGAATAGTAATATATAACAGTTTTAAATGCAATCAATCATTATTACTAAACCTTAAATATTATGTGGGTTAGTAACAAAGAAACACATGTAAGTTTCACCAACGCTTTTAGTTACTTTACTACTTTTGGGTGTTCCCCACTTATGACTGTAAAGTTACTCAAAAGTGTAGGCTTACATGTCTCCATCCCTGACACAGAGGGCAGAGCCAAATTCATGACTGTAGGTTACTACAGCCAAAAAGGATCTGTAATAAGTCCAGCATCGCAAATAACCAACTACTGATACTGTAACACCCTCCCACAGAAAATAATAGAGGCAGCAAACTAAGGGGCCGATTAGGATGGCGGACAGATTGCCACTCCCATGCAGGCGGTGGCGATCCGTCCGCCATCCGTGCCTGTCCGCCACCTATTTCCCCGCACCATATTACAATTGTGGGGGGACCGCGGCAGACAGAAAGACCGTCCTCCGCTTTTCCGCTGCGGTCGCCTTGCGATCGTTTCAGAAAAGGTCTAATATGGTGGCGGTGTCAATACATATTATTCAAAGATAAAATATTTTAATATCTATTATTAATTAAAACACTAAAGATAGATTTAATTGAAATATAATTTAATTAAATATATACATATACATTTTTGTAATTTTAGCACATAATAATTGAATATTAAAATTTTGCATCAGGTTTTTAAGACATTTTTCAAAATTGCTTTTTATTTTATCTGATAATTATGGGAAAATACTTTATTCATTTACAGTTACTACTAGTAATTTAACAAGTTGGCAGAGGTCTCTGCAATCGAGGTGGAAATCTTGATGTGTCAAAATATAAGGAAAACTGTTTACGTTTGTTAAGCTTAAAAAAATAAAACGATTTTATGTTAAAATAATAATGTTGTATAATTGTATATGTTTTTTTAATTACATAACAATAACAGCATTAATAACAATAAACATTGAATTACTATTCTTTTGAAGCTTAAATTATTAAGAAATTAGCCATCTAAAAAATATTTATTTATTATGCAATAAAAACTATTAAAATGATATACCAAATTCTTTTTAAAATGCTAAAAAAATAATTAAAAAGAGTTATTAAACTATGCAGGATTGAAATAAAATGTGCTATTATTACATTTGTTTAACATTAAATTCAAATACTTTAAATTATTTTAACATTAGTTCCTAAGGGGTTTTGTTTCAAGTCTCTATATTCATTATTTTCAATGAGATTGTATTGCAATAGTGGTTTGCCATGTGTGGTGCTGAAATTACTCCAGCTGTCAGCAGGAGTGCATTTACAACTGTTTTGGATCTTTTTTACTGTAGTAAAGCTCAGTTGTGAATAGAAATGGGCCTACTCTTTGTGGGGGGTGCGCATCCCTCCCTCCATGCTCTTCTCTTAGCCCTTCCCATTTTGTAGTAAGTATTCACCTTTTCCCAGATAACATTCCTCTCTCCTTTTTTTCATTTACTTATAAAACATATACTTATGTTTACAGAGACTCTGCAGTGGTGTTGGAGCTCCCCACACAGAAAAAGATGGAAGAAGTGGAACTGCCAGGTATAGGTTTGTGAATAACAATTTGCAGCAGGTTAGTAGTACTAGCGTAGTAGGCCCCTATGTTTTATAAATAATTAACTAATATTTCGTTTTTAACAATAATAATATATTTCAATTCACTAAAAACAACCTTTTGTTTTTCACACATTTTATTCTGTTTTAATATTTTGTATATTTACATTTTAAAGAATTTGATTACTTTTCAATAAATCAAGACATATATATTTGATATATTTTGCATAATCTTAATAAAATTGTAACACAATTGTATAAGTGCATCTGATATAATATGCATCTGATTCTATTTCGATGTGTAATAAACATTTTCATGCAATGCATTTTTTTTAATATATTGATAAGCATGGATAGTAACTTTTAGTACATTGATTTGCCTTTGTTTATAAATATAGTATGTGATTGACTGTGTTAATATTTTATAGATTTTGGGCCCGATTCTCAGAACTAACTTAAGACAAAATCCTAAACTTACTACCATTTTGGTATTCACATAAGGCACTTACTCATTGATGAGTAATTGTTTTCCGTGAATACCAAAATGAGTAAGTGAATTTACTCATTTTGGTATTCACATAATGCACTTACTTATCAATGAGTATTTCGGTGGATACCAAAATGAGTGACTGGCAGTAAGTTTAGGATTTCGTCTTACGTTAGTTCTGTGAGTCGGGCCTTTCATAATAGTTTAATTTTTATTTTTACATTCTGATAATTTTATCTAATAAACACATTATTGTTCAAGTGTTTCTCCATTAGCTTTAATGTAAATGTAGTCCTTTTATGTAATTTGTATTGTCATTTTTTATGTTTTATATGTATTGCTTCACATTGATTTTTTTCTTAATTTGCCTATTGTCGTTCATTATTATATTGTTCTATTAGATATATTTGAAAATAATCATAATTTGTGTATGTTTATGGAATGTTTAATGCTAATTATGTTATATATATAATTTTTGTAATTTTTATTGTGTTCCACACATTTATTATTATGAATTAGTAGCATATTAGTTTAATTAAGTTCAGTCTGTTTTTTTTCTTGTTTCAGATTTATCTTTTTTCAGAATTATAATAAATAAATATTTTCATATTCTACATTTTTTTAAAGAATTTGAGATAGTGTTGGCTTTCATTTTTTGGAATAAGAGAACTTTACTGGTTAACATGTCATGTCTTTATTTAGATACTTTGTGGCATATTTTCAAAGAAGACAAAAATTCTATGCTGCATTGTGTGAGAGGAAGGGAGCAGGAGAGTGCCAGTTCTACAGAGGTATGGCTTTCTCCTCCCCTCTCCCTAGCGTCATCGCTGATTTCAGCTGCCATTCCCCAAACACACACCTTAGCGCCATGGCACGAAGGTGCATGCCTTAGTCTAGCATAGGTTTTGTACAGGAAGGGTTCCGTTCCTGTACAAAATACTATGGACCTTGCTCTGAGACCACCAAAGTCATTAAAGACTGCCCACCAGAGTACGACTTATATTTACTTTTGCGGGTGGTCCCACTGCAGTCCCTTTGAGAAAGGCACAGCAATGGAAGCATCAAAGTCAGTTTCTGCAGGGCATGGACTGTCAAGTCCATACTCTGCAAGAACTGGGGGTGCACAATCAGCATATTAGGGGACTCAGACTGCTGCACCACCACCAGGTGGCCAAGGCCTGTGACAGTCTAACAGCCACAGTCCTAATGCGGTGGTGGACCGCAAGTCTGGTGGTCTGCATACTGCAACCACGCGTTCGGCAGGCTATTGCCTAGACAAGTTCAAACACTTTTCCCACTTTGTATGCACAGTGCAGCATGCATGCAAAGTAGGAGAAATGAAAACATGTATCCTGTTGATGCCTCCCTTCAGATGGTGTTAATTGTTGGTGCTTGTATGCAAATAGGGTTTTTGCATCAAAAGACACAGGGTGCTTGCATGGTAATTCTCAAATACTTCCCATGTAATGCCTCCTTGGTGCACAGTAACGCAAAGCAATGTGCCATGCTGCTTTGTGTTACTTAATGGGTACTTTCCAACGCAAAACAAGTTTTGCACCGAAGAGTAAATTGGTAAAAAAACATTTTGTTCCAGTTAGCATCGCTTTTGTGATCCTATTCCAGCTCAAAATATATGAAAATCTGCCCCCTTCTGGTTTAATTGTTACTGGTTGTAGCAGCTCTTGGTAAAATGTTTCCTTTTTTAAATAGTATTTGCATGGATTAGCTAAGTGTGGGGTCACTGCTTCCAAGAGTTCCCTTTAAGGAATTAGGACACCCCTAAAGCTACAATGCTTGTTTAGCTTCCTGGGTCCATCAGGGAATCTGGATCTCGCTGGCTTATTAGGATGGCGAGCGGACCTGTGACGTTCCTTTACCGCGAATTAGGATTCAACTGCTTTGTTGGCGGTCGCATTCCGCATTTTAACATTGGGGCCGATACTGCTTATAGCAGCACCCACCGCGATGTCAAAATCGCATGCCTGGCATTTCCATGCACCACGTGGCAGGCACCACGTGGTGCCTGCCACTTGGTGCAGGGAACTGCAGGGGGTACCATGTGTACCCCCCCCCACACCTCCACACCCCAGGGGCCTGCAACAGGCTCTCAAAGCCAATCCCCACCAGCCTTTCCATGGCTGCATCACCGCCAAGGAAAGGTCTGTCCGCAAGTCACATTGTAATATGGCTGGCGGTGGCTTCTAGGCACCACCACCATGTTACTGGCCCAGCACTGCCCGACCAGCAATCGGAAAGATTGCAGACCATCGGAAAAGTGGCGGACAAACATTGCGTCCGCCGTGATACCCCTCGCCATCCGTCATCATAATATGGCGGGGTATTTCGCGTTACGATGGCGTAACGGTCGCCACCGCTGGCTCGGCAGTGGCGATCGTTACGCCATCGTAATGAGCCCCTAGGTTTGATGCTTCTGACCTAAGCAATATTGGCACCCAATCCAAGTGTCTTCAAAGTAGTTGAATAGAGGGTTGTTGTTGGCCATGCAAAATGGTGACTTTATTTGGAAGTCATGGTGTCTGGAGACTTCTATAGGTGGTACATAGGCATGGGCTATTTTTGTTATTTCATAATCAAATTGCTATCGGTTCAATAAACAATGCTTTGTAGATATAACACCAAGGCTTTATTAAAGTGATAGTAACAATCTTGTACTGACGTGCGAGGGTAGCTTTTTATACTGTTTGAAACATTGCTTATTCGAAGTCAGTGAGTACTTTTTTGTGGGAAATGTTTATTTGTTTTGTCTTTCACTGTAGCTAGTAATTTTGGATATGTTGACCTTTTCTATGGATTGGTGCATGAATTATGGGGACGTTACTACAGTCGTATTTACCATGAATTGTCTAAAGTTGTATGAATGGTGGGGGCATGAGTTAAAGGACCCATTGGTTAACCACGTAGTGCATGAATGAGGACTAGTAGATTGTGGAGCATTATTATTAGTCTAGGTAACATTTAAAGGATCAGGAATTTATCATTCTCGAAAAGTTTTGGGATCCTTGTAGCTTGCCTGGTGTTTTTCATGTTCCATTTACCAGTCTTGAAAGGTTTGAAATTGTTAGTAACTGTCCCATTTCTTCTTCAGTAACTTCAAGGATTATAGCCCTTATGTATCAATGCATTTCCTCACAGACACATAATGGAGAAAACCTTTGCTACCTAAGGCCCTATGGCCTTTAATATTGTTTCTGTTGGGGCTTAGGTACCTATGCTTCCTTCCCTTAGATCGTGCACTGCTTTTCTGACATGCAATTTTGTGAGGGTGCATGTTGTTTAACATTTTCTATTCTTTTAGTTACTGTGGTCAATCTCCCGTAGCAGGGTAGGATTAGTATGTGCTCATGTAGCTACAAAAGAGGTTTCCTTTATGAAATGTTATATATGTTGCTGTTTCTGACATATTAGCATCTAAGTATTATAATAACATGGAAAATATTAAGCATGGGCGGAAAATCCGTTTCGCTCGCGGATTTTGCGGATTTTCGGTAAATTCGCAATCCGCGAGATTCGCGAATCTCCCGCAAAATCCGCAAATCCGCGAGCAGCGGATTTTGCTCGCACTGCTCGCAATGTTCGCATGAGTTCGCGGCTTCCCAGTACAACTTCGCGCCCCGCGAATAAGTGCAAAATTGCAGAAATACGATCTTAGCAAAACTGAAACTACTTACCAGGTTCAAAAGTTCAGGCTCATCATTAGTAGCCATTTCCTGTAGTGCTTCCTGAGGGGCCCCTCCAGAGTTCAGTTGCCAGTTGCAACTATTATGTGACCCTGCTCTGAACCTCAGAATAGTTACACATATGCCACAAAGGTCCTGAATTACAGTTAAGGGAGACAAGCAGGAGCCAGGCTGGAAGTTCAAATCCATTAATCAGCCCCTAATTCATTATTGTCAGTTGGGGCAGGGCAGGTGTTGTAACTAATTTTGCAACAATGAAAGCACTTAGCAAGTGCAAAAGATCACTAATCAGGAAGCACTAAGGAAGCAGGTGCCAGCTAAAAAAATATTCTGTGACACATTAATCAGCCCCAAATTAATTCAGGTCAATTGAGGCAGGGAAGGTGTGCTTGCGTTGCCACAATAATGAACACTGCCTGGACAACCAGAGGGTGCTGTGATGAAACAGAGGGTGGCATGGGTGGGCCAGAGGGTGGCATGAGTAGTCAGAGAGTGGCAGTGGTGACAGAGAGTGGCAGTGATGAAGAAGAGTGTCCCAAACAGGCTGGACACGTAGAAACAACAAGTTCGCGAAACTTGCGACCCGACAGGTAAGTTCGCAATTTGCGAAATTGTACAAAACCCTCGCGAACTGGCAGAAACCCGCGCAAACACAAAAAAAAAAAATCTGCAAATTCGCGAGAATTCGCGGATTTTGCGGATTGCGAGTTCGCAAATCCGCAAAATTCGCGAACGCGAGATTCGCAAAATTCGCCCATGCTTAGAAAATATGTATCATATTATTTTAATGTTATATATAGTAAGTCATACTGATCTTTATCTTTTTCCATTTCACATTTTATACTTATATTTGTTTCTTCTTTGCGATGGCTCTGTTTATTTTCGCGTTCCTGAATCATAATTTTTTTAATTTGCTCTTTATTTTGACTTTTGACTATATAGAGGATACATATAGTTCAACACATTTCTTTTCGGATAAATTATTTTTTGACTTCATGTTTTTGTATGTATTCATTTTATTTGCATAATTATTATTTTAATTACTTTTTTCACACTCAGGGGGATATTCACAAGGAAAAAACTCTGAATGATCCCCACCTTAGCGCATCAAAAGTGGAGATAGATTAAACACTCCATTTACAAGCTGGTGCAAACTGCAGACATCGCCTGTATTACCGCGATAACTGCCCCAAAATTTATGTCCATGGTGGACACCATCAACTAACCCTAATGAGATGCAGAGTAGGTGCTCCCATGCAAAAACACACGAAAAAACCACAGCACCACTTTCACAACGAACTGCCAGATCTGCGATGTGAAACAAAAAGAGGTGATAAGCTGTGGTAGCAGCAGGGAATTAACACCTGCCTATTGCTGATGTTAAGCAGGACGACTACCTGCAGCATAAAAGGGAGCCCAGCCAAGAGCCACACCTGAAGACCCAGAGATGCCATGGAGACAATGACCATGCACTGCGGATACCCATGAGGGCCATAACACCCACCGCAACCACCCCAGGCCTGCTTCCACCCCAGGACCCATTCCCCCACCCCCGGGAACACCACAGAGGCAGCATACACAGACAGCGGACCCACCTGAAATGCACCTGCCACCCACAGTCATGCAACTCACGAAACTGCCAATGGGCACGCAGCACAACTACATCCAATATTGACACACAACATGCCAACCGACTGGACACGACAACACAACTCCATTGGGAATCCGGCCATGTCATGCCCACATTCCAGCTATGACATGGCACCACAGACACACATTAGCAGGAGGTGAGAAGAGGCATGGAGCAGGCGGGTCTGGTGGCTCAGTGGACTAATACATCCACTGCAGGGGCCTGTGTTCGACCTCATGGTCACAGTTTCAAATCACGCTGGGCCCACTCAGCCTTTCATCCATCTGAGGTCGGTAAAATGAGTACCATTGAGTTGGGTAACAATAAACATCTGTTATTCAGCACCAAGAGGCCCCATCAGGGGTGAATGTGCACTTTACAAATACACATGTTATGTTATGTGTGAGAGCGGCAGGTGAGTAAGGAATGTGATCCTACCCAATGCAAGGTGTGGCGTGGAGGGGCAGGACAGATCACAGAGTGCAAACCACGGAAATGGCCATGTGGAGAGCAACTGCTGGTGCATGGAGTGTAGTGGCCAGTGGACACTACCATGTCCCCACAGGCTGTTGGGCAGAACGCAGAAATGTTGCACGTTACGTCCGCCCCTGCATGCTCGTGCATAGTGGGTTGGACCTGCATATGACAAGCCTGCACAGGTATGTGAACAAAAAACCCGTCACACTGGTCTTGCTTCTTATTCATAATGGACCACACGTCAGCCATGGCAGCGCCTCTCAGCCCACCACGAGTCCTGTGCCGAGCGCAGCAGGGCATGCATCCCTGAGCGCCTGATGCACTCCGGGCCGCTGGTACCCAGTCCCGTCATGCCTGCCCCAGCACACCGACGAGCCTCCGCTCACCTGCCTACACTGGCGTGGGTCAAAGAGGGCCCACCACATGCAGGTGCAAGCTCCAACCACCAGTACTGTGACCTCGGCTTCTGCCCAGTAGATCTCACATGTGGAACTGTACCCTGAGTCCTGAACGGCAGTGACCCCAAGTCTGTGACAGCAGCCACAGCACCAGACTCCCTTCGATCAGTGAGGCATAATTCCATATGGCAGGCCTGCGACACAGGGTGCCACTAACCATGTTCAATGCCAGCAGGCCACACGAGGTGCCACTAACTCTGTTAAATGCCAGCCGGCCACACCAGGTGCCACTAACCATGTTTAACGCCAGCCGGCCACACTTGGATAGGGCTCAGGCCTACCCTGCGGACCAGTAGGTCCCACATACACCACTTAGTCGTGAATCATGAATGGCAGAGTCCACACCAGTTAATGCATGGAGAGGAGTAAGAGGAAGATGCGGCTCAGTCCAGACAAAAGCCGGATCAGAGTCACAAAGGTGTTCAAACACTATCAACGACTGACCTGGTGCCATCAACCCTGTTCACCTCATGTCTGCGTCCTGTGGTGCCACTGAACCTGAACTACGCAGGCCGGTGGGGCCATCAAACCTAAGCTGGTGACACTCTGTGAATGGTCCGTGCTGACCGCTGTCTCGGGTCAGCTGATAGATTACATTGACGACATGTCAGATGTGGTGGACGACGATCGCTCATTGGAGATGTTGGCATACGCAGCTGCACTCGCCTTCATGGACGAGTGGCAAGGTACCTGCAGCCACAACTGGATGTGACCCATTGCACGTGTCCCGATGCCTGGTTGCATGTTGGAGATCTGGTCACATGTCCCAAGTCAACAGTGGACATGGCTGCATTGGCCTGGACTCATGATCCATGCACGGACAACCAACGATGGTTGGTACTGACTTGTGTTGGTGTTGGACTCCCCCGAGGTGGCAATGGGCACTTTCCTACGTTCCTCATTCAGACATGCTGCTGCATTGGTCTGCATATCGTGGCACTTCTCTTGGCCATACTGACATGCACTTGTTGATAAAGTTTCAGCTCTTTCACTTGTCTCCAACTGTGTTGTGTCTTGATTTGTATGCCAAAGTGTGTGTCACAGACTCTCTGGCTTACTGGCATACGTGCAATGTTACCCCCATCAGGACTATGGGTTTGTATTTGTGCATTGTCATGTCCTTGTTTTGTGCTTAACTAGATGCATATGGCCATTTAGCGGCACCAGGCGGGTGCACTAGCGTCCTGTGTTCGGTTGTGCAAATATTGGTGTTTGTGCCACATTTTGTTCGAGGTTGGGGTGCTCTGCCTCCTATGTGTGTGTGCTGCATTGTGTGTAAGATTTACCTTTAGCTCTGATTTGGCTCACCCTTCTCCCTTTCAGGAAGTGTAGTTTCACTTCTGTGCTTGGTCAGTGGTGTGATGTTGCCGGGTTGTGCTCTTGGTTGGTGTTGTTACTCTTGGCCATGGTTTGTCTGCAGTTGTGCTGTGCGTAATTGTGCATGTGTGCCATTTTGCCCATCTCTCCCGTCGACCTGGTCCCTGCTGTTTCCGCTCCCTGTTGCGGTTGTGTCTGATTTGGGCAGTGTCGGGGACTTCACAGTTGCCAGAATCTGGAATAAGTCTCCACCTTTGATTTACAAGAAAAGAACCAGAGTCATTGTTAAACCAAGTCTGGTCAACACCTGGTATGACATTTAATGTTAATCGACCATTATAAGCTGGCCGCCGCATTGGCTGAGTATTCTAAACCATGCTAGTGTTTCTTGAGCGGTCTAGTCTTCAAGGGCATCTCGCGCGGATTCAACTGCGCACTTCAATTTAGCTTTGTTCGTGTATGCATGGTCGAGCCGTTTCTCCGCAAGTGAAGTGCGTGAGAGAACAGTTACCTTAGAATTTCCAGTTAACGGTTTGGTGTACTTCCGCTTTCATAGCGAGAGTATAGTCACAGCTTAAGTCCTGAGTAAGAACTTTCTGTCACTAAGACTCCTGTCTCTTCTGAGTTCCTGTCCGAAGATTTCTGAGAAGTACGACACTGGCAGCGAAGACAACCGAGCCATTCTAGCTTCCGATAGACTGAGAATTATCATTCTTGGAAGCTGAGACAGCTAGTTGTTCAAGCAAGGATTCTGTTCAGCATTTCTCAAGTAAGACTCCTCCATGAAAGTTATGCAGTGTTTTGTTAGCTAATCCAAACATCTTCCGAGTGTTTGGGCTCTGTCCTTCCTTTGCACTTTTCCTTTCCTTTCCCTTCCTCTCATACCTCCCTTGTTCCCTTTTGCGCGTCAGCAAAGCAAGGAAGATTTTCACAGACTAAAGACTGCTGATTTCACAGGACAATTATATGTAAATACTTGTACATTTCCACCTACTTACCGTATAGGAAGGATTACAAACCAAAGAATCTCTTCAGTGTTAAAAGGTACAGTAGAGAGGAGGTCATCTGTAGAAGTCAACAGGCACAGAGTATTAATAGTTAAAGTTATTCTCTCTCTATTGCAGATAGTGATGAATACTACAATATCACTGCAGAGTTAATACAATATAAAGAAGAGGGGCAATACTCCAACAAAGTCTGGTAGGAAGAACCTAATTTAGAGTATTCGAAGCTAGCAGTATTGCAATGTTGTGATGTTAAGGTTTTCTCCCTGTGTGCATTAGGCATTCCCTTCGTGGCTGAAGAAAACACTACACAGAAATAAGTTTCAGAAGCAGCAGAGAGAGTCAGCTATCGAGGAGGGTCTCTTCTCTTCTCTTCCCATTCCCCTTTCCCCCCTGTTGGCGAAGTTGCTCTGTCAGAAGCGCGGCGTCGCCGGCGGACGGGCATTGGGATCAGCGGCCATTTGCTCCTGCGAAGACAATTTGGGTTCTGACAGGCAGTTTCTGGTCCCCGAGTCCTGCCACCATCTCCAGACTGATGTGGTGGACACCATTTCCACCATGTCATCCAGCTCCTTGTGTGACGTTGGCCTCCCTCCTCCGGTGTGCATTGCTTCCTTCTTGTTGTCAGTGTGTTTCTGATTGTTTCAGCATTTTGCATCATTCCGGATGTTCTGGTTTTCATCCATTGTCCACCTCCACTCTCAGGCTGCATACACATTGTCCAACATGGCCTGCCATGTTCAATGTTTTGTTGCCAATGGGGCTTGTGGGGTTGTAGGCTGGCTCGGGTTGCCTCCATTGTGCATGGCTGTTGTTTTCTGTTTGGATTGTCTCTTTTTTTCAGGATTTTGTTGTGCTTATTCCCGCCTGCCGTGTGAGTCGCAGGCCTGGCGGTGCTTATCCCTGCTTTCCTCATCGCGAATGGGCTCTTCGCACATTTTTTTGTGTTGTGGTTTGTGTTTATATTTCCGTCAAGGTTGTTGTATCAAGGACATTGGCCGCGGTTTAGGCAGACTATCGCATGCTACCGCCTTGTAGTGAATTTCACGTTAACAGAGGGTTATTTTCCTGCGCTCGGCTGCGATGTGTATAGGTGTGTTGGCATTTTTTGAGGATGTTTAGCACATGTTCTTGTGAATATATACCCCCCAATTTTGTATTGCTTACCTATTCTTTGTACCTCTTCTGTTAGTTTTCTTTTTCATCAATCTTCAGGATTTTTCTTTGCATCCTAATTTTTGGTATTCTATTTTGCATTTTTTTTGCCTTTTTTTGGTTATGTACTTTAAAGGTAAAATTACTTGGTGGTTATGTTTTTACAAATTCATATTCAATTTCATTATTCGTTTTTTGTTTAATAAATTATTTTTAATTCTAAGATTGAACTGCTTTTCTCTTTCTCTCTGTTATAGTCAATCCTGGAGGCCTTTCACTCAGACAGAGTATCAGGCTTTTAGTAGGGTTGGTTAAAGAGTAACACTTAGGTTTGTTTTCATGTTTGCTGTTTTTGTTTTAAATTTGATTGGTTGATGTTTTGTTAGGAGTTAGGTTTTGAGCTTATATGGAAAACAATTGTTATTTTTATCTGTGCTTAATTATATGGTTTTTATTTTATAGCGATGTATTTTTCCATTCTAACAATGATATTTATGTGGTGCTGCATGTTTTGTTACTGTTTTGTCTATATATTTTTGTATATTTTTGTATTTGTTATTTGTTTCCTATATTACTTCCTATATTTTTATTGTCAATATTTTTGTATTTTGCATTGGGTTTTAAGAAACTAGATATTAGGATTTTTGGTTTTTCTTTGTAATGATACTTCTGCATCATAATATTTTTGTGGCAGATATTTTGCCATAACAACCCAAATGCATTAACCAAGTTACATTCTTTATAAAGTTGATTTTACATGTGTAGTAAGTGCAAGTAGTCAAGGATTTCCCCATCAGATATTGGTGTTACACGGGACGCGGCTAGCCTGGCCAACACGGTGTTAGGCTAAGAGCTGCGCTCTGATACCGGTATAAAACATCTGCCAAGCTGTGGACTAGCCACCGGGTACAGGGGATCCATGGCATCCATTGCATTGGTGCAATCCTGGCAGGGAGGTGAGAGGGGCCACTGACTGAGCCGATGAATATGAGCACACCTGTGGTACCCCCAGATCTGGGCCACGGAGGGCTGTAGGGCCCTTACAGGAGTGAATTTGCACCTGTCTGCCTCGGGTGCAGCTGGGACGGTGAGGAGCGGGCACTCCAGCACTGGTGGTGTTGTGGGCTCAGCCTGTGCTCCTCGATGGCTGTGCCAGCAGAGAGCCTAGTGGTGGAGGTCAGGCGAGCGTGGTCCCCAACTGGAGGTGAGACCCACGGCTGCCCCCAAGGACAGTGATGCGACGCCCCCCCTGCCACAGGGGCAATTGGCAATATGGAGTGCTCTGGGATGACTGGCCTAATGAATGCCAGGCACTGGATTCTTGGGGCTGTCCCAATCCCCTGCAGCCAGTAGTGGAGCACGAAGAGGCCCATTCCTGCAGATAGTAAAGCCCCCTGTCTTGGAGGGGGCACTTGTCAGACCGGTATGCCTGAGGAGTCTGGCTGGCACCTGCTGAGCCCTGACTTAATAGCCCCAAGTTGTGGTTGCCATCTCAAACTGCGGGAGTGTGGCAGGAGGGGACCGGACAATGTTTAGAGAACCTGCCTCCCACCTCAGAGACCATCTTAGAGGGGGTCCCCCCAAATATCCCGCTGATAGACCTCACTTGTGGGGCAAACATCAATGGCCCAGCTCCGCATGTGCAAAGCACTCAGAAGGCCCCTGTTTAGTGCCTGGATTGGATCCTGGACTGATGGGTGTTTGTGCTGCACTATGTATACACCTTCAGGTGTTGGTAACTGCAAGCAGGCCCAAATTGCAGTTTGCCACCCTCCCCCAGATATCAGGCATCTGGACTATTGTATTGTTCACTGTGATGGGGTGCACCAGATCACTGAAACCGGATCATCCTTCTCTTAATCCTACAAAGTCTCCCCCTAGGACAATAGAATCTGTCAAATTTGACACTATCCTCCAGGCAATTGAATTCTATGAAACTCTCTTGAGGCCAAAATTGACTTAGTGACAGCGGAACTGACTTTTTTGCATGATGACCACCGAAAACTATCGCACCTGGTAGAGAAGACCCTGACCACCCTCACACCTCAAACAACTAACCCTCAGGTTGCTGACCTCAGTGAGCAGGTCAAATTCCTGGACAACTGAGTGGAGGACGCTCCCTCCGCAATAACATCTGAGTGGTGGGCCTGGCAGAGCGCACTGAGGCCTGTGAGCGGAAGAAATCTTGGATACCTGTCTTCATGAGTTGCTCTCAGATAAGAAACTTACCCCATATTTCAAACTGAACCAAGCCCATAGAGTGAACATTCGGCAGCTCCCACCAGGGGCGATGCCCCGGCCTATGATGGCCAGAAATCTCTACTATAAGGATAGGGATGCTATCCTACGGAGAAATAGCATCCCTATCATTAGGAACAATCACTGCATCTTCATGTTTCTAGACTACACGTTGGCAGTCCAGAGGAGGAGGGCATCCTTTCTTGGAGTCAAGCAATGACTTCTCGACCAGGCTCAGCCCTATGCTCTACTCTTTTCTGCAAAACCTAAAATCATAGATGACCAAAAGACTCAGATGCACCAGCAACTACCGCGGGGAGCCTGTCGTGGCAGCGGGTGATGTCAGTTGCGCCTTTGTCAACTCAGGGCCTAGACAGCCTTTGCTTGGCCCTGGAAACAGTTGCAGAATTTGACAGCTCCCACCATGGTATGCAGACATAATATCAATATCGAGTTTTAAATACCGAGGGACAGAATATCGAAGTCAAGAATATCGGTGACCAGAATATCGACCTTAAGGTAAGTAATATAGTTTTTTTTATATCGAAGTAAGTAATATTTTTAGCAAAAATATTGTTGTTAATAATATTGATATTTATATTCGTGTTATGTAGTTTAGTATGTATTTTATATATATGTGTTTAACATTTTTTGTAATGTGTTTTAATTATTTTTAAATATATGTATTAAATGTTTAGAAATTTTAGCATCAGAGTGGGTTGTGGGTTTATAGGGGAATAGGGCGGGAATTAATTTAATTATAATTAATTATTACATTTTTTAAATTATTTGTATTGATTATTAATGTATTATTAATTATTATTAATAGGTAATTAATTTATTATTAATTTATTTGTTATTAATTATATTAATTACTAGCTTACCCGTCGCGCGTTGCTGCAATCTCAGAAGAAAGGAAATGTAAGGAAACTTGTTATGATAACATTCAATTTACATTGTTGCATTTTGTATTGAAACCTATTCATTTTAATATGGAAAACATTTTAAAGTGTTGTTTTAATTCTGTTTATTTATTCGAGTGCTAGTGGATACATGTTTTTTTTTGTTTTTCCGGCTGGTGCGTACACAAATAAATCAGAAGGTTTTCCGACGCGTGAGCTGGTCACATACAGTTGTCCATGTGAGAAGCACGGATTCTCCAAATCTAGCCCACACACTTGCAGCGATTGTCCTTGTGCTTTGTTGATGGTCATTGCAAAAGTGAGTCGCACCAGAAACTCTAAACGATCAATATTGGAAAGATTATGAGGGCCCTGGGGGGCCGGGGGGCCGGGGGGCCGATATTTAACATTTTTTGTTTTTTTGCCAGAACCCTTAGTGGGAGTGCACTCAACAACTTTTAACACATTTTTTATTTTTTTTACATTTTGCCAGAAACCTTCGCGGGAGTGTACTCAACAACTTTCCAAAGTTTCATGCCGATCAGATGAATGGTGTAGTAATGCATAAAGGACAAACAGACAGACAGACATACATTCGTTTTTATATATATAGATAATTAATTAATTATTATTTTTTATTTACTGTTATTGTTAATTGATTCATTGTTAATTAATTATTATTTGGTAATTACATTTTATTAATTGATAATTAAATTAAATGTGTTATTTTTTATGTGTTGCGGGTTGTGGGTTTATAGGGGAACAGGGTGGGAAGTAATTATTTATAATTAAGTACATTTTAATTTTTATTAATTGTATTGATTATTAATTTATTGTTTATTCATTATTAATAGGTAATTCACTTTTATCAATTGAATAATTGATAATTAAATTAATTGTGTTATTTTTTATGTGTAGTGGGTTGTGGGTTTATACGGGAATAGGGTGGGAAGTAATTTATTATAATTAAGGATATTTTAATTTTTATTAATTGGTATTGATTATTAATGTATTGTTATTTATTTAATAATTAGTAATGAATTTTTATTAATTGATTATTGATAATTTAATTAATTGTGTTATTTTTTATGTGTAGTGGGTTGTGTGTTTATAGTGGAATAGGGTGGAAAGTAATTTAATGTTATTTAGGTAAATACTTATTTAATTGTATTCGTATTTATTATTTAAAAAATCAAATCAAAATCAACTTTATTCGGTTTCACATGCAGAGAACCATAAAAGTTTCACAACATCCAAATTTCATTTAAAACATGATACGATAAAATTACATAGAAAATACAGTTCATATCAATAAAAGACAAAAAAGGGCCTGGTTGGACTGCCTCACATGCTAAACAATAAAACGGAGTGTACCCTCTAACAAGATGGATTGCTAATTGCCCAGACAGGCCCTGGTTCTCGCCGTAGATTCCAGGTAATCTACGATGAAACAGATACAATCAGCCTTCAGCAGTTGCAAGTACAGAAGTGCTGGGCGGACCTGGTTAAAATTCAACTTCTTTAATAAGGGAAATAAAAAATATCTCCGGGGTACCTCATAATGTTTACAAAAAACATGAAGTGTAGCAGAACACCATTTCCACCATGTCATCCAGCTCCTCTGTTTATGCTAACTGGCCCAAAAGCGCAGAGATACTCCAGTTGGAGTCGATTCAAGCGCTATAAAAACCCATAAATAAATAAATAAAAAGACCTGTGGAGACACTCCCTCGCAGCCACAGGGTGCTAACACCTTACCTCTACTGTACCCTTTTGTAAAAGGCGAGTAACAGATAAAAAAGATCCAGACAGAAACTTGAGAATGAAAACCTCTCATATGTAGGCAACGACCCCAGGAGATAAGGCTCAGTGGATGGGTTTGTTTTTAGCATCAGGAATTTGCGGACACAAGTGGGCCTATTAGGATGGCGGGTGGACTTTCGTCCGTCTGCCATCCTAGCACTGCTGGGACGGGCCCCCCCAGGGTAATGGGGGGTGCACCTGCATTGTCAGTGTTGCGGCGGCCCAGTGTTGCGGCGGCCCAGCACCGGCGAATGGATGCCACCGCCACCGTGGTGGTGGCATCCTCCATTCCCAGCATTGTGGCGGGCAGTACTCACAGTACAGTCCGCCACAATGCACAAGGTGACAGGCACTGTGAGGTGCCTGCCACCATGTCCATGACAATGCAGGTGCACCCCCCATTACCCTGGGGGCCCGCAACAGGCCCGAAAGCAAAATCTGCATGTCTTTCCGTGGCGGAGGCTGCTTCCCGCTCCCATGCTAATATGGATGGCGGTGTCTAGCAGGCACCGCCACGCCACCATATATAGCCCCTTTTCCGCCCGGTTGACTAGTCGACCGGCGGAAAACTGGCAGACGGACTTTCCGTCTGCCAGGGTCCCCCGCCATACTAATATGGAGGGGGAAATGGGTGGCGGGTGAGGTAGGATGTAGGGCAAATCGCCACCGCCATGCGTGCGGTGGCGATCCGCCCCACATCCTAATAGACTCCTTGGTTTTCGCACTTCTCGCTCATCTCTTTCTTGTTTCCTTAAGATACTAAAAGCTTTCTTAACAAACTCCACATCCTTTTGTACAATAGAATCAGGCTTTAAGAAAAGTTCAGGGCACCCCAACTCATCAAAACATCATTTAATATATTTTAGCCATGGTATACGGGACATGTTGTCAAGGCTCATGCATTCATTTAAGGTCTGCTGACTGAGGGCTAAATCCTTATTCAGCCAACTCTTGAGCCAGAACACTAGGGGGCACAAAGCCAGGGTATAAAGCACCCCCAATTCCTCATGAACCACCAAATTCGACGAACCGCTTGGCACAACCCAACAAGGGCTTCAGAAATGTGTTCTCAGCCACCTGCAAGGCTTCTGTGGCAACATGCCCCCAAATTTCACTGCCATATCAAGCTGTAGCACGCGCTTTTAGCCTGATAGACTTTCAGCATGGCTGCAACTGGGTGCTTGCCTATCTTTGCAGCAAAGTTGAAAATAGCAGCGTTTACCCTCGCCAGCCCCACCTTTTTCTTCTGAATAAGAGGCCCCCAGTTAAAATGGTCATCCAATAAAACCCCCAAGTATGAAAAGACAGTCATCAAAGGAACCTTCTCAGGACACACTGTGAAGAGAAACTTTTTGTTGGGCTGCATCCCTACCAATATATAGGATTTAGCGTTATTAATTGCTAAATTCCGACCCCCCATGAATTTTAAGAAGGCATCAAGCAGGGATTGGAGACCCCTAGCAGTTCTGGCTATAAGGAGAACATCGTCCACATATAGTAGAACGGGAAACCCCCGTGGCCCCACATACGGAAATCTGCTCCTGTGTCTGCTAAAACTCGATCCAGATCATTTATATAGAGAATGAACGAAAAAGGGGCCATAATACAGCCTTGCCGAACCTCCCTCCCAATGTTGAAATCCCTAGAGACACAAAGATCCTGAGATAATCTAACGTTAGCCTTAGTGGCCCTGTGCAGATCCTCTAGGAAGTTAATGATATTGCTCTCCACCCCCATGGCCCTCATAGACTGCCACAGTTTGACCCGGTTGACACAATCAAACACGGGCGAAAGGTCCATGAAGGCCAAATAGATCGTACCTGGGCTAGCAATCGTGTACTTAACAAGGATCATGTAAAGATTGAGACATTGAGACACAGTTGACCGCCCTGGGAGAAATCCATATTGAATATCAGAAATGATCTTGTGCTCCTCTGCCCAGGAAGATAATCTTTCTAATAACACCCCACCCACAACCTTTAACACTGGGTCAAGAAGGAAGATCGGCCTATAGAAAAAGTTGCTATTACAGTCCCTCTTTTTAAACACTGGCATGATAGTTGAAGTGGCCCAGGACTCAGGACTACCATCCGTGGCTGCTGCATTAAGCACAGCCGCGAGAACTGGTGCCTAAGAAAGTGGAACCGATTTAAAAAGACCCGGTGGGATGCCGTCCGGGCCAGGTGCTTTATGACATGTCAGCCCGGCAATCCCTGCCTCAACCTCTTTTTGCTCAAAAAACATGGCGGGGGTATTGATGACCCTGTCTATCTGGTGTGATTGCTCCGTAGGGCCCTTAAATATAGATTTAAAATGGGACACCCAATCTTCCTCAGTGAAATGAGAACCCAAATCACCCGCTGCATCATGCTCAAAAAGGAGTCCATTGACAATACTCCAGAACCTTGAACTGTTCCCAAGGGTGCTCATCTCTAACAACTCCCTCCATGCCTCCTCCTTCAAGGCACCCTTGCGTATGGCCAGTGACTGTTTGTATTCATTACGGCAGGCGCGTATCAGTAGTTGATTTCTAGGAGCAACATTTAAAGCCTCCCTCAGCTTCTGCACCGCCTGAGAACACGATGATTCAAACCATCTGAGAGTTGGGGTGACTACCTTACGTGCCGGAGCACTTAAGAGTTCCCCTACCTTAATGGTGATAACGTTAAAGGCGCTAAGGACATCCCTCGAAGAAGTACCCGGTGACATACAGAGTGCTAATTTGGCAGCAAAAGAATCTCTTACTTCACCATGAAAGGCAACGGGGGAGACCTAAGATCTTATAAGACGGCGCCTACCGTCCGTTGGTCTTAGCGTGCCTTGTATCACCACCCTAGAGTTTTTAAATAAATGTGGGCCACTCAATTGCACACATAGCGGATTGTGGTCACTGTAAAGACTTTCCATCATAGTAAACCCACAAAATAAAAACTGGAGGGAAGATGAAATTAAAATGTAGTCTATAAAAGAACCGCTACCTCTCCCTTTAAGGGAGCAGAAAGAGACATTAGGGACATCAGGTCAAATTCATTGAGTATGTTATTCAATAATTTCCCCTGAATAAGGCGCTCAAAATGAAACCCCTGCATTCGGGGGCAGCCCAGATCAACCATACTTGTATGTCTGGGATCTCCACAAGGGTGGATGTTAATATCTCCCAGCACCATTAGGTTATGTGATATGAAACCACAAGACTGCTGTTAGATTTGGGGGTCTCTAGTTGGCACAGGTAGGTACTTGTGAGAAATAGGGACCCTTGCCTCTAGTCAGGGTAAAGGGGTATACTCCTAAAATATCCCCTGCTCACCCCCTTGGTAGCTTGGCACGAGCAGACAGGCTTATCTCAGAGGCAGTGTGTAAAGCATTTGTGAACACATACAGTAACAATGGGGCATATGTATCATCCGTTTTTTTAGTCGCAAATGCTGCGATTCACAAAAAAGCCGCGTTTGCGACTAAAAAATCGGAAAATGCGATGTATGAGTGAAATCGCATCGCAAAATTAACGAATCGCAAAATGTGCGATTCTTTAATTTTGCGTCAGCATTTAAGGAATCTCAAATTGCGATTCGTTAAATGCTATCTATGTATGAAGCACCCAAGTTGGGCGATTTCTCATTAAGAAATCGCAAAATACCACCAACTTGAAGTTGGTGGTAATTTGAGATTTCTTTCACAAATGCACTTTTTTGCATTTGTAAAGGTGCCATATGCGCACACATGTAAATTTCAGTGGTGCATCAGGGTGTCCTTATGACACCCTTGCACCCTTGAAATTATTCTCAATTTTCGATTCTCAAATTGCGAATCGCAAATTGAGAATAACTTCCCATTCATTCCTATGGGCCTACTGGCCTATAGAAATGAATGGGAAAGTATTCCCTAATTGCGATTCACAATTTGCTAATCGCAATTAAGGATTATTAAGAAATCGCAAAAAAATTGTGATTTTTTACATACATCCCTTTTTGCAATTCTCAAATAGCGATTTCTAAAAAATTGCTATTTGAGAATCGCAAATGAGGACGTTGATACATATGGCCCCAAGTGACAACACTACAGATGGACACCTCACAGGTTTTATATCAAAAATAACTATTCTTTATATAGACTTATCACAAGACCTTAAAATGTGACACTTTGAGTCAATGTACCTTAAGATGTGACACGCAGGGCAATGAAAGTATTGCAGGGAAGGTGATGCAGTAGTCCCTTACACGCAAGGACGGTGATGCATTGAAGATCTGGTGCAAAGAAATAAAGATGCCGCTTTCTCCTTGATGCGACACGCTTTCCGGTGATGCTACGGCATCTGCTGCAATGTCAATCCTCTTCTCTGTCGATGCAAGATGCTTTACACGATGCGAACCATGACAGGCCCTGTGACAAACTTCCTAGTGATGCGGCGGCGTCTGCTGTGACGTCGATCCTCTCTCCTGGTGATTCGAGTTGCTTCCACAATGATGCGAGCTGCGACAGGCCCTGCAACACTCTTCCTGGTGATGCGGCGGCGTCTGCTGTGACGTCGATCCTCTTCTCCGGCAATGAGCCGCAACAGGCCCTGCAACACACTTCTCTGAGATGCAGCGGCATCTGATGCGACGTCGACCCTCTTCCCCTGCAACACACTTCCCGGCTGTTGCAGCAGCGTCTACTGCGGCGCCGATCCTCTTCTCCGGCGATGTGAGGTGCTTCATGTTGTGAAGCGTCAGCGGCAGTTCGGCGACACACTTCTTGTTCTTGCATCACGTTTTCAGCTCCTTGCGACACGCACGTCCTCAAAAAGTCCTGCACAACTGCAGGCAAATCAGGAAGACTCTTGGGGAGCTGGTGGGTGAAGTCTGTTGTCCCTGAGAGTTCAGCAGGAGGCAACCTCTCTTCCAAGCCCTTGGAGATCCTTACAAGTTGTAATAAAGTAGACAAAGTTCTTTTCTCCTTCCTTTGGCAGTCAGGCAATCACTGCAGGCCAGTCCCCCAAGCAGCACTTCAGCTTAAGGATAGTCTCTCCTGAGTTTCTTCGGGTTCCTCTCCTCAGCAAAGGTTTCTTCTTGTTGTCCAAAAGTGATCTAAATTCTTGGGATCAGGGTCCCAATACTTATACCCAAGAATCCTTTATCCTCTGAGGCAAAGGGGCCTTTGCCTAGTCCAAACCAATTCTGGAGAACTCTGTTTACATGACTCCTTCTCTCCTTTCAGAGTGCAGGGCAGAGACATCAGCTGCACCACAGCAGGTGGAGCCAGCATGGTGGAGGGATGGCACAGCCCTATTCAGGTCCCAGGTGCAACTCCTCCCTCCCATCTAGAACCACAGATCTCTCTATTCACCACTGGCTGACTCACTTTGTCTCCTGGAATCCCCAAGCCCTGTCACTCAAGCTCCAAACAAGGAATACACAACCTAGCAGAGGCAGGCTTGGATAGTTAGACAAGAAAATACCTATTTTCTAAAAGTGGTATTTTCAAATACAGCATGTTAAAACCAACTTCACTAAAAGATGTATTTTATCATTCTGAGTTCAGGCATACAAAACTTGAATTTCTACCATGTTCCCTGAGTCAGTTAGGATTATAAAATGTAATAATCTAACTTCCCATTCTGGCCTATGGAGAACAATAAGCCTTGCAATAATGAAAAACAAAAATGGCTGTAATTTACTATTAGGACATGCCACACACACCAGAGCATGTACTACCTTATACTTACAATGCACCCTACCCTTGTGCCTACCATGGGGTGTCTGATACGAAGAAAACTGAAGGTTTAGGGACCGGCAAGTGGGTGCACTTGCCCAGTCAGCATGGCAGTACCAGACTGCACACAGGCTCTGCAATGGCAGACCTGAGACACACTTTTACAGGTTGCTTCGGTGGGTGGCACAACCAGTGCTGCAAGCCCACTAGCAGCATTTGGATTACCAGCCCTGGGCATTCCTGGTGCACTGTACTAGGGTCTGACAGGTAAACCAAACCAGCCAGTCATGGAATCACTAATCCATACATTAATTTACAATAGGGAGCACTTGCACTGTGGGACTGGACAGCAGTGGCACAGTGCCCAAAGCATCTAACACCAGCAAAAAACAAATGACGCAACCGCAAAAATGGAAGGGAGACCCACGCCAAGGTGCCAGGTCTAACAACTGCCTTATGTAGGAACCCAGCAGAGTGATGTTGCATTTCCCCTGGGTACTCGTCATCACCTTGTAAAAGCTAATTAGGCCCATACTAGTAGTCCCCCTCTTTAATACCAGAGCCTGGGGACCCAAACTTGAAGATGGGAGGATCTGAATCCGGCAGTCCACTGCCAAAGATATATAAATGACCAGACCGCCCTTGGCTCTGCCACATGCTGGGACAAAGAAAGCCTTGAATCCCTCCAGGAATAAATTGCACTCCACCAACCAAGTCTCTTGCAAATAGATCACAGAGAATTGTTTGACAAGCTGCACCCAAATGGGAACCTGAAACTCATCTGCCATGCCTGCGATGTTCCACGACAGAACGTTATTGTTATATACATAAGGGGCCACCATAAATTGCACAATTAGAGCCTTCTGCTGGGACTTTGACTCTACAGCGGACTCTACAGGGTTATGAAGTTAATCACATGCCTCCAACCTTGATAGTGTAGAATATCTATTTGATAACTCTAGGGGAAGGGCTAGGTGGTGCTGAACTGACTGATTTAGACTGCGTGCTGCTGGTGGGAGTCATTGTTCTTTTCCCGCAGGAGGTCTTTGTGTCCACCTATCTCAAGGGGAATCCATATTGTTAGTCCCTGAAGTGTACCTTTGTGTATCTGCTTTATAAAAGAAGCCTAACGGTAGAACCTGCACACTAGACTCAAATTCAGGGGGCCAAAATATAGATCCCTGGACAGAATTCGTTCAGCAAGATATGATCTGTTAAAATTCACAATAACACAATCACTCCCACCAGTTTTCCTTGAGCTGAATATTCAGCTACCATCGACGCACCATGATAATATTTTGTTCCGCCCTTAAACTCACGGTCGTATTATTAAATAACCAATAAAGTACTTTATTTTTTAGCTGGCGAAAGTCCTCTTTGATACCCAGTGGGAGCAGCGGCACGTTCCCCAGGATCACTACATAGGGTGTAGATTCCAGTGGAATATGAATAACTGGTGAGCGCTGTGATTCCACCACTGAGTACCCCTGCAGCCTCCGCTGCCGACCACCAGTAATTTGGGGATCTTCCAGCCCATACTGGTGTGCAGGCAGAACCCTACTGGTTACCTGGCTTTCACTCATTGTTTCTGTCTCCCTGTTGCTAATCGGAGGATGTGTTGGTAAACCTGAATCAATTACAGTACTGAGTCATGGTAGTGTACAATTAGAACTAACCTCTGCCTTGTACTGATTAGGAACAAGGTACAATGATGCAAATAACATAGGAGCTTCTGGTCAATGTTATAATATAGGGAATGTTTTTGGCCTCCCCTGCTATGTGTGGGAAATCAGACTTTAAGATGTTTCTTACTGATTCTGTCTACATATTCAGTCAATCTAGAAAAGGTAATGGACTTAATGCGGCAATTAATTATGATCGCTTTTATACATATGCCCTTTGCCATAGCTTCTGAGCAGTAGAGGATGAAAGGCTGATTAACTCAATGTCTCAATGTGTGTAGCCCAAAATGCACAGATAGCTTAGATGGCTTTTAGACTTTTGTGGTCCTCTTCACATATTCCGTAGCAGGTAAGTTGCAAAACCAGGATGTATTACTGAAAGGAAATGTGGGGAGTTCTGCCCCCTGGACACATCTCTTGGTGCTTGTGCATGGTAAAGTCGTTTAAATGAAAATGCATATTTGTTTTAATCCACTGTGATTAATTTGATGAGTTTGTGATAACTGTGTTTTTCAACATTCATAAGGTATACCTTAATTTCAAAATGGTTGTTGCAGTCAGCAGCCATCTTCTTTTGCAGGTCGTCCACTCTTTGTCATTTGTCATAGTTTGTAAATACTTTTTTGAAACACACTGCCATTCTCTCATGTACAACATGATGCTTCATTATTTAAAAAAAAATTGTGTCTTTTGCTTGTTATTTCAAATAAAAACACAACAACATTGCGCTTATGGTGGACAGTCGCTGCACATGCATCTCGCTCTATGTGTTATATCTCTACGCGCTTTCAATTATCGCAATAGTGTCTTTTCTCCAAACTTTGTCATACCGCGCACGTTGCCCCATCTCTCTCCCATGCCAATAGTGTGTTTTTTCTGCTCCGTCTATGACCTGTGTATGCGTTTCCATTAGGTCCAGCCCATAATGTCGTATCCAGCTACTCCATACCCTACCGAACTTCCCAGGGCATCTTCTGCTTCTATAGGTTACCCGTTCAGCCACCATATATTGGTTCATTCCTGTCTTCTGTTCATGTAGCATTGGTGCCACCTTTGTATGTCAGTATCGTGCTATATCTCTTTTGGCGACAACTAGACCCAGTGCACTAAATAATATTGGGGGTCTTGGTATGACTACCTCGCTCTGATGATTGAGGTTGTTTTGATCTCTGATTTCTGAGTTAATTGCTTGAGATGCTATACTCTGTTCTTTTTCCTGTTTTGTATTTTATTCTGAGATGCATGCTTCTATATGACAAATAACCAACTGACTGACTTTTCACCATGTATTAGCTTTCTGTAACGCCTTTTAACTTTTAACTTTTAATAAATATTCATAGCTTGCATTATAATCCCTGCCAGTCTTTATTGTGAAGCCTAATGTCCTTTACCTTTGATTCTGAATGTTAATCAATATTTGATTTATATGTTGACCAATTCCACTTGTGGAGCAGCCACATCCTTAAGGACTGCTCCCAGTTCATCTGTTGCACTTATGGTTGAAAATAGGGTAAAGCAGGGGAATCATGCACCAAACCACTTCTTGGGGCAATGGTAAAATGCCAAGGCAAAGTAAAAGCTATCTTTAAACTCTCCCCAAATTAATTGATAGCATAGCTATCTGGCATTAGCTCTCCTGTTTGCTTTAAAGACAGAGAAAGAAATTAGATCATATAAACAGCGTATAACTATTGGTCTCACTTACACAGACTGTCTAAGCTAAACTCTTTAGGCTGGATGAAGATGCTAAGTACCACACTGGGGTGAAGAAAATATCCAGCTTTGATACCACAAACAGCAAAGTTTCTCTATAATCTGGTTTTAATGCAATGCCACCCCAAATCAGGGCTAAGGGTAACCTTCGAGTGTCACTGACCAGGATAGCTCTGCAGTGTGCCATGAATGTCGTTAAAAACATGGAGCACTTCTTTGTGAACTCCTAGATTATTGAGACTTCTGTGAAAAATGTAGCTCTAATTATAACTCCTTACATTGTTTATATTGCGGATAAGCAATGCCCCCCCTGACAAGAACATTTAGGGCCCTGTTAGGAGTCTGGCGGTCTGAGGACTGCCAGACTCATGGTGGTGCGGCAGTGGTGGATCCAGCTGATTCCGACTCAGGTAGTATGACCATCCTAGGACCGCCGGCTCTGTCACGCAACCACCGTTCCCTGGCATAGGAGCAGCAGTCAGAGGCCACAATATGCTTGCGGAGAGGAAACAAAGGGGGACCTCCAGGCCCTTCTCTGCCTCAAAGATATGTGGATGCACACAGGGGGGGCATAACATGTACCCCCGGTGTGCATGCACATAGGTTCCTGCATGGCATGGACTTTCGAGTCCATGCCGTGCAGCAACTTTGTAGTGCAGTCCCATTGTGGTGCCTTTTTTAATGGCACCAACACTTTTAAAAGAGGCACCGCCATGGGACCTCCACTCCACCCGCCTGCCAGACTACTAACAAGTTGTAATCTGGCGGGCGGTGCGACCTTTGGCGGAGTGGTGGCACAGCGGTTTGCAATGCCGCACCACCGCTCCACCAAAAACTCATAATAGGCCCCTTAGACGTTGCTGCAGCTGCTTTTTCTCAAAGCTTCTTCTCCGTCTGTATGCAATTCAATGTGCACTGTGTCTCAGTATATCAGTTCCCAGCTGCCACGTGATTGGCACACATGTACTCTAAGTTCCTTTCTAGTGAGGCTTTAATCTCACAAGCTTAGACAGACAGGTAGCCTGCTGCTATTTAGAAATAAACTGAAGACCTGACTCTTTTCTAGGGCGTAGTTCATCATCCTCAATCTTATAACAGTCACCACACTCTAAGGTAACTGATTTCACGTGTTCAAAGCACCAGGATACTCGTAGGGTCACAGTGTGCTCTATAAATTCTGAATACAATACAATACAATACAATACATTGGGTTAGTTGCCAAGAGCTCTCTCTGTTATAGGGGAAATTGCATTAAGTAAGCTGCTCCTGATCACTGGATCTCTGCAGCACCATTACCATGGCATGACTACTGTTAAAGAGTTGCATTAAGGGTTGCTTTAAAAATGAGAACTGGGTACAGAAAATCCCCTACTTTAACAGCAATATATCAGGTCTGCCTGCCTCCTTTCTATTGACTTTAATATACAATGAGTTGTCTCATTGGGTTCTGTAATTCAGTGTCTGAAGAGCATAGACAGAATGAGATAAAAGGTGGTTGAAGGTCTATTAATAACAGAAGCTCATGAAAATGACAGAAACAAAACCTCTGAGGTTTGCCACAGAACAGACAAAATAGTAGTAAACATGTTTATGCCGAATCACCCATGGTCTACCATTCTACATAGATTGGGGGATTCTAGGCTACAGTCAGTGCTTAAGAGGAGGTCGTTACATCCTTCATGAAACTTGACATGTATGAGAGATAGAGCCAGGATTCAAGCAATGCCAAGCACCCTCCACGGATTCCCATTCAAACTGAGAAGACTACATATTGAGGTGGACTAGATTGCATTAGGGGTGAAGACGTGTGATCACAGTGTGACTAGTACGTCTGTCCACCTGTCAATACCCACAATGATAAACAGGTCTGATTTTGGAATGGGGCAATTGTTGCAATAATAACTGAAGGATCTTAGGCCTATGAGAGGTGGTTGGCACTTTAAATAGGAAGTCTGATCCCCAAGAAAGAAGGTGTATAGGCGGGAAGATAAACAATAAAGTGCCTGCTTCAGTTGTAGGGTGTGCAGTATTATCTGACTGTTAAGTACCACAGCTTCTGGTTGTATCATTCAAAGCACAACTGGTGCTTTGAATAACAAAAGTTGACCTTTGGAATGGATTTGACTAACAGGTGTTCAATACCCACGACTGGGATTGTTTACAGTGAATAACAGATAAATGAGTATTGAACAATACTCATATGGAGGTGTCTGTGATTCCCAAATAGGTTGTTTTGCCTCCAGATGAAATCCAAGCGTACAAGATCTCCTGGCATAATTATTGAAGCAACACATGTTGCCCATAACAGTGTGAACTGTGTATTCAGTTCCCAGTCAAACATTATAACAGTGAACTGAAGTGTAATAGTTAACAAACTAACTGAGAGGCTTGCTGAATCCCCCTTATTGTCTGTTCTACTGCTAGGAACACAGAACGTATTGCATTAATTGTTGATGAATTATAAAAGGAGTGAATACTTCTCATCATATAATGGGGATGTTGACTGTTATGTAAGACATGTATTATCTACTGCATACATAGGGGTAATCTTAAGTGTGGAGTCATTTTAAGGGCAAATCAAATGTTAAAAGAATAGAATGCTTAAACACACCAAAGGATGGGGGATTGGAACTTAATATCCTCAAGGAAGGAGCACCAAGTAACCACCATGTCAAGATGATGTGAAAGCTATTCTAATTTTTTACATCACTTGTTGGTAAGATATCCTGGTAGTTACAGGTATGATCAGACTTGGATCCCGGACTCACTATTAATTGCACTTAAGTTGCATCCATTGAGAAGGCCATTTAGGCCTAAACAGTTCTGGAATTTCCTGTTTTCTTGCCTAGATGAGATCTGGGCTATCACTGCTGGCGGCACTGTTCCTTCTGGAGGAGGAACCTGTTTGAAGGTCATACGGCAGGTCTCTGTCTACAATGGCATATTCAGCATGAATGATGCACTGGAATGTGGTGCTGAGCAATCAACATTGTTTGAGATACATCCAAGACTTTGACCCAACGCTTTTATATGTTTTATTTTAGATATTTATATCTATACTTTTATACAAGGGGTTTTAACCCTGTTTAGCTCATTAAAAAGCAACACAACTCCTGAATGGATGAGTACATTGTGACACTTAGGGGGTAATAATATGCAGTATATCAGTCTTAGATAACACAGATTCACTGATTTGATGATTCAGTGAAGATGAAGAAAAATCTACTCTCAGGCATAGCCTTTCTTCCTGACACTTTTGATGATACTTTAGCCATGGTTGCCGACATTTTCTGAGAGACAAAAACACATATTTGGACGTAATCAACAAACCTAAATGAGGCCAAAAGTCTGATTAGCTGGCTTACTTTTCATTGTTTTGTAAGTACTTTTTGTGTTTCAACAGAAAAGAGAGTTCCTGTTGAGTTGATTAGTGCAATTAGCAATTTAGTTTTTCTACGGATTCCTGTTAACACTTGTTTTGGGACAACTACAATGACGTCCTTTCTTCGGGAATAAGCGCAGTCTTAATTTGGTGCTTCTTATATGTAACAGTTAGAATAGCAACTTGGAAAATGTCATTAACAGTCCAAATACGTAATAATGAGAATCACAAGGGAAAAGAAGAACAAAAACATAAGAAACCGAGTTGTTAGTAAATGAACTAACTATTTGTTCGGACTTTCTTATTTTGCAAATTCAAAATCCATAATCAACATTTTATTACTATCTCCTTGATTACTAATATGTAAAAAACACTAATACATTAAATGATTCAACCGGTATTGGCAGATTCATTTTTTTATCTGATTTTTATTTCTGGGTTGCAAGGTGCGCTAATATAGTGACAAAAACGTTTAGCACCCACATATATCCAAGCAGTCTTTTATGAATAATATTATATAGCATATTATCCCAAGAATTCAGTCAATTAATGTCTTCATCATTTTGTAGAAGTAGTACCCACCCACAGCGGCTGTTCGCTTGGGCGTGCTGCGGGGCGATGGGCCTGGGCAGGGGAGGGGCAGGGTGGAGGGTAGTAAATTCGGACATACGAGGGAATGGAGGAACGTAATAATGACTTTCCTCCGTTCCGTTGTATGTCCGAGTTTACTACCTCCCCACCCTGCCTCTCCCTCGACCTGCCCCATCGCCCCAATGCACTCCCTATGTGAGCCGCCACTGGGCTGCTCACCCATAATTTAATAAAAAAGTGACGGCGAGAAAGCTATGTCAATCAAATGATCTGCTTCATTCTCAATGTGAAGTTTGCAAAAATGTTCCAATGATTTGTTGTATTATTACCTGTGCAAGAGTTTTATCCGAAAATGTTATATCTTGCAAATGAATCATGTTCAAATCGGTTCACTTCATCTAAAATAAAGTGAATTAATATGAACATTTTGTCACTTGTAAAGCAGTAGCCTCTTTTCTAAAATCCGTTGTTAACTTTTATGACTCCCTTTTATTTTAACAAGTATATTTTACTGTTATGGTTTTTAATATTTATTGCGCTTGTACTTTGTGCTATGTAACTGTAATTTTCCTTTATGGTTTATGCAATTTAAATTGAAACAAGGATTCCTAATTGATTGGTATGAACATTATATTATATTATTTAATTTACAGACTAAAATAATGTTGGGGTAGGCTATATTATTTACTTTCTGAATATAGTCAGGGTCTGATTCATAAAGGTAAATTTACACTTTAGTGTACGTTTACAATATTTTTGTATTCACAAATACATTTTACAACTGCAGGGGCCTGTCCTTTTTTTATGAGCTTATTTTCCACCACAAGTACAGAGACTCTGCACTCGTGAAGATACTACTCATAAAATGTGTTCATGAATACTAAAAAATCATAAACTTACAGAAAAGTGTAAGTTTACCTTTCCAAATCCGGCCCTCAGTGTTTCTCACACTCTTTGGTGTCTTTCTTTTTGTATGTCCCACAGTATTACGGGCTTATGTTGTCTATATTCCCTGGTTGAACTGTTTAAAAACAATGTTATAGTCAGCGTTTAGTAGGTGGTTTATTTTTAATTTCAGAAAGCCCAAGGTAATTAGGAGGTTACATTGGGATGTACTCCATTGGGTCTCTTGGAAATTACTGTAGGTACACCCCTGAATCTGACCCAGATCCTGACAATAAAAATTCAATTGAAATTGTGGCTATATCCAGTGCTTAATTTGAAGTGGTGGTTGCAGGTGGGGACCACTTACACTCATTTAGGAGACTGGCAGTTGTTTTTCTCAACATACTTAGACCCAGAGCAAGAGAGAGAATAGGAGAAAGTAGGAGGAAGAGAAAGACAGAAAACCATGACAAAGTGAGAAATCTGGGATGATAAAGAGCCGTAAGAGTGAGATAAAGAGTCTCTGGTGGTGTAATAGAGGCATGAAATGGAATCAAAACTATGCATCCTTGGTATTTGGCATCCTGATCTTCGCTAGTACCCTCCACTCGCTTCTGAACAAAACCTTTGGCCCCAGCACTTATTCTTTTACAAATTAAGCACTAGCTATACCAACAGTCTTGACAACAAAAATTATTAAATAACAGGAAGAAAAAGGAGAAAAGAAACTAGATTCTGCTGTAAGCTACCTTTGTCCTGGCAGTAATTAATCAGTCACTTTTTAATGCAATGCTCCCTAATTACTGTATCATTAGTAATGTAACAGTTGTATCAATGCATGTTATGATCAGCTGAAAGATAAATGGTTGATTCACAAATGAAATTGTAAGAATGAGATAAGTTGCATAAATATGTGCTATTTATAGGTCTGCTTTCACAGCAGAGTTGTGTGGAAACCTATTGTTACCAGTTCTATAAAATATTCATTGAATTCATAAAGTGTGCTTTGGCTTCACCCAACAGAGTATTTCTCTCTCACCATATGCTATTAGTTGTTTGGTGTATCATTCAACCTCTTGAGAAGTGCTTCCATTCAATGCATGAGGGACTGTTTAAATCCCAAAAGTACAAACTGAATTATCACACATGACATTTTTTATCTCAAACTTGCATTTAATACAGAAGCAGTCCTTTTTATTTAAGCAAGCATGCTAATATGTTTGTCAGGACTTGTGGCAAGTCTGACTATAGGTTGACATCCCTACATTGTTGTCAGATCTGAACCACCTGACTCAAGGTAGCCCCCATCGAGGTCTTGTGAGATCAGTAACAAAATCTGTGATCTTGCAAGACTCTAGGAGCATTCATCTTGGTGTAATTGTACAAAGTTACAGTTTCAGTACTAACACACCATGCTCTGCTGAGTCATCACTACCATGGAAGTTTCTTTCTCAGCAGAGAAAGCCTTCTGTTGTACAAATAATCTGTGAATATTGATAGCTCAATTACCAGTCACACTCCTTGTATTCTGGTCTGCTCTTCTATTCCTCCGCGACATGGATCTAAATAAGTGTAATGTCAGAAAAAGAGGTTGTGGAACCCCAAGTCAAGGCTAAATTCCCCATGTTATAAACCTCACCCTTACACCGCCGCAGAAGCTAAGGCAGGACCAATAAATGGATTCCCTGGCAGCACATGGTCACTTCTTTGTAACCTTGTCACACACAGTAAAAATAAGCACACTGGGTGGTTCAGTCACATTGCACTTGTGTGTGATAGTGATATTGGAGGAACATTGATATTGATTGAATTGCTTTCTCCGGTTATGAAGCAGTTACCTGGAATTTGTTTTTGTTCATAGATACTTGAAGGAGAAAACCTTCATTTCATCAGTGATGGAGGATATTAAGCTGCACGTCCAAGGAAATCTAGATTCAGTGAATCTATTATTTGTATGGGATGCAATAATGATTACTAATAGGGGTGATGCTGTAAGTGTTGCTGCAAAGACTTTAAGACAGAACTTGAGCCATGGAGGGTAATTGAGCTTACAAAAATTACTAAAGCAGCATTTGTGCCATTGCAATAAGAGAGTATTGATTGCGGAGTTAAATTATTTAAGAAATCATTAAATATGACTATGACATTGAGGGATGAGGGTGTTGGTTTTGGAACAAAGCAATTTTTCCGGCATAAAAAAAAACATGCTGGGAGAAAATTGATGTTGATATCACAATTTTAACTTTTTATTCTAAATTTTGTGTTTGATGACAACTTAGAATGATTTTGTTTTAGTTTTTGCATTAGCCAAGAATTTTCGATTTTACTAAAATAATATGTATAATATGCTTACTAAAAGGGGCCTTCGTCTATTTGCCTGTTGTTGTGCCAATAACCTTATGCTTATGCCCGCTACAGAAAACAGCAAGGGACAGTGGTCTGCCTTCTTAAGCCTCTGCTTAATGTCACTTTGAGCGATTGCATTTTTCTCTTTCACAAGGTGCACATCCACACACAATGTAGTTCCCTTTAGTGCCAGCATTACCTGATGTGATAGGACGAATTTGAAGTGAGGACAGGGCATATTCCAGTTTATCAGTTCCTGTCTCCTTCCAGTGCTGTTGTAAATTCATTTTGAAGTGGATTGCTGCTATTTCACAGCATACCATATTTTGTTCCTTGGCCCATGTTCACCAATGGTTCTTTAATAAGCTCCGGACAATGAGAAAACCAAACTATCACATTTAATTTGCAGCACATTTGTAACAGTTTTATTTAACCCCTTCGCTGCTCATGACGAGCTCAGCTCGTCATGAGGCACGGTTGAGCTGTGCTCATGACGAGCTGAGTTCGTCATGAACAATGGGGTTCATCCAGGATCAGCACAGGAGGGGAAAAGCCATAGCAGCCAAGGTGTTAAACAGATGTGCGGTGAAAATTGGGTTTTAGTATCCAATATTTTAGAGTGTGAACCCCCTTTCCCTCCTTCTTTCCATTTTCTTTCTTTCAATCGTTTTTTAACTTTTTTCTTTCTTACTTTACTTTTTCTTTCTTTCCTTTATAGTTCTTTTTTGCATTCTTTACTTTCTTTATTAAAAATGTGTTCCACTAAACACATGAAAAAGTCTTTTTTTTAAATAACCTCTCCAGGAAACCCAACAAAAAGTAAATCAAAGTAAAAACCATTGGTTTTTAAAGCCCAAAACTCATTTCCTTTAAAAAAAAAAAATGTTAAACCTCATCTCCAAACGCCCATAGAACATGTTCATAGGCAAAAACCTTTAAAGTAAATGTAGGAAACTCACCTGGAAAAAACATTACATGCCCAAAAATACATATGCATAACAATGAATCATCAAAATATAACTAACATCGCACAATTCAACTTAGCAAAATAATGCATTACTAAAACAGTGTAGAAAAATGCAGGGTGGCAAACTAGTGTAAAATACTAACAACAATACCTCCCTCCTAAATCCCTGCTACCCACGAAATCCTTAGAAAATCATTAAAAAAAAATACTTACCTGTTCCAACAAACAGCAGCATCTTGCTGCTACCTGGTTCCGGGAAAATAGTTTAAAAATAACACAAACAGATTAAAAAATAGAATGACGGGGTAAAAAAAGGCTTACAAAATAAAACTATAACAAGACTATCTCCCCTTATAATTGAAAGGGAAACTTGTAAAAGTGTTGATTAAATATTTTTAAAAAATTTACACAAATTATTAAACATATCAAACATATCAAACAATGTTATACAAAATTCTGAAAAAATTGGAAAGTAGAAATTAAATAATAGTATAAAAATATATACAATTATTTAACATATACTAATAAAACATATGTCAAATTAATGTTGAAATATATATGTATATATATATTTCTGCAACGTCAAACCCTCGTTCGGTTCAAAAAAGAAAAGGCACACTCGAAGAATCCAAAGCAAAAATGCTTTATTGGTCTCAATGTCAAATTGTAAGTGCAAAAAAGTAGCCCTTTAAAACCACCACACGTCATAGATATTCATAGACATGAAAGACAGACTTCTGCAATACTTGATGTTAAAATCCATAGCAGCCATCTTGTAGTGTGTTTTAAAAAAATATTGTTTCACAAAATATGTAAAGTATATAAAGTGCTTGTGCAATAAGAAAAAATAATAATATTTACACACAAATTTATGTAGTATTTTGCTAGAATCATCACAGCATTAGGAAGAAAATGTACACATTAGATCATAATTCCATTATCATTATTTCCTAGTGCTGTTTTCATAATTGTATAAAGTTAAGAAAGTTAAGAAATGTTGTTAGCAATGAAAAATAAGAGCTGAAAATGTACACCATACAAATTTATATAAATATGAATTAACTCATTTCTTTTATTATTGATAAATAATGAAAAAATGCTTTCTTTACTTAACTTTAGACATTTTGTAATTTTTACGTGAAGTATATAAAGTTCAAAATGTAAAATTATAGAATAAATAAAAATTGGAAAACAATAAAAATAGTGAAATGCATGACGTCTTTATTATACAAAATTTGAGAAAGGTGTTGGACACTTAAGGGGTGACATTCACTATTTTGACTCCAACCTAAACCTATTTGGGGAAGGTGTTGGATGCTAAAGGGGTGACATTTACTATTCCCAGTCCAATCTAAACATATTTGAGGAAGGTGTTTAACATTAAAGAGGTGACATGTACTATTCCCACTACAATTTAAACCAAATTTGTGGAAGGTGTTGGTCACCAAAGGGGGTGACGTTTACTATATGGCTGAGATACCCGCCACCCCCTCTCAACACAATCCCCAAGAATGGGAATACGGAAACATTTTCTGCACTTTTGGAAGGCGGGAGGGAGTTACCCTCCCGGCCGTATTTATTAAAATATGAAACAAAATTAAAACATTAAAATAACAGTTTCATATCATGTACAATTTCATTTCCACATTACGATGTTTTGGCTGACCTTAACACATTTCTAATACAAAGGTTCTCCTAGCCGATACTAACATCCTACAAATGCATTTTTAAATTGAAATTGTACATCCTAACGTTAAGGGCCAATGGCAAGGTCGTAACCGGTGTCAGATCCCTAAACCAGAACTCCCCCCTCACTTGTGAGGGGCGGCCGCACAGAGGACTGCACCTCATGTGCACATACCAATTTCCCTTTTCTTGACGGGGGCCCCAATTAACTCGACGCCATCTTAGTGGTCGTTCGAGGACTCGTGTGAGGTGTCTAGAAGGTAGCGTAGACCCCCCTCCCCACCCCACACAACTTACCACATCTGCCGTCGCAGATGTCCTGGCCCCGGGAAATTCCCAGGAGGGGCCCGTAGCCCCTCCTATCCAGGGAGGGGCCTTGACCGCCTTCCCTTTCCTTTCGGCGTCCCATCCTTAGAAGGGACCGCCTCCCCGTTTGAGGGGCCAATGGCCACCTCCCCCCGGGCGCTCCCATCCGTAATGGGTGACGCCCCCCCCTAGGGATCTTCCAATTACTGCTCACCGATCATGACCTTACCGCCCGACCAAATAATAAATACGACAAACTAAACTAGAGATACTAATTACTAAAAGAGGAAAAACAAAAAGATATTCAAAGTATGAACTGTCTAAACATCAATGATCAACTCTGGCGAAAATACTTTTATTCGATAAAGCATACTGTAAAGAATAATCAGAATTATCCACTTTAATGCATACTGAATCACAACTTTATTCAGAACAACCTGTAAGAATAGTGAATTACCACGTCAAATAACTTTATTTCAAAACAACTTGCTGTCTTCAGGGGCTGGTGGGTGGGTCAAAATTGGCTCTTCGTTCCGTCTCGAGCTCACGTGCAGCGGGGAGGTGCAGCTTCAGAGCACAGGAACAAGAGGATGCTTCCTTGGCTTGTCGCTCCATTTATCCTTCTTCGGGCGGGCGTAAACCCGCCTCCGCCCGCCTCCGGGGGCGTGGCTGGCGGCTTCAGTGTCTAGGACAACCCATTCATGGGCGGGAAAAAGCGCGCCCCGGCTATGCCGCTTTGGGCATACCAGCCGAGGCTCGCCTCCCGCCCAAGATGGCTTCCCGGGGGGATCGGGGTACTCCACCATACGTTCGGGGGGACCGAGTGGTCGCCCCTTTCCATATGGCTGAGATACCCGCCACCCCCTCTCAACACAATCCCCAAGAATGGGAATACGGAAACATTTTCTGCACTTTTGGAAGGCGGGAGGGAGTTACCCTCCCGGCCGTATTTATTAAAATATGAAACAAAATTAAAACATTAAAATAACAGTTTCATATCATGTACAATTTCATTTCCACATTACGATGTTTTGGCTGACCTTAACACATTTCTAATACAAAGGTTCTCCTAGCCGATACTAACATCCTACAAATGCATTTTTAAATTGAAATTGTACATCCTAACGTTAAGGGCCAACGGCAAGGTCGTAACCGGTGTCAGATCCCTAAACCAGAACTCCCCCCTCACTTGTGAGGGGCAGCCGCACAGAGGACTGCACCTCATGTGCACATACCAATTTCCCTTTTCTTGACGGGGGCCCCAATTAACTCGACGCCATCTTAGTGGTCGTTCGAGGACTCGTGTGAGGTGTCTAGAAGGTAGCGTAGACCCCCCTCCCCACCCCACACAACTTACCACATCTGCCGTCGCAGATGTCCTGGCCCCGGGAAATTCCCAGGAGGGGCCCGTAGCCCCTCCTATCCAGGGAGGGGCCTTGACCGCCTTCCCTTTCCTTTCGGCGTCCCATCCTTAGAAGGGACCGCCTCCCCGTTTGAGGGGCCAATGGCCACTTCCCCCCGGGCGCTCCCATCCGTAATGGGTGACGCCCCCCCCTAGGGATCTTCCAATACTGCTCACCGATCATGACCTTACCGCCACAGGCCGGATAGTTGACCTTCTATCCGGACCCCCCACAAAAACTCCTACCTAAAGGTCATGCTGTAAACTCTTCAACCAAGCTACGAGGTCTCCTATGAGTAAAGAATTCCCCACCCGGGACAAATGGACCCCATCTTCCAGATACATAAGGTCCCCCCTGATACACCCATGAGGAATCGAATGCAAAGTACTTGTACGGAACAATCTACCAAGCTTGTTATTCACCTTTTTCACAGAATGATTTATAGCAGACACTGAACTAGCCCCCCGCCACACCTTTCGTGGAATCATATGGGACCATACAATCGTGCACCCTGGAACCCTTCTCGCCAACCAACTTACTGTGGATAGTATCGCCTCGAGAAGTAGTCGTCTACCAGTGGTCACCAGATCATTGCCCCCAAGATGCACTATGATTATAGATGGCGGTGACCTTGTCCGCCCTAACAAACCCTCAACAAAAGGTTGAAACTGGTCAATACAGAGCCCGCCCCTTCCGTAGAAGGTCACCCTGTACCCGTATTCCCCAGCCATGTGAATCATGTCACCTGCTTTGAATACGTCCGCGGCACGCCTCACGTATGAGTGGCCCACGACCCACACCACTTTTTCCGCAGCCGGTGATCTTTGACCGCTGGTTCCCAGGTGTCGGGTCGACTGCACAGTCCGCCCCGCCTCGTAAGCTTGCGAAACTGTAAACCAAACAAAAACAAGAAGCGTGAGTACATGATTACAACTTCACAACATGTGCAGCCGCACATACCTTTTGTAACAATTCGAGGACCAACGCCCCAATTGTTTCACTTTTTCCACACTCAGACCCCTGGCTGTAGCCTCTGTAGCAGCCCCTATCCGGAAGGAATGGGTCCCAAAATCGCCCGGGTTCAAGCCCGCGGCCGAAATTGCCATTGCTAACCACCCGCTGGAACTGAAACCTCGTCAGTGGGGTGGCATCAGTGTGCCTCAACAGGGTCCCCCCCCACGATGCCGCCCTCTGCGCCAAATATTCCTCAACGCATATGACGGGGCACATGGGAGATCCGGGACTCCGATGGACTACTATACTGTCCCCGATCGCACCCTGATCGGTCTTGGACCTGGAAAACGAGACCATCATCGTATCCCCCTTAACTAGAACGTGCTCTCGGCACAGTCCCCCCCCCGTATCCTGCTTGTTCCTCGCCACCAGTTCGCTTACCCGCATAGCCCCATGGAATGCTAACGCAAAAGCGGCCCTGAATAACACTGTTTCAGACTGGGATGAACAAATCGCAGGGAGAACGGAGAATAACAGAGCCAACCTCTCCAGACCTATCGGGTGCCTTTCATCTACTCTGCGACCCTCAAGGCGTTGCCACCCACGCAGCGCTTTCTGTACTACGAAAGATGCAGTAGGGTCCTGGATCCCATGATCCCGCGCCATGAAGGAAATGGCGGCCCGATGCCTCTGGGCCGTGGCTACTGATTTGCCTGCCTGATGTAACAACAGCAAAAACTTTACGACATATTCTTCCTGGCCCCAAAGCTCCCCCCTAGCCGAACCCAAAAAGGACTGATAAGAACGGAATGCCCCTTCATATGCCTTCCTCGTCCTGGGTGCTAAACTCTCTCCCACGAGGTTTTGTAGTTCGGGGCACCGAGAGACCAGAGAGTTTCGGGGAATGGTGCCGACACCGGGTCCGCTGTGGGCAGAAAACCCCAGAAGGCCTGCATACGGAAACGAGAAAGCGCATCAGCCGCCTGATTCAGTACTCCTGGCACATGTCTTGCCCTAAAGAGTACGTTCAATTGCATACATAGTAACACAATTTCCTTGAGCAATCTCAGAATCCATTTGCATCGTGCTGCCTGACTATTGATACACTCGACCACGGTCATGTTATCAGACCAGAACACCACAGATTGATCCCGAAACCCCTCAGGCCATGTTTTCAAGGCCACCAGAATAGGGAACAGTTCGAGAAAAGCAATGTTGCTCGTCAGCCCACACTCGTGCCACCATGACGGCCATTTTTGGGCCGACCAGTGATTACCGAATATGGCGCCAAAGCCTATACTCCCCGCCGAATCTGTCCACAGCCCCAACTCCTCGGAGGACACCGCCGGCTTGTTCCAGACCACCCGACCATTGAAATCCGCCAGAAATGCCAACCAAATGCGCATGTCCTGGCGAATCTCGGCCGAGAGCCTCGTGCGATGGTGCCCTTCTTTAAGACCGACCATGGCTTGAGCAATCGAGCGGGAGAAAGGGCGGGCCATTGGCATTACTCTAAGGGCAAAGTTCAACTGACCCACAGTTTGCTGCAATTGATGCAAGTTCACCTTGGTTTCCCGAATACATGACTCAAGGGAGGCCCTGAATCTCCCCACCTTTTCTTTGGGCAGCCGGAAGCAACCTTCCAGTGAATCGAGCTCTATTCCGAGAAACTCGAGCGAAGTTGATGGCCCCACCGTCTTACCTGGTGCCAGTGGCACACCAAACTGATTCATCAGACCACAAAATTAATTTAGAGCTTGTGCACATTCTGCATCCCCAGCTGCACCCAGGAATAGAAAATCGTCAAGATAATGCATAACATGTTGAAACCCCGTCATTCTTGTGAATACCCATTGCAGAAAACAACTGAATTTCTCAAAATAAGCACAAGATATGGAGCATCCCATTGGCATACATTTATCCATGTAATAGCGACCCTGAAACATAAAACCGAGGAGACGCTGATCGTCTGGGTGTACCGGGAGCAACCGGAACGCTGACTCGATGTCTGATTTGGCCATCAGCGCTCCGGGCCCCAGGCGATTCAACATGGCGACGGCCTCATCGAAAGATGCGTACCGCACCGAACACATCTCCGGGTCTATCGCATCATTCACCGAAAGACCTCTCGGGGCGGACAAGTTATGTATTAATCGAAACTCACCCGGGTCCTTCTTGGGGACCACTCCCAAGGGGGAACAAACAAAATTAGCAACTGGTGGCGTGTCGAATGGTCCGGCAACCAGACCCCGGGTCAACTCTTTCACAATCTTCGCCTGTACCACCGCCGTATTCCGCAGGACCGACAGTTGGTTCCTACACTGTGCCTTACCCTGAAAATTCCCCACTGGGATGCGGAAACCATACGAAAACCCATCTCGCAACACCCCAGCGGAGACATGATCCGGGTATTCATTGAGCCAAGGAATCATTGCCATGGTATCAACCGGGGTAGGTAAAGGCGCCCCTCGGACTATTTCAGACCTGTTTGGCGCTTCCCCTACCTCCGTTATCACCCGTTTTGGCTCTGCACATGGTCTCAGGATGCGAGGACTGTCCACACCCCCCACAGTCGTGCCTAAACTTGCATGACCCCTGGGGCCTCGTACACTTTCCTCTGTTAAAATTCCAGCAGATGCCTTTTTTGCCTGTATTGCCACTCGATCTCGAGTGATGCTCATTACTTGAACCTGCCCGAAAGGGCGCCCCAGATGAATGGCGGGAAAACTCTCCCCCGCTTCCCCCCACCAATGGTGCCTTCAACATGCCTGATTTCTCCATCTTTTGCCAAGAAATGGAGTTGTAACAATCCCACGTCAGAGATGTGTCGAACTCCTTGGCCTTCCGAAAAACATTATCATAACAAAACCACTGATTTCCCTCATATGACTGAGAATACTCCATAATACGTGTCTGGTACACGGGTAACTCGGCCAACATTTCAGGCCTTCGTTCCCCCATAATTGAAGTGAAAATGCCAAATGCTCTGCCCCAATTACCTATGTTCTCATCGACCTTAAAGGCGGCCATCTTTGCGTGCCAAACACTCGGGTGCAAAAACTCCTTTTGACCCTTCACATGCTCGATCTCATAATGATCAGTTAGCAAAGAAAACATGTTCACATATTTCTCAGCCCATATCCTCTCCTTGATTTCAATCGGAATATGCTGAGCCACTTTCTCCCTTCTCGAGGGTACCGACCCCTCCCCCGCAATCGGCAGTCGCTGCTTACCTGAACTAGAGGCTATAACCGTAGTCGCTGCCGAACTCGTGCCCGCCGCGGTTTCACCCACTGGAGCCTGCGGGGGAACAAAAGGACATGGTGCCTTTGCGGCCTCTCTTGACTGCCGCAACTGCCTCATTACTGCCCTGGCGTCATCCGCCGTGGTGCCTTCGCTATCTTTCCCCAACCACGCTGCCAGCTGTGCAGCCAACTCGGGAGGCATATCCTCCCCGTTCACAGGGGTGACTACAACAGGGATTGGTTGCCCCTCCTTCGGGACCGGGATCGGGGCTTCAGTCGGTGTATCGGGGAGCGCCGGCGGCGCCTCGGGAACCGGGGTCTCTCCCCCAGTTGCCCCCCTCTTGGACCTTCTACCTCTCCCGCTAGGGACTACTCCCGGCAATGCTGGTCCGACGACTCGCTTTGGGCCTCCTACACCGTTCATTGCCGCCATCTGTTTCTTCATCTCGGCCATGTCTTTCACGAGCATGCGGAGCATCTGATCGGTACCGACCCGCTTTCCGACCTTCTTGCCCGGCATTCTCGAACGAAGATTCTCTGAAAGAACAAAGACAAAATTACAACGCTCAAAATTGGCTCTTCGTTCCGTCTCGAGCTCACGTGCAGCGGGGAGGTGCAGCTTCAGAGCACAGGAACAAGAGGATGCTTCCTTGGCTTGTCGCTCCTTTTATCCTTCTTCGGGCGGGCGTAAACCCGCCTCCGCCCGCCTCCGGGGGCGTGGCTGGCGGCTTCAGTGTCTAGGACAACCCACTCATGGGCGGGAAAAAGCGCGCCCCGGCTACGCCGCTTTGGGCATACCAGCCGAGGCTCGCCTCCCGCCCAAGATGGCTTCCCGGGGGGATCGGGGTACTCCACCATACGTTCGGGGGGACCGAGTGGTCGCCCCTTTCCATTCTCACTCCAATCTAAACAAATTAGTGGAAGGTGTTAGACACTAAAGAAGTAACATTTACTATTCTCACTCCAATCAAACAATACTGGGGGAAGGTGTTGAATTCTAAAGGGGTGACCTTTACTATTCCCACTCCCATCTAACCATATTGGGGAAGGTGATGGGCACTTAAGGGCTGACATTTACTATTCACACTCCGATCTAAACCAATTCAGGGAAGGTGTTTAAGACTAAAGGGGTGACATTTACTATTCCCACTCCAATCTAACCAACCATATTTGGAGAAGGTGTTGGACACTAATGGGGTGATATTTACTATTGGCAATCCAATCTAACCATGTTTGAGGAAGGTGTTGGACACTAAAGGGGTGACAGTTACTATTCCCACTTCACTCCACACCAATGCAGGAAATCTGTAGAACATTAAATGGGTGACATTTACTATTTACAATCCAATCTAATCATATTTGGTAAAGAATTTGGGCACTAAAAGGGAGACATTTACTATTCACAATCCATTCAAAACAAATTCATGGAAGGTATTTGACACCAAAGGGGTGATATTTACTTTTCACACTACAATACAAACCAATTTGGGGAAGGTGTTAGACACTAAAGAGGTGACATTTACTATTCCCACTCCAATCTAACCATTTTGAGGGAAGGTGTAGGACACTAAAGGGGTGACATTTACTATTCCCAATCCAATCTGAGCATATTGGGGAAGGCGTTGGATACTAAAGGGATGACATTTACTATTCCCACTCCAATCTAGACAAATTTAGGGCAGTTTTAAGACATTAAAGGGGTGACATTTACAATTCCCATGGCAATCTAAACCACTTGAGGGAAAGCGTTGGGCACTAATGGGGTGACATTTACTATTCCCACACCAATCTAAGCATGTTGAGGGAAGGTGTTAGGCACTAAAGTGGTGCGTTTACTATTCCAACTCCAATCTAACCATATTAGGGAAAGTGTTGGACACTTAAGCAGTAACATTTCCAATTCCTACTCCAATCTAACCACATTGGGGAAGGTGTTGGACACTAAAGGGGTGACATTTACTATTCCCACTCAAAAATAACTATATTGTGGGAAGGTGTTGGAAACTAAAGAGTTGAATTTTACAAAATCCACTTCAAAAGAAAACACGTTACATAACATATTACAAAATAGAAATATTACAAACACAATCAATATTTCATATCGTCACATAAATTGTGTAATATAAAATGTACTAGAATGTTATCTAAAAATACAGAAATCTGAGCTCCAAAGCTTTATATTCATTTTTATATTTTAAATTATAAAATGCCTCTTTTAATTACTAATAAAAAAATACAGTTTAAAATATTTACTACTAGTCATAAACTTTCCAAATTAATAAAACATAACACAAAATTAACAATCACAAACTTTTTTTAAAAATCATCCTTTTTATATCTGAATTGTTTTGTTAAAGTTTACTTAAAGTTCATATTTTTATAAAAAAATGAACAACATCATTTAAAATTTGTAATGTATTAAATATAAAGACATTTCTAAATATTCTACTTAATATGTTTTTATGTTTTTAATATGTTATATTTACATTGTTCTTATTTTAATAAAACTTAGGGGCTCATTATGATGGCGTTAGGACCGCCACCGCCAGGCAGGTGATGGCGGTCCTTCTGCCATCACTGAGTATTTTACCCACCGCCAAATTAGGATGGCAGTGGGTTTTGTGGCAGACGCAAAGTCAGTCCGTCCGCAGCTTTTCCGTTGGTGGCAAGCACACCGATTGCCTGGCGGACAGAAAAGGGCCACTAATATGGTAGCGGTGCCTAGCAAGCACCGTCCGCCATATTATGATGTGTCCTGGGAGATGATTCAACAACAAGGACCTGGCAATGATGGGCACGTTCAACAAATTGTATGTATGAATACGTAGGATTACTTATAGGGTGATATATTAATCTATTCCCCCAAATCAGTGGTTCTATATCATGAACTCTGACCTAATCCCCCATGCCTTACTAAATAGTTTTAAAAAATTCCCACTGTAGGGAGAAGTACCAGTCAGCAGGCAGTTCACTCAGCCAGCACCAATCAACATAGGGATATATTTATATCACAAAAAAACAGAAAGGTGCAGAAAAGTGAAGGGAAATGAGAAAGTATCTCACGTGCGCAACACCAGAGGAGCTACTGGAAGGTTCTCACCAGCTTGCCCATGTACTTATCATCATCGATAACTTTCTCATATAAAGTAAAAAAGTGTCCAGTGCAGGAAAGGTGTGAAAAATTTTAAAAGAAGAGCAAGACCCCAAGGAAGAGAGAGACACAAGAAGTCTCAAATAGAAATGTGTACAACTCACAAACGCACTCCTAGCTTTTTATTCCACAGCCTGAGCTGGCCCAATGCTAAAAACACAGCATGTTGATAACCACTTTGAGGAGGGCCAAACTGTTTCATTGCTATTTCAAGAGTAACGGCAAATTCATCAGGGCAACCGAGGTCAGCGATCACCTCCCTTTCTCATAGGTGTTCAGAGATATGGCTGCAATGGGGGATGTTAAAGATCAGTCTGACTGCACCGTTCAGCACTTTCTGAAGTTTCCTGAGGAGTTTCTGGGTGGCTCCTGCATAGTGTGTGTTTCCAGTCGAGTCTGCTGCTGATAAGGGTGTAGGTGACCGTCTTCCTGGCCTCGGTGGGGATCCATCTAAAGGTCTTCCGAAACAGGCGAAGAGTGTGGAAGCATGAGGCGGTGACTCCTTTGACCTGGTGGTTCAGGGTAAGGTAAGGGTCCAGTATGATGCTGAGGTTTCGTGCGTGGTCAATGGGTGTGGAGGGGGTTCCTAACTCAGTGAGCCACCAGGAGTCTTCCCAGGCAAAGGTGTTGGGCCCGAGGACAAGGACTTCGGTCTTGTCCGAGATCAGCTTTAGGCAGCTGTCTCTCATGATGACTCAAGTGTTCTATTCCTAAACTCTGACTGCTCTGGTGCCCCTTCAAAACGTTTATTAAAGCAATATGGAATAATGTCAGGTCATAAGGTAAACTGGGATGAAGTTTTAAAGGTGCTCAGTATGGAGAAACTCTTTTATATCTCATTTAAGTGGATTTGGGTACTGTGGGAAATCTGGGTCAGAGGGTTCCAGTGCAATAAGTAGAGACTGGGCCTTAATTGTAAGAATAAAGGTCTTTCACTTCATATGGTCTGGCCTCCCATACTGTAAAGTGTCAGGGTTAGAGGTAGTTGATGTCACCAGGCCAACAAGAGCAGGAAACAGAAAACACAACAAGAAAAGAATAGAAAGAAGTCGAATTTGAGGATTTGAGGTACAGGTCAATGGTGACTGGGGAAAAAAGTATTAGGCAGGCCTTCCTGGTCAAGATCATCATTCAAAGTGAAGTCCAGAGGGAAGGCTGGAACTTCCAGGGAAAATGAAGATCTATCAGAGACAATGGTCAGCGGGCTTGCATCTGCTTTTTTTATGGTTCTTCAACATGTCATCTAACCCACTGTCACTCATTGTCTCAAACTTTAGTGTTTCCTTCCTTCCAAGTTTCCTCCCCTCTCCAGTTGTCTGCTTGTTTTTCTTATTCGCTCCTACATATACAGTCTCACTGAAACAACTATACCCTGAATTCTGGCATCTCTTATCATATCATTCCACTGTCTTAATAGCTGCTGTTCCTCAAATCATCCACTTCCAATTCCCCAGGCTCTCTTGGCTGCCATGGAGTTTACCGTATCTCTTGGGCCATTACTGGCACTTCCTTATTGAGAACCTGGTAAGTTATGAGTGGAGGTGGTTCTACCTTGCATTAACTATCTCCTATAATCTTAATCTCAGTGTTGCTAGTAGGGCATTTGCAAGTTGATGTTTGTGTAGCATATTACCGATAAATGCAAAGCTGGCAATAAACCACAGAAGACGCCTCTGGTATTTCTCTTATTCTTGTTCCCATATTCCCCCAATTGAGAGTGTGTGTTCTGAGGGAAACAGGCAGAATAACGCAGGCAGAGCCAAGAGTATTTCAGCATCACAAGCACTACCATGCTTGCCTTAACAGCGCATATGTGTGGTAAAATCAGTGTGCGATCTAGCTGCAGCCTGGAATGGGCGAAAGCATGAAGGATCAGGAGAGGAGACAGGACATGGTGAGGTAAGTGGGGCTAGGGCCGGGTTTAGGAGGGGTAGATTTTAAGGGCGGGGTAGTTTTCAGGGCTGGCAGTCAGGGTTGTCTTCAGAGCTAGGGAGTCAGAGACGTTTTTAAGGCTATGGGGTGGGTGGGTTGTTTTTAGGGCTTCAGGCGGTAGGAAACTTTTTAGGGCTCGGGTTGGTTTTCAGGTGGGAGGGGGCAATTTTAGGTATCAGGGCAGGGGATTAGGGGCCGTTTTAAGGCTCAGTGTGCGGGGAAGGGATCGGGATACATTTTTGGGCTGGGGCAGGGTAGTTTTTAGGGCTCAGAGGGAGGTCGAAGTCGTTTTTGAGGGCTATGGGGAGGGTGGGGCAGTTTTTAGGGCTTGGGGTTCAGGAAAGTTTATAGGGTTTGAGGAGGTTGGTTTTCAAGAGGGAGGGGAGTAGTTTTTGGGTTCAGGGCAGAGGGCATGGGTCGGGGGGTAGCACTTACCTGAAAAGTCTTAACCATGCATATGTCTTTGTCATACATGCCTTAACAATGCATATTTCATTGCAAAGACATGCGTGGTAAAGACATGGGCGTGGCTCCGTCACACAACCATGTTCTGAGCTTCCGTCACTCAGAACCGTGTAACTCTCCACGTGCAGAGTCTTGGGTTTTAGCATCAAAATTCACCAAACGTATCTGTGGTGTCATGTGTGCTCTTTGTTCTTCCTTTGACCAGTGATGTAACACCTAGAATGTTATGAGGTATCAGGTCATGGGAATCTAAGAGTGGCAATTAGAGGTGCTGGCTGGAATGCTCACACAATAGATCCTCTCATTCAAGAAGGCCTTACTACAGAATCCTTTTAAAATCCGCAACCTCATAGTTTTCAAAACACATTTGTGGCTGTCTACCCTATCTTCCGAGCTCTAATTAACCCCCTTAGTTTGTTCATTTATTAGGTAAAAGAAATAGCTAAAAACAAAATTATAAACAATACATTATTCAGTAACCCATAGGGCCTGATTTAGATCTTGGAGGGCAGGTTACTTCATCACAATTGTGACGGATATCCCGTCTGCCGCACTGTAAATCTTATTATATCCTACCGGATTTATATTTTGGTGAACGGGATATCTGTCACCGTTCTGACAGAGTAAACAGCCCGCCAAGATATAAATCGGGCCCGTATTCTAAAAGGACAATACAAAATCTGGCTACAGCAATAATCACATCTCTGCAGGCCATGTGAGAAATTAATAAATTGAAAATTCATTGAACAACGCACACACTATACTTTCTAAAAATAGGTCTTAAAATCTATTTTTGGCTTACTTTTCAACTGAAGACTGTCCAGAAAAAGGTGCAGCCAGCCGAATTTAACCTTTAATCAACAGAGACAAACCCATATGTGGCAGAATACCCTGTCTGCTAAACTCTAGATTAACCCCTGATAACACTGAAAACCAATGGCTAAAATGAAAAAGAAAGTTAAAAACAATAAATTATTCAATAACACATAGTCTAAAAGGACAATTAAAAATATGTCTACAGAGAATGTAGCACATCAATGTATAGTGTTACAATGTAAGGAAACACATGACAATGCTATAAGATGTAATGTGAAGCAATGCTATCAATGAAAAACAGTTTACAAAAAAATATCTGGCTACAACAATATTCACTTTGAACAACTCGCAAACCGCACTGCCAACAAATAGGTCTCAAAATCACTTTTTGCTGACTTTGAAACAGACAGTCCAGCAAAAGGTGTAACCAGTTGAATTTAAACTTCAGGCTACGGGTACACACCCATTTGTTTGATGAATTATTTGCAATAGTCCTTGTTTCTCCAGGCAGGGTGTACACCTATTCTGAATAGTAAAATGTCTTTCTGCATGTTTGTTATCAGGGATAAGTCTCACTTTCAAAGCCCTCCACTGCTCCGGTCCTGCGTTTCTGAAATCTCTTATCTGCCCTCACCGCCCAACGCAAAACCTCCGATCAGCCCACCGTCATCTGCTAGTCACTTCCAAAACAAAAACCAAGAAATTCGGCGGTCGCCGTTTTTCTCATCTGGCTCCTGGGCTTTGGAATCTCCTCCCTCTTTCCATCAAATCCTCCCCTTCCCTTCTGAACTTCAGGAAATCGCTTAAAACCCACCTTTTCCCTTCCCTGGGCTAAATTTCCGCCACTCACGTTTCCTTCCTCACTCACTCTGTCTTATAGCGCCAGGAAGCCTATGGTGTCAGTGCGCTCTATAAATTTCACCTAAGATAAGATAATGATAAATAAGGTCTGCCCCGAACAGACTTAAACATAAGGCAATAAAGCTTGTATTTGTTAGATAACCCACTTCTGTATTTATTCTTTTAGCCTTGATCTGGATTTTGCAGTCAAGGAAAAACTAAGAGCAGAAGGGAGGCAGAACATGAATGCACAATCAATTTCGCAGCAAGAAAGCTATCTAACAAAAGATGCTTAAGAATAACTTATTTGTGTATTATCTGGATACATGCTTATCCAGGGACAATCCACAGAGAATAGCCCTGCGACTCAAAAAACATTTTAGTAACTACTAATATAGAAAGTTTTGTGATTTGGGTCCCAAGCGTCCAGCAAAAGCCCAATGGGCAGCATTAGAAATCAATAATTACTTCGAAGACACAACAGAAATGAACTAGTATTTATTCTTAGCACCTAGTGATAGGTCCACAACTTAATATGCCAGAAACTGATTTCAGTTTAAACCATTTGTAACTGGTGAAGTGGAGTTTCGACTAAGGTTGCTAACTTTCCCTATCGATGCTGACATTCTGCTGTCGCACGCAGTCTTGGCCCTAAAAAAAGAAATATCCTTGTGTCAAGGGGAGGACACGTTTCCTCAATTTCACCTGACAGGGAGGCTAGATGTTAGCTCAATTTCTTGTATAAATATCACCATTTTCCTGAGGGAGAAATAGCAAGCTGAATATATAAAAAAACTGTTTCCAACACAAAATTATGTGCTTAAGAATTAACTTCTCACATTTCACAGTTGGTGTCCTTTGCTGTAAGCTTAGAAGAACAAGGAAGAGAGGGTCACGGGCAATTAAGCTTTTTTTCTCTCCCTGTGACAGCTAAGTGTAAAAGTGAAGCAGTAGGAATTGAGTAAATCATTCTGTAAGTGAAAAAATTGCAGCGCTTACAGGGATGTTTAAAGGTGTAACTAATAAATCAGCCTGCGAGCGGTATCTTATTAAACGCGCAGTGTGTGGTGCTTTTAGTCCCAGGGATGAAAACATTCTGCGAATGTGAGCCTTTTAAACATAAAATCAATCAGACCAAAACAGCAGGCCTTCATCTGGCAGGGTTTTACAGTGCTCGGCCCGGACATGAACTAATTTCTCCAATGTGCTGTTTTGAAACTATTATAAAATATTAGATCTGCCGTGAATCCTTTCTGCGGACAGACACACATGCTCGTATTTACCTTGCGAGCGAGCAGACCTCAATCATTCTGCCACCGGTTTCAGAGGGATTGCTGTGGGGCGGCCCGCACTATCCGAGCTCGTATCTGTTACAAAAGAGCCCGGCTCTGTGTTTATCCAGGTGTTGCCATCTTGGAAACAAGGCACAGGGGGACCAAAAATGTGTTTCAGGATTTAATGCGAAGGCCCCCCAATTAATTTTCGAAGAGGTTTGACTTATTACGAGTTGCTAGCTGTAGAAACGCTGGCATTTGTGTTCAAATACATTCAAACGCATACTGGCTGCAACTGTTCATCTATTTTACATTGCTCAAATAATTCCAGGCTGGTGGTTCATGGCCTTTGTAGGTTTTTTTTTTATACCTATCGCTCTTTTTTCTCAGTTCAAGAGTACTTTTTAAATAGTTCGCGATTGTTCCACAACAATACCGTTTGGGTCAGCAAAACAAACTCGATAAATTGCCAATAGCTACAGCCTGCAATGTTCTAGACTGCATCAATAAAGATGTCTATTCATTATCCTATTAGCACTAATTGTGTGGCTTTAGCGCATCACATGATTGTATTGTAACCCAGAATTCGGGGACAAAACATCAGTGCTCACTATAGATACACAATTGTACACTACGGTACATTTATGCTGCAAAAGCCATCTTCCTAAGCCCTTAAACGTCCCCCCTAAACACAACCCTAAGAAGAACTGGAAGGCAGAACTGGGCAGAAAATCCCAGATGACACCTGGGCAACTATTTGGTCCATAGCCTCTGCGTCATCAGTTTGTGCAGCCCAAAAAGAAACCTCATGCAAAATACCCCAAAGAAGGGGTCGTCTATCAGTAAGATTGAAAGAAATGTTTATACGGACGGATCACTAGTGAAGAACTGCAACTGGAAGGAAGCTATTTGAAACATGTAGTGACTTGCATATGCGTACAAGCATTTCAGTGAGAGATCCTTCCCCATATTAAAATTAAAAGAGAAGTGGTACTCACACTTTACCCTCTGGTGCTACTCTTGGATGATACAGGAGAGGATAATGAATGCTCAATCTACTATGTAATGAGTACTTTGATGTCCCATCTCTTATTGAGCACCCATTTGGCAATTACGTAAGTTTAGAAATTACTGATGTACCCCCTGCAAGCTGAAATTAGTGATTAAAAGAATTGTGCAGTCAATTAAATTGGCTACCACTGTCCCAAGCGAAAGATGCAATTTAAGCTCAATTTAAATCTCCCTTGTGTGGCACACAAAGTGAAAGGTATCAAGAAGCTTACGTCCTTTGGCATTTTAGCAATTGGTAAATTATTCTTCCAAAGAAGGGAACAAGTGAGTTTTTTTATTCTTTTCCAGAAATATTCTCTTTCAAGTTTGTCTTGAGGATGTGTGTTACATATACTGGCTGCCAGATGAAACAATATCCTGCCTTGCTCCTCCAATATTGTTGTCTTCCTCTTGTAACACAACTAGTTACCCATTGCTGATCTCAGGGCTATGCAGGGCATGGCAAACTTCCACAGAATGTGGCAAATGTACAGATTTCACTAACATTGGACTTTAAAACTCTATCTTCTCCTTATTTGGGAGCCAGAGTAAATAAAGGAAAGTGAAGCTAAGATCAATTTTATCTACCAGAGGACAAATCTTTCCATGAAGATTTGAATCTTCTGAAATCTGCTTTTCTAAAATGTTGCCTGGCTATTATGAGAAAATAAAGGCTTGAGATATACTTCAGCAGAACTTCACAACTTCAAAGCAGCCACCACCGCTCACCAGAAGCTTATCAGAAATACAAGGAAGAAAGCACTCCAGGACAGAATCTCCTCCCATGCACACAACAGCAAAGGACTTTTCAGCATCATCAAAGAGTTTGCCCAACCCAACAGTGAGATCACTGATATCCCCCCTCCCAGGACCTCTGCGACAAACTCAGATCCTTTTTCCACCACAAAATCAAGACCATCAACGACAAGTTCGACGATGACAACCAACATGCAGATTTCTCACCTCACACTTTTGGCCCCATGCAGCCAACACTTGACAACTGGACCGCTCTCAACATCGAAGCACACTGAAGACTATGAAGTCAACCCACTTCGGGGCCTCCATGTACCCCTGCCCCTACCGCATATACCACAGCACCGCCGGCATCATCGCCCGAGCTTCCATGATTTATCAACAGCTCTTTTGAGACCACCTTCTTCCCCGATGTTTGGAAACATGCAGAGATAAATGCTTCTCCTGAAATAACCCTCGGCGGACCTCACTGACCTCAAAAACTTCAGACCAATCTCCTTACTCTGTTTCCAGTGAAAGTCATCAGAAAAGCTGTAACAGCCAGCTTTCCTCCTTCATTGAAGAAAACATCATCCTCAATACCTCTCAATCTTGCTTCAGGAAAAACAACAGCACCGAAACCGCCCTCCTACCCACAACAGAAGAGGTCCGCTCCCTCCTCGACAAAAGGGAGGCTGTGGCCCTCATCCCCCTGGACCTCTCTGCATCTCTCACGGCTACCTAGCCTGCAGACTTCATGACGCATGGATTCAGAACAAGGCCCTCAACTGGATCCGCTCATTCCTCTCGGGCAGAACACAGTGGGTCAGACTCCCACCCTTCCTGTCAGATCTTACTCTGACCACCTGTGGAGTGCCCCAAGGATCCTCCATCAGCCCCACCCTGTTCAACGTCTATATGGCCCCGCTCGCCCCCATCATCAGATCCCACAGACTAAACATTGTATCCTACGCAGATGACACCCAACTCATCCTCTCTCTATTCAATGAACCCAGCGTCTCCAAACGCAACTTTCAAGAAGGTATGCAAACAGTCACCAGGTGGATGAAGAACATCTGCCTAAAACTCAACACGAACAAGACCGAAGTACTCATCATGGGCCCACACCCTGATGCCTGGAATGACACCTGGTGCCCCCCCCCCCCCAATGCCCTCAGGAACTCACCGTCCCCCACGGACGCCGCATGCAACCTCGTAATCATCCTGAACTCTGAAAAAAAATTGACCGCCAAATCAACGCTGTCTCATTCTTCTGTTTACACACCCTCTGACTTCAATGAAAGACCTTCAATTGGATCTCCCTCAACCCAGACAAACTATCACCCTCACCCTCATCAGCAGCAGACTGGACTACGGCAATGCTCTCTATGCCGGAATCAACAAATCTGCAAACTCCTGAACGTCCACAATGCCACCGCTAGACTAGACCTCAACACCCCGCTCCACTGCCACATCACCCAACACTGTGGACACTACGTTGGCTCCCCATCGAGAAGAGGATCACCTTCAAGCTTCTCACCCATGCCCACAAAACACCTACACTCTATCAAACCTGCATACTTGAACCACCGCCTCTCTTTCCACGCACCCCAAAGATCCCTACGCTCAGCCCAGCACTCCATTGCTACAGTACCGTGCATCAAGAAGATTAGAACAGGAGGGCGCTCCTTCTCCTTCCTCACGGCCAAGGCATTGAACACTCTCCAACTCAACCTCAGACAGACACCAACACTCTCCAAGTTCCCGAAGGACCTCAAGACTTGGCTTTTTGACAGAGCATTGTGAACAGCCAGGATCTGTGCCCCTCCCCCCAGCTCCTTGAGACCTCCTCGGGTGAGAAGCTGTGCTTAACAAACCTATGATTGATTGATTGATTTATTGAGATTTAGTGGTAAGATCCAGTATGGCATGAATAACCATATCACCCACAACAGCAGAATATAGAGGCTGCAAAGCCCAATTTATACATTTCCCTGATTTTCCCAAATGACAGGTGGGGGATGATTAAATACCTCCAAAGCTTTTACAAACTTGATAGATGGAATTTTGAAAGTATTGTTAGAGAATTTATAATAATTCAAGCTAAGCTTCTGCACCATATGTTGGTCACACACCACAATGAATTCCGTTTTTAATGTGTTCAGAGTAAGCCAACTTTCTGTTGTCTCACTCTGGGCATGTTCATTCTTCCTGCTGTCTTCAGTGATATATCCTTTGAACTATGAAGTGTTGGGCTAGATGTTTATAGAATTGCATCTTGGTATTTGATTCTGCCAATAAATCATTTACCAGTGCCTTATGAAAGACACATCTTTGGAGAAGTAGCTGTGTGGTTCACACTCATTTTCAGAATTCTGGTGAGGAATGGGGCCTCTGCAACAAAGTGATAGTTAGCTGGGTTCTCCACACCTCGGGTGATTTTCAATAACGAGTAGGTAATATTTTAAATGTTTTACAAAAAAATCGGCAGCATGGTTTTTTAATAAAGGGCAATGGCCTCCTGATAATTGTTACTTACTTACATATTTAAAGAATGTTTGGCTTTGGACATGCATTTGCAATGCTTAGAATTCATACGTTCATGTTTGCCTTGTACAGTGATTTGAATTCTGATCTCTGGAGACTCTCTGGAAAGATAGGAGCCTACAGTCAGATGGGTTGTGTGCAGGCTCTGTTCCTCAGGACTAACACCATCTGTTTTTTAGGGCTCGCATGCTGTGCGCATGCGCATAGCTGGCGAAGCTCTAATGTGGCTTATCCAGAGGTTAACCACCACTGGCGATTCCACTGGCGATTGCATGCAGTGCATGTGCTTTTTAGGTGATTGCGCAAGCGCAAGCCCTAAAAAGCGCGTGCACAATGCCACCAGCCGCCTGCCTGCCTGCCTCGCATTACCACATCAAAGGCAGCCCGCCCCCCTCCCTCAAGCTTCTCAGCGTGTGCTCTGCCTCAGGCCGGCATTTCTCCTCCCCTCGGGCAAGCAGATAGCCGCAATAACACCCTCCCTGCTCAGCTTTCTTCTCAAGTCCTCCCCGTCTCCACTTCCCATTAGGAGCCCTTCCTCCCCCCCCTTCGTATGCTAGCCTTCACTCTAGCAATGGCAGTGCTTTCACTTGTTACAAAATCAACCACTTTAATGGTAGTCAGTGGACTAATTCAATTCCGAATATTTGTTTCGAAATCTAAACTTTGAGAAAGCCATACGTGATTACACCAAATGCAGATCTTTTATTTTGTGCTTTATTTTATTGCATAATGCATCCCGGTGTCAATTCTGGCGAAAGAACACATTTTGCACAAAAAAGATGAAAAAATAAATTTGGTGCGAACAGCTGCTTGCGTTCTGTTTGTTCATGTTGTTCCTGTGATATAATTTTGTAGCGAACTGCTGCATAATTACTCAACATGGTATCGTTTTACAATTTTTTCCAAATTACACCGGCGTAATTTTACTTTTGCTCAGCCCCTGGTCTTTTTAGAGCAAGTACATAGAGACGCAAAAGTGAACTCCGCTGACTTTAAAGCATCCTGCTTCAAATGCTTGAGACTGCTCTAATCGCCTGTAGTTTTATATTCCCATAGCTGCCGCTTGATTTAACGACACCTGGAATAGCGCCGTAAAGAGCACTCGAAGTGTAGTGAAAATGCTGCATTGATGTCGGCGTAAAAGCAGTTTTTGACTTTAGGTTAATTGATGAAAAGAAGAGATTGAAGAATTATAAGAATAGGTGACTTTTTTGGGGACCTTTTATATAGCATGAAACTGACTCGAAGGTATTGGGGCGCTTTACCTGAGCACCAGTTACATTACAGAAAGACGAGTTCATTTTTTTTCTCTCTTCGGAGATTGAGTGATTTGCCTATAATCACAGGTTGTTGAGCCAACGCCGGGACTCGAACCGGGTTCCCCAGCTCCAAAGTCGGTAGCTCTGCCCCATACGCCACATCCTGGCACATTTTAATGAAACCCTGCCATACCAAAAATAGATGTTTTGTTTTTATAGTGTGGAGGTTACTGCGCTGCTGCAAACATTGCTGTGGTAGGTCGATCAAACACGCGCTTGTATTTTTAGATGTACAGATTAAAAGGTGAGTTTTTCACATGCCCTTGACAGGCCTTTAAACGAAGCTTAAAACGTGAAACAGTGTTCATGGACAATGCGGCATTAGTACGTTGTTTTGATAACCGTCCAATAAACCGGTCCTGTGCTTTGCATTGTTCACGCCGTGTCTCTTCCTGTACAATATATCAATAGCTGCCAAGTAGGAGGGCTAAACCGAGCCTTCCTGATTCGAGCTAAGCTGCTCTGGTTTAACGGCAATTGCATTTTGAAACTTTAAAGGTGTGTAACTTTTTAAAAAAATTTTTTTATAAGTGCTATAGCCTACTTTATTTTGTCTTTTGGTTAATATCAAGTAATTGGTAACTACATTGACACACAGGAGCTAATCCGTTCTACCATCTTCAAAAGGACATTGAGGCCTGTGAAGACTTTGAACTCTTCCCCTGGGGTTTGACACCCACACTCAATACTTGTGGTCAAAGTGCTGTTACTGCGGGGCTGGAGCCACGGGTTTAATTCTCATTTGCTCGCTGCAGTCTCAAAATCTGCAGGTCGAATGCAAGCTGGCTAACTACTGTGAGATGCAGTCAGCACACTGTTTCCCTCCTTTTAGAGATAGTAAAGTGTAAGCAGATGAAATTGAAAACCTTCGTTTGCATATCTGCCGTGTCATTTACCTCAGAATACCCACACTTTTTGAGAAAGTGTGGTCTGCTGGCTGTCTTTTCAAAACGGGAGGCCCGCATTATAATCGAACCACTAGTATTAAGCGATTTTGCTGCGTTTTCCGGATAATTATGTATTTAGTGCTTTTGCCATATAGTCCATCATCTATGTGCATAATTTGCAGATTTTACCCAAAAAATTGATACAGTTCAAACAGATCAAAAGTTTCTAAAAATGCTGCAACACGTGTTACCCCGACGTGATAGGCCCCTGACAGAAGTCAGCTGGTCACCTTTTAATTGCTTCTTACTATTTTTGAGTGTAAAACTGTTACTAATGATGTGGAATCTTTGTCTCTAGACAGTGTTGTCGTGTGTGAACAAGGCTAAATATTGCAGTGATACTATGACAAAATGTGTCGCTTTACAACACATAATTTGCCTTTCCTTGCCCCATAATTGAGTCCACCCTGCCCAATAATTTGGTCCTCTCCGTCACATAATTCCAGTGGCCCTGATTATAATCCCTTCTACTCCATTGCAAGATACTTGGGAAGCCCACGCTTTGTCGCACTGCCGTTCCCTTTTCTACCTGCATTGAAACCGCTTAGAAATGAGCAATCAGCAGAACTGATATCTCCTAGTGAAAATGGCTTTTCTCCAATCTTTCAATGGAGAGATGGGAACATTAATCCAGTTCAGTGGAAGGCTGAAATCGTGGAGGGAAATCTGCTCTGTTGTTCTTTAAGTCTTAGCACTATGAGATTTCAAGACCTCCATTATTACGGTTGCTGCTTCAAGTGTCCAGTGTTGTCTTATTTCCGAGATTAAGGACCAGTCGTTCGTGGCTTCCATCTAAACTGAGTATTTTTTGGCCTAAGATGGGTTTACTCATAACCTTAGAATAAACTTGTTTTAGTTTTAGAAATTCATGAGTGAAAGCCACTTAAGCCGGAGTCACCTATTCCTAGAGACCCTTTTTAGGTCTCGCGACCTATCTCAATGCGCATGCGCATTGAGTGAGCGGAGCGAGATATAAAGGGGCTTAAACAGAGGTTTAACTAGCTGGCGATTTGGTACTGTGCCCGTGAAATGCTCATGCACAGCATCAAATCGCCAGCCATCTGCCATCTGTTCCCCAGCAGCTCCGCCCCACAAGCTTCCCCCAGCGTGCGCTCTGGGACAGCCGAGCCGCACTCCTCCCACACTTCTCACACACAAGTGAAGCTTCACTTCAAAGCATGCGCGTTATCATATATAAATTCTCATTGTTTTCACGTCCGGCCTCCGGCCGTGACTCCCATTTCTCCTTCCTTCCAGCGCTGGCTTGTTTTTATCATGTCCCTTTACTTGTAAGGCAATCCTTGATGGCAGACTATCATTGCAGCGTTTCTCTCTCCACGTTATTTCATCCGTGAGTCTTGCATTAAAAATGTAAACCTGTTTTCATTAGAGAAAACAGTATTTTATCGAGATACCGTCACTTTTCAACTATATCTTCAGTATGTCATGCTGCAATATCATGCTCCGCCCCACAAGCTTCCCCCAGCTTCCCCCAGCGTGCGCTCTGGCTCAGCCGAGCCGTACTCCTCCCACACCTCTCACACACAAGTGAAGCTTCACTTCAAAGCTCCCACAGATGATGATAAACACCCACAGGCACGCATTCACACGGAAACAGTCGCAAACACACAAACACTTCTACAACAGATGTCCCTTCAACCATTTTCTAACAAAGACTGACAGAGACACACAGACCTTCCCAGAATAAATGCACGTGAAAACGGACAGACACGCACCAGGACACACCACACAGACGCACACTGTAGGGGTGTAACAATGTCCTACCACTCACGCCTCCAGGGTCACCAGGTCATGTGCATGTTACCCACCTGTGTGCCACTGCTGTTATGTCAATAATGCCCAGCTCTGCTGATACAAGGCTTCTAGACAATATACACAACCACCCCATCCACCACCCCCACCGCATCCACCACCACCACCGCATCCGCCATCACCACATCCACCGCATCCACCACCACATCCACCATCACCACCACATCCACCATGACATCCACCACCACCACATCCACCATCACCTCCACATCCACCATGACATCCACCACCAACACATCCACCACCACCACATCCACCACATCCACCACCACCGCATCCACCACCACCGCATCCACCACCACACCCACCACCCTTACATCCACCACCACATCCACTACAACCACCACCCCATCCACCACTACCACCACCGCATCCACCACATCCACCGACTACATCCACCACATCCACCACCACATCCACCATCACCACCACATCCACCATCACATCCACCATCACATCCACCACCACATCCACCATCACCTCCACATCCACCATGACATCCACCGCCACATCCACCACCACATCCACCACCATCACATCCACCACCGCCACATCCACCACCACATCCACCACCACCGCATCCACCACCACCGCATCCACCACCACCGCATCCACCACCACCACATCCACCAATACCACCACTACATCCACCACCACATCCACCCCATCCACCACCACCACCACCGCATCCACCACCACCACCGCATCCACCATCACCACATCCACCGCATCCACCACCACATCCACCATCACCACCGCATCCACCACCACATCCACCATCACCACCACATCCACCACCACATCCACCATCACCTCCACATCCACCATGACATCCACCGCCACATCCACCACCACCACATCCAACACCACCGCATCCACCACCACCACCGCATCCACCACCACCACCACCACACCCACCACCACTACATCCACCACCACATCCACCACAACCACCACCCCATCCACCACCACCAGCACATCCACCACCACATCATCACATCCACATCCACCATGACATCCACCGCCACATCCACCACCACATTCACCACATCCACCACCATCACATCCACCACCGCCACATCCACCACCACCACCACATCCACCACCACCGCATCCACCACCACCACCACCCCCACCACCATCACATCCACCACTACATCCACCACTACATCCACCACCCCATCCACCACAACCACCACCCCATCCACCACCACATCCACCGCATCCACCACCACATCCACCATCACCACCACATCCACCATCATATCCACCACCACATCCACCATCACCTCCACCACCACCACCACATCCACAATCACCTCCACATCCACCATGACATCCACCACCACCACATCCACCACCACCGCATCCACCACCACCACACCCACCACCACATCCACCACCACCACCACATCCACCACCACCACCGCATCCACCACCACCGCATCCACCACCACATCCACCATCTACACCACATCCACCATCACATCCACCACCACCACATCCACCATCACCTTCACATCCACCATGACATCCACCACCACCACACCCACCACCACCGCATCCACCACCACCCCATCCACCACTACAACCACCACCCCATCCACCACTACCACCACCACCGCATCCACCACCGCATCCACCATCACCACCGCATCCACCATCACCACCACATCCACCATCACCACCGCATCCACCATCACCACCACATCCACCATCACATCCACCATCACCTCCACATCCACCATGACATCCACCGCCACATCCTCCACCATCACATCCACCACCACCACATCCACCAGCACCACCACATCCACCACCACTTCCACCACCACCGCTTCCACCACCACCGCATCCACCACACCACATCCACCACCACATCCACCATCACCACCACATCCACCACCACCACATCCACCATCACCTCCATATCCACCATGACATCCACATCTACCACCATCACATCCAACACCACCGCATCCACCACCACCACCGCATCCACCACTACCACACCCACCACCACTACATCCACAACCCCATCTACCACCACAACCCCATCCACCACCACCACCACATCCACCACCACATCCACCATAACCTCCACATCCACCATCACCTCCACATCCACCATGACATCCACATCCACCATGACATCCACATCCACCATGACATCCACCACCACATCCACCACCACATCCACCACCAATTCCACCACCACCGCATCCACCACCACCACCACCGCATCCACCACCACCACCACTACATCCACCACCACATCCACCACCGCATCCACCACCACATCCACCGCATCCACCACCACCGCATCCACCACCACATCCACCTCCACCACCACATCCACATCCACTACCATCACCTCCACATCCACCATGACATCCACCACCACCACATCCACCGCATCCACCACCACCGCATCCACCACCACCGCATCCACCACCAACACCACACCCACCACCACTACATCCACCACCACATCCACTACAACCACCACCCCATCCACCACTACCATCACCACCACATCCACTATCACATCCATCACATCCACCACCACCACCACATCCACCACCACATCCACCAACACATCCACCATCACCGCCACATCCACCGCCACATCCACCGCCACATCCACCGCCATATCCACCTCCACCACATCCACCACCACATCCACCACCACATCCACCACCGCATCCACATCCACCACTTCCACCGCATCCACCACTTCCACCGCATCCACCACCACCACATCCACCACTTCCACCGCATCCACCACCACCACATCCACCATACCCACCACCATCACTTCCACCACCACCACTTTCACCACATCCACAACCACCACATCCACAACCACCACATCCACCACATCCACCACCATCACATCCACCACATCACCACCACATCCACCACCTCCACCACCACCACATCCACCCCCACATCCACCACCACATCCACCACCACATCCACCCCCACATCCACCACCATCACCACCACATCCACCATCACCACCACCACCACATCCACCACCACCATATCCCCCAGATCCACCACCACCACATCTATATGTGTGTGGCTCTGTGTGTGTGTAGGTGCAAATGCAATGTTCTTGGATTTTCGTCACAATAAAATACACTGAACATAATCTTCACAAAAGTTATTTACCAACGTTTAAGCTATTGCCATTAGAAATTACAATAACTTTTATTTAAGTATTAATTATTTACAAAATTAAAAGCCATTGTTATTTGTAATATCATTACATCTAAGTCACGTAAATACAACACACATTGCATTACAAATGCTATAGGTGTCACATTTGCAAAAGTTAAAACTATTGACATTGTAACTGACAAAGCTATTAATTTTGCTACTTTCAAAACCAACACATAAATAAAAAAAAGTGTCATTTACAATACCAATAGCTCAAACGTTCCTAATGCGAGACCTATTGCATTTCCAATGCTTGTCTTCTCTGGCCTCCGCCTTTCCTTAATTCAACACTAGGTGGCATATTTTTGAGGGTCTTTGCCTGCCTGCTGCATAGTTTCCTGCCTGATGGTGGTATCACATCCTCGCACAGCAAACCATCGTGGGTAACAACAGCAGGCCCAGCAACAGATGACCGACAATAGCCTCTAGCTCCTAAATCGGCTTGCTGTTCTCAGCTTTGGGCTTCGGCATGTATCCCCACTGCTGAGGGACTGCTGCTGAACCTGATGATGGGGTGCCACTGAATGTGAGTTCCATCCCCTTTTTCAGGCTGTTTAATGTCCACTGACATTGTGTCAGCACATGAGAGTCAGGGTCTTCAGATTGGCGGCCATCTTTTTTCTACTCTTTGTAAATTGTGCCTATAAATGTACGACCAAGGCGGGAGAAATGTACGTCGGCCACTGACAATCAGATAATGAACAAGCACTCTTTGCCAGTACAAATTTGGGTTGATTTTTTATATTTTACATGTGCTTTTTTCCTCACTACCTCTTGGTTTCGTGTCAAGCATTGGTGCTCTTAAATTGTACTGGGGATTACCCTTACACATTTAAAAATGCAGAATGCTAATCTAGCAATATTACTTGTGCACAATCTATGGGAGCATGATATGAAGTGGAAACAATGATTCAAAACTTTCAATTGGAATTGAGTGGCTACAAAGGGCACACATTTTGAACGTGAAAGGAAAATCGAACTTGTATTTATCTGCTTAGGATGAGAGAGTCAAAAGACTAAAGAGCTAATTGCAGGACTTTCACAATTCAGCATTTGTGGAATGTCTGAAACGTAATTTTTGGGACAGATGTTTTTCACACGGAAAAAAATGTTTTATGAAATGATTGGCAAGTATGTGGTGCCCTTACATACCTTAGTGGCAACCAGCAAAGGTTAATTTCCCAGGTTTTCTTTATTAATGTAACTCAAGAATAGTTATTTTGCTATCATAACCCCTCGCTAGGTGAGACCAGACCACCGATACTGCCAAAACCATACAAGCTTGGTCATGATGTACAATAATTGTGCAAAGGAGAACTAGCTGTCTCTGACAAGAATGTCCATAAAAGAGGAACATAATCAATCCGATATATCCAAAAATGACAAGTCAGGGTAAAACGAGCTGAGTGCTGATACCTATGTGAGTCATACAGCCCTCTCGCCAGTACAAGCAGTTCCTAGTTGCAAATAAAATAAGCAAAACAAACGTGAAACTTGATGGCAAATTTTAAAAAAATGTGTCAGTACACACTTTATGAGGACGATATTTCATCTGCTATTGGGAAATCTAATTTGTTGTTGTCGGTTAAGACATTGTCAAGCAACAGAGATTCTGCGTGTGACATCACTTATGGAGAGGTACCTGTAGGTGTAATGCTTGATTCCTCTTCGCCAATCACAGTTGAATCTGATCAGATGTTCTACACAGAACTGAAAGATAAAGAGCTAACAATTCTCTCAGAAGAAAATCCTCCAAGTGGCGTAGAGAGCAGGATTAATTGATATGATATTTTTTAGAGAACATTCTCTTTACAGATAGCAATATGAACCCTGCATTCTATGAAGTCAAAATTAGATACAGCATACAAAAGGGGACCATTGGGCTTTTGGAATGGCTATGTAACCAAGCACTAAGTATACCAGATCACTGGTGCTCTTGTGGAAAGACCTTAGCAACCTATCATGGATTAATATAAAGTCATTTGTTGCAATAGACTAGGCTGTTTCAAGGGCTAAAATACAAATTAATCCTTGGGGAATCTGCACTACTGGTGTGTCATAATGTTAAGGGGTAACATTTAGAGTCATTATGCATGGGAAAACGAGTGGATTCCCCATAGCATGATGGAATAAGGGTCCAATAGATTAGAAGCAGGTACACTATTCAGCACTCCTGAGAACCCTATTGATAGCTTAAGGGCTGAAATGGAAAGTTGTAGCTAGAACAGTTGGTTGGTGTGTGGTAGAATATTAAATCCCATGGATAAGGCCCATATCCTACTTATCATAGACTGCAAATCAACCTGGGTATGATACACACCTATTCGTAGTGCCTAATATAAGCAAGGTCAGTTATAATCATCACTTCAGATTTATTTCATACATTAATTGTTAGAACTGGGGCTCTATAGTTGGCAGCGGTTTGCAACCTGTCCAAGTAGGGACCTTTCCTTCTACTCAGAGTAAAGAAGTTAAACAGCCAAGATAACCCCTGCTCACCCCCTTGGTAGCTTGGCATGAGCAGTCAGGTATATCTCTGAGGCAATGTGTAAAGTATGTGTACATAACACACACAGTAACACAGTGAAACACTACAAATGGGCACTACACCAGTTTGAAAAAATGACCTTTATCTAAACAAAACAAGACCAAAATGACAAAAATCCAAATACATAACTTAAAATATCACTTTTAAGAGGTTTAAGCAATTCTGTCCATAGAACTCTATGGATGTGGTGGTTTTACACAAACGTGTCTTGTATGTGTCAAAATCCACAAGGAAAAAGAGCCACAGAGGAGGGAATCATCTGAAAACACAGTGAGGCATCAATTATTGAGTCCCAGGGGAAGCGAGATGTCAATTCTGCTGAATGCAGAAGAAGTACTGCGCCAGTTTCGGACTGTATGGAGAAGCGATGACGATGAGTCGAAATCTGAAGGCGTTCTTGTCTGTGGGTGATGCAGTGGAAAACCTAGGGCACAGGTGTGATGCATGAAAATCTGGATGTACTGGAGGTCAAGGCAGTGGTCGCAAACAGGTGCTGTGTCGATTCTTTCAGCCACGGAACGGTGATGCTTCGATCTTTCAGCGACACAGCAGGGTCTGCGTCAGAGTCAGTGCAGTGGTCTCTGACATCAGAGACACGATGCGCTGGACTCAGTCTGTGGTGGTTCTTCGGATAGCGAACAAGCACTGTGTCGATTACTTTGGCCACAAGGCACAGTGCATGGAAACCTCTCACACACAGCTGTGCTGCATCAGAAAAACAGGCACTGGAAGAGCGATGCATCAATTTTGCAGTCTTTTGCAGCAGGAACAACCTCCAAAGGCAAAAACAGCAAAAGGAGAGGCAACAAAATTAATCATTCAATATGAGACATCAATTTTGATAGATTGAGACACATATCCTTCGTCAATAAAAAGAAGGCCACATTTTAATCAAATGAATCTTGACACGGTGATGACAGTCAAGAAATCAAAACATGATGATCAATAAAACAACACAATACAGAAGGTAAGTTGATCAGTGAAACAGCATGGAAAACAGCCAACGCGTTTCGGCCGATTGGGGCTTCCTCAGGGCTGTAAAAACAAATATATACACAAAATCAAAACTGGAGTATATACAATCGAGTCCTAGATGCCTAACAATAAAGAGTTACATCAGAAAGCTAAACATTATAGACATCATAGTTGTATGTTCACATGCTGGATATTTAGCAAAATAACATTGGCTATCACAAATACTAGTATGAGCAAAGATCACCACATCCAGCGAAAAAGAAACATCAGTGAAAGAGTTTGAGAAGACGAAGGAAATTATACAGAGTGAAAGGAAAAAGAAAAAAGAGAGGGAAAAGCCAAAACAAAAAATGTGAACGTATCAGGTAAGAAGACACAAATAATCTAAATTCCACAAACAGACACAACAGAATACACTAACATACCAAGTTTATTGAACACTATCTGTAGTGACTCAGAAGACCCAGATGCGAGGCTCAACATCAGAACAACCATAAAGCTAAGAAAAATGGTGTTCATCAATAAACAAACCTCAACATCACAAGATCACAAAAGAATAACCAAAATTCTCACCAGAATATATTCAGAAAGACTGCAATTTCGTTGAGATGAAAAATTGAGCAGTTGATTTGATAAGTCAACTGCTGAGCTGTGGAAAATATAATAAGAAAATAACAAAATAAAAATGCAAAGACATTAACACTGTAAGTTTTTTTATAACTCAGAACACGATACTCCAACAATAAAGGTAAAATACCTCTTTGCAATGCTGTAAGTCAACAGCATTCATACGAGGATCATAATAGAAGACGACGCGAAGCGACGTGACAATACAAGAAATCAAATATAAACAAAGTATCTAAAGAGAATGGAGAAACAAGCAATAAATATCATTAAAATTCCAAAATCAATAAGTTAAAAAGTCACCAAACATGTCTATATCTCCATCAATTACCTGAGACAGGTTCAGTTCTCTGTCACGCGCATAAGCAGTAGAACAAGGGGCACTCTGATAGCCACCGCACTTGGAAGACTGTGGATCATAAATATGAAGAAAAAACATAAAGTTGAAGTAACTCACCATTTCCCACACTCAAATTGCAAAGGACAAAGCCTAGCACATCTGTTATTTATATTTAATTCAAAGAAACCACACAATAAATGTTATCGGTAAAGTAGTTCACCCAATAACCTTATACGCATAGGTCACCCCCACATACTAACGTGTAGAGCTTTACTAAAAGAATTTTATCTCTATTAAAACACACAGCGTGTCTAGCCTGACACAAACTACTCACAATAAGAATGTGCATAGAAATACTGTAAACATCAAACACTGCCTCCAAATTTGATCAAACGTGTCCCTTCATGCGAAAATGCTACACTCAGCATGAGTAACAGGACCGCAATACTTGAAGATTCCTGGATCTTCAGCTAATCGTAACCGGAAGCATGACACAGAATATGGTGGCTGGAACAGTAACGAGGATCACCACAATATCCCCGCTGTTTTCATGTGGTCGCCATTATATTACACAAAATCAAAACTGGAGTATATACAATAGAGTCCTAGATGCTTAACAATAAAGAGCTACATCAGAAAGCTAAACATTATAGACATCATAGTTGTATGTTCACATGCTGGGTATTTAGCAAAATAACATTGGCTATCACAAATTCTAGTATGAGCAAAGATCACCACATCCAGCAAAAAAGAAACATCAGTGAAAGAGTTTGAGAAGACGAAGGAAATTATACAGAGTGAAAGGAAAAAGAAAAAAGAGAGGGAAAAGACAAAACAAAAAATGTGAACGCATCAGGTAAGAAGACACAAATAATCTAAATTCCACAAACAGACACGACAGAATACACTAACATACCAAGTTTATTGAACACTATCTGTAGTGACTCAGAAGACCCAGATGCGAGACTCAACATCAGAACAACCATAAAGCTAAGAAAAATGGTGTTCATCAATAGACAAACCTAAACATCACAAGATCACAAAAGAATAACCAAAATTCTCACCAGAATTTATTCAGAAAGACTGCAATTTCGTTGAGATGAAAAATTGAGCAGTTGATTTGATAAGTCAACCGCTGAGCTATGGAAAATATAATAAAAAAAAACAAAACAAAAATGCAAAGACATTAACACTGTAAGTTTTCTTATAACTCAGAACACGATACTCCAACAATAAAGGTAAAATACCTCTTTGCAATGCTGTAAGTCAACAGCATTCATACGAGGATCATAATAGAAGACAACACAATATGTTGCAATCATTCTTTTAGGCAATATGGTGGCTCGAGGCTTAGCTAATCGGACTTTGATCACAGCCTCGTGAGGGTTTGAGTACGACCTCTGGTTTACCCCCTTTGTTATTAGTTTTCATTATTTTTTCAGTTTTTGCGCTTAAATGCGCTGCAGATACTATATTTGATTATTTAATTGATGTGGACACAATTCGAGGGCTCTTGCTAGATTTAGTGGTACAATTGGCTTCTGATATTTCGAGTTCATACACATGGGTGTTCTGAATTGCAAGTATTGTCGGTTGATGTGTAAATAAAGCACCATTCTGTTTTAACTTTTAGGCAGAGCGAATCACTGACGTTATGCAAGGTATTTGGGACCTATATAAGGTATGGGTTCCTATGTAATTTTTTGGGCACGAAAATCGGTGGTTTAAAGGTCTTTACGCTCGGGAGACTGTTTGAATTGGAATGGATACGACGCTTTGACTCATAATGTAAGTCTGTGTGGCGGCGACTTTGGGCGTTGGATTTAGTAGTGTTTATCCCTATCTGTGTATTGCTGTGAAGGTGTCTGGGGTTTTTAAGTCCTCGTTTAGTTTGCTAGCGAGTAGTTTAGTCTCCATTTAAAGTCTACTTCAGACCCTGCTAACTGTTTTTGCATTGCCGTTTTCCTGACAATCATGTATATGCGAGCTGACATATCTTTGAGGTATACCTCTTGCAGTGGGAGTGATTTTATGTGGGCATTAATGTATTTATGTCTGTTTAAGCTTAAGTTTGTGTCTCTCGGTTTAAAAAATGTACTTAACGTATTGATATTTTTCTGAAAAGTTCTGGAACTGTTCCCAATTAAAATTAGGAAAATGCTTGCACTTTGCCATCAGCACATTTTAGAGTGTTTGTTCCCTATTCCACCCAAGGAACATGGCACTTCTGCCTTTCAAAGGTTATACTTGTTTTAACGCCACTGTTTTTCAAGGGACACCATGGCGTGGGGCTCAGCTGATCGGATTATGATCGAGGGTTCGAATACATCCTATGTCACAATATAATATAAATGTATTAATTTTTTTAAATACATAGTTTTTTTTGTGTTTAAAATGGCGACCACATGAAAACAGCGGGATATTGTGGTGAGCCTCGTTACTGTTCTAGCCACCGTATTCTGTGTCATGCTTCCGGTTACGATTAGCTGAAGATCCAGGAATCTTCAAGTATTGCGGTCCTGTTACTCATGCTGAGTGCAGCGTTTTCGCATGAAGGGACACGTTTGATCATATTTGAAGGCAGTGTTTGATGTTTACAGTGTTTCTATGCACGTTCTTATTGTGAGTAGTTTGTGTCAGGCTAGACACGTTGTGTGTTTTAATAGAGATAAAATTCTTTTAGTGAAGCTCTACACGTTAGTATGTGGGGGTGCCTATGCATATAAGGTTATTGGGTGATTTGCTTTACCGATAACATTTATTGTGTGGTTTCTTTGAATTAAATACAAATAACAGATGTGCTAGGCTTTGTCCTTTGCAATTCGAGTGTGGGAAATGGTGAGTTACTTAATCTTTATGTTTTTTCTTCATATTTATGATCCACAGTCTTCCAAGTGCGGTGCCTATCAGAGTGCCCCTTGTTCTACTCCTTATGCGCGTGACAGAGAACTGAACCTGTCTCAGGTAATTGATGGAGATATAGACATGTTTGGTGACTTTTTAACATATTGATTTTGGAATTTTAATGATATTTATTGCTTGTCTCTCCATTCTCTTTAGATACTTTGTTTATATTTGATTTCTTGTATTGTCACGTCGCTTCGCGTCATCTTCTATTATGATCCTCGTATGAATGCTGTTGACTTACAGCATTGCAATTAGGTATTTTACCTTTATTGTTGGAGTATCGTGTTCTGAGTTATAAGAAAACTTACAGTGTTAATGTCTTTGCATTTTTCATTAGATTTTTTCTCATTATATTTTCCACAGCTTAGCGTTTGACTTATCAAATCAACTGCTCAATTTTTCATCTCAACGAAATTGCAGTCTTTCTGAATATATTGTGGTGAGAATTTTGGTTATTCTTTTGTGATCTTTTGATCTTGATCTTTGTCTATTGATGAACACCATTTTTCTTAGCTTTATGGCTGTTCTGATGTTGAGCCTCGCATCTGGGTCTTCTGAGTCACTACAGATAGTGTTCAATAAACTTGGTATGTTAGTGTATTCTGTTGTGTCTGTTTGTGGAATTTAGATTATTTGTGTCTTCTTACCTGATACTTTCACATTTTTTGTTTTGGCTTTTCCCTCTCTTTCTTCTTTTTCCTTTCACTCTGTATAATTTCCTTCGTCTTCTCAAACTCTTTCTCTGATGTTTCTTTTTCGCTGGATGTGGTGATCTTTGCTCATACTAGTATTTGTGATAGCCAATGTTATTTTGCTAAATACGCAGCATGTGAAAATACAACTATGATGTCTATAATGTTTAGCTTTCTGATGTAACTCTTTATTGTTAAGCATCTAAGACTCTATTGTATATACTCCAGTTTTGATTTTGTGTATAGATTTGTTTTTTACAGCCCTGAGGAAGCCCCAATCGGGCGAAACGCATTGGCTGTTTTCCATGCTGTTTCACTGAACAACTTACCTTCTGTATTGTGTTGTTTTATTGATCATCATGTTTTGATTTCTTGACTGTCATCACCGTTTCAATATTCATTTGATTAAAATTTGGCCTTTTTTGTATTGACGAAGGATATGTGTCTCAATCTATCAAAATTGATGTCTCATATGTAATGATTAATTTTGTTGCCTCTCCTTTTGCTGTTTTTGTGTTCAGTCAATTTTAGTCCTGTGGCAGTGGACAAGGGAGGTGGGCAACTCTTACTATTTAAGATTGTGTACACTAGTGTATATGTTGGTTGTGCAACATTTAAATCCCTTACTGCCTAGTTTTGCTATTTTTCACAACCTCCAAAGGCCCAGAATTGGAAGTGGCACCATTAGAAGCTCAGTACCCCCTACAGTGGAGTTCAGGGATGCTGCAGGTGAAGTTTCTGATGACCCTGAGACTTCTAACAGTAGACAAGCACATACAAGCCCTTGGAGAATCTTGGAAAGCATGATTCAAGAAAGCAAAGTCCAGTTATGTTACTGCCCACAGACAAAAGCTGCAACTGAAGGCCAACTCAGCAAAGTAACACACAGCAAAGTAGCAGTACTCCTCCTGATAGCTCTTCAGCTCTTTTACTTGCCAGAGTCCTCAATCCAGAAGTGTTCTAAAAATGTGGGGTTGCAGCTTCAATACTTATATCCCTTTTAGCCTTTGATGTAGGCATACTTCAAAGGAAAGTCTTTGTTGTCCAAAAGATCCTGCTTTTCCCTGCCTTGGCTCCAGACACACAGAAGGGGGGCAGAGACAACATTTTGAGAGGCCAGGTACAACCCTATTTAAGTGTCAGTGACAACTCCTCCCACCACTGTAGCTTAGGGAGGGCCATCAGCTCCCTTTGTGTGACTGTCTGGATTGAATTCACAAACAACCCAACTGTCAGTCTAAACCCGATATTGATTCTACAGAAAGGCAGAGGCACAGGATGGTAAAGCAATAAAATGCCCACTTTCTAAAAGTGCACTTAACAATACAATTGCTAATACAGACTCTTACCCACAAATGACTACAACCAAATTGATATGATCATCATTTATTTTAACACTTAGTTATAAAGACAAATCTTTATCACAAGTTGAAACAGTTACATTCTTTTCTGCAAACACTCACATTATTGATCATACACAGCACATACATAACACAATTGACATGTGAATAACACACCAATGTATCCGGGTGTACCTCAACATTACACATGAAATGACATGACAAATCAATATATTAACAAATATAAATCAAAAACAAGTGTGCTCACATCCTCAATTTACCAAGCCTAACAGGAGCCTCAATATTACATCATGAATTGAGTGCTCCTAAAATTGGGCTTAAGAACAAACAGTGTTAGAATCTAGGCCCAAACTAGTACTTCTATTACAATCCTTTGATCAATTGCAACACTGAGCCTGAATTTTTCTTATTTCCAATACACTTGTTTGTTGAAATACTTTCAACGTGTTTCGAGCCCTTCTAAATTTTGAGAGTTCTCCTCAGGTCTCAGAACAAATAAGCACTCATTCTGCTTCTTCCCTTGAACATTCCAAACTTCAAGGACCTCAGTGCAAAAATGACTGTATCATATTTTCAAATCAGCAAGAAGCCTGCTTATTCCCTTCACATCTCATAGACAGATGATGTCACTCTTCACCCGGTAGCTTGTCTCCCTTCTGGTGAACAATTGGCTTGGTAGTTTAGTCTGCCCTGTTCCCATGATGCACTGGGCCAGGGACAGACTGATTTGCATATAGCCAGGTTCTGAGCTGGGATGGTGCAGTGAGATAAATAACGGTGATGGATCAAGCCCTGATCTTTGGACTGGGTAAGAGTGGTCTGCTTAATTCAGACACTCTGTTCATCACCACCCCCTTTTCTGAATCACTCTTCATAAACAGCCTCCCGAAAGTCATTTCGTAAAGCATTCTTATTCAGACCCTCGACTACTGAACATCAGCCTATTCAGCTGTTCTAAAGCTGGCATTTTCAAAAACACAATTTAAAAACTATATTTCCTAAAAGATGGTCTTTTAAATCTGAGCTCAGAGAGCCCAAACTCCAAATCTCTTGCTCTTCCCAATTGAAAGTTACACTTGTATAATGTTACTAGGCAGCTCCAATGGTATCCTATGAGAGAGCGTGTATTTGTAATAGTGAACAACGAAATTGGCAGTATTTCACTATCAGTCAATCAATCAATCAATCATATTATTTGTAAAGTGCGCTACTTACCCGTGAGGGTTTCAAGGTGCTGAGGGGAGGGGGGGAGCAGCTACTATTCGAATAGTCAGGTCTTGAGGAGTCTCCTGAAGGTCAGTAGGTCCTGTGTCTGCCGTAGGTGGAGGGGGAGGGTGTTCTATGTCTTGGTGGCGAGGTGGGAGAAGGATCTATCGCCGGTGGTTGCTCTTCTAGTGCGGGGGACGGTGGCGAGGGCAGGGCGTGGTCTGCAGAGCGGAGCTGGCGGGTAGGGGTGTAGAAGATGAGGCGGCAGTTGAGGTACGCTGGTCCGGTGTTGTGGAGTGCTTTGTGTGCGTGGGTATGGAGCTTGAAGGTTATCCTCTTGTTGACGGGGAGTCAGTGCAGGTCTTTCAGGAGGGGTGTGATGTGGCTGCGGTGCGGGATGTAGAGGATCAGACGTGCTGAAGCGTTCTGGATGCATTGGGGCCGTTTGAGGAGCTTCGTCGAGGCTCCGGCATAGAGGGCGTTTCCGTAATGCAGTCTACTGCTGACGAGAGCTTGGGTGACCGTCCTTCTGGTTTCGGTGGGGATCCACTTGTAGATCCTGCGAAGCATACGGAGGGTGTTATAGCAGGAGGAGGAGACGACGTTGACCTGCTTTGTCATGGAGAGGGTGGAATCGAGGATTACCCCTAGGTTGCATGCATGGTCGGTGGGTGTGGGGGCCGTTCCTAGTGAGGAGGGCCACCAGGAGTCGACCCAAACCGAGGGGGTAGACCTGAGGATGAGGACCTCCGTTTTCTCTGTGTTCAGCTTCTGCCGGCTGTTTCTCATCCAGTCGGTGATGGCCGTCATTCCCTTGTGGAGGTTGGTTTTGGCTGTGAGGGTCTTAGGTGAGGGAGAGGATCAGCTGGATGTCATCAGCATAGGAGATGTTGTTGAGGTTGTGCAGTCAGGCGATGTGAGCAAGCGGGGCCATGTAGATGTTGAACAGCTTGGGGCTGAGGGAAGAGCCCTGGGGTACGCCGCAGATGATCTCAGTGGCTTCAGAGCGGAAGGGAGGAAGGCGGATGCTCTGTGTTCTACCGGAGAGGAAGGAGGTGGTCCAGTCCAGGGCCTTCTCTTGAATCCCTGCATCGTGTAGGCGTGTGTGTAGGGTGTGGTGGCAGACCGTGTCGAAGGCAACCGACAGGTCCAGGAGGATGAGGGCCACGGTTTTGCCATTGTCTAACATTGTTCTGATGTCGTCTGTGGCGGCTAGGAGGGCTGTCTCGGTGCTGTGGTTGTGGCGAAATCTGGACTGGGACGAGTCCAGGACCATGTTTTCCTCGGGGAACCTGGTTAGCTTCTCGATGACCTTCGCCAGGAACGGGAGCAGGGAGATGGGTCGGTAGTTTTTGAGGTCCTTGGGGTCAGCCGTGGGTTTCTTCAGTAGGGTGTTGATCTAGGCGTGCTTCCAGTCCTCATGGAAAGTCGCTGTCTCGAGGGAGCTGTTGATGGCCTTCCGGAGGTGGGGTGAGATGACGGTGCTGGCCCTGTTGAAGATGTGGTGAGGGCATGGATCTGTCGGGGATCCTGAGTGTACGGAGTTCATGATCTTGATGGTGTCGTTGTTGTCTATGTTGGTCCAGGAGGTCAGGCGGTTGGTGCGAGTGGCAGTCGTGAGTGTCTCGGTGGTTACCGGGGCGGTCGCGGTGTTGAAGCTGTTGGTGGTTGCCGGGGCGGTCGCGGTGTTGAAGCTGTTGTGGATGTCCGTGATCTTGCGGTGGAAGAAGGTGGCCAGTGAGTCGCACAGTTCTTGCGAGGGTGGGATGTCTTTGGCGCTGGAGTTTGGGTTGGAGAGTTCTTTCACGATGTTGAAGAGCTCTTTGCTGTTGTGTGTGTTGTTGTCTAGGCGGTCTTTGAAGGAGGCTCTCTTGGCGGATCTGATGAGGCGGTAATGGTTGCGGGTGGCTTCCTTGTGAGCTGTGTAGCTTTCCGGGGTTCGTTTGCGAGTCCAGTTCTTCTCTAACTTACAGCAGGTTTTCTTGGATGCCTGGAGGTCTTGGGAGAACCAGCTCGCTTTCTTTCTGGTGTGGCTGGTGGAGGGTTTCTTGTTTGGGGCAAGGGCATTGGCGCAGTCTTCGATGCATTGTCTGAAGTTGTGGGCTCCGGCGTCTGGGTCGGTCGGGTCTGCGGGTGGGCTTTGGGCGAGGGTGGTGGTTATCTGGTCATCGGTGACTTTGCTCCAGCAGCGGCGTGGCATCTGTTGGGTGCGGTGGGGTGTGACGGGTTTCCAAAAGGTGAAGTGGATGCAGCAGTGGTCGGTTCAGTGGAGTTCCGTGGTGTGGTTGAAGCAGACGTGGGTGCTTGCTGAGAAGATGGGGTCCAGCGTGTGGCCGGCGGAGTGGGTGGGCGCCGTGACAAGGTGTCTGAGTCTGAGGTTGCAGAGGTTATCAATCAGGGTGGAAGAGTTGGGGTCGTTGTTGTTCTCGAGGTGGAAGTTCAGGTCCCTCGAGGAAGATGTAGTCCGTGGAGGTGAGGGCGTGCGTGCTGACGAGGTCGGCGATGGAGTTGCAAAACTGTGGTCGGGGTTCGGGGGTTCTGTAGACGAGTGTTCCACTGAGGGTGGTGTTGGGGTCGGTGTGGATCTGGAAGCGCAACTGTTCGGCGGTGCAGAGGGTGTCAGAGTCGTTAGTCGAGATGTTGAGGGTGTTCTTGTGGATGATGGCAATTCCTCCTCCTACTCCGTTGGTGTGGTCCTTGTGGATAACCTTGTAGCCTTCCGGGATGACTATGGCGATGTTGGGTGCTGAGGAGGAGTTCAGCCAGGTCTCTTCAGGAATGCGACGTCAGGGGTGTGGGTGTTGAGTAGGTCCCAGAGTTCGACGGCGTCTTTCCTCGCGGATCGGGTGTTAAGGAGGATGCAGTGAAGGTGGTTGGATTGATTGACGAATGGGTTGACGGGCTGGATGCTGGTGTAGCTGCAGTTTCGGCAGGTGAAGGGTCTGTGGGTGAGTTTCGGGGTGGCCAGGTAGCAGTTGCTTGATTGTCCGATGTTGAGTGCATGGATGGTTCCGGTGGCGTAGTGGAGAGGGGTGTTGTGGCGGTCGTGGGGGCCAGTAGCTCTGGCGCTGGGCGCGGTCCAGGCACGGACGGGCGCGCCGTCTTCGCGGTCTGCATAAGAGCGTTGATGGGAGGGAGGAGCAGCTGGGGGGCGGCAGCGGGACTGGGAATGGGCTGTCAGGGGGTTGGAGCCGCAGGGAGGCAGCGGCGGGAAGAGTGCGGCGAAGGTGACCGGCTCAGCAGCTGCTGGGACCGGGGGCAGGCAGAGGCAGTAAACGGGCAGACCATGTAAAACACACCAATACACGTCCTACCTTTCACACACACTGCATCCTACCCATAAGTTTACCCTGGGCTACTTAGGGGTGCTTTACATGTGGTAAAAGGGAAGGTTTGAGCCTAGTAAGTGGGTGCACTTGCCAGGTCGACATGGTAGTTGAAAACTGCACTCACAGACACTGCAATGGCAGGTTTACAGGGCTACTCATGTGGGTGGCACAACCAGTATTGTAGGCCCACTAGTAGCATGTGATTTACAGGCCCTCAGCACACACAGTTCACTTTACAAGGGACTTACCAATAAATTGAATATGCCAGTCAAGGACAGGGCCGGACTGGGAACAGAAACAGTCCCTGGCAAACTGCTTAGCCGGCCCCCTCCATGAGGTGAGGGCGAGTGCAGCTGATCAGTGTGTGAGGGCCAGTTTCTGCCGATTTTGTCACAGAGGGCCGATATTGCCCCCGGTAACAAAAACAGCACCCAAGGGCCCCAAAACCAGCCCCACCCTAACGGCCTACCGGGGAAACGCCTGGTGCCCGCTGTGGCCAGTCTGGTCCTGGTCATGGATAACCAATCATTAAAACAAATTACACAGGGAGCCCTTGCACTTTAGCACTGATCAGCAGTAGTAAACTTCCCAGAGTACACATACCAGCAGAAACGAAGTCCAGCATACAAATTAAAAATACAGGAGGCAGAGGCAAAAAGACTGCAGAAACTATGTCTAGGATGCCAAGTCTGACATTTATCAAAATAATTGTTCAAATACAAGATCATGGTGGTATAAACACCTCTCTTCAATCTTCAGGTTATCAAAGCCATTTAACTACTAAACAATCACCACACGCACCATAATTCATCATTGTTTGTTGCTCCAATTGTAATCATGAGTATAATGTTTGGTGATATTGATCTGTACGCAAACCTCAGGAATTTGAATGACAACATGTATATAGGCTGACACCCCTACCTAAATCCATGAAATATTTGCACAGCAGAGAAGTAAGATAGTTCACTCCATTTATTTGTCGGCTATGAATCTCTAGATAGAGCTGGCAGAAAAGATTCCCATTGGATCAAATTGATACTGGGTTAGATGATGTTGCAATGGAGTCTGTGGATGGTATAGTATGTGGGCTTGGGATGTTATACGGATGAGTGGAGATCACAGATCCTTAACACCCTAAGTGAATGAGAGAAAATAGTTGTCGTTGTTGGAACCAAAAGTAGTTTTGTGCTTTATTTAGTCACTAAAGTCGCCAAAATGTTGATGAGGGTTGTATTACACAACCACACATTTGTTTTCCACATGTTCCTTAACAACGCAGGTGGAACAACAAATTTGTCTGAACCATGCATGTCATTACAATGACTTGCCTTAAGGGGGTGCTGGACTTTGGAATAGCATAATTAGCTATTCCAACTCCAGTCACCATAGCAGTAGGGAAAGCGTTGGACTTTAATGTCCAACGTGGCTTGACTTAATGCATTTTGTTGTAACGACTTGCATAGTAAATGTAATACGTGGGTCAGATGCATTCTTTATTCTGCCTGAGTTGCAAAGGCAACGTGTTGTTTGACGGTCATTATATTTGCTGTTTCCCGTTGATGGGAGCTAGTAGGGTGCACAAGATAGGTAATGGAGCAACAGAAATTTGTCAAAAGTCTGCAACAAGTGTCTATTCCAAAGTTTAATCACAATGTTAAGCTAGGCAATGGTTCCAATTTGTTGAATGTTGGGTTTGGAACGTTTGTAGAAAGATGCTTATGTGTAGTTCTTACTGATGTGCACAATAATGTAGTGGATGAAGTGGTGAATGAAGAGATTAAAGACAGTAATCATGTTGGTGGGTATGGTGGATGCCAGGAGGTGCATGGAGGGTTGGATCAAGATATCTTTGTGACCAATTAAGAGTTTCAATCCTCCAAACTATTTTAAGGATTATGTTGCTTATTAGTTTTCTATGCTTTGTATTTTTTGTTTACTCTTTGCCGCACTCAGTCGTTTGAATTCTGGTGTCCAGAATCTCTGTTAATTGGAGAGTCAGGAGCCTAGGTTGCGAAGAACTGTGTATGTTCTCTTTCCCTTTGGAATAAACTCATCTATTTTTCCTCTCCTTTCTCTGCCTTTGCATAATATACTAGATATTCATACTCCTAATGGCTTCTGTGACTTCTAAAATAATTACAGTGGTTAAACTGAAGCGAGGCATCAGATTGAGTCGCATTGACAGCCTCACAAGAAAGCACTCTTAGAACCACAGAAGGACAATGGACTCACAGTGATTACTTCCATTTTCAAAATGGTGTTGCTCTTCAGTGCTACTACAAATGGCACAGACCTTAAAGAAAAACTTCTGATGTTTAATATGGGTTTCTCAACATATCTCTTGTCCAGCAGATCAACAGTTTAGAAAAATGGCCTGCTCTTGCCATTCCCTGAGAATAATATTCCTTCTTAGCTTCCCCAATTGTAGCTTTATAAGCCTCGCTCAGGAATTGACCACAGATTTATATAGCTCTTTATCAGATTAGGGCTATTTTTGAGTGCCTGAGTGGAGTTTTGCTTTTAGGTTTCTTAGCTGTGGGTGGATTCCTTTAGAGATAATTGGGTTCTTTCAGCCTCTTAGATGAATTATCTATTCATTCGCCACCTCATCGTTCCTAGTGAGACCTTTTTAAACTTGCATTTGTAAATTTCCTTACCTTTAAACTTGATCAAATGTGGGCAAAAAGGAGGATCAAACGACCAAAAAAGATGTGAGGTACATCCAAGCAAACAAATAATGAAGCAGCTGTCTAACGGGAATGATAGTTGAGGACAGTATGCGTGTAACAAGAGGGAGAGAGAGGACTAGTTAGCTAGTCCGAGTCCGCGAGGGTTTATATGTGATTAAACAAAGAGAACTAGCTTAAGTTGACCAAAGTGTTACAGTACTCAAATTAGTTCTGTCACGGGCACCTTGCTGGTGTATTCATGAAGCTCTCACCCACCAACCTAGTTGGTGGCATGCTTCATCATCGGGCCCACCCAGTGACACCTAGTATGTCCCGGGTGTGCTATGACGCCTGATTACAGCGGAGCTGGTATATTGCTGAGAGTGCAGTGAGGTTGGGTGAGTTGTGATTTAAAACGGCTTGGTGGTGGTCCCAGTACCCGAGGGTAAATTAAATTTTAATAACTGGGCCGTCACCAGCGGTTAAAAGTAAGGCTACAGGACGCGTGAGGGTGGCGAGTTAGTGCACCCTGCGTCCTTCAGATGGTCGACATGTTTCAGCCAGTGCCTTAGTGTATTCTAGCTTTCCTCAGGACCGTTTTTTAAAAAGGTGTGGTGTGATAAAACAGACTTAGTGTTGTGGTACAGACTATGTGATACACTCACTAAGGCGTTTTTCTATATGTGAGAGGGGGATTCCCTTCTCATGCATACGCTGGTGACGGCCCAGTTATTAACATTTAATTTACCCTCGGGTACTGGGACCACCACCAAGCCGTTTTAAATCACAACTCACCCAACCTCACTGCACTTTATTATTATTATTATTATTATTATTATTGAGTCTTGTATAGCGCGTGGTTACCCTTGGGCATCCCAGCGCTCGTCCAGAGTAAACACTGTAGCAGAGAAAGCGTTAAGCAGGGAACAGATGGGTCTTTAGGAGTCTGCGAAATCGCAAGGTACCAGTTTCAGAGCGCAGGGCAGGCGGAAGGGAATTCCATAATGCTGCCACGTTGACGGAGAATCTTCTACCGCCAGTCCTGGCTTTTCTTACTCTCGCGACTTGCAAAAGATGTTGGTGGTCTGAGCGGAGGACGCGAGGGGCCTTGTAAGATTGAACCATACTCCGTAGGATAGGTGGCCCTTTCCCCTGCAAGATTTTATGGGCCATGCAGAGTGCTTTAAACTTCACCCTCTCTCTCACAGGGAGCCAGTGGAGCGCCTTCAGCGCGGGTCGGGCTGACTGCCGCCTGGGGAGGTCCGTCAAAAGCCTGGCGGCAGCGTTTTGCACTTGTTGCAATTTGTTTAAAGTGGATTCTGGAGCCCCAAGAAACAGCGCATTGATGTAGTCCAGCCGTGAAATGATGAGCCCCTGGATTAGTAACCTCCTAGTGGCCATCGGGAGGAGGGGTAGAATCTTCCGGGCTCTCAGCAATATACCAGCTCCGCTGTAATCAGGCGCCATAGCACACCCGGGACATACTAGGTGTCACTGGGTGGGCCCGATGATGAAGCATGCCACCAACTAGGTTGGTGGGTGAGGGCTTCATGAATACACCAACAAGGTGCCCGTGACAGAACTAATTTGAGTGCTGTAACACTTTGTTCAACTTAAGCTAGTCCTCTTTGTTTAATCACAGTTGAGGACAGTATCCATCCTGGTGTATGACATGTAATATCTTCTTACATCATTTGGGCCAAGAGATGACATATAATCTAGAAGGGATCCAGTTCTGGCACTTACATCATTCACTCATTGGTTGAAAATTACTCAGGATGATCAGCTGATGAGCAGCTGGCTGTTATGTTCAAAACTGGAATAGAAAAAATCTGTCTATTCATCCTCAAACCAAGGGGCGTAGTCAGGTGCCATATTGTCAACTCTGAAGGTCAAAGTCCTTTGACTTCCAATATTGATTTTGAAAGCTAGGACATCAAAAGAGCTAGACTGTAGTAATTGAGCTAGGTTGTTCTTTAGAGCTATTGGATGTTACTACTAGTACCCCCACCTCCTCCTTAAACTAACTCTCTAATAACAGTCTCAATGTAGTCTGGATGCAGCTCCAATCCATAATTCAAAGGACTGAGTGCGGGGTTACTGTAATACTTAGAATGAAAATATTATTTCCCTCAACAATGTGACCATGATCTATAGCTGCCCACATTCATCAGCAAGATATTAAGAGGATCTAGAGCATTGGTGTTCCTTTGCTTGGCAATAGGTGAAGCTGTGGTTTCACCAATCAGGTACTTGGGTCATTGCAGCTTATTTATGCAAGATTTTACCTTCTTCAGAGGTAGATGGTACTGTGGACAGCGCCTCTCAAATTAGGAGCAATGTTTATGTTGTGAAATGTCCCAGAATATGCCCCATAATTAAGGGATCGAAGCTTATAACAATTGTATACTCTGTATAGTGGGGCAACAAAGGATGCCATTAGAGTAGTGTTTTAGAGTTCCAAGAGAAGGGAGTTCATTGAATTGGGATACTATATGTGCTCATTCTAGGCCAGCTTCCAACGTATTACTGTGCATTTGTTAAAGTGACTTTAGGCTCACTTGAATCCTTGCATTCATCATAATATAAAGAGAGCTATTTCATCAGAACCAATGCTATGCTACCCGAACAGGATTTTTAACATATTGCAACAAAGACTGAATATGAATAGCAGTGATAACCCATCAGGCCAACTGCTGGGATACACCGCTATCTACACCCTCCAAGGAAACCTCCAGCATGCTTCTGACAAGATGGGAGCCTAGTGGCCAGAATGGATCACACCACTAGTGATATGTTCTCATGCTCTCCAGAAAAGTAATAAGCCTAAATACACGCATGTAAAAGACACACAATTGATGGACGGTATGCAGAACAAATCAAAACATTCACCCCAGTCAAGAGATCTGGATTAAATCCATCATTCTTTTGCTCACCACCCCACCCCAATTTGTACCTGGCCATATGCAAATCAGTCTTGACTCTGTGCCTCATGGGAACAATCCAGCCCGAACTGCCAAGCCAGGACCTCCCTGGACCGGAAACAAGCATCCTAGGACCAGTTTCGGGGTTTCACCCCTCATCAACTAGGATGGCTTGAATCCAGTGTCCATCAATTGGTCTTTTTGCATTTGTCACCTCGAGTGGGACGGGTATTCCCAGACGTGGGTCCTGTGTTCTCCATGCCACAGGAGTCAAGCTGTCTGAGCTGATGAGGGGTGAAACCCTGAAACCGGTCCTAGGATGCTTGTTTCCAGTCCAGTGAGGACTGGCAGTTCGGGCTGTACTGTTCCCATGAGGCACAGGGTCAAGACTGATTTGCATATGGCTGGATTCAAACTGGAATGGCCTGATGAGCAAAAAAACGATGGATTTAGGCCCAGATCTCTGTACTGGGGTGAATTTATGACATTGTTCTGCATTCTGTCCATCAATTGTTCTTTTTGCATAAATACTCGCATGTGCAGGCACTGTGCACTCACATGGTGCCTTTATGTGTTGAGTCCTGAACAGTAACTCATAACACTCATAACGAGGTGTCTCCCCACTCTGCACCGTGTGTGTGTTTCAAGGTGATGAAGATATGCAGTCTCATCGCGCTTACTGGCCAGGACAGGAATCGGAGTGGTTTGGTCGGAGTGAAAAATAAAGCACTAAATCAGAATACAAACTGATTTTCCAGGAAGTTACGACAAAACTTGTCAGTGGTAAGTACATTGACCATTTTTATTCATTAAGGTGATGGACATATTTCAATTTACTCGACAACCATCGGACCACAGTATCCACACAGTATTTGACCTTTCAGCCGCTTTTGATCCACGTGTGGCAGGTGCAACATTCTTCACTAAATTTGATAAACACCATTGAGCTAAAAAGACAGAGGTTAAGCCCACTGACTGCTCTCTTCCACGGCCCCTGCGTTGCAAATACTACCACAGGCAAATTACTCCTGCCTCCTTATAGATTTCGCTGAGTTTGTAAGGAAAAGAGAGGGAAACTAATCAGAAGTGAGACCATAATGGCAGGCATGGGCGATTGTTGTACTACCTCTCACTTCCCATGCATGTTTGAACGACGTAATAGCAATCAAGTGGGTCTGACGAGCGGAGGTCCCAGGTTGCGCGTCACGCGTCGACAAACTCATGACAGTATCCATTTCTCGCATGCATTAGGTCATTGCTGGAAGCCAAAATGCAACCAGAGATGAACCAAGTGATTGACAAAGAACCAGTGCTCAGGGCCTCTCAGGAATACCACGGAGCTGCAAGTACGACTTTGATTGCATCCAGTTTCCACATGACACTGGGCATGGCATGTGGGTCTCTCTGGGTTCCTGGCCAAGTACACTGCCCAGTCAGACCAGCCAATCAGGTGCCACGGCCTTTGCAACGGGGCGAATTTCTGTCATAATTGCCTGCACAATGTCCCAGGCATGAAAAAGACCCTAATGCTTCCGCCATCTCTCGCCGAGTGCTTGATCTGGGACACTCAAGAGACACTTGCAAGGCTCGACCTTCGCTTTTCTGTTGGGCCGCGCGCCAACAGGACGTCCAGATCAGGCCCAAAAGCCGACCCTGCAAAGTGCACGCGGAGCTGGAATCGGCTCCAGGAGACATTTTCAGACAATGAGGAAGACTTATCCAGAGCCGGAGCTCGAGAGGCGCAGGAAGAGAGGTCTCACATGGGAGGCGTGGGAGTTGTTGGGACAGGGATGGGAGTTCCTCGTTAGAGGTCGAATACGGTCACGGAATATTAATGACTACTCTCAAAATACTTACGGTAATTGAGTCAGCAGCCTCAGTATTACGTACCTTCTTAAAGCGTGTTTACTCGATGCACTTGTCAATTTATGTTACGTTATTGTAGAATTTGAATTCGATTTTCATTTGGTCTGTCGTTTTTGGCTGGACACTTGCAGTAACACCTTGGATCAGTAATAGCGCCAAAGCACTTGATACTCAAGGTATAACCTCAAATGTAACTTCAACTGCATTTTTTTGCCTGGAGGCTGTCGTCGCTCGCCCCTCCCGACGTTCTTGGGTGGTGCAAACAGGCACATTTTTCCAAAGCTATTAAGTGGTATTACTGATTTACAAATGCAGCATTGTAACCTCACTTTAGGGTCCAGCGATGTCAGAATATGGTAAATATGTCAGAAAGGACTCATCCATGAAGGTCTTTTTTTACATTTTGTATTTATCAGCAGGTTGGAAAAATACATAGTTAATCGTGTAAATACCACTCTCCCCACAGAGGGAGAGAGAGAACACCTGGACCTCCTCCTAATCGCTGCAGCCAAGCTAGTCCTCACAAACTGAAAAGACACAGCTAAAGTGTTGTACGGCGGATGGCTCTCCTGGATCACCTACCTAAGGGGAGCAGACTCACTAGCCATAAGATAGTCACCCTGGAAAACCACCTCCGGAGACTTATGGAAATCACTGGACAAGTCCCTAATAACTTCTGACCCACCATAAGATACTATCAATCCGAATGAAGAAACCAACACGTGGTACCACGGGCGCCGGGAGCTCCTCCGGACAACCATGCGCCGAGACCCCTCCTGTGGTCATGACACCTGAGTTGCGCCTGATCATAGAGGAGATGCGACAGGGCTTCGCGACTGTCGTGGATAAGGTGGATCGGCTGTCCTCCAGGATGGACGGCGTTGTGCAAAAAGTGGAGGTGCACGAAGAACGGCTCTCAGAGGCGGAGCGACGCATCTCCACTGCTGAGGACGGGCGGAGCGACGCACGACACACGCCTTGCCCGCATGGACAACATCCTCAGAGTAATAGCGGCGAAGAATGAGGAATTGGAGGCGAGAAGTAGACGCAATAACATCCGCGTCACGGGGGTTCCGGAGTCCACCAATACTGGGCGCATGGAGGACTATGTCGAACGTATACTGCAAACGGCTGTGGGCAAGGAGGCCTTTTCGAGCCAATTCATAGTTGAAAGAGCGCACCGCTCCCTGGGCCCGGCCCCCAAGCCGGGAGCATCGCCGCGGCCTATCATCGCCCGGTTACTTAACTACCGGGATAGGGACGTTGCCCTTCGAGCTGCCCGCACGCACCGGAATCTGTCCTGTGATGGTGTACAGTTTTCACTCTATCCGGATTTCACGCCCATGGTACAGGACCAGAGGAGAAAGTTTCTGGAAGTGAAAAAGAAATTGAGGGACTTGCAGATCGACTACGCACTTCTGTACCCGGCCTGGCTCCGGGTGACCCATCAGGGCAAACAACACTTCTTCACGAACCCACAGCACGCTGAGGATTATGTCAAAAGGCTTCGCACAGCAAGGAGGGACAGACGGAACGAGGGAGAAGATGACGCGGGAGGGAATCCTGCTGAACAAGATGAATGAATCATAACGGCGCCCTCCTGATGTTTATGCCACTCGCACCCTATCGCGCTGCTGGCGTGGGGGCTGGGCACTGCTGGCGGTGACATCGGAATCTCCGCCCTGGCTGCTCCGAGGTGGCAATTTCCTTCATCATTTGCTTTGGGTGCCTGCCTTTCTGCGCCATGGGACCCCAGCGGACTACTGGCCAAGCTGGCGCGCACTACTCCTTTGATTGGCTAGCGCTTGGGACGCACGCACTGATGATAATGCAGGTGACTTTGCGGGTGGCAGTGAGGGGGGGGACGGGGCCCTTGAAGTTATTGCTGTTTTCTACGATTAGAGGGCTGTGGGTCTGGCACTGATGGTCATTTGTCAAGGCTTGTATCTGCAGGACTACTATGAGCCAGGCACCACCCCTTCTTCTCTGTCTTCCCCATATGGTATATGCGGGAGGGGAGGGGAGTGTTGGGGTGAGTGGATGTGTACCTCTGATGCCCCCAGGAGGGGATTCCCCACATGGTTTTACAATGGTTATTGAGTATGGGGTTTGGGAGGGGGGGAGGGATCGTAATACTGGCAAGTTTGGGTTGCTTCAGTGGGATGGGGGAGGGCATGGGGAGTGGGGTTTCTGTTATTGTGAACGGAGTGTGGAGGGGTGTTCACTTGTTGGGGAGAGGCTTGTTGGGAGAATGAATGAGTGTGCGGATGGTAGTCATGGCATGTATGGTGTGACAGGACTTGCGGGTTGTGTCAGCGTGATTGATTAGGAATTCCGACGGTATTGTGCGATATGGTTTTTGGTACAGGATGCGGCACCACAGAGTGCCGGGACTCTTTGCATTTATTGGTTACAGGGATGTAATGGCTAGCACGGGTGATCATGCCTTGAATACTGTGTCTATAATGTCCTGGAATGTCAGGGGCCTTAATGACCCGCGGAAATGTAGGAATGTGCTGGGGTACTTAGATAGACACCAGGTGCAAATAGCTATGCTCCAGGAGACTCACCTTAATCCGCGCTGCATCCCTCGGTTTGCCAACAGATGGGCGACTGTGAGAGAGTTTTCCTCCTATTCCACCTATTCCAGGGGCACTGCCATTTTGATCAATAAACGACTGACGTTCCAGAAGCTGGGCGCCCGGACGGATAGCGAGGGGAGATACGTGATCCTCTGGGGGAGATTGGGCACTGAGGTGGTGATGCTCATAAACTGTTACGCACCCAACATTGACACGCCTGGGTTTTTCTTGTCACTATGGGGACATGCACTTGAGGTCGAGGCCACACATGTAGTCTGGGGGGGGGACTTTAATCTCTCCTTACACCCGGGGGCGGACAGGTCAGACGGTAGCGGGCAGTACAACACGAAGGCCAGAGAAGCGTTGCGGGGCATACTGTCGGAAGCGGGATTGTTGGACAGCTGGAGACACTTACACCCGGTGGCTAGGGAGGGCACCCACTTCACCACGCATGCACGCTCGTGGGCCAGGATCGATTACTGTTTCATCTCACGGGGTCTGGCTGGGGGCGTTGCCAAGGTGCGACACCTGCCTCGCACGTACTCGGATCACTGTCCTGTGCTGACTGTCCTGGAGTTGCCTGGGTATGCCAGAGTACGCCCACCATGGCGGCTGTTCCCCTCAGCCCTCCTCGACCCGGTTTTTAAACAAGAACTAGGGGAGGAAATCGAAGCCTTCTTCCCTAGGAACAAGGGATCTGTTGCTAAGGTCGAGACGATCTGGGAGGCTTTCAAGGTCACAGTGCGCGGTGTCACAATCTCTAAAAGCTGTGGCGTGTTAAGGGAAATAGTGCGCACGCTGACGAGTATTGAAGCGGAACTCAAGGCGTTAGAGGCGGAGATGGTTGGAAACCCTTGCCCTGACCTAGCAATAGCATTCAGAGCCAAGTTATCCAAATTTAAAGAGGAGGCAGCCAGGGAAGCCAAATTCCGTGGCAAGTACTGGACGGCTCGACGCTATTGCGAAGGAGATAGGCCGGGAAAAGTGCTGGCGGCCCTCACTAGGCACCAGCGATTTGCTACGCACATACTGGAAATTTCTGATGGGGAAGGCAGAACCTGTCAGGACACTAGGGGAATACAGGACACCTTCCTGCAGCATTATAAACGGCTGTATACCACACAACAGACTGGAGAGGTTGACCTCGGTGGGTTCCTCGATGACATTGCACTGTGTTGGCTGAGTGATAGCGATAGGGCTTTCCTGGGATGTCCTTTCGAGATAGATGAAATCCGAGAAGCGATCATGTCACTAAGTAACGGCAAAGCCTCAGGGCTGGACGGCCTACCAGCCGAATTTTATAAATGCTACATAGACATAATGGCACCAGTGCTGAAGGAGGTGTTTGAGGAGTCGCTGGAGGAGGGGATACTACCGGGCTCTATGAGGGAGGTGGCGATCACTTCGCTGCTTAAGCCGGGGAAAGACCCGAAGGATACCGATGCCTACAGGCCCTTATCCCTGCTAAACTGCGATGCAAAGATACTAGCGAAGGTGCTCGCGACTAGGTTATCCCTACTTATGACTACCCTGGTGCTGCCGGATCAATCCGGGTTTGTCCCGGGTAGGGCTACGTCCCATAACCTCCGCACCCTGTTCTCCCTCATACCTACCATCTCCCCGGACCTGCCAGTCGCTGCTGTGTTTCTGGACGCCACCAAGGCGTTTGATTCGGTGGAATGGGGCTATCTCCTTGCCATATTAGGTAGGATGGGCTTCCCCCGGATCTTCATTGCCTGGGTGACATTGCTTTATACCTCTCCGGTCGCTAGGGTCATCGTCAATGGAGCGCTGTCATCGCAGATGCCAATCACGAGAGGGACTCGACAGGGCTGCCCCTTGTCACCCCTGCTTTTTGCCCTGGCTATCGAACCCCTGGCTTGCAGGATTCGGCAGTTGCATAAGGCCAGCGCCTTTAATTGCAACCAGAGACAGATTGGCATATCCCTCTATGCGGACGACGTTACCTTGTATGTGCGGCGCCCGCAAGAACACCTCAACCCCCTGTTGCGAGAATTTGTATTATTTGGTGGCGTCTCTGGCGTGCACATCAATTGGAAGAAGTCGCAGTTCTTCCCCCTCACGCCCTCGGTAGCCCATTTCCCGCTTGATTACCCGCTGGAGTGGTGTAGTACGGACTTGAAATACTTGGGTATTGTTGTGTCACTCACTAAGGAGGACACGGTCCGACTGAACTATGGGGTGGCCATCTCCAAATTAGCCGCTACTGTAACTCGCTGGTTGGCCCTCCCGCTGTCGATGGCGGGTAGAGCCTCCCTGATAAAAATGGTCATCCTCCCACGCTTCCTATACCTCTTTCAAAATATACCCTATTACCCGGGAGCCTACTTCTTTAAGAGGCTTCGGTCTGAACTGCTTCGCCTATTCTGGGGCGGGAAGCAACCGCGTCTCAGCTGGAAAGTATTGACACAACCGTATGACAGGGGCGGATTTGACGTGCCCGACTTGGAGGTGTATTACCTCAGTGCTCAGGCTCAACATGCTTACTATTGGATTAACCCCACCCCCTTTATGCCTCAGGTTGCAGCGGAGGATTGTATAGTTCACCCGCTGCCGCTTAAGGGCATGCTGCTGGGCTTGATTGGAGACGTTGAGACGCCTGCCACCACTGTCACCTGTACCATGGACGCTTGGCGAAGGGTGACTAGATTACTGGAAGCCCCCATGCTCTACTCACCGGTGATGCCCCTTTCATATCATCCGAAGTTATCGCTCCTAACGGAAAACGGATTTCGTTCCATGTGCAACCGCATCCAACTTCATACCTGGGGGGACTTGTTTCGGGAGAAGCAGTTCCGCACTAAGGAACAGTTCTTTTGTGCTACTCCCCCGACGCCAATGGAGGTGTTTTATTACATCAGGCTCCGTCAGGGTATGAAGGAGATAATTCCTGGCTACCCGGAGGAACCGGGCACGGTCCTGCCACTACACGTCATGCTCGTGTCGGACGGCAGACACTTGGTGTCGAAACTATATTCGGCCATTCGAGAGCAGCGCCCCCATGTTCCGTCCAAGGCGCGAACAGCCTGGGACTCTGACCTCCCCGCTGCACTCACTGATGAACAGTGGAGATACTGCTGCTCGGTCACTGCAAGAGTTTCCTCTAGTTGTAGACTGAAAATTATCCACTATAAATTTGTGCAGCGGTATTATTATACCCCAGTTCGGAAACTGCGATTTCGACTATCGGATGACGACAGATGTGCTAGGTGCCGTGCAGAGGGCGCAGGTTTCCTCCATTTGGCCTGGGAATGTGGAGTAATACGGGAATACTGGGAGCAGGTTCATGCTGCGCTTCAGGTGATGATCGATGGCCCTCTTGCCCTTGAGCCACTGGTGATGCTGCTGGGATATACCAAACACGTTCCCAAATCGGATCGCAAGTTTGTCGATCTCGCACTCCTTCTTGCTAAACGGAGAATTGCATGCAGGTGGGGAAGAGGGAGGGCGCCTAAGTTTAAGGAATGGTTGGATGACCTCAAGTATTGCTAGGACCAGCACGGTGTTTATGCGGACCTGATGCCTGCCCGCTGCAGACCCAGTGACTTCTGGTCCCCCTTGCAGGCTTACTGGCTGTCCCAGGCTGCAGGCAGCGACTCCTCTGGTGATGACGAGCCGATAACTGGCCCATGAGCGTATAAGTGCACACTACACTGTACTCACCGTACTGCATTCCGCGCGATAGATTAGCCTCTGGTCGGCTGAGCTCCGCCTTTCATTGTCCTCACGTGGATAGCTCCCTGGGATGCGAAGCAGGGCCACACACGCTAGGCACACACTTAACACATTGATACTCCAGGCGCTGGGGTTGGGTCGCTGGTTGGGGACTGGGTCGCTGCGGGCTAGGGACACTGCGGACTCCTCTCTCCCTTGCCGAGGGGATGCCTAACTATGTGGGTGGGGAGGCCCCCCCCTCTACTACTTGCTCATATGGGATGGCGGGGGGATGGACATGGGCACTGTGGCTTCTGACTCCGGAACATTGTTGAAATTCGCTGCTGTTCTCCCTTACCAGGTGTAGATGATGTTTGTCCGCTAAATGTACCATAATCGATACTGTACAGGATTATTATTGCTGTTACTGTCATGACTCTGTGATGCACAATGTTAATAAAAACAAAGGTTTTAAAAAAAAAAATCAATCCGAATGAACCCCTAGCCAGCAGAAGTGTACCCAATGCCATAACAATACCTTGCTGTTACCAGGCCTAAGCTATCATTTCTCTCTCTCTTTACTTATTCACACCTTTCTCTTTCCTTCTCCCTACATTACTCCGACGAACAACAAGAGGGGGCCCGACACAAACTTACCATGTATGACCTACCCAGTATGCTCGCCGGCGGACTTCCCAAATGAAGTAAAACCCTGTTTAATGTGTGTATATGTATGAACACCATAAATAAACAAAAAAATAAAAATACTGCACACATGTCTATAATCAATTTACCCTTTTCCTACAGTACACCTCCAATAAAGACCATAAACATACTACCACATTCTTACAATCAATGCAATTGTACAGTAACAAAATACGTCCCTAATTTCCTCATGATGTAAAAGGCTCTCTTTACTGAAGAAAGTGAAACAGTAATGCCAGTTCTTCAACCCCTCAACTACCTCTACTCTCGGGTTGCCGGATGCAAAATGAAGACCTACACGAGCTTGATTTGTCTTTTACTGCTCAGAACATTTCTTCTCATTACGGCCTCGAGAATTGAAGACCTACACAAACTTGAATGGTCTTTTACTGCGCAGAACAATTATGTTCAATGCTGCTACTCTTCGTTATGTTCAGATTTTGTTTTCTGTGTATGTAATGTTCCCCCGTTGATTATGATCACGGTACGCCTTATGATAAGCGCTCTGATACCCTAGCTTGGGTCTGGTTTGCGCTCTATAAAACTTTAAAAATAAATAAATAAATAAATAATACATAATTTTTAGAATAAACAACAGAAATAGTGCTACCACAAACAATGTCAGAATTTTTTCAGTGTTAAATTTGTGGAAGTCCTGCCTCCAAAGGTAGACCTATTTCCTAGGACTGAGCAAAACTTAAATTAAGCCAGTGTAATTCAAGTAAGTTTTAGAACTTTGCATTTCGCTTGTTTTGAAAAAATCCCAATTGACACCAGTACGCCACTTCCTGTTCGTTTGCACCATTTCAATGTTTACTTTTCTTCTTTTTATGTTTGTTCATCCACAGATCATAATTTCTTTAGAATCTCTTTGATTGGACTACTTGTATTGCTCCACTGTGTACATTCAGGGAACTGGATTATATATTTGACTTACACCATTTCATGCAAGTAAAAGTGCTTTCAAGCTATCTCTCGTGTGCTGCTTCCTCACTTAACCCCCCCACCAAGTGCTTTCATTGTTGCTTTCCTTTCACCTTAAGTTCGTCCCCGGCTCCCTCTGCTCTACCCCTCTATTCAGGTTTGCTCCCTTTTATCTTATTTTTTATTTTTACATCCCCAACCATCTATGCCATTACTTTGCTGCTGCTGCTCCCACCATTCATTGGCACTAACATCATACCCGGTCCCACCTTCTCCACAGTTGACCCTCCTTCCTGTGTTAATCAATTTTTCTTTTCTCTTTTCCTTTGAGAGGGTCCAGCAGCTGCAATTAGCTACAGCACTCCTCTTTTTTTTAAAAAAGTGCTTTTGGGGAACTTTTTCTATTTTGTTAACTTACTGCTCCTAGATGGGTGTCAGCCACTTAAGAACAGTAAAATAAAGCCAAATTAAAAATGGCTACAACATCATGGACCCGCAAGCATAATGACACTAGTACACCATTACAACATTATACACACATGCACATACATGGTGATAGAAGCACATGTATGCATTATTGTGTTTTATGTTTCAGCATCGGTAGAAAGCAATGGCAAAGCCAATAGATCTATATTGGGAGTAAAAAAACACGACATATTGATTTTGCCAGTGCTTGTTTGTCATACCATCTAGGCCTGATTTAAGCTGACAGATTTTCCTGACAGAACATGAAAAAACGCTACCAGTTGTCAGACCCGTGCAGGGTGCTACCTGGCAGACAGGGGCCACTGAAACACAACTGTGGTGGTTGTGGGCGTTTGTCAGTAGAATCCTGGCATCCATCCTACTATTGCTCTGCAAAGTAGGCCAAGCACAACCCTTTCCTTCCTTGATTGTGAGGGTAGGAAAGAAAAGTGGTCCCAGGTTTCACATGGAGGTAGTATGTGGGGCATGAACTGAGAATTTAACAATCAACCAACAGCATGCCTTTTGGTAAAGGAAAGTACTTTTTAACTGCACAGTGATACTCAACACTATACAATTAAATCAAGCATCCAGGATGGTACCCCAATAATGATTCTGCTGTGGTGATACACCGTTTATCCCTCTCTTTGTGCTCCCTCCCAACTAGGTGGCCCTACTTGGATTTGTCTCTCAGCAAAACTATGGTAGCAGCATGAATATGGCTCAAGTGCAGAGTCTGTATCTTCACAAGTCAAAAGCATGGTTAATCATTGTTTTCTCAGGTTCCTACCCCTGATATCAATTGGTAAGTAATCAGTCTTCAATCATTTGCACATTGTACAGCATGAGCTCAGCGGCTTCGCCCCGCCACTGGCATAGACCCACAGTGATTGCAAGCAGCTTCAGCAGGGTATGCACCTGTTACAACGCATTTTTTACTCCGCACTACCATTACAACGCGACTTTTACAACGCATACCATTACAACGCATTGCGCTGGGGGGCGCTCTAGGATAGGGAATAAGTATAATTTACTATCCAACATCTTCCCTAGGGTCCACGGGGACTGGAGTTAGAATAGTAAATTATACTTACCACTATCCAGCACCCCAAAGCGCTATGCGTTGTAATGGTATGTGTTGTAATGGTCGCGTTGTAATGGTAGGTAGTTGTAACGGTATGCGGAGTAACGTCATACATCCCTTCAGCAGTGGCATGTCTTGTGTTTACCATGAGCTATGCTGCCGTGGATGATCTAGCCTTGTCCAGTAGATTCTGGAACCACTGTGCAGTCACTTCTGGCAGTCGTAGTCCTCTTCTGAGCTGATATGGATGCTCGTCATGGCAATAGCTGACTCAATCTAGAACGATATGCAAAGTACATGCAAGCCAAACTTGGGCCAACACTCATGGCATAATAGATACAACCCGCCACTGGCGGCATGTAGATGTATATAGACTTTTGCAGTTCTCACAGGGAACTACAGAGAGATCCGGAAACATTCAGCAGTACAGCTTGTTCCTGGTTCCTCAGGCAGTTCACTTTCTCTGGGTGCTTTTCAAGGCCAGGCAGACTATTTCCCCATCTTATCAAGGAGGCAGGTTGCTAGGCACTGGGCTACCCTCATCTACTCCAGCGGAAAGTACGTCCTTCAAGTGATTTCCAATCCCTTTAGGAGGCTGGATGTAAGCAAAACAAGAGCCTTGGTTACATATCAGTAATTAAAGTACTCTGTGAAGCACTTCATTTTTTTGTTAATGAAGAACCTGGAACTGAGACAGAGTGGGGTGTATTGGGTCCTACTTTTATACCCCTTAGCTAGACAAGGGATGTGGATCTACTGTCTCAACCTTCATAACTGGTTTGGGGGTAGCTATGTTTCAAGTGCCTTCTCAGACCTCTCTCCAGATAGCACTTGTGTCAAATGATGTTTGGCACAGCAGGTAACATTGGGGTTGTTTCCAAACTGGAGAATCCATAACTTGGGCACAATGAAGTAGGAGATTGCATGGTTGCCATCAGCATCTCTGAATAGTGATAAGGGGCAGTCAAAGGGCAGACCTGACCTAGAAATATTCTCACCTTGAACAACAGGAACTACAGTCTCACGCTTAACTCCTACAATTTACCAAATGGAAACAAAGAACTAATCAGCAGTCCTTTGCTAACAATGTCTTCATGGAATTTCGAAAGGTGGCTCTATCTCTATCCTCCTCACTTTAGTCTATGGACTGGACCCTCCAGCCTTAGAAATGCAGGAAAAAGGCTTCCAATATCTGGGAAATCGGTCCTTATCCTCTATCTTGTGCCATGGTAAACGAGGGGCATCCAAAGTGGACCCCACAGTTTTCAATACTCAAACGTATAAACATAAAGTCCTACTATTACACATTTTCTACACATATTCTAGATAGCTGCACACACTCAACACACACACAGGATGCCAGTGCAAAGTTTTGGTTTTTCAACTAAAAACAGAACTTCACCTATTGGGTCATACTCTTGCTGACACAGATGAAAAGGTTTGGTCAACTATATCAGATCACAAAACAAAGTATGCTGCCACTACTGACTTAGGTGCTAAACCGAAGACAGGAACTTCCACTTTAAGAGTGCACTTGGTGCACCCCTTCATATCAAAGGACAGGTTTTGGCTCTTGCTTTGCGAGGAACAGACCTATGCTTCTGCACAGAATCGATTAGTGTTTATCCCATTATAAAAAATAAACATCAAGATGCACTATACCCTTGTAAATAAGCACTTAGGGCAGTCTCATCATTGCATTTTTTAAGGAACTTGCAAATCCAATCGATATGCATTAGAAGCCAAAGGGTGAGGCCAATTGGCTATTCCAATGCTTGTCTTTTCAACAGTATCCACCAGACTTGAATTTCACTTTTTCATGGCAGAACATGAAAATATACTGTTTAGTTGGGCAGCTTGTTATCCATCTATCTTACAATTTTAAGACGTCTATACAGAAGAATTTCTGAAGGAAAATTGGACATTATTTTCTACTTAAATTAACATTGGCAAATACCACTAGCTCAGCCAAAACCCATAGATGAGCCTCTGTGAATCTGACTGTCGTTGTTTATTTGTAAAAGGCATGGCCACACTTTTAAATATGTTCCATAACCAATTGTGACTTCATTGATATAAGAACCAGACAATTCCGTGACATGGGAATAAGATGAGCAAAATATCCAATCACCCTCGGCATTACACTCACATTTTAGGATGCAGTGACACATGCAGAAAGAAACTGCACCAAGTAAACCAAAAGCTTGCCATAATGGTAAAAATAAGGAGGGTGGTGAACAAAACAAGAAGGTCTAAATTTGGAGGTGAGAACCACAACGTGATGGGTGAAGTTTCCAAAATAGCGAAAGGGACAACCCGACAGGCCGCAGGGAGTACTCAGATGATCCCTGGATGACGATAGCGGTTCCCTCAGTTGCCGCGCTGAGCTGAACGTTCCACCCAATAGTGGTCACACTACACCATGACAGGGGGGGAAAACATGAAGGCCTCATAGCAAACAAAATTGGACAAAATCACACTCCAGGAAGGTAGGGAGGCCCTGGAGAATCCCCATGAATGTCTGCCCCCAGACTCAGAGGCAGACCTTCCTTCTCTCTAAACAATGTAATGGCCTCTATACAAGGAGTACAACCAGCCCTGGAGACTCGATTGTACTCAGTCTCGACAGAAGTGTCGTTGATCCGAGCGGATCTGTGTAACAGGGGAGCGAGAGTGCAAGAGGTTGAAAGCACCACCAAAACATTAGTTCTAGACACTACAGCGCTCAAGGCCCAAATGAACGAAATGCAAGTGCTCAATTCCAGCTTAGAGGCTACACTGGAAGATCAAGAAGAGAGGTCGCGGCACAATAATTTCTGCATTCTTGGGTTCACAGAATGCACAGAAGGGAACCTGATCTATTCATTGAAAATCTTATTCAGCTGCATCTCCAACCAAGAGGGCTTTTAAAATGTTTCTCCGTGGAAGGAGCCCATCGGGTGCCGGGTGGGCGTCCCAAGCCGGGGGCGCCACCCGACCCATCATAGTATGTGTCTTCCACCATATAGACCGGGACACAATCCTTCAGACCGCTTGCACAGCCCCACCAGTGCTAGTCGACAATACATCAGTTTTTTCCCGGACTTCACCCTCAAAACCCAAGCACTCAGACGGAGCTTTATGTCACAAAGGAGTGAAATACTCCATGCTTTTTCTGGCACGTCTCTGGGTGGAACTGGAAGGGAGGGCCTGGTTTTTTACCACACCGGAGGCTATGTGGGAATGGCTTGATGGCTGGAGGACGGTGGAAGGCCCCGGGATGAAGGCTCAGCGTGGGAGACACAGAAGAACGTTGAAGGGGATGGGAACCCAAGCAACAGAGAACACACAATTGGGGGGGGAATCATGAACTGAGTAAGGTCGAGACCTGCAGATAAATGATTTGGTGGAGAGGGCGAGGGGCTTGTACCTGGGGTAGGACTGAAGGAGATACAACTTCTGTGGCCAGGACCTTTATTTATTTATTTATTTATTTATTTTTTGCATTTATAATGCGCACAGATACCCACAAAGGGTTTCCCGGCGCCATGGCTAAAAAGGACAAAGCACAGAAAGCAACTGTTGACAACACATTGACCGCTATTTATTTAAACAGTTATTTATTAAACAGCCAGGTTTTAACTTGTTTCTTAAAACTGGCATAGTTCTCCTCTTTCCGCAGGGCTAAAGGAAGGGAATTCCAAAGAACTGGTCCCAGGCGGGAAAAAGATTTACCTCCCATTCGGGCCAGTTTGAATCTGGGTACTGTGAAAGTTGCTCCATTTAAAGAGCGAAGATTGCGTACAGGTACATGAGGCTTAACCAGTTTCTGCAAATACCGTGGTGCGGTTCCCGCTCTAATCTTGAACATGTAGGTCAAGGCCTTAAACCGGACCCGGTTTTCAACTTTCAACCAGTGTAGGTCTCTAAGGTGGCTCGAGATCCTTGCTGTCCTAGGGATCTTACACAACAGCCTGGCTGCGGAGTTCTGGACAAGCTGCAACCGTCTGGTTACAGCTAAGTTGGAGCCCAGATATAGAATGTTACCGTAGTCAAGCCTAGATGTTATTAGCGCATTGACTACGGTCTTCTGGGTATCCACAGGCAGCATCCAGATAATCTTCCGCAGCCATTTAATTATCGTGAAACAAATGCCAGCCACTTTATTAGCCTGTTGTTTCATCGATAGAGAATCATCGATGCACACCCCTAAGTTTCTAACCTGGGTAGATGGGCTGGGAAAAGCTCCCAGGGATGGCGGCCAGTGCCTCTCCTGCCACAGATCACGATTTTTTCCCAGAAGAAGAATCTCCGTCTTCTCCCCGTTAAGCTTCAGCTGGTTAGTTGACATCCAGCTGAAGACCTCCTGAAGACCAAGTTTCAGAGCTGAAGGGGATGAAGATTCTGCGTTGGTGAGGGAAAAAATAATCTGTGAGTCATCCGCATAGGTCATCAGTTCAAGACCTACTCGCTCTGCTAAATCAGCGAGGGGGCGGAGGTAAAGATTGAAAAATAGTGGGCTTAAAATTGAGCCCTGAGGCACACCATGGGATGACGGAAAAATGTCCGACTGGGCATGTGAGGACGAGATCTGAAACGTCCGGTTGCTCAGATAAGATCTAATCCAGTCCAATGCGGCCCCTCCGACACCATCCCCACTCAGCCTGGCAAGCAGTCTGTTGTGCGAGATAGTGTCGAAAGCCGCGCTCAAATCGAGCAGGACGAGAGCAACCGTTTGCCCGTCGTCCAAAAGTCCCCTGATCTTCTCCGTGACTCCCAAGAGGGCAGATTCGGTGGAATGGCCTGCCCTGAAGCCCGACTGGGAATAGTGGAGCAAGTTGTTATTCTCCGTGTACAATGAGAGCACGCCATGGATATGTTTCTCTAAAATTTTTGAGAAAGCAGGCAGCAGAGATATCGGGCGATAATTTGCAAGAACCTCTGGGTCGGCAGATGGCTTCTTCCTTTAGAGGGCTTTCAACCCGTGGCAGAACTGTATAGGGATTCGGGGGACAGTGGGCCCACAATTGGGTAAGAGTATCATGTTCAGGTCGCAAGGGGTCGGACCTTTGAGCAGGAGGAAACATCTAACAACATGTGGGAGGGGAGAGAGAGGGTAGAGTCAGTAGGCACGTCAACATGCCCTAAGTTAGTTATGTGGATTGGGTCGACAGGCTCTTTGCTGAGTTGGAGGGCGGGCAATTGGTGCTCCATCAGGCAGGGTGGATCAAGGGTGGGTAAGGTAAGAGAGAATTCAAAATGTTATAGCATGCTGGCCATTGCTTTTCCTATATTTGACAGTACAAGCAGAGAACATCTGTGTGCATGATCTGAGCTTAGCAGCGTACTTGAGCACCTTTGTAGGGACTCTGGAAGGGCAAGGTTCCGGTAGGAACAAACGTATGTCCAAAACAACAGCATTACCAACTGCCACATTACAGGGCAATCGCCTGCGGATCTTAAGGTAATGACCTGGAATGTAAATGGGTTGGGAAATATGATCAAACAGGGTATAGTTCTGCATTACATAAAGAAGCACTCCCCAGACGTGGTGTTGCTGCAAGAGACTTCCCTCATGGGGAGTACTTGTCATGCCCTCAATCGTGGCGGGTATGAAATGAAGGTACACACAGGGTACACATCGGGATCCAGGGGCACAGGAATCCTTATAAAGAAAATCCTCCCCATGGTAATCGAAAAGACCTGGTCGGATAGACTGGGAAGATATGCACAACTGTCGAGGATCTGGGCGGGAAAAGTGGAGAATTTGCTCTGGATATATGTCCCTCCAACCCTTAAAGAATCAACTTTGGAGGACTAGGGTGTCCTGATGTTGGAACTCCCAAGGGGACATCTTTTCAAGGGGGGCTACTTTAACATGATGGGATGTGAATGTCTGGGCCGCTTACCAGCTAGGGCCCAAATTCCACCAATACACGTCTGGCGAGGCTCCTGTCGGCTCTGGGCCTCCTAGATATCTGGAGGGCGCTAAATCCTAATAGGCAGGAATACACTTTTCTCTCTGGGCACATAGAGCCGATCACGAATTGATCATTTGCTCTCTCTAGCCTCACATCTCCCCTACTTTACTGACATGACGCATATGGCACAGGGATCTCAGACAACTCTCCCTTATGGATGAGATATAGGGTGGGAACCCCGCATAGCATGGACCCAGTTCCAATTAACCCCTGGTATCTTAAAGTAGCTACAATTAGGAAGGGAATTACTTTCCCCACCGAGCACTACTTCCAGGAAAATATACATTCTGTCACATCATCCAAGAAAAAAGAGCGAGGATGACAGAACTTGAGCAGGAAATCCTTGATCTCTATCTCCAAATAGAGGGTGACATAACATGAGCAGGAAATCCTTGATCTCTAACTCCAAATAGTGGACGGAGGGAATGACAGCTTCCAACACACATTGAAAATCAAACAGCAGGACTACTTGGACTGGGTGACAGAGGAGGCCAGGAATAAAATTAAGGCGACACAGCACAGAGTTTATGATGTCGGCGATAAAACAGGAAAGCTGCTGGTTTGGCTAGATCAGCAGGATAGGGAAAATCAGTGGGTGCAGCAAATTACTCTAGAGACTGGGGTGGTCCTACGTGATTCAGGGGAGATTGCTGAGGCCTTAGTCGATTACTACTCTGTGTTTCATGCCATGGGAACAAGGGCAATGCAACAAGACTCCTTAGAGTTCCTAACAGATATTTATCTTCCTGTCGTGACGATGGAAGAAAAGCAACTCCTCGAGGCCGAGATCACAGAGGAAGAAGTAATGCAAGCGCACCGGGCCCTGAGCTTGGGCAAGGTGGGGAGCCCCAATAGCTTCCCCATAGAACTTTATAAACTCACAGCATCTAAAACAGTACCACATCTCCTGACAATGTTCGAGGAAAGCAGAACAAAAGGCAGGCTTCCTCCAAGTAACATAACTAGTGCTGATTTAAAGTGCTCTGATACCTTCTGGTCTAGTTCGCGCTAAGTAAAATATCCCCCCTCAAAAAAAAAACTAAAGGGTAGGCACAATATTAGTGATATATAAAGAAGGCAAACCTAGATATAATTACTCCTCTTACTGGCCCATTTCGCTCCTCTACGCAAAGGTAAACACTTTTGCAAAATTATTAGCCCGAAGGCTGCTCCCACTGCTACCCACCATAATCCATCCGGGTCAATCGGGCTTTATATCTGGTTGCTCCTCTGCATTGAACCTCAGACACTTCCATGGAGTGTTGGGGAAGACCCACAGGATCTGTCAGGATGCAGCGGTGCTCTCCCTCAACGTACATATGGCATTTAACACCACAGAGTGGCCATATGTGTTCGAGGTACAGAGCAGCATGGGGTTTGTCCTAGATCGGACTTCTGTATGAGAGGCCCCTGGCTCAGGTGGTGGTCAATGGGAAGAAATCAAGAACATTCCCATTACGGAGGGGCACGAGGCAGGGCTTCCCCCTATCTCTGTTAATATTTCTGCTGATGCTGGAGCCAGTGGCAACCTGGATACGGGGGATCCCATAATACGAGGTCTCCGCTGGATGGAGGATTGGGAGGATGAAATATCGATGTATGCAGATGATATCCTATTGTATGTGACCTCTATCCGATCCTCTATCACCAGAATACTGAACATTTTTAGCTCCTTTAGAAAATATTCTGGGTGCACAATAAACTGGTCAAAATCAGTGGTGTTCGTTATTAGTGACCAAAGACCCACTCTCCCACCGGAGTGTGAGGCCCCCTGAATAGACTTCAAAATGATGTCCAACACTGGTGGGCCCTCCCCCTGTCCCTCTTGGGCAGGGCAACCCTATTCAAAATGATGAAGCTGCAGAGATGTCTCTATATGCTACACAATACTCCTTTCCCGGTCCCCGAGTCATATTTCAACTTCATAGATAGTGCAGTCCGCACACTCCTGTGGGACGGGGGATCCCCAGAATCACTCTTATTAAATTGACTTGTAGTTTATTTTTATTTACTTTATTTACTTGAGTTTTATACAACACTGGCTAGACCCAGAGGTATCAGAGCGCTTTACATGAGAAGAGTTACATAGGTTACAAGGTACACATTGTTACAGAAGGTACGTCAATTACGAGTTACATCTGTTGGCTCATGGTGAGTAGAAGGGTAAGGGGGTAATGTAAAAGGGGGACGTGGAGGAAGATTAGGGGAGAATTGTCACAAGGAAAAGCAAAGCAGGCAGGGGGAGAGAGATTTAGGGGAGAGAGGAATGGAATAGGGGAAGCAAGCGAAGAATGAAGGAGGGAAGAGGATTGGGGAGGGGGTAGGAGACACAGCGAGGAGACGAGGAAGTCCAGGTATGACCAGTTGGTATGACGGGGGATTGCAAAGCCACATATGCAGTCCTACAACAGGGCAGCCCAGCTTGTAACTATAAATCAGTCACCCTTGGAACCAGCCTACAGAATAGATCGATTAAATCTCCAACCAAGAGGGTATCTGTGGACGCTATATACAGACCGGAGGCGTCTCCCAGTGGAAAGCCCCACAGCTTTGACAGTCAAAGTCTGGCACTCAACCCTGGCTAAACTGGGGTGGGAAAACTAAATCCCCAAAGCAATACCCCCATGGGATTCACAGGAATTGGGCACAATGGGGTTGAAAGCGGGGTTCAATAAGTGGGACCTGATCTGAACTTCATGGGTGGGTGAACTACACACGGGGGTAGACATGAACTCATTCAAAAAACTCCAACAATCGAATGAACAGGCCCCTAATGATTTCTTCCGATACTTGCAAATTCGGCACGCCATAAGAGTGGTAGTTCACGGGGGAGAGTCAATACCTGAATGCTCGCCGCTGGAGTGTCGGCTCCTGGAAGAACATCTAACTCGGAAGGTGATATCCCTGACCTACCAGAAACGTAATAATAACTAAGTATGGGCAAATTTTGCGGATCTGCGGTCGGCGAATTCGCGCAAAAGTGCAGAAAATCAGCGAATTTGTGGATTTTCCCACGAAATCGTGGATTTTTTTGCGATTTGCACTGGAGTACTTTCTACTGGCTAATCCAGTAAGATCTACCTCGTTGGGTAAATGTATAGTGCTTTTCCTACACTGCAGCTGCGTCAAGGGCCAGAAGATTTGTCTCCACTGACCATGTGTGCCTGTAACTTTGCCACCGCGCCATAAGGTGCCGAGGTCCCTTGAGTGAGCTGTCCATCATAGTTGGGAAAGGGCGGGAATACGTTTGATACCGCTAGTGTGTGGTGCGGGGCCAAACGAGCAGGGCTTCTATGCGTGTCAACATGCCTCTTGTGTATAAAGGGTCAGAGAGCGAGCAGGGCAGCAGGTGAGGAGAAAGCAGCCTCCTCGTCACAGGAACTACACGGGGTTGCGCTCGAGAGACTCAGGGATTAAAAGACCTCCCTCGAGTATTACAGCTAATTTTCAACAGCAGAGATGGGGATAAAGTACAATTGCCCAGCCTCGACCGTGCTCACTAATGTTTTGGGCTGATTAAAACGTTACTGAATTTGAGCTTCAACTCAGACACCTGCTATATCTTTAAGTGCTTCCTGTTGAGGTTTAATTTTTGTGACAGGAGCCTCGTGCCAGAATGAATCCTGCCCTGCATAGTTATCCACGAAGATGCCACCGTTTTGTGCAACACCTCTCCTCGACTGGAGTACTTTCTACTGGCTAATCCAGTAAGTGCTACCTTCTCCTTCTCAGGTTCTGGGCTATTCACTTGCACTGTCATTTCTGTATGGTGGAAAAATTCCACATTCAATCAAGTTAACTTCGCCTAGGTCTTGGGTGTCGTAAAGACAATTTTTCCCCATCTCTTTGTGCTAGCACTGTTTAAGGTGATCTCCACACAACAATCTTGTGAAGTCAGGACAGTATCTGTCACAGGTAAACCTCCTACAGCTACTTGTGTATCTGGAGTCAGATTTATTTTTACGGGGGGACTTGTAGCTTATCTAGGCAGTGTGTGTACAGGAGCTATTTGTGGTGCTTGCATCGGTACATACATAACAGGTGGATTTACCATAGGTGGAGAAACAATCTGTCTCTGAGCAACTTGTGGTGAGGCAATCTGTAGTATTTGAAGTTGTCTCTCAACTTGTACCACTCTAGTTTCCATAGTAGCAGTCACTAATGTACTGCTTGCATTGGCACTATTTCCAGGACTATCAGCTGTAATCGCATTAGACAGGGGTCATGCTCTATCATCCCTTCCAATATATAATCTACTGAATTGCCCTTTGTCTCATTTTCCATCCTTTTCTTTTTTGTTAGTATTTTTCTTCTTTCTTTATCCTGGTATTTTGGTAGAAATTGCTTGATTTAACCAAGTGCCTTCGTCAATGGTTCTCCTCTAGTTACACTGTTTCTCATCCCATTGAGCGTCTGTTACACATTGCTCTCTCTCTCTTTGTCTCTTGCAGCCTTCTGACACATGCATAAAGTTTCAGATTGTGTGGGTCTAGGTGGTGGCTTCATCTCACATTATTTTTCCTTTAGTTTGTCATAATTCTTATTTCAAAACGCCCATATTTTGGAAGCCTCAATAGACCCTCTTTCTTAGTAAACTTGCACCATTGACAAAGCCATAAACACATATCTAATCCTACTTTAGTTAACATAAAATATGCAGGCGTACTCTCAGGAAGTGCCTCTTCACCTTTGCTTACCGGAACTATAACATTTCCTCTCACAGAACTCTTAAATCCTTAAAGAAATATCGTGTTTTCACAAGATTTGTAAATGTAAGCAATCACAGTTAAACATCAAATGTATCCCTTCCAATACTGTCTCAGTTGGTATTTTTCCAAATCCAATGAGACATTCACAAAATCGTTCACGTATTGCAGGGTAGAACCTTGACATCGCCAACCAATCCCAGCACAAAAGCACACCAACTGACCTCTGGGGAAATAAGATCCAAGTATTAGGAGTTTCAAATAAACAGATTACCAATCCAGTTTCAGAAAAGGTCTCCGTAAAAATAGGTTATTTTGAGGCGAATCATCAATTTGTCATTTCTATCACAAGTCCTGTAAATCTTTTAGTGAAAGATTTATTGTGCAAGTTAAATTGTACAACTTACTGCACACCAGATGGTGTGGAATTATAGACACACACCGAAGATGTAGATTTCAAAATAATTCAACAAAATACAGCTGCAGGTTTGTTCCGGTTGATGATGAGCCAAGAATTACCTGCTGACTTGAGAGAAACTGTTAACCCAGAAGACTGTTATTTCTTAGGAAAAGACATTGGACTTATTAAAGGAATGGAGCCAGTCCATATTACAGTAAAGGCAAAGGTGGTGTTTCCAAGAACACTACCAGATCATCTGTACCCAGAAACAATTGTAGGAATTACATATGTAATAGAAGACATGATACAAAAAGGAAGTTTGAGACAGCTAATTGAAAGTCAATGTAACTCTCCAATCATTGGTTTGGAGAAACCTAATGGAAAATATTTGATTGTGCAGGACTTGAGGAAAATTAATGAGACAGTTGTCCCATGGTACTGAATCCAACCACAATATTATTTCAAATTGTACTGCAGAATGGTTTACAGCCAATGATCTCTTCCAGGCTTTCTTCTGAGTGCCATTGCACGAAGATAGCCTGTTCCTTTTTAGGTCTCGCCTGCATGGGCTGCGCACATGCACACTCTTGCTGGTGAGATTTTATGTTTTAGATGAGCTTTCAGTAACAGACTTCAAGCCCGCCCTCTTTCCCATTGGCCGGCGTCACCGTTTGTGCTAAACGGTGGCCAGCCATTGAGAAAGAGCATTCTGTGATGTAGACTTTTCTCTTTCACAGCCTGCCCACTTGGACGGGCTCGTCTGCCTTCCTTCTGCCGTGAAAGGTTTCTTATCTTTATGGGGCCATGTGTTTCAAACACATGGCCCCATAAAGACAAGAAATCATCTGCAGCGTGGCTTGTTTGCTGCCCACTCCCTCAGCCAGTCTGCTAGACTCCTCCATTGGCACCCTCCCTCCCTCACATGAGGGGGCGGGCTTAGGGCCAATCTTAAGGAGTGAGGAGTGAAAAAAACGAGGACTTGGAGCGTGAACATGATGGAGCAACCGGTTCCAGCGGCGGCTGCTCAGGTGAACGGGAGAGTGCCCGTGCTCTTCTGCTTGTTTTTTGTAATTGGGGCAACACAGGCATTTTCAACATGATTAATGCCGGGAAAAACATAACTACAGAGAAAGCACGTTTAAATGTGAAGGTGGAAATAGCCTTGTGTGTATTGTGTGCATGGCTCGTGAGAAATGTTCTCTGGCCGTGTCACTGTGACGTGCAGAAGAGGCCCGAGTTATTTACACATATCAGTTACCATGCTGTCAATCACTGGAAGACTGCAACGGGGTTTGTTTACGAAAAGCATGGATTTTAGTTTGCCTGTTGCAGCGTTGCTCTTTCCGAGAAGTGCCATTAACTAATGCAAAGTAATATGATGCCATATCCGCTTGCCTTAAAATGTGACGTCGCTGTTGATAGAAATATCTTGAAGTAGTCCTCTCACTTCCTTCTGTGCTGGTCTCTGCCCGTCACATAAAGTAATTCTCACTCGGTAACCCTGCGTGTTAGCACCCAAGCAAAATGGGTTGTTCTTCCCTCTTACGCAACAATCGCATCAATGGGGTGTTTGTGTTGTGGGTTCAGAGTTAGTCTCTATCAGACCCCAGTCACATTGTGAGGTGTGTGTGTGTGTGGGGGGGGGCTTTCCGAAATCCATTAAATTCTGTGTCAGCTGCGGTAGGTAATCACTTGGATCTCAGCCACACTGTGGGTTTGCGGGGGGGGGGGTAGTAACCTTACCATATAGCAGTCACTCTGTGAGTAAAGCAGATGTGTGGGGGTACTCTTCCTCCAGACATCAGCCGCATTGGTGGGGTTTGTGTTATGTGTGTGGGAGTTATTCTCCCTCTGATAACATTCATAATGTGGGTGTTAGGGTGTCTGCGGGTGCCTCTACTTCGGATATAAGTCATTGTGTGAGTGGAGTCAGTGGGGGGTGATACTCTAAAATATCAGTCCTATAGCGGATGCACTGTTCACAGCGATTGCTCTGCTTTAGGGTGCAGTCACAGTGTGAGTGGTGTGTGAGGGGGTCTCCCTAGACATCAGCCACTATCTCCTGCCCTGCAGCAGATAAACCAAGCACAATAACAAACACTGTTTCGCGGCTCCTGACGTGCTCTGATCGAGAAGGATCACACACAGACATCCCCAGTGTGGCTCGAGCAACATGCAAGCTGCTGGGCTGCACATTTTGTGCTCACACATCAGATTATGGAAAACACGGAGGCCGCGTGTTTACTAGTTTATATGCTTTTGTTTTCCCTTGTGCAAATGTGTGCCTTGTGCAAATGTGTGCATTCATAAAAATGAGTAAATATGATAACTAGTATGAGTATAGCACGAAGATTAATATGGTTAATAACGATGCTAACAATTGTGCAAATGATAAAAAAATGGATAAAATATTACCAAAAATAGATACATTAATAGTGGTGATGATAGCACCATTTTCTTTGAGATGTATAAAGCGGGAAGGTCTCAAAGCGCTTTATTTGGACAAGGACACATTTGTTTTGTTAGTCGCAGGAGATTCAGTGATTTATCCAGAATAACAGGATGTTGAGCGTCCCTACAGAGACTCGAACCCGGTTTCCCAGTTTCGCGGTCAACCGCTCTAGCCGTTACACTACATCCATATAAATAATTTTCGCTATTTGGAATGAATAACGAAGATGACACGGTGGAAACTCCTACACACAATACACGTGATGTCCTCGCGCTATGACGCTATTGCAAAGTCCGTGCTACGACATGTAGGTTCTAAAGTAAATAACAATGGCTCATAAATCATAACCCATGAGAGGGCCGGCTGAAATTCGAAGGTGAATGTTGCTCCTCTCGCATGTGTGAAAATATAGGGGCTCAGCCTAACTTCGTGGTCCGGTAAAAGGGACCACTATTTCGTAAACAGTGAGGGGTGTCATTTCAGCCATCAGTACATCGTCTTTTAATAAACACCACTTGATAAAGGTATATAAATATAATAAAAATTAGCCTTTTGTTCGGCTCTTGAACTATTTTGGTGGGAACTAAAACAACAGTTCATAATAACACATTTTCATTTATGGGGCCTCTTCCTTTTCTTACCCGCCAGGCACACTTGAAAGGAACCCATAAAGGCAGACTGCCGTAGACCAGTCACATGGGGATGCACAGAGCTTCTAAATATAAAGACACAAGCAGCAGCTCTCTCGCGGAAATTGGGAATAAGCGCGAGAAAAAAAGAAGACCCAGCAGGAACGGAAGAGCAGAAGGGAAGAAAAGAGGGAGGACAGAAAGAAAAAGAGTAGAAGAGAAAATGAAGGAAAGAAAAAAACATGCGCGAGAAGAGAGAGAATAGAAACGTGATTTTATTGTAAGGGAGGGAAAGAAAGAAAAGAAATGAATTTAACTTTTTTTAATTTTCAAAGTGAAATTGAAAGCTGGAAACTATGGCTCCGCTATTAACCCGTTCCATGCTCGTGACGGAACCACTCCGTCACGAGCCACGGGCGCGCTGTGCTAATGACGGAGTGGTTCCGTCACGGCGTGCCGCCCCGCCCACGCTGCAGCAATTCCACGCCTGTGCGGCGAAATTAATGAGCGGGCGGGGCCGCGACGGAACCACTCTGTCATGAGCACAGCGCGCCCGTGACTCATGACGGAGTGGTTCCATCACCAGCATGGTGGCGTCACGCGACCCCCCTACCCCCAGCGCCGGGGTTAAAAGTCGATCAGTTGTGCTTATTTATAAGTGACATTTTGGCTTTTGAAATTTCGAATTTTGAAAGTACAGCGCTGAGGCTGCCATCAGCACTGCCGTCAAGCTTTATCAAGCCCTCAGGTAAACATTTGGTAGACAACTTAGAAGCCATTAAGGGACGGTCGGCTTACAACAACAAGAAACCAGACATTTAAAAGGCAAAACAAGTGTACCTTTTTTTGCACTGAAAATGTGTGCCGGCTGATCAGTAGGATGTTGAGAGCCTGTCACAGAGGCCATGAAACGTGTTTGAGGGCAAGGATCGGATGTGCACAGAATCTACCATTACCCTTTAGCTTCCTGCTGTGCAATTACACTGATGCTCGGTACTTCGGAGGAAGGCTGCTGTAATGTCACGTGCTGGTACAAACACGTCGGATCACAGCTGCTGTACTTGTAGAAGCATCAGCCCTTCTTGTATTCTAAACAGGCTTCCCACCTCCTTCTTTGGAACCGGAAACGGACACAGCCCCACTTGCCAAGTTTACTCTGCTTTCTATACCCAGACTCTCCCTAAGTCCACCGGCCCCCATCACCAATGGTCAGTTTGTCTTCACACAGGGTTTACCTGCTATGGCCTGAACTCGTTCTCTGTGACCTTCCCCAGTGACGTCTGGTAGGTGCCGATTAGAGATGGTCTCTACGCAGAGCGGGAGGGTGGGGCACACATCCTTTGCAGAGGAAGCGGAGCTGGTGTTCCTTAAATGAACTTCTGGGGGTGAGGTGGTGGGGTCTGCTAAACTGTTCAGGGCCAGATTTTCTTATCATCTAGTCTACGCTTCTAATGGGACAGCACTAGCATTTCCCAGATTGTATTCCACACTTTTAACGGGACAGTTCCAGCACTTTGCATATATTCCACACTTTTAAAGTGACAGTTACAGCACTTTGCATATATTTGACTCTTTTAATGGGACAGTACCAGCACCATGCATAAAGTCCGCACTTTTAGTGGGACAGTGCCAGCACTTCTCAGATTGTAGACTAAACTTTTAGTGAGGTAGTATCAGCACTTCTCAGCATGTCCTGCTCCTGTCTCCGGCTCTTTTGCAACTAGAGAGCACATTTGAACACTTTCCTTGCTCCCCCAATCTCTCCCACCCCTTTTGTCTCCGACAGGGCACAAGTCCTAAAAGAATAATTGGGGGGACGCTGATGTCACGACAGGAAGTGGCATCACGAAAGGTGGCTTGCACCATCAGACTCTTTGCCTCCCCTCCCTCACCCCTTAGATGCAATAGCATCGGAGAAGCCAGCGCATGAGCAGCGTTCTGAATAAGCCCAGATCTCTCCCCAGAGAGGCCAAAGAGTGAATTTGTGGCTCCATTTGCTACAGTTATCGAGCTTCTGGTAAAATAAGTGGGGGGACGCCGTCCACCTGCGTGGTACTCGACTTGAGCCCTGGTCTACTACCTTTCTCCCTCCCTCCCTCCAAATACAGTGCTATCTCTTTCACAATCCCCTCTATGCTCACTGCGGTATGAGGAAGACCTTGAGCACCCCGCGTGTCTCTCCGTGGATGAGGATGGATGCTCTTGAATCCTCTGTGGGATACCAAGCGGCGGACACAGTGATGTCATGGACGTTGACCGGCAACAGCAACGGCTTCTATAGCAACAAGCATTGACAATGCAATAGGTCTTGCATTTAATTAAGTCAAAGCCATTTGCTTTGCTATACAATACCATTAGCAAAGGAAATGGCTTTAACTTAATCAAAATCGAGGCCTATTGCATTTTCAATGCTTGTTTAATTTGTGTTTCGGCAGAGAGTTTTGGGCGACATGGTTCCGGGTCCCTCAAGGGTATGCAAAAACTCCAGCGATTTTAACCAGATCTTGAAAAAGAATCAGGAGTCATTATAGATGCCCTATTGAACAATACTTGTGCAATATATTGATGCCCTATTTGTGGCATCAGAGACACGAGAAGTTTGTAAACAATATACCATTGTTTTATTAAATCAACTGGCTGAGAATGGACATAGAGTGTCATAAGGTAAACTGCAGTACTGTCTGAAAGAAGTTCAATATCTGGGACGCATAATTGAAAGGGGAGCTAGAAATGTGTCATCAGAGAGTCAAAGTTATTCTTCATATGAATCCACCTCGACCACAGAAGTCTGAATATTTCTGGGAATGGTTTGCTACTGTAGGCAGTGGATACCCAACTTTTTCCTAGTGGCAAAGACTTTACTAAGGCTGACCCACAGGGATGTTTCTGATCTGCTTCCATGTGCTAAGAAATGCTTGAGAGCCTTCATAGGGCTGAAAGAAAATCTTTGTCATACCCCAGCACTAGGAATGCCAGATTACAGTAAAGAATATTTTCTATTTTGTAGTGAGTGTAGGGGCTGCTAACACAGATGCATTTGATGCTCGTAAACCTGTGGTTTATTTCTCAACCATATTTGACCTTATCACCGCAGGTCTGCCTAGCTGCCTTACAACGGTTGCGTCAGTTAGCACTAGTCCGGAAAAGAGTGAGAGCAAAATTATGGGCAATGCAGTAACTAAAAATGTCCCTCAGCCTCTGTGAAGCTTCTACTGACAAGAACTAAAAAACAGCACATTAGCCGTAATGGTTTGACAAAATATGAGCATATAATTTTATCTTCAGTCAATGTTGTAGTTAAAAGATGTCAGATTTTAAATCCTGGAACATTGCTGCCACTAAATGATTATGTTTGTGATGAAACTGAAAATGATTGTCTAGATGTCACAGACATATGCACAAAGCCTAGACCCAATATCAAAGATGAACCCCTGATTAAGCCTGATAACGGTACACTGAGAGCAGCTTATGCTGTATGTATTGTAAAAGATATTGTCAAAGCTTAATGGATGGCTTCAAGGGTTTACCTCAGCACAAGATGAAGAGTTGATTGCCCTTACCAGAGCATGCCGTTTCACTGCTCAAATAAGAGTGACTTTGTTTATGGATAGTCAGTGTGGCTTTTCTGCTGTCCATAATTTTGAGCAATTATGGCCACAAAAAGGTTTCATGACCTCCTCAGGTACCCCAATTTGAAACGGGATGCAGGCGACATTTGTTGGATGCTGTTCAGTTGCCAGTTGAAATTGCAGTTCTTAAGGTTGCAGCTCATTAGTGTATTAATGGCTACATAGCGATGGGAAATAGGTATGCTGACTCAGTAGCACGGCATTGTGCTTTGTTGTCCTGCACATTTAATGGTGCTTTCACATGTGAGTTAGAGGAAGACACTTCCTTTTCTATTCTAATGAAAATGACAGACACATGGGATGAGTTGAAAAGGGTACAGGAAAATATTTCAGAAACAGAACAGAGCTGGATTAAAGCTGGTTGTGCAAAACATACCAATGGCATTTGGATGTCAGCTGATGGGAGACCTGTGTTATCTGATAGTTTGTTGTTTCCAATGACTCAATATTTATATGGAAACGCACACTCAGATAGGTATGCCATGACTAGATTTTTTCACCCAAACTGGTTTAATACCAGATTCAAGATGCTTGCGGAAGAAGTGTATCACAGATGTGTGACATGTCAACAAATGAATGCAGGGAACAGAACACAAGTCACACTGAGCCACATAGGGAGATCAGGTGGGCCTTTAAATAGAATGCAGATGTACTTTATCGAAATGCTAGTTTGAAATGGACTGAGATAAGTCCTAGTAATAGTATGTGTCTTCTTGAGATAGGTGCCAATCAGAAGAAGTGAGAGTCTCACAGGAGCAAAACTGTTACTGCGCAATTTGATATCAGGTATAGCATGCCGGTTTCTTTGGAACCAGATAAGGAGACCCACTTCAATAATGAGGTCCTGTAGATAATTTGCACAGAATTACAAATTCAGCCAAGTCTATATTGCAGCTATTGATCTGAAGCTTCTGGCATAGTTGAGCAGAATCATGGGAATATTAAATAGCCAGACGCTTTACCAATGGTGCTAATGAGTATTTGAAGTTTCCCTGATAGAAACGCTGGCCTTTCGTACCATAAAATACTGCTGGGAAGGGCAATATGATTGGCTGTTGTATTTTCAAATGCATTATTGAACATCACAAATGATATGATACTCAAGGTGTGCAAACCTTACCAGGTTGCCACTAAAGATCCATACCAAGGACAGTGACATGACCTCAATCCTGCTGATTGGCATATGATCAAGAAGCATGTTATGAAGAATTTTTTGCAGCCAGGTGGAAGGCACCTATCTAGGTCATTCTAGCGACCAATACTGCTGTGAAGTGCGGCAGAGTTTCAAACTGGGTGTGTGCATCACACACCAAGAAGGTGAGAAATCCTATAGAAGAAATTGTGTTCCTTTGTCCTGAACCAAGAGCATTGGGGCCTGCATCTCCACAAGCTGTGAGACCCCATGGAGTAGTGGTACCGGGATCATACCAGCAGCAAGAAGAAAGGGGTGAAGAACTGCAATCAGTAGCCCCAGTTTAAGTACCTATCATTACACCAAGTTGCATTGAATTCTCTAATGAATTAGGACCATGGAGGAAACGTCAGTTTGGAGATGAGACTGAAACCATATCAGTACAGCAACAACATCCGGGTGAAGGAACAAGCACTGAACTGAGAAGAGTCACCTCTGAAGTTGAACTTCAGACTTGTAATCAAAGAAGACTGAAACAAAGTTTATTGATTCATTGAATTCCAGTGACAAAACCAGAAAAAAAGAGACAAGTAACAAAAGTAATACAAGAAGGAAATCAAGAAAAGTTGAGAAGATCTAAAAGAGTTATTCAGAGTGGTCTTGCTTTTTGCACAGGGTTACGAATGTTACCATGTGATGATCTGTGAGATGCGAGATCTGAACTGTCCGAACCTCCATTCAATCATCCCAATAAATCTTGACAGATATCGAATATTTGAAAAAACAACGAATTGTGCATTTGCAGAAAGATTTTGGAAAGTTTAAAAAGAAAGATGAACAAGAGACTGATATTGACACTGATGAATTCCTATTTTTTTATTTGACAGAAGATCAAACCAGGCTCAATTCAGCAGCAGAAGAGTAGGGACAACATTATTAGAAGAATATGGACTAGGATTGCCTAAACCTTGCTTGCTGAAAACTAATCATTGAAATAAGCTATTTGCAAAGTCTGAATATTGAACATTGACTACATTTAATCTGCTTCCAAAGAAAACATGTGTTGCCTTAGAAATAGATGTAAATTAATATGATGTGTACAATCTTTGTAATAACAATAATTATGATTGCCATGGTGCTACTAAGATTTTATTTAACACCGGGAAAGATTTTTGAAATACTAACACAACAAAAACACAGCCATACCTGAATGAGGAGGAGCAATTGAAAGCTTCATTTGTCACCTACAACATGGAGGATTACTCCCTGGGAGCCAAAGACTGTTATAACTGTGCTGATTGACCGTCATTAACAACAGAAGAAGTCACATATTACCACATGCCGTTATCTTATGGGATTTTATGTAGTATATTGCTTACACTTGTATGTAGATGGGAACCCTTTGAATATTTCTATTCTAACTATAATTTAATATTTTCTAAAGTTTCTTTGATAGAAAGCATGAATTTACAGAAATGGGCACAGCTTGGTATTATTTTATGCCACATAGACCTATATATAATATTAAAACTTATCAGAATAATTTAACCAGTTTGATTAGACTATTAGAAAAAGGTTTTTATTATGTCATTAGAAAAGAAAACACTAACATGACACATAGTAATGACAAAGATAAAGTTGTACAAAAAAATGTTTGGAGGAAGATGAATTTAGAAAATAAATTGTATATCCGAAATCAAGATTAGACAGTGAACACAAAGGGAAAGTTTGCATTCATAGAAGGACACCAAAACGAACCAGACATGTGGCAATTAGTAGTTGGGGACCCATATTCAAATTAATGGAAGGGTAATGGCAATTTTTACAGGGAGAGAAATCTGCAATTCCAGGAGTTTATTTTGGTTGTTACAAAATGCTTATTTTCTGTTACCTTCTGACTGGGAGGATATTTGTTGCTTAGGGGTGCTATTTCCTAAACAGTACCATGTATATTGTATAAATGCATAAACCATAACACCAGCTCACAGATACATCTGTAGTGGAAGCAAGGGAGCTCAATTAGTGAGAAACATATTTGGAGAAATCCTTCCACCTGCAGGAGTCATACAGTGATGAAAAGATTAGAAAACTGGAATCTGTTGTCAACAAGCTGGAAACTAGTACTTATGTAGATTTGCTAGTAGTAAATACAGAACTGATTACCAAACGTTGAATGGTTTTGCAGGATCGCTTTGCATTAGACATTTTACTTTCACAAAAAGGTGGAGGCTGCAAGGCGCTTAAATTAACCCATTGTTGTTCATACACAACTGATGAGAATAAGAAAATAGAAGATTTTGCTAAGCACATTTCAGATCTATATTAGAAGAGTTGTAAAATCCCAGGCTCTCATTATGATGTCAGCAATCAGAAGACTGCCCAACAAGCAGTAGGATGGGACCACCGTGCTGACAGTTGGAATGTGCTCTTTTACATGGCTGCTTGTGCTGAGGCACAGGAAAATGGCGTCAGCACAGGCAGCCATGTAAAAAAGCACTTTGTGCACATCCTTGCTGTGCATGCCACACAGTGCATGGATGTGAGTGAGGGCACTGCATAAGGCCCCAGGACCAATTTGCAGCGGCACCTGAGGACAGGGCCCTGTTTGGGACCCCTAAAGTCCCTTTCTGACAGCCTTTTCATGGCGGTAGGACTGCCACAAACAGGCTGTGGGAAAGGGACATCGTAATCCCGACAGCAAGGCCTGCCTTGGCACCGCCACCATCCAGGGATTGCAATGTCGACAACTGCACCGTTGGGGATCTATGAATCGAGCGGAGGCACCAGTCCCCCCTCTGACTGCTTGTGCTCTGACAGACGGTATTTAAATCCAGCGGCCGGACAGCAGGGCTGCCTGTCAGTCGGACCGCCACCAATGGCCTGTCGGTGGCAGCCTGGCCGACATTGTAATGTAGTGTCTTAGACAAGTTTGGGAAAGGAATTCACACAACTGTGAATTGGATTGCGACAGCAGGAGGAGGTATTTTAAAGTCTATACTTATGCCATCACTAATAATAGGGCTTTGTTTGATATGTCTGTTTGCTTTATTCAAGGGCTATATATATATTACTTACACACACAACAAGGGAAAAATAAATGATTAAAAGAGTTAAGATTTAAGATTAAATTTAATCATGAATAATGACTATGGGAAGTCATGGAAATTGCAATCTTTAAAGAGAAAGAGAAGGGATTAAACTGATGATGAGAGTACCTTTTGAACAAAACTCACATGTGAAAGCATGATCGTGTGATGGTTAAGTTAACCATCAGATGGGGGAATTGAGAAAGCAAATGAATTAACATGAAAAAGAATTCATCTTGTAGCTGTATGTGCAATGATAACTGTAAAACATAATGCAGAAAAGATACGCATTTCAAATGTGCTGATGTACATTAACCTGTCATAGTAACCCATGTAGACCATAGAGAAGCTATGAAGACATGTTTTCATTGACTAGAAGCAAACCCAATATTGCTGAAATGTGCACAATGTTATTCAGGAGCTTGACCCTAAAATGACATGCTTAGAAATGATTGTCATAACTGCAGAATATTCCACTTTAAGAAATGTATTACTGTATAAGCAACATTTTACTAATTAAATGCCATGAACTTCCTATTTTCTCATGTTTTACATAACGTTTGAATAGAATAATTTGTGCAATTTAAACAATGCTTGATACATATTAAAAAAGAATGCATTACCTAGCTGTAGTTTTGCCTCTTAGTTAATAGTTCATTTTCCTTGCAGTGAAAAGAATTGAGATGTAGAAGGTTGAGCCATGTTTAAAGGATTATGGGAAGCAAGTCTAAACTTTTCATAATCTTACAACACAATTGTTTGTAGCTAACCTTGCGATAAAGTGTACACCACGTGCACTTTGTAGTAATGGAGGTGATGACATTGCTTACAGAAGATTGCTGTCTTTTTATCGGACCTTGGTAGAAGAAGCCTGATATAATGTTTTAATATGTTTTCCTGACTTTTATATTAGAGCATACTCCTAGGTAGAGAGTGAAAACGAGAGCAGGCCCTACCAAGCCAAGGGACCCGGGCACTACTTAATAGTAAAGAACAATAATGTTCCAAGGAGAGAAGAGAAAACTCAAATTCAAGCAGATACAGCTTCACTCAAACTCATCAGCCCCTGAAGATGGGGAGTGCATATATGCCTGGATTATTCCACTAAGATAACACCCGGCCCAAAAATGTAGTGCCAAAGGCTTTATTTATATAGGCAGAAACTAGAATCATATTCTAAACATTACAATTCACATTTAAAAACCTTGGTTATCTTACAATTCTCTAAAAACATAATACATCTGATGTGCTTTAAAAACAGTTCATACAAAATACAATAAATCAAATGTACATTTAGACCCAATTTGCTATGCTTTCATTATCACAAACATGTAAACCATAAAAACAATGTATCATTATTTAATAAAAGAACATTTTACACACAGATATGCATTTAAAAGAAAAATACCCTAAGTTCTAACAGGGAGACCCTATTGCACAGTCAAAGAGGTACTTTTACAGAACCTGATCTAACTTCTCATCTAGAATTCATATTGTTATTGCTATCTCTCATTGTTTTTTGCAATAATCTTTCTCGCGGTTGGATCCAGTACTTATACAGCGCCAACGCGTTTCTGTGGTCTTGGAACTATGAACCCCACCTTCCTCGGGACAACACAGTGTATCAGGGATTAGAACCTCCCTCTGAGGGGAATTACAAGAAGGCCAAATCTAAGCAAGGAAAGAAGGATGGAAGAAAAAATAAATTTTTAGTATTATATCCCACTTAATAAATTCACATTCCTATGTAAACATTTCTCTCAATTTATTTAAAAAGGAGAGGATCCAAAAATGATCCCAAAGGGGCACACATAAACTTGCCACTTAGGGCATCTATTCAACACTACTTTCATACACAGTTATTTAATTCCCATTTGATTGCATCAATTGATTATTTTTAAGCTGTAGTTAGTCTACACACACCAACTATCAATGATGTGCTTCCCAATTACATCAAGGTAAAAAAATATCTTTTGGAGCAGCAAATGTTGTGTCTGTCTTTTTTCTACCAGGGTGAGAGGCTTCCATCCTCGGTTCTAAAGGAAGAAACATTATCTACATAAATGTAAGGTCCAAAAAGCACGATTTAAAAGTCTGATGGATATTAATCTTATTTTATCCTTTATGGGTACAGACTCTTGCCTGGGAAACAAGTTTCTATTTTATGACAGATGTATGTTGGTATTAGATTCTTAATAGACCATTCCAAAGAAGGTGCTATCGTTGCCGGTATTGTGAATAACCGGAAGTGTGGTAGTACACTGGTTCCTTATCCTCAATGATACCCTCACCCTGGTAGAAAAAAGACAGATACAACATTTGCTGCTCCAAAAGAGATTTTTTTACCTTGATGTTATTGGAAAGCACATTACTGATTGTTGGTGACTGTAGAATAACTATAGCTTAAAAATAATCAATTGATGCGATCATATGAGAATTAAATAACTTTTTATGAAGGTAGTGTGCGAGTAAGATTGTAAGGGACTTATTAACTATGATCCACCATACCTGATTAATGTATTGAGTAGATGGCCTAGGTGGCAAGTTTATGTGTGCCCCTTTGGGATCAGCTTTTGGGTACTCTCCTTTCTAAATAAATTGAGAAAAATGTTTACATGGGGTTGTGAATTTATTAAGTGGGATATAATACTAAAAATGTATCTCTGTGTATTTCCTTCATCCTTCTTGTTTAGATTTGACCTTCTTGTAATTCCCCTAAGAGGGAGGTTCTAATCCCTGATACACTTTGTTGTCCTGAGAAAGGTGGGGTTTATAGCTCCAAGACCACCAAAATGGAAAGGGGCGACCATTCGGTCCCCCCGAACGTATGGCGGAGTGCCACGATCCCCCCGGGAAGCCATCTTGGGCGGGAGGCGAGTCTCGGCTGGTATGCCCGTAGCGGCGTAGCCGGGGCGCGCCTTTTTCCCGCCCTGGAGTGGGCTGGCCTAGACACTGACGCGGCAGGCCACGCCCTTTGGGGCAGGCAGGGGCGGGTTTACGCCCGCCCTGAAGATGGATAAAAAGAGCAACAAGCCAAGTAAGCATCCTCTTGTTCCTGTGCTCTGAAGCTGCACCTCCTCGCTGCACGTGAGCTCGAGACGGAACGAAGAGCCAATTTTGAGCGTGGTAATCTTTCTTTTTGTCTTACAGATACTCTGTCTGAGAATGCCCAAGAAAGTCGGAAAGCGAGTCAGTACCGATCAGATGCTCCGCATGCTCATGAAAGAAGTAACCGATCTGAAGAAGCAGATGGCAGCTAAGGACGGGGAAGGGGGACCGAAACGGCCTTTGTCGGGAGCAGCCCCCGGAGGGAGAGGCAAGAGGTCCAGAAGGGGGGCAGCTGGGGGGGAAACCCCGGTTCCCGATATCCCACTTGAAGAGCCAACTCCAGTGCCGAAGGAGGGGAATCCGATTCCCGTGGTGGTCACTCCCGTATCCGGGGAGGATATGCCTCCCGAGTAGGCAGCACAATTGGCAGCGTGGTTGGGGAAAGATAGCGAGGGCGCCACGGCTGACGACGCCCGGGTGTTAATGAGACAACTGCGTGAAACTAGGGAGGCGGTGAAGGCACCATCGTCAGTTACCCCGCTGTCTCCGGCGGCAGAAAAAGCAACAGGCCCAGGTCCGGCGGCAGATGCAGCTTCTGGTTCAGGTAAGCGGCCATTGCCGATTGCGAGGGAGGGGTCTGCACCTTCACGAAGGGAGAAGGTGGGTCAGCATGTTCCTCTGGCAATTAAGGAAAAGATGTGGGCGGATGAGTATGTAAACATTTTTTCTTTGCTTACCGACCATTATGAGATGGAGCATGTTAAGAGCCAGAAGGAGCTCATGCATCCGAGTGTTTGGCGCGTAAAAATGGCCGCCTTTAAGGTCGACGAAAACATTGGCACTTGGGGCAGGGCATGGGGAATCTTTACCTCCATCATGGGCGAACGTAGGCCCGAGTTGCTGACCGAATTGCCTATTTATCAGTCACGGATCATGGAGTATTACGTATCATATGGGGGCAATCAGTGGTTCTGCTACGATAATATTTTTAGAAAGGCGAAGGAGCACGACAAAAACTTGACTTGGGATTGTTACGACTCCGTGTCATGGTCAAAAATGGAGAGTACAGGAATGTTAAAAGTACCATTGGTAGGAAGTAGCGGGGGTGAATCCTCCCGCCAATACGCTGGGACACCCTTTCGGTCGGGTGCAGGTAACGACTATCACTCAAGGTCGAATGGCAATGCAGGAAAAAGGGGGATTTGTTGGAATTTCAACAGGGGTAAATGTACGAGGCCCCAGGGGTCATGCAAGTTTAGACACGAATGTGGAGGGTGTGGGCAGCCATCCCATCCTGAGTCCATGTGCAGAGCCAAAACGGGTGATAACGGTGGTAGGGGAAGTGCCAAACAGGTCTGAAATAGTCCGAGGGGCGCCTTTACCTACTCCGATTGATACCATGGCAATGATTCCTTGGCTCAACGAATACCCGGATCATGCTTCCGCTGGGGTGTTGCGGAACGGGTTTTCATACGGTTTCCGCATCCCAGTGGGGGATTTTCAGGGTGTAGCAAAGTGTAAGAACCAACTGTCGGTCTTGCAACATACGACCGTGGTACAGGAAAAGATTGGGAAGGAGGTTACTCGAGGTCGAGTCGCCGGTCCATTTGATGTGCCACCGATGCCTAACTTTGTTTGTTCCCCTTTAGGGGTGGTCCCCAAGAAGGACCCGGGTGAGTTTCGGCTGATACATAATTTGTCAGCCCCACGTGGTCTTTCCGTGAATGAGGCGATAGACCCGGATGTGTGTTCGGTGCGGTACGCATCTTTCGATGAGGCCGTCGCCATGTTGAATCGCCTAGGGCCCGGTGCGCTGATGGCAAAGTCAGATATTGAGTCAGCGTTCCGGTTGCTCCCGGTACATCCAGACGATCAGCGTCTCCTTAGTTTCATGTTTCAGGGTCACTATTACATGGATAGATGTATGCCAATGGGATGCTCTATATCTTGTGCCTATTTTGAAAAGTTCAGTTGTTTTCTGCAATGGGTCTTCACAAAGAGGACGGGTTTTCAACATGTTATGCATTATCTCGATGACTTTTTGTTCCTGGGGGCAGCCGGGGATCCAGAATGTGGACAGGCTTTGAATGAATTTTGTGTCTTAATGAAGCATTTTGGTGTGCCATTGGCACCAGGTAAGACTGTGGGTCCCTCGACGTGCCTCGAGTTTCTGGGGATCGAGCTCGACTCAGAGGAAGGTTGTTTTCGATTACCGAGAGAAAAAGTGTTAAGATTCAGGGCGTCCCTGGAAACGTGTATTGGTGAGTCTAAGGTCAAACTGCATCAATTACAACAATTGGTGGGCCAGCTGAATTTTGCCCTGAGAGTAATGCCGATGGCCCGCCCCTTTTCCCGCTCGATCGCTCAAGCCATGGTCGGCCTGAAGGAGGGTCATCATCGCACGAGGCTGTCGGCAGAGGTTCGCCAGGACATGCGCATTTGGTTGGCATTTCTGGCGGATTTCAATGGTCGAATTGTCTGGAACAAACCGGCGGTATCCTCCGAGGAGCTGGGGCTGTGGACAGATTCGGCTGGGAGCATTGGTTTTGGTGCCATATTCGGCACACAATGGTCGGCTCAAAAATGGCCGTCATGGTGGCATGAGTCTGGGCTGACAAGTAACATTGCCTTTTTGGAACTTTTTCCCATTCTGGTGGCCCTAAAAACTTGGCCCGAGGGATTCAGGGATCACTCTGTGGTTTTCTGGTCTGATAACATGACCGTGGTTGAGTGTATCAATAGCCAGGCAGCACGATGCAAATGGATTCTGAGATTGCTCAAAGAAATTGTGTTATTGTGTATGCAGTTGAATGTGCTATTTAAGGCGAGACATGTGCCGGGGGTAATGAACCAAGCGGCTGATGCGCTTTCTCGTTTTCGTATGCAGGCCTTCTGGGGTTATCTGCCCACAGCGGACCCGGTGGCGGCACCCTTTCCCGAAGCTCTTTGGTCTCTCGGTGCCCCGAGCTACAAAACCTCGTGGGAGAGAGTTTAGCACCCAGGACGAGAAAGGCGTATGAAGGGGCGTTCCGTTCCTATTGGGCCTTTTTGGGGGCTGCTAGGGGGGAGCTTTGGGGCCAGGAGGAGTCAGTAGTAAAATTTTTGCTGTCTTTACATCAGGCAGGCAAATCAGTGGCTACGGCCCAGAGGCATCGGGCCGCCATTTCCTTTATGGCAAGGGCTCATGGGATCCAGGACCCGACTGCGTCTTTCGTTGTGCAAAAAGCGCTACGTGGGTGGCAACGCCTTGAGGGTCGCAGAGTAGATGAAAGGCGCCCGATAGGTCTGGATAGGTTGGCCCTGTTATTTTCTGTACTTCCTGCAACGTGTTCATCCCAGTATGAAACAGTGTTATTCCGAGCCGCTTTTGTGCTAGCATTCCATGGGGCTATGCGGGTAAGCGAACTAGTGGCGAAGAACAAGCAGGATGCCATGGGGGGACTGTGCCGAGAGCACGTTCAGGTCAGGGGGGAGACAATGACTGTCTCATTTGTTAGGTCCAAGACCGATCAGGGTGCGATTGGAGACTGCATAATCATACAAAGGATTCCCGGGTCTCCCATGTGCCCTGTGGTGTGCGTAGAGGAATATTTAGCACAAAGGGTGGCATCATGGGGGGGGACCTTGTTGAGACACGCTGACGCCACCCCACTGACGAGGTTTCAGTTTCAGCGGGTGCTTGCGATGTCGATTTCGGCCGCGGGCTTGAACCCCGGCGAGTTTGGGACCCATTCCTTTCGGATAGGGGCTGCTACAGAGGCTACAGCCAGGGGTCTGAGTGTTGAACAAGTAAAACGTGTGGGGCGTTGGTCCTCGAACTGTTATAAGAGGTATGTGCGGTTGCACATGTTGTGAAGCTGTAATGATGTACTCACGCTTCTTGTTTTTGTTTGGTTTTCAGTTGCGCGAGCCTACGAGGCGGGGCGGACTGTGCAGTCGACCCGACACCGGGGGGCCAGCGGTCAGACATCACCGGCTGTGAAAAAGGAGGTGTGGGTCGTGGGCCACTCATACGTGAGGTGTGCCGCGGACGTATTCAAAGCAGGTGACATGATTCACGTGGCAGGGGAATACGGGTACAGTGTGTCCTTCTACGGAAAGGGCGGGCTCTGTATTGACCAGTTTCAATCATTTTTCGAGGGTTTGTTAGGGCGGACGAGGTCACCGCCGTCTGTAGTCATAGTACATCTTGGGGGCAACGATTTGGTGACCACTGGTAGACGACTTCTTCTTGAGGGGATGCTTTCCACTGTAAGTTGGTTAGCGAGAAGAGTTCCAGGGTGCACAATTGCATGGTCCCATATGATTCCACGGAAAGTGTGGCGGGGGGCTATTTCGGTTTCTGCTCTGAATCATTCAGTAAGGAAAATTAATAATAAAATGAGTAGATTGTTCCGTTCAAGTACACTTCATTCTGTGTCGCATGGTTGTATTAAAGGGGACAGTATGTATTTGGGGGATGGTGTTCATTTGTCCCGGATGGGGAACGAGTTACTCATAGGAGACCTGATAGCTTGGCTAAAGACTTTATGACATGACCTTTAGGCAGGAGTGCTGTGGGGGGTCCGGATAGCCGGTCAACTATCCGGCCTGTGGCGGTAAGGTCATGATCGGTGAGCAGTAATTGGAAGATCCCTATGGGTGGGCGTCACCCATTACGGATGGGAGCGCTCGAGGGAGGTGGCCATTGGCCCCTCAACGGGGAGGCGGTCCCTTCTAAGGATGGGCCGCCGAAAAGAAAGGAAAGGCGGTCAAGGCCCCTTCCTGGGTAGGAGGGGCTACAGCCCCCTCCTGGGGAATTTCCCGGGGCCAGGACATCTGCGACGGCAGATGTGGTAAGTTGTGTGGGGTGTGGGAGGGGGTTTACGCTACCTTCTAGACACCTCACACGAGTCCTCGGACGACCTTTAAATGGCGTCGAGTTTATTGGGGCCCCCGTCAAGTCAAGGGAAATTGGTAGATGCCTGTGAGGGACACCTCTGTGCGGTCGCCCCTCACAAGTGAGGGGGATATTTCTGGTTTAGGGATCTGACACCGGTTACGACCTTGCCGTTGGCCCTTAAACGTTAGGATGTACAATTTCAAGTTAAATGTTTTGTAGGATGTTAGTTCGGCTAGGTGAACCTTTGTATTAGAGAATATGTTAAGGTTAGCCAAACATCGCAGTGTGGAAATGAAATTGTACATAATATGAAACTGTTATTTTAATGTTTTAATTGTGTTTCATATTTTAATAAATACGGCCGGGAGGGTCACTCCCTCCCGTCTTCCAAAAGTTCAGAACCGTTTCCGGTTTCCCATTCCTTGGGGATTGTTTTGAGAGGGGGTGGCGGGTATCTCAGCCATATGCATTGACGCTGTATAAGTACTGAATCCAACCGCGAGAAAGATTATTGCAAAGAACAACGAGAGATAGCAATAACAATATGAATTCTATGTGAGAGGTTGGATCATGTTCTGTAACAGTACCTCTTTGACTGTGCAATAGGGTCTCCCTGTTAGGATTTAGGGTATTTTTCTTTTAAATACATATTTTTGTGTAAAATGTTCTTTTATTAAATACTGATACATTGTTTTTATGGTTTACATGTTACTCATAATTAAAACATACAAAATTGGTTCTAAATGTACATTTGATTTATTGTATTCTGTATGAGCTGTTTTTTTTTTTTTTTTTTTTTTAAAACCTTTATTTTGTGAAATGCACAATACACAGCGTCTGCCTACAACCCCTCGAGGCCGGCCGCTATGACATATTAGAAAAGAATATAAGAAAAAACCAATAGGCAGAACGCCGTTAAAGCAATCTCTGAGTGAGAAGTGTCGGGTAGAACATAGAACAATAATGTCAGGATAGGAAAAGGTTTAATTTTATAATTTTGTCGAGTACTTGTAGTAAACTACGAAAAGAGTCGAAGCAGATCACTGACCAGGATAGACATACCGTTCAAGGAGCACCCAGAAGGAGGCGATATAGAGGAAGGCATTTGTAAGGAAATAGGAGGCCGCCATCCAGGAACTAAGAGCAAACGCTATACCACAGAATGATAGAACACAATAAACTCCCTACTAACGTTGGACCCCGACCCCAAGGAACATAGAAGAGAAAGAAACCGAAGAAGAGGAGAGAAAGAAAGAGAAAGAGGGCCATAGAGACAAAGAAAAGACACAGAACACATCCCATCCCCCCACCCTGCATACCAGCGGAAGGCCACGGCCCACCCCCCCCCAATAGGCATGCCTGTCGCCCCAAGAGAACCCCAAGTGGGAAAAGAGAGTCTGGCGAGTGGGAAAGAACATCCCAGTCGCCGACTCCCAGAAAAGGCAGGAGGAGGAAAATATAGCATACTCCCGGTCACCACCAGCCCCGTAAGTATCCCCCACCCTGAGTATCATCGGCACAAATGAAGTAGCAAGTAAGCAGCAGGTGGGGAGACTCAATTCCAAATGTGCGAATAAATCCGATAAAAAGCAGTCCCATCCTAGTCCCCGCCCGCCAATACGTACAGCACACTAAAGGAAATCGCCCAGTCCTGGCCCGATCTTAGGTGGCCCCACATATCACCCCCGCAATCTACAATAGCGGATTACACGCATGCGGCACATCAAAAACATCGACAAGTATTCAAGTCCGGGTCATGCCAGGCGGTCAGGCAGGATCATCAAGGGAGGCAACATCAGCCCTGGCCTGAACGCTGAAACCCCTCCAAGCATGGCCACCGCTGGGAATGTACTTCAGGCAGAACAAAGGAGCAAGATGGCCGCTCCCGGCATAGAAGAAGCAGAGGAAGAGGAAGCGAGAGTTCCCAATCATCGACCATCACCACGTCCAAAGTGACAAACACCTTTTCCCCCACAGAACGGCACACACTCCGGCGATGTTGAGGAAGCCGTGGCAACACTTGCAGAGGCAGAGTCTCAGCTTTTAGAGTGGAAGGGAACTTTGTATCTGCAGCTGTGTCATGAAAAGAACACTCGACACTGTAGCCAGGGAGAGGACGTTCCACAGCATCCCCCTGTCGCCACATTGTATCCACCCCGAATGGGTTGAGAGGCATTGGGGGGTCAGACAATCGCAATAGTTCCCTGGATGACATAGCGACATCAATCTTCCGCTCCAGTTCCCGAGTGTTTTGCCACCATGTCGCCCTCAAGTCTTCCAGGGCTAGAAGGATATCACCATAGGTCAGGACAGCTCCCCGCTTTAGCATGGCAGCAGTATGCAAAGGCGCCACCGGGGCACCCTCCAGCTCAACGGTAGGCAGGGCAGCTTGCGTCAGGGATATGGAGGCTTCCGTCTTTTCGGCGAGGTAGACCGGCGCCGGCACCATCTCTGCAGTAGGCACACATCGGAGGGGGGATGGCGACTCCATAGGGCGGAGGGAGAATATTTAAGGCAAAAAGAGATACTGCTCGCAATAAGGGGCTCGCACGATGTGAGAGCCCCCGGCTGTACAGCAATGCGGGTGGTAGGCGCTTCAAAATGGATACCGCTCTGACCGCTGGTAGCATGACAAAGGAGATATCGCCAGCCCGGATCCAACCACACAGGTATCTTCTCCGTCGCTAAGAGGGCTCCGCCGAGCCGCCCATTCCACAGCCGGTAACATTTCCCCAGACGCCGGTCCTGCCCCAGGTCGTATCACCGTACGTGATCAGCGGTGTCCGGTGGCGGTGGTCGGGCCAGAGTGCATGGGCAAAGTCCAAAGTCGGCAAACTCTATAAATCCTCGACCAAAAAAGCCGGCGGGGACATCGGAGGAATGCGGAAAGTGTCAGCGCATTTGTGATTATATTTGTTCGCGCCGTAGGCAGGATTAAAGATCAGGATGGCATGTAATCAGCAGACGGGCTGCGGAGCCGGGAGCTCAGACGTCTTGTCCGTCCGCCATCTTGGCTCCTCGTATGAGCTGTTTTTAAAGCACATCAGATGTATTATGTTTTTAAGAATTGTAAGATAACCAAGGTTTTTAAATGTGAATTGTAATGTTTAGAATATGAGTCTTGTTTCTGCATATAAATAAAGAAAGCCTTTGACATTACATTCTTGGGTCTGGTGGTATCTTAGTGGAATAATCCTAGCCTATATGCACTCCCCATCTTCAGGGGCTGATGAGTCTGAGGGAAGCTGTATCGGCATGAATTTGAGTTTTCTTTTCTCTCCTTGGGACATTATTGTTCTTTACTACTCCTAGGTAGAGGCAACGCTTTTCCTTTTTCCCCTCGCCAGACACCTGACAGTTGTGACTAATGCTGCTACTGTTTCCTTTTTGCTCAATTTGCTATTTGATTATTGACAGATTGCTACTGCAACTGTTTGTGGATTTATTAGGATTTTGTTTAGTCTTGGCTGTGTCTTATGAACTACTCTTTATGGGAAGTTCTGTTACTCTAATTTGGCTTTAAAGCTTTATGCTCCTCTGATCTCACTCTTTGCTTTGAAATTAAACTCTCCATAAGCTCTTGAAATCTAAAACTCTGGCCCTGATCTTTAGAATAGAAAATCTATTCCTTCATGGAACACGCTTATTGCAAAATATATTAGATGCTATGTTCTAACCATTCTTTTGATGAGATTTCTATAAAGTTACTTGATTTATGGACTAACTGAAATAAAAAAAACAACTTTACTAATCTCTTAATAAGAATTAAGGTTTTAAAAAATTATGCCAACTCTCATTATATATTGGACTTAAAGTTGCTAATGCTATTTAAGTTTGAGATTTCTGATATGCTCCTTAACTCCTAATACAACATTCCAAGACCCATCACGAGAAGGAATCAATCAATCAATCAGTGACACTTATAAAGCGCGCTACATACCCGTAGGGTCTCAAGGCGCTGGGGGGGGGTGCCGCTACTGCTCGAACAGCCAGGTCTTCAGCTTCTTCCTGAAGGAGAGGTGGTCTTGGGTCAGGCGCAGGTCGGACGGGAGGGAGTTCCAGGTCTTGGCGGCCAGGTAGGAGAAGGACCTTCCTCCTGTAGTCGCTCTTCGGATGCGGGGGACGGCGGCGAGGGCGTGGTTGGCTGATCGGAGGTGGCGTTTGGGAGCGTAGAAGTTGACTCGGCTGTTGAGGTAGCTCGGGCCTTGGTCGTGTAGGGCTTTGTGTGCGTGGGTGAGGAGGCGGAAGGTGATTCTCTTGTTGATGGGGAGCCAGTGAAGGTCTCTCAGATGTCCGGAGATGTGGCTGGATCGTGGGATGTCGAGGATGAGTCTGGCTGAGGCGTTTTGGATCCGCTGGAGTCTCTTCTGGAGCTTGGCGGTGGTCCCGGCGTAGAGGGCGTTGCCGTAGTCCAGTCGGCTGGTGACGAGGGCCTGGGTGACGGTCTTCCTGGTCTCTGTGGGGATCCACCAGAAGATCTTCCGTAGCATGCGTAGGATGTTGAAGCACGCCGAGGAGACGCTGTTGACTTGCCTGGTCATGGAGAGGAAGGAGTCCAGGATGAAGCCCAGGTTTCGTGCATGGTCTGTCGGTTTGGGTGCGGTGCCCAGGGCGGGAGGCCACCAGGAGTCGTCCCAGGCGGAGGGTGAGGAGCCCAGGATGAGGACCTCCGTCTTGTCCGAGTTCAGTTTCAGGCGGCTGGTCGTCATCCACTCGGCTACCTCTTTCTTCCCTTCGTGCAGGTTGGCTCTGGCGGCGGCGGGGTCGTTGGTCAGGGAGAGGATCAGCTGGGTGTCGTCGGCGTAGGAGATGATGCTGAGGTGGTGTTTGCGTACGATGGCCGTGAGGGGGCTCATGTAGACGTTGAAGAGGGTGGGGCTCAGGGATGATCCTTGGGGGACGCCGCAGATGACTTCGGAGGCCTCTGACTTGTACGGTGGTAGGCGGACTCGCTGTGTTCTTCCGTCGAGGAAGGAGATGATCCATTCCAGCGCCTTGTCCTGGATTCCGATGTTGCTGAGGCGCCGTATTAGGGTGCGGTGGCAGACCGTGTCGAATGCCGCGGAGAGGTCTAGGAGGATGAGGGCCGCTGTTTCTCCATTGTCCATCAGGGCTCGGATGTCATCGGTGGCGGCGATGAGGGCGGTCTCGGTGCTGTGTTTGGCTCGGAAGCCGGACTGTGAGGGGTCGAGGGATCCGTTCGTCTCGAGGAAGGCGGCCATCTGCTTGTTGACGGTCTTCTCGATGACTTTGGCTGGAAACGGGAGAAGCGAGATGGGGCGGTAATTCTTGAGGTCGGTGGGGTCCGCTGTTGGTTTCTTGAGTAGAGCGCTGAGTTCGGCGTGTTTCCAGCTTTCAGGGAAGATGGCGGTGTCGAAGGATGTGTTGATGATGTCTCGCAGGTGGGGTGCGATGACAGCGTCGGCCTTGTTGAAGACGTGGTGAGGGCAGGGGTCGGAAGGAAGAATGATTTAGCGTGGAAAACAGAGTTTAACCCTTCAGGTGATGGTAGATTTGTGATAGTAGTGTAAATGAGGGTCTATTTTAGGGACTTGACCACGCTATTATGTTTATACATGCAAAGCAAATGTCATATTCTACGACATGATAAGTATTAATTAACTCTATGAAGACATAATTTAACTTTCATTATATAGGCCTTTGAGGCAAAAGTAGTTTCCAAACTATTTAACAGAACAGTACTAAAGGGTCTATTTATAATTAATATGTTTTTGTTATTTTGGTAAGGGATACACCAGTTTCCGACTGATTTAAACAATGGAAACAAATGTTTAGCAAACTGCACATGCTTTAGCCCTACCTCACGTTTGCTTGCCTCCACATCCTGCTGTTCTTTTCCTCTCCTGTACAACTTGCGGGCCTGTACAAAGGTTGCAGAGGAGTTGTTTAACATGATTTAGTACTGCAAGTACAGTAGACACGAACATACACTCACTTGCCCTTAGACTGTCAGCATACATAGATCACGAGCAGGAAGTCCCATTCCCTCCATCTTACATGTTTTACCCTGATTGTTCTCGCGCTAATGCTTGTAATTCACGGCTCCCAGGTTTCTCCCCACAAAACTCAGATTCCATCACTTAAATTGCATTAGTTGTTAAAGAAAACCATACCTCGAGACCCCACAATGCGGTATCGATTACCAGAAGCTGTAAGCAAATGTTCTTTTAATTAGATACATTTATCTTTATTCCCTGTTTTGACAGAAAGTCCGACATAAACATACATTACATAACAGAAAAAAGCAGCTTGAAGCATGATTACGTTTTGTTTGACAGAGCTCCTTCAGAAAACATAGCTGTGAACTTTACTGGGCATTGAAAAAAATAATCTTACTTTTATGACGTCATTACATCTAAAAGACCAAAACAAGCACCCATGGTATCTGCTGATAGGGTAAAGGACAGTACCAGTTTTTGAAAAATTCATTAAAAGGGGCAGCAAAGGTGTCATAAAAACACATGCAGCTAATGCCGAAGCAGCTGTGATCTTGCATTGAATAACTTCTGTTAGTTATAATTGTGAACCGGTTTAAGATTTGTTTGCAGCACACGTTGTTCTTGAGTTTGGGAAGAAAGTCCCAGAAAATAAATAGCTCTAAAGCAACCATGGTTGATCATTGCCATCTTGCATGTCCGTAACCATGGAAACCGCTGAAATAACATTATCTTTATTTTTTTCTTTTCGTAAAACTGTTTTTCAAAGTGATGCTGCCAACCCAAGCAAAGTTTATGTGAATACTGAAGTGTCAGGTAATAACTTCTGTCCCCCGGCCTCTAGCCCATTAGAAACGTCAGCAACACTTTAAAGATGCAAAGTTTTTTGATTTTGAAACTCTACTGTGATTCAGATGTAGTTGCATTAAAATTATACATTTCTTGCCTACCACCATCCATATATTGAACTTTGGTAAAGTGAAAATTTGGGTGCAAAAACATAAATTTGGAGACTGGAATTCCTCACATGGTAGCCAGAGTTCTACATTAAATGAACTGCTATTTCTCTAATGTTGGTACGAGATAATGCAAGATTCAGCTTTTAGAAGTGCCACCATGCACTCACCAAACGACTATACCACATAGAAATCAAAGACGACACTCTCAGATGGATAGCGCCGTTTCTCACAGGGAGTGCCCAGAGAATCCATCTCCTTCCCTTCAGCTCACATCCCAAGCGCACCGTAATGGGTGACCCTCAAGGTTCATCCCACAGTCCAACCCTCTCCAGCATCTACATGACGCTGCTAGCAGGCAAAGTCAGATCCCACAAAATCAGCATCATCTCCTATGCTGATGACACAGAGCTTGTCCTCTCTCTCTCTCTCAGCGGACACATCATGACAAAGTCCAACTTTCACAACTGCATGAATAACATCTCAACCTGTATGAAGGACAGCTGCCTGAAGCTCAACATGGACAAAATCAAAGTGCTGCTTTTGGCAGCCACATCTCCCTCTGGAGTGACTTCCGGTGGCCATTGGAACTCAGACCCAACTCCACTCCGAAAGACCATGCCTGCAACCTCGGCATCATCCTGGACAACGAACTCTCCATGAAACGACTGGTCATTGCCACTTCCTCAGGCTGCTTCCACACTAGCTACATGCTCGGAAGAATCTTCAAATGGATCACCATCAGTTTCAGGAAAAAGGTGACTCAAGCTCTCATCACCAGCCATCTGCACTATAGCAATGCCCATTATGTGGACACCTCCAACAAACTCATAAGAAGACTCCAGATGGACCAACATCTGAGAGACCTCCCACTGGCTTCACATCCAGGAAAGATGCCAATTCAAACTATTGACCCATGCCAACTAAGTGCTCCATGACCAAGAACCTGCATACATCAACCACCACCTGAACCTCCACCAATCATCCAGAAACCTCTGCTCTACCTACCTGCCCCTCGCACAGACACCCCGCATCCTCCGCTGCCGGACCGAAGGAGGCTCCTTCTCCCACCTCGCCGCCAAGCCCTGGATCGCCCTGCTCCTACACCTTTGTACTTCACCATCGCTGGCAAACTTCAGGAAGGGACTCAAGACCTGGCTCTTTGACTTAAACCCACCGCCTAGCACCTGGATACCCTCACAGATGATAAGCCTGATTGATTGATATTTTTGAGCTGCTTAGTGACGATAAAACAGATTTTTGAGGAGCGTGATTGACAACTGAGCAAGATGGCCTCTCCTTCCTACCCAGATCATGCTCAAGCAGCAAAAGCCCTGAATTGCTCTACATCCAACGTTCAGTCAGGCTTAACCAACATAGCCAGTGCTTAGTTTGAGCTGGTGGTTGCTGGTGGGGCCTATTGGCACTTATTTTTTGTAGACTGGTGCTTATTATTCCTCATTGAACTGTAACCCAGAGCAAGAATGAAAAACACAAAATGGGGAAAGATGAAGATAAATACAGAAAATGCGTGCCAAATGGAGACAGCTGAAACCTGCAAGAGTGATATACAGTGAGTGTTTGGTAGTGGATTAAAGAGGCATGAAGTGGAACCAAAACTATGCATCGATGGCATACAGCACTCTAACATACAATAGCGCAGCTCGGTGGCTTCTTAGGAAGGCTTTTGGGGGTGGCATTTATTCTTTTATAAATTAAGTACCAAAACTACTGGTTTGCATTGAACAATATGTCTGTTTCTGGAATTCCACATTTCTGCATTACAGCCTGATCACCTACCCACTATGCAAAGACTTTCTGTGAAACGTGCTTACCTCTGCGACAAATGAAGTACAGGGGAATGCTGGAGCCCCCATTTGGCCTAGTCTGCACTCACATCCATTTGATAATTCGGTGACCTGCCTGTCTGTCTAGTTAGTTGCTGTATCATCTATACCACCACAAGTGATTCTCGTTGAGCAGACCATTTCAACCGACATCTGCCTGACAGAAGTGAGGGACTTTTCCTGTATGTGTTACAATTCATTTTAAATACCTGAGTTCCACTGCAGGGGTATCATGGGCTGTTGTGGAATAGTTCACTCCTCGTCCCACTGAGACTCTCTGCCAAAACTAAACTTGAGCTAGATGGGTCCTGCGGAAAAGGGGGAAGGAGAAGATATAAAGTGGCCAGTTTCTTGTAGCAGTGGTAGACTGCAGATATCTAAGAAACAGAATAACACTAGCTACTTCAGAGATTTAAGGGACTTGTAATTTCAATGCACCAAGATATTAAACATTAGTCTTAGTGCTATCTATACTTTTCCAGGCTCTCTACACTGTCGCAAAGTATTTTCCTTCCAGCAGTTCTCTGTTTTAAAAATAAATTTAACCATTTCAGAACCATAGTTAAACAAATGAAATTGTGACTGCTATGCGCTCGATTGCTTTCCTCTTACAGTTTTTACTTCTTGCCTAGAAGAAATTATACCTAGATCCAGAATGCAATCATGCCCAGTTCAAGTCTAAATTTCTGTATAGCAGCATTCACTTGTTGGTCTGCCTTGCTTGGTCCTTAGGTCCCACGAAGATGTGTACTAGGGCATGTTTAATAGATATTTCCCCTTGATTTACACTGAAACAGCGTTCACCTTGTTGGCTCGGGAACAATAATATTTTTTAAAGAAACTCTTCAAACCCTTATCTTCTTTTCTTTCAATTATTGTGACGTTTAGCTTAGTAAATTGTTAAAAGTTTAATTCAGTTTTGTTTGGGCCAGAAAGTTCTTTCTTTAAAGGTATGTTTACTTTTATTACAAAAAGCACCTAACACAGATTCTCCTGGAAGTTTGTCCTGCTGTCCAGAAAAACTCTGAATGCGATCCCTGTGCAGTACAGTCTTTATAGATTTCCCTTTGCAGTAACATTTTGTGAGTTATGTAACCTTTTCAAGAAATGCTTGTTCTTCACTCTTAATCAAGTGATCCTTAGTTGATCTTTGGTAATCTATGAAAATGTCTTACCTAAGACAACATTTTACTCAGGACAGCTCTTCTTCATACATTTGGCATTTTTCCTGATGCTCAAAGTCAATCCTGTGCTAGACTGAAACTTAAATATGTGCTAGCATAAGTACAGTATATCCTATCTCAACTGCCCCCCTCCTTCTACTATGGTGTGTTTTGGTGGTGAGACGGTGCATCTCTTCCCTTTAAGTTCCTGCAAGGGCCAGACTGGAAGCAAAAAAATGTTCAAACTGAACCCACACTATGGTTATGGCAGCCCTTCTTGGTCTGAAAGCATCCTCTAACCAGCTGCTCACAGGACAAATGTCAGAGTGGCATGATAGCTAGCCCACCCAATTCCTTCCATTTTCATGTCCTTTCTGTTCCCATGTGAGGAGTAGGACTTCATCTCTGCGGTTTCTTTCTGAATTTAAGTTTCCAAATGCTGGTTTATTTCTCACTACTCCTATACCTGCATCTCGGTCTTTGTGTCCGCAGTGACATGGGTGGCATTTACAGCACTTCACTTAAATGGTTTTAGGAACCAGTGAGTGTGAGAATTTTAAAAATTAATAATTTTGCTCTTTAAATTAACAATAGAGAGGTGCAAATGTAATATTTGTGGGTGTTTATTATAACAAAGCATTAAAAGTTGACATGAGTAGGCATGGTTGTATTTTCAATTGCACTTTGAAATGTGTGTGAGGTGCAGAGCACACTATGCCATTTTTATTGCAAAGAGCTAACTAAAAGGGGCTACCCAGAAAAACTTCTGAAGCATTCTAAAAAAAGAGCACGCTTCACGCCCAGAGAAGATTTGCTTAAAATAAAAGACAAGAAAGAGTTGGAGAAACTCGTTTGTGTGACTACCTACGGGGTTCACACTAATAAATTTCGCCAAATCATATTGCGCAATTGGCATCTGTTGGAGGGAATGGGTTTTCCCTTGCAAAAGCCAATTTTTGCAATGAAGAAAAATCCGAGCGTAGGCCAACAGATCATTAGAGCTGATAGCTACATACAAAAACCCAAGAGTGATCTGATAGCCAAATGGAACCTCAAACCCATTACAGGCCACCACAAATGTGGTACTTGTGTGGCCTGCCACAATGTTGTAGAAGGAGTTGAATTTTGCCATAATGGCAGGAAATGGAGACACAGTTCACATACAAACTGTAAAAGTAAAAATGTCATCTATGGGATCTTGTGCGCATGCAATAGATTGTACATAGGTAAAACTTGTCAGCAAGTAAATGTCAGGATAACACAACATCGTTCACGATTGAAAAAAAGAGTACAAAATGCCCCAATGGTGGAGCACTTCTCGGCTGCTGATCATAAAGAAACAGACCTTACATGGACGGTCCTAGCTGGAATGGATCCACAGCACAGATCGCCTAATGTCGAGAAGGCACTGTTGCGCAAAGAGGCCTATTTGATACTTCGTTTTGATACTATCAACACTGGTCTCAATTCAATTAGTGAAATAACCAGGCTGTAAAACTGGTCTATTGGCCAGTCAAACTTCAAGTCCCCTAATGCACCAATAGGGTCCACCAAGATACTTCACTTGTGATTGGTCAAACAAACAGCGAGCCTGTTAGAGAGGCCGATGGGACTGAATTCTATTCAGCCCATGTGATGGAATGAGGAAGTGGAACACGCTGCTCAACCAGAAGGTACGTGCAGACGCTTCAACCGCATAATGAAATGGTAACGACTCTTTAAGCGCCGAAGCGCAGTTTACAGGCAAAATAACTGGCAATATTGTAAACAACCAGCGCTCGTCCCCTTTGGGAGACAATGACTGTAGCGGATTTACACGCTCGGCTTTTAATTAAATCACAAGCGACGCCGCCCCACTCACAGGCAACCTGACCTACCGAGTTTGAAATAACCGGCGACCGCTTTCCTTTAGATAAAATCACGGAACCAGATGGAAGCCTGAAAGGGAAACCTGTCCACCCGGGGAATCCTCGGAAACTGAGGCGGTTGAAAGCCAATGCGACCAGTCCACTCGTACAGCTTTGAATGGCTTTAAAGGTTTCGAGTAAGTGACCGTGTGTTGCTACACACAATGCCCTTGGACTAAGTTAAATCTATCATTTATAAGCAAGTAATATATTTACTTTACTTGCAGTGATCACATGTGAAAAACGAGCGTCACAGCTATAAATATCCATAACTCAGAACGGGAAACTGCAGTGAACTACTTGTTCCCTTCCTCCTTTACATTCAGGTATGAGAAAATTGGTCCTGCTTTTCACTTCTTTACCTTCACATAATTGTGCAAAAGAATTTTGTACGACCAGTTCCTTACACAAAATCCCTTGTGTGATTTTTTAGAAAGCGCGCAGATTCGACAAATCCGTTAAAGTGTTTTGGATGAACTGAACTTACCTCAAGTCCCCAGAGGTATGTGTCATTTTAAATATGTACATAGGAGAAGGACTGAGCAGGTTGAAGGGAGCGAATTATAATGAGTATCCACAATCTATTTATGTTTTCACTATTAGGTTAAAGAACAGGGGAAAGAATTCATTTGGCCCTGAAGAGAGTTTGCAAAGAAATCTCCCAAACTCGAAACGCGTAGGCGAACTGGATCAAGTCCTAAGCAATACAGATAAAATACTTAGGAATTCATAGCCTAACAACATTTTTACCGAGAGGTTGTTTGTTTTTTCTCGCAGACTCAAGTTAAAGGCTGCGCTATGGTCAAATATTTCTTGTATGATTAAATATACGTGTGCTTAAATGCTCATATTGATGTCACTGAAAAGTACCTTGACAACTTTTCCCTTCTTTTTTGAAATGTTATCACTTTTTTGTATAAATTGTTCACACTAGTCATATGTCTTCACATTGTTCATGTAATTTGATTTATGTGTTGTAAAAAGTAGGCATCACGACTTTTTTGGTCAGTACGTGAATAGCAGTGTAATTTCTCTTGTCATAAATAATATCCACCAAACTTACCTTTTTTCTACAATTGATGAATAAAAACGGCGCAAATAATCGCCTTGATAAACATATTAAGCTTTGTTTATCTTTTCATCCAAAATTGAATGGTATGAAATACAGTGAAGTGCGGGTTCCTTTCTCTTTTTGTATAATGGGTGGCATTTACAGCACTTCACTTAAATGGTTTTAGGAACCAGTGAGTGTGAGAATTTTAAAAATTAATAATTTTGCTCTTTAAATTAACAATAGAGAGATGCAAATGTAATATTTATGGGTGTTTATTATAACAAAGCATTAAAAGTTTACATGAGTAGGCATGGTTGTATTTTCAATTGCACTTTAAAATGTGTGTGAGGTGCAGAGCACACTATGCCATTTTCTGTTTCTCTGCTGGTGCACCATAGAGCCTCAAATGAGAGGTTTGATTTTAAATGAATTAATTAATTGATGTAGAGCAAAAGTCACTATACCATATGATGTGTTTTCAGTTTACCATTGAATGAAATAGCCTATCCCTTTTCTCACAGCACATTGACTGTATGATTTCTCCATCTAAAAAAGTATGTAAAACCCCTCCATTTGGTTGATGAGCCAAGATTTGCCTGCCCTCCTCAGAGACAGACTTCGGGTCCGATTATGAGTTTGTTGGTCTTCCCAATGGAACACAGATGCAGCGGTCCCAGAAAGACCCACAAGCCAGTGGTCTCTCGCCCACCAGATTACGAGTGTTATCCAGGACTGGCGGTGCAGCGACGGTGGTGTCACTGCGGCGGTATGTTTGACCCAAAGGAGCGTCTTACAAGCGTACCACCGCTGAGACAGCAACTCCAGGTCATCCGTTAACAGTGTGGCATGCATGTCACACAGTGCACACACGACCGTGCGCTTTTAGGGGAGCATATTATGTACTCCCTAACATCCCCCCTAGGGGAGATTCAGCCAGAATTTCTTTTATTTTGTGTGTTCTAATTTTATAAACAAGGGGGATTTTGAATGTGTTACTGAAATGCTCCATGAAGAATGTAGGACATTACAACGTGATATATTACATTGCGTGCTTTTACAACAGTGTTGTTAGTACGCGATGCATTTACATCTCAAGTCATTACAATGACTTGCAGTAGGGGGCGCCTTGGACTTGGTGTATTATTTACTATTCCTACTCCAGTTTGCACAGCAGTAGGGAAGGTGTTGGAATTCATTCCCAATACCTTGGCTCCCCCCTACAGCATGTTGTCCTAATGACTTACGATGTAAAGGCATTGCATACTAACAACACGTTGTTGTAACGACTGCGTTGTAATAGTACTGCAATGTAATGACAGCATTGTAAAAGCTGTTTCCCCTCTATGATAACCCTCAGTAGAATAATCTAATGAGTGTATATGTCAGGATTCTGCCCTACTAAAGCACCTTCATTGTAGAAAATATACAAAACAGGTGAAGGGATATTATGAAGAAGGACATTAATATAAAGGTAGGGCCGTGTTTTCTGTGAATCATTACTTAGAGACTACAATTTGCATGAAGCATGAGAAGAATCATGGGATATATAGGTGACACTACACGCCAGCCGGCATGCATAATTTGTTTGCGGTGGAGTGATCACAGGGTGCATGTGGGCGGTTGGAGAGACATTCGTCTTTTGTATCTCTGCTCCCTTTGCATCTCGGTTCTCTAACATTTGTGCTTAGCCCACCTCCCTTTTTAGATCTCGCTAGAGCCAGCGCATGCGCTGGTCTGGCGAGACATTTAGCTAGTGTGTTTTGAAAGTGCTACCCAGGCAGCGGGCCTCACGCTTGCGATTACTCGCACAATCGCGTGAAAGCCACCATCTGCCTTTTCTTTGTTGTCATGGGTAATTATGCGCCTCTCTCGCGGGCACCTTTTTTTATTGCAGTTCCATGATCTACTCTCTGTTTAAAGCCTGCAGTGTTTGTTCAGCTTTCAGCGTGGCACTTGTTCTCTAAGAAGATACTGCAATCAAATTTTGTGACATGAAATAGTGTGGCATGAACTACAAAATACGCTAGATTTTTACAAATACGATGTAGTTTTATTAGCATGTCATAAAACCGCTTTTGCATAACCCAGTCCCTCCTGAATGTGGTTATCTCCTGACTGTCTGCTATTGATTTAATTAAACCATGGAATTGCTTCCCCGCTTCACAAACCTACATATTTTTCTGCAAGTCAGCTGGTAAAACTAATTAAGCAATGTGAACGTACATAGTGATAAAAATTCAGGCACACTTATGTAGCATTTCTGACAATTCTCACGCAGCCCCATATGGATCATAAGATATATTTTCTTACGTGGTGTATGCCATTTTGGCTAGTATAAATAAATTGAGAAAAATATCACATTTGGAAACTTGTCCTAAGAAGAAACCAAGCACTTCCTGAAATAACGATTTTCAAATTATGCAGCAAGACACGTAATCACTCTTTCCTTGCTGTACGTCCAAACCTTTTGGCAAGGTTCATTTCCGCTTCTCGCAGGTGCTCATAAAACATGCGCAATTGTGCAAGTGACACAGGAACCGGCCTCTGCGTGTGTTGGAGCATTAACACCAGGCCTATTGGCTTTGTCAATGCTCATTTTTAATGCAGGCACTGAATTTAATTAGGCAGGCGTGGCACGCAACTAGTGATGTCTGAGTGTTACATTTTCAGTATCTTTGGTTAAATTAGAAGATTTTTTTTGTTAAATGAGAAATACAAATTTAGTTTTTTGAAAGGTGTAGACATGAAGAAAAAATAAAATGCCTTCCAAACCACATTTCCCACTACATTTTCCAAGTTGTGTACAGCCAGAAACTAATACACACATAAAACATTTTTTATTTTAAAAAAGTTGCATCAAGATAGTCAGTACCGCAACTACGGAGCAAGGAATAGGGACATTCTGATAAGGTCCTAGAGCACAACAGCGGTCCGACTTTTATCCATAAGAGTCACATCTATGTCAGATTTTCCTCATATTTACGTCAGATAAATCTATGTGAAATTAATCTGAATAGGAATCCATGTTGTTGTTGAGAGGTTCTACTGAAAAACAGTATGACATTGAACCTCGTGGAATAAGACAGGACACCCACACACTTTCTTCAAGTGAGCACAGGGAGTGATTCACCTGCTTTTTAATGCATTCAATTTTCAGTTGCCATCAATTTTCAAACAGACTGTCAATGCAAAAACAAATCTGCATCATTCGCTTGCATACAAAAGTATTATGTTTACACCATTGTCCAATCGCAAAACAATAAAAATTCTTCCCAGCGGTTAAATACTGTGCAAGATCATGGTATAAAATACTCAATGCAATTTCCAGCTACCCAAGGAAAGCAATACGACAGCTTCACACTGTTTTGGACAACTCCAGAAGCAGCATGGTCTTGGCTCAAACAAAAGGGTCTGGCCCCTACGAGGGGGGAGGGAACTGGCTCTGCTTCACCATGGCAGACACAGTGGCGACGGCAAATGCGACCCAAGAAACAATCCCAGGGCCCCACCAAGGAACATGCGGCAGAGGGGAGAGTCAAGGTGGTGCAAGAGGCGGTACAACAGGTAATGGCCTCCTCTCTCTCAGGCTCACAATCGGAAACACAAAACTATGACACCTCAATGATATCTGACACCCAGCTTGCCGTAGCGTTGAAGGATGGCCCAGCGGTCACACCTCAAACTGCAGATGGACTGAGCAGGTTTGGAGCTGGGTTGGGTGGTATAGCAGTTAAGATTAATTGGTGGAAAGATGATGACACCAAAATATACTCTTGAGCTAAGAACTGAGAACTATAACTTAGAGCATGGGCCAATGGCAGCCACAAGGTTACCTGCTCACATCTATAAAGACAATCTGCAACTGATTTACCATTATTTTTATTAGGTACTATTAAACAGTGCTAATGGCTGGTCGTTCATTGGTGAACTGGCCCAGGAGTGAGAGTTGGGTCTTGCTGTTCAGTTATTTGTAAAATTTACAGAGGTTGTCTCTATGCATACGAAGTGGGAGAACGTACACACCATTAACTCGGGAGGGAACATTCAACAATTCGAGAAGACTCACACCAGGAGAGCCAACACATGCTTATGACAAGATGCAACCACAGACGTATAACATAAAAAACTGGAAATACTACTATTGACCTGGAATGTGCGGGTGCTAGCAGGGTACACCAAAAGGTACAGAATATACAAATACCTTGAGAGGCACAATGTATATATGGCCCTGCTGCAGGACACTCATCTCACAGCACAAACACTGGTAGCTCTGCGTAAGGACTGAAGAGGTACTCTTATTGGAACTACATACTCTAGGTACACCAGGGGGGTATTTATCTGGGTTGCCTCTGGGATACCCCTGGAGATCCAGTGCACTCACATTGATACAGATGGCTGCTATGTAGTGGTGGGGGCTAGATTAGAGGGTCTCCCGATATCATTGATATTATGCCTCTAACGCCAATCAGGCTGCTTTTTTACATTCTCTCACACCCACTCTTTTAAATCATACAACAGCCCCCAACTTCTGGGGAGGAGATGTTACCTGCACACCCAACCTAGATAAAGATCATTTACGTCTTCCACTTCCGGGCGCACAATCGGTGATGCTAGCTCAGGAACTATAACAATGGGCTACAAAACTACAAATACGGAAAGTCTGGCAGGAACTGTACCCCAATGCTGGGGGATATGCCTATTATTCCAGATTCCATAACCTCCACACTTGCATAGACATGATAAATGGTTTGCATAATGCACTTACCAGGGTGTCCAAGGCAGAGTATCTGGGGTACACGCTGTCAGATCATAATCCATTAAAACTAAGATTGACATGGGGATCAAGTAGGCCCAGAATTCCCACATGGCTATTGACTACAGTGGCACTCAAGGATGCATGTTACACACATTTCTCTCTACATGCATAGACTATTACTTCCAAGACAACAAGGGAACTGCATCGGACTTAGGGACCATATGAGACGCATTTAAAGTGGTATTGCGAGGCCACATGCTCAAGTCGGTTTATGGTACTAAAATAACCCTCCGTAAAGAACTGACACAATTGGAACTAGAGATAAGTCAAATAGAACAAGAAATCCCTGACACTCCAACAAAGGCAGCACAACTGGCAGAGACCAAATTGAATTACAGGGAAGCACTAGACCGCCTGGAAGCCATAGACTATAGAAAAACCATGTTCAGGCGACACGCGGAAGGAGATAAAGCTGGCAGGAAACTGGTCTGGCTACTAGACTCAGACACACCCAGGAATCCAATACTAGCTATCAAAGACGGTGGGGGCATGTGGTCAACACGCAACTTGATATAAACAATGCCTTTTACACGTATTATGCCACCTTAAATAGTGCTCCACATGCTAACCACGCAACAGAACTACATTCCTTCTTGGAAGTTAGGGAGCTCCCTCAGGTTTCACCGGCAATCCTCACCGAGCTAGAGTCTCCATCATTGTAGACGAAATAGAAGACGCCATTCAGCAAATGGCGAAAGGAAATACGCCTGGAGCAGATGGCTGGCCCTTGGAAGTCTATGTGACCTATTGAACCCGATTGGCACAGTGCCAAGACCGAATGTACATGGAGGCATATAATACAGGCATGCTCCCGGCTTCCCTGCGTGAAGCCATATTGGTAGTTCTCCCTCAGCTGGGCAAAGAAGACCCATTGCTCCTGGGTACGTACCGTCCTTGTCCCTACTAATGCTGACTATAAGATCATATGGAAGATATTTGCAAACAGATTAATAGATGTGGTGCAAATATTAGTGCATCCAGACCAGAATGGCTTTGTACCAAATAGAAATACCTTTTTTGAAACGTACATAGGCTGTTCAGGTTGATGTATTGGGCACAAACTACCAAGGCACATAGCTGAGTGGCATCTCTAGCTATATAGAAGGCTTTTAACGCCGTGAGCTGGTGCTACCTGACAGAGATTCTCACAAGCTATGGACTGAGACCCCACTTTCTGCGGTGGATAACCCTATTATATAGCTCACCATCAGCGAGGGTACGGACTGGTTCCCTTATATCGGAATCATTTAGAATTGAACTGGGCATTTGTCAAGGTTGCCCTCTCTCAGCAATCATATTTGTACTAGCAATTGAACTAATTGCATGTGTGATGCGCCGAAGAGCACTAGATTGGGGAATTCAGGCATATGGCAGATGGCATGTGATATCACTGAACGCAGATGATGCCTGTGGGGTAATGAAGCAGATCTTGTGGATCTGATGAGACTAGTAGAGCAATTCAGATGGGCATCAGGACTAAAGGTCAATTGGGACAAATCGTTGTTATTACCAATGACATACTTAATGTCAGAGGGGCACTCCTAGCCACACAACTCCCATGGTCTTGTGACTCATTAAAATATTTGGGGATACAAGTATACCACGCATCTACCGACCTCATAGATGGGAACATGAGCAACTGACCAGCGCTAGATCTTCCCTACCTTTTTAGACAGACCTGCCACTTTCACTTATGGGCCGCATTGCCTTGTTTAAAATGCTATTACTACCAGGACTACTGTGCTTTTTTGCTGCCCTCCCCCTACAAATGCCATTGAGAATATTCAGGGATTTGAGGGAGATAGAGATGGCCCTGACTTGGGGAAAGAGCAGTAAACAGGTCTGACTCAAAAAACGATATGCACTATCATTGGAAGGGATTCTAGGAGCTCCAAATTATGAGTATTATAATGCAGCTGTCCAATTGCAATGGCCTATGCGATGGATAGCTGATCAAAACATCACAGAAATGGGAAACTGGGCAATCCTGACACACTCTTTACCGATATTGGAATGGTTACTGGGTACAAAATCCCCAGCACCACATAAGCGAGGCAACCCCCTGATGACTACCGCATGCTATTGCTGGCATCATTATTTACACAATAAAAGCCCCCTTAACCCTAATACTCCAGCACTACCCCTGTGGGTGGCAATGGGAAGCATGACACAGAGTCACAAAACTGAAGTGTCCAATTGGGCCAACGCAGGACTCACAACATGGGGTGACATGTTTCTAGACAAAAAAAATTACACATTGAATGCCTTGGTTGGCGACTATGAGATACCTCAGGGCTCATTCTTATTATATGCCTCATTGGCAAATCAACTGCAAAAAGTATGGAGAAAGATACATGAGGAACCAGGGGTCTCTAGTCTCCTCCAAATGCTCTTAATACATGGTAAAGCCTGCCATGCTATCACTTTGCTATATACCTCAATCCGCCAAGATGAGACTCCCTCATTAACGACACTACTGGCTTCCTGGGACACAGTATTAGAAATTACACTGACAGACGAGCAATGATAACAATGTCTTGGAGTCCCAAAACTCATTTCAATAAATGCAAGGCTTAAATACACACAGGTTAATTACCTTCATCATACATACTTAACTCCGCACTGGATAGCTCATGTGTACCCAGGAGCCACAAACAACTGCCCACTTTACAACACCCCCACGTCCAAATTCACACACATGGTATGGTCATGTCCAAAAATACCTGTAGATTTGTCAGACATAGCAGGGATACTGATGGAAGCCACTTGCATGACCCTACAAGTGGTTGGGTAACATTTTCTAGGAGGGATCATTAAGCGGTCATCCCAACGTAAACCATTTAATACATTTATATATCTAGCCTTGGTAGTTGCTAAGCGTAGACTGCCTATGAGCTGGAAGGCACATTTATCTCCCCCAATCTCACTCTGGCTTCCCAATCTATGTAAGTGCTAATGGCTGAACTAGAGATAACCATGGACACAACACAGATCCACCCAAATATAAATAACTCTTCAGATTGGAGAACCTATCTCACTACCATAGAGACTAAATTTATTGACTACCCTCAACACGATGGGGGCCATACTACCCGAGATGGGTAGTGCTCTACACCAGCCAGGCCTCTCGATGAGGACGAGAAACTCCACCCGCATAAAGAAGGCCGTTGCTAACTACAACAGCAGAATACACCTCTACTTCCCTCCCTAGCAGTTTGCTAATTAATACAGAAGTGTGAAACCCCCCACTTATACAGACATTCCAAAGCACTCAAGATCGGTGTCCCTGACACAAATAAGTGCACCTATATAATATGCCACCATCGTTTATAGAGTAATGAACCTCACAACGACAATTAGTAAGCAACATTTATATTTTTTAGAAGGTTGTAAATGTTATAACAAGGATATCTCTTAATACACAGGAGTTACTCCTGCTCTAGGATGGGAACACCAATGAATGTATAAGTAAATGGTATAAACTGTTATATAATGGTATTATTAAACTGTATTGATGTATAAGAGAAATAGTAAGATGAAGAATTGTACCTTATTGATGTAACTAACAGAGACATGCTTTATTAATGATGTTTATACACAAAAAACTAAACAAGACATATCCCCCCCAAATTTGTATGTGCTTGCACATATATTCAAATGTCAGAGTGCACTATAATTGCTGTATTAACTTAGCTTAACCAAAGGCCCTAAGCTTCTGAATATCAGCGTTTACATTTTTTATGAGCATTGTTTTGTCCAAATGCTCTCTCCTCTGCAGGTGCAGATATAAAGCTTTGTTAGTTAGAGCAAGGCATTGTTCATTTGTAGCGATAGTAAGGTACAGGAGGAATTTCTTGACAAGAAGAAGACAAATTAATAAGGTAGGAGACAAGTTCTCATGGCAGAGAATGTGCCCCACTTAGGGTGTGGGAGAAAAAGTGGATCTTGAATTTCTATTTAGGGTGCTGGTGATGTACTGAAAAGTGACAATGTTGGTTAACTTGAATGCTTTGTGTGTTCATATATGTTGTATTGTTAGTTGAGAGCAGATCCCCTCATGATTTCATGAGGTACAGGCCTCTGATGTGATTCCTTTCACTGTGTAGCTTCATGCTATACTCTGTAGATTTGCAAAAAAAGTCCATTCTGCTGATACCTGTTCCTTGTTTTTCATAACTTACTAGGGTTTCTCGAAGAGATTACAGAGTAGGGTACCTTAGAATTTATCACAAATGCTAGTGACTGGGCAGAAAGGTTAGAATTCTGCAAATTAACCTACAGATTCTTTTTCTCATCTTTTGTTTTACAGCCACTGAGTTTTCAGTGTGTTTCTTGATGTTTAAACTGAATTTTATTAAGAGGTTCAGATTCATTCTTGTGATACTATATTTCTACAATATGTTTTTGAGACTCATTTATATAAGTTTGTTTTTGAGTTTGTAATAAAGCCCTTTAACTTTCTTCAGTAGTACTAGCTTTTTTGTGTGACTAATTTGATACACTGTTATTGAGATATGAAATTTGTTCTTATTCCCTCTTACTTCTCATGCAACCAATAAAGATCCACCAACCAAGGTGAGGAAATCACCACCTGGATTAGTGCACATTCAAATATAACAATGAAAGGTGCTCAATCCTGAAGGGGGCTGATTAATTCTCAGCTTACTGTCTTTTTGGTTAATTCCTCCTTTTTAAAGAGGTGTTACCTCACAAGTCAGTTGGACACCTGTAGTGCTAAGTCTGTTTTCTCTTAGTCCAAGAGATAACAGCACTCCAAAGAGTGTCCTAAAAATCCAGGAAATCTCTGTACTCCTAATGGGTGTCCTTCTAGATCCAAGAAATCACAGCACTCCTAAGTGAGTAGGAACACATTTTGTTAAAGTTACAACAGGCTCTCAACATCACACACTCAAACTTTATTCAAGTCTGTATTTCGTTTTGTGCATGTCCCTGAGGTTTTAGAGGACAAACGTTAGTACGTACAAACCTGAGGGACCACTGTCTTTTCTTTACAGGATTTGGTGAAGAAGGCTGTTGTGTGATGTAAACTCGGCTGTCAGATAACTCCCTCAGATGATGCAGGTAATAGAGGCCAGGGTGCTTGGTTGAATCGCTGCCTGTTGACGGGACAGATGCAGCAGTAGTTCGTGAGGAAGATCCTTCTTACTTAAGGTTCAGGAAGCTAAGCACAGGTTTCTGGAAGGGCTCAGGATTTATACTCGCTCCTTCAAACTTACCACCGGTCTTGTGATCAAGCACAAAATCTTGGTGATCTCAGAAGTAGCTGTGAAAACTCATGGGGAGCAATACAGAGGACACTCTAAAGGGCCTGAATGCAAGGAAGCCCAAAATTAAGGCTCATTTCGGAAAAGGGAGGAAAATGACACTCCATTATTACCATGCCCAAATAAGGAAGGCCACTGATAAAATATACAAAGGGGTAGAGCTCTAGGAGTATATGTGGAAACTCAAAAAAGGAACTTGGGCACAAAGAGATGCCCAAGACTGGCCAAGTTGAAAAGGGAACACATAGCACTGTATTGGACCATGGATACAGTGGTAACACTAGGGTTGTGCAGGGGATAAGGGCACAGTGACATGGAAATAGAAAAGATGCTGGTCAATTTAGGTCACGATTCATAAAGGTAACTTACACTTTTGAGTATGTTTACAGTGTTGAGTCAGTATACTACCTTTCAACCACTTATACTGCAGGATCCTCCCATAGAAAATAATGGAGATACGAACTTAAAATGAAATCCCATAGGATATTAAATTAAATTATACTAAATTATTTAAAATAGATACAAATGTAAATTAATATACGTAAATGTTAAAAACACATAAAATAGCACTTATTTATTTTTAATTGTGATATATTTAACAGTCTTTTAACTTACTCAAAAGTGTAAGCCACCTTTGTAAATCAAGCCCTTAGTATTTACCCCATTAGTAGTAAGCATGGGCGGAAAATCCGTTTCGCTCGCGGATTTTGCGGATTTTTGGTAAATTCGCAATCCGGGAGATTCGCGAATTTCCCGCAAAATCCGCAAATCAGCGAGCAGCGGATTTGCTCGCACTGTTCGCGTGAGTTCGCGGCTTCCCAGTTCAACCTCGCGCCCCGCGAATAAGCGCTAAATTGCAGAAATACGATTTTAGCAAAACTGAAACTACTTACCAGGTTCAAAAGTTCAAGCTCATCATTAGTAGCCATTTCTTGTAGTGCTTCCTGAGGGGCCCCTCCAGAGTTCAGTTGCCTACTTGCAACTATTATGTGACCCTGCTCTGACCCTCAGAATAGTTACACAAAGGTCCTGAATTACAGCTAAGGCAGACAAGCAGGAGCCAGGCTGGAAGTTCAAATCCAGTGACACATTAATCAGCCCCTAATTCATTATTGTCAGTTGGGGCAGGGCAGGTGTTGTAACTAATTTTGCAACAATTAAAGCACTTAGCAAGTGCAAAAGATCACTAATCAGGAAGCACTAAGGAAGCAGGTGCCAGCTAAAAAAATATTCTGTGACACATTAATCAGCCCCAAATTAATTCAGGTCACTTGAGGCAGGGAAGGTGTGCTTTGCTTTGCCGAAAATAATGTACACTAGACAACCAGAGGGTGCAGTGATGAAACAGAGGGTGGCATGGGTGGGCCAGAGGGTGGCATGAGTAGTCAGAGAGTGGCAGTGGTGACAGAGAGTGGCAGTGATGAAGAAGAGTGTCCCCAACAGGCTGGACACGTAGAAACAACAAGTTCGCAAAACTTGCGACCCGACAGGCAAGTTCGCGTTTTGCGAAATTGTACAAAACCCTCGCGAACTGGCAGTAACCCGCGCGAACACAAAAAAGAAAGAATCCGCAAATTCGCGAGAATTCGCGGATTTTGCGGTTTGCGAGTTCGCAAATCCGCAAAATTCGCGAACGCGAGATTCACAAAATTCGCCCATGCTTAATTAGTAGTTATTTTGATTCTCTTCCCCTATTCCAGTAGGCAGACAAAGTTTCTTATTTTTGAATTGGATTTTTGTGCCACAAGTCTTGTTTTGAGATTAAATTGTGATTGGTTGATTGATTGTGTTGTCCCGCCTAACTAGAATATAAATGGGTACCATTTTGAAAAAGTCTGTAGCTTTTGTTTGTGATGGTGATAAAGATCCACATGAATGATCACCGACCTGCAAAATGTTGATACATCTGTGTCTTTATAGTTGTCTGGCTCTGTGAATGTCAAATGGTCACTGCTGATGATAAATATATACAATTTACTTTGAATGGACAGATTAAGTATTTGAGATGTGCTATTTATAAAGCGAAACCACGGCCTAGACCTGCAAAATTCAAGGCATTGAATGAACTGGATTGTGTGGCAAATGAGAAGGAGCATCAGAATATGTTAAAAGGTCTGAATAGAAAATAATTGACTCATTGGTAAGATGCAGGACAGAAAATGCAAAAGAGAGCATGGATAGAGGACATGATTAATGGAGTGGGGGTGCTACCTGCGATGTATAAGGAAAAATACAAAAAGAAAATAACTGTACATAAAAACTAAATAAAAATTGAAAAAGAAAATAATTAATCTCTTTTCTAGTTTTGAGGAGAAGGATGGGGTTTTAAATGATTGTTGAATTTGAGACCACTACTGTATAATGGGGATCAAAGTATCGCCTCAGGCCCCCCTCCCTTCATCAGTGTGCAAACGCACCCCGTGGCGCGTTTTAAGAGGTAGTTTTAATCCCCCTGCCTATTATTTACTAGGGGCTTACAGAGGAGGTCATGCTAATCACAAGGATACCCGAACGCATAGTGTTCCCTAGTGTATGTAGGTGTTTCACCTGTATTCTAAGTGTCTTTTAGCATAGCACTGGCTCTAGAACTGGTTAGTCAGAGTCAGTTACCACCAGTACCCATCTGAAAAAGTTAAGGGTACAGGATGATTTTGCAACAAGGCTTCTTTCTGCTCCTCTGTTTGTTCTTTCTGCATGTCTTGCTTCTTCCTGCACTTTTCTTCGTCTTTGAGGATTTCTGTTGCTTCTTTCTGCATTTTTTTTGCACGTTATAGTTAGGAATTAGCATTTAAAAAACCTTAGAAATTCACTGAAAAAAACATAGGTTTCAGGGGCGTTATAGTTAGCTGGACATTTCACTCATACAAACCATTGAATTTCCCCCGTTATAGTTAGTTCAGCTAACTATAACTTGCGTGCCCGCAATGCACTGCTGATGACGTCACATATTACATCACTCATGACATGTTCAGTGACATCACTCATGACATCACTGATGACATCTCAAATTACATCACTCATAACATCACTGATGACATCATCCGTGTGATAGAGTGGCAAACCTTCTCTCACTCTAATATAACCTTTGATACACACATTCAAAAATAGAAACTGCAATTTTCAAAATTAAGGACATACCAATAACAGTTACACCAATCTATTCAGTAATTCCAAGATCTACATACACATACACTCATTCACCAACAGTCCTATACAGTCACTCATACATGTACTCACTCATCATATGTACTCATACACCTATACATTCTGTTACACACTGTCAATCATCTATAGAATTACTCACACACATAGTCACTTATGCTAATAAAGTATCAAACATCTATTTACTTGCATATACTGTTATACACACACCACCACACTTACTTCTACAGAAACCTACACATACTTACTCTTTAAAACAATCACTTATAGAAACATATACTTATTCATACATGAACTCTTCCAATCTCTCACTCTCACATATACTCACTTATATACACCAATACTCACATATACTAGTTTAAAATATATGTAGTTACTTATAAAGACACTATTGAGACAGTCATGAACTCACTAACACACCCATACACACACTCATCCACCCATACAGTCCTGCACACATACTGTCTTTAACAAATACAAACAGTGACACACTCATTCATGCATCTATGCACAAAGTAATACCCTCCACTGAACCATACAGACACTCATACTGATACTCGAAAAACCAAGTATTAACCCATTTAGACACTCATGTAGCTACTCACCAACCCACGCAGTCAGTTATACACAAAGTGAGAGACTGATACAGATATTTACATATTTAAACATTACTCACTAACCCATGTGTTCACTAAGATACACTTAATCAGTCCGTTATACAATCAATTTTACAAATAAATCATCCATTTAGACACTTATATGCCCATTTATTCTTCCATCGACCTTGAGATGTACATATATAAAACATATTTCATTTTCAGAAAAGCACACATTCACTGGATGATGTCATCAGTGATGTCATCAACGATGTCATTTGAGATGTCATGAGTGATGTCACTGACCATGTCATGAGTGATGTAATGTATGATGTCATCAGCAGTGCATTGCGGGCGCACCAATTATAGTTAGCGGAACTAACTATAACAAGGGAATTTAAATGGTTTTGTACGGGTGAAATGTCCAGCTAACTATAACGCCCCTGAAACCTGTGTTTTTTTCAGTGAATTTCTAAGGTTTTTTAAATGCTAATTCCCAACTATAACGTGCCTGAAATATAGGTTTTTTTCAGTGACAGTGGGGACACCCAACTAGGTTAAAATGGAGCATTCCCTACGGACAAATGCTGAGGGCAAAAAGGAATTGCTCTGAAGTAGAGGATCTAGAAGAAGAGATAAACAACATGAGTCTCAGATTCCTCGAAAGGGGATACCCAAAGGAAGTCATCATTTCTGCTAGAAATCGGATGCACCTAAAGAAGAGAGAAGAATTGTTGACACCTAAGGATAAGCGACTGCGAAGAAACCAAGAATATGACACAGATTCGAGTAGTGCACCAACTAGAATCATTGTGGAATATGACAACCAGAGCACACAACTGAAGAAAGCCTATAAAAAACACTGGGCAATCTTGCGCATGGACAAAACCCTGAATGAAAGCCTGTCAGCCAACCCGAGCATAACATACAGGAAGACCTCTTCCCTAAGAGACATATTAACACAAAGTCATTTGGGAGTATGCAGGGAGAAGAAACAGAGATGGCTGACAACACCTGGCTTCTGGAAATGTCATAAGTGTAAGGCCTGTGAACATGGGGAGAACATCAAGCACTATGTACTTCAGAATGGAAGAAAAGAAACCATCTATGACCACATTACATGTGAATCCAAATGTGTTGTCTATAGACTCAATGTCCTTGTGACAAGTATTACATTGGGAGCACTATAAATAAACTGAAATTGAGGATACTACAACACCTAAGGGCGATCAAGAACAAGGACCCATGCTACCCAATGGCCTCCCACTTCACTGAGTACCATCAAAGTGACACCTCTCTTTTGAAATATTCGGGAATCAGACTATGTAAAACACCAGAACGAGGGGGAGATCAAATGCAACTTCTAAGACGTCTAGAATCCCGAATGATATTGAGTATGGGAACGGAGGCACCGTTTGGCCATTATCTGGATGCTGAACTGCATGTACATCTGTGACTTTCTGAAGAACCGATGATAATGTAGTCATTTGATCATACTGATTTCCAAAGGAATGATGTCTTTACCTAATTGATGCTGGAAATTGTACATGTTGCAATCTATATAGACACTGAACCGGTTAATACTGATGGTCCTATACACACAATGTTTTCACTAAGGAGGGAGATATTGTGGCTTTCTGTAAAATTGAGATTGTAGGGAACTATGAGAATGAGATGTAATGACTTTGGTACTTCACCATAGGAATCTTTCTAATTTTACAAAAATATTTTTGAAGTTGAATGGGTTGAAAAGAGGCACTTAGAAACCTGATCTTGTTTAATACAGAAATCTCACCCAATCTTCCCCTAGATCCCCACATTATCATCTCGTTATGTTACCACCATACAATCTCCGCCCTACCCATTAGGCTAAATAACCTTCACTCCCTTAATTGATATTGCGTAGCGTATGAATGAATACCACATGCTACTAGAAGGACCATATTGTAAATAATCGTTAATACTTTATTTAAATCACCGGTTCAATTCTTTCTTTATTTCCAGGGGTACTTCACGTTAATTTTGTAACACAAATATGTACAAATGAGATATCTTGTAAATACTTTATTTTCTAAAAGTGGTTAGAAATGAACATGCAGTAGAGTACTTTACGTTGATTGTACATAGCTTTGTGTATATACCTTTAACATGTACAGGCCATGTGTATACTGCTGGGCGGGTTGGTCAAGATGACCATGGAGATGGTAGAGGGTACTTACACTTACAATACACTATTTAAACAAGGTCTAGACCTAGGGACTCTATGGTCCAGTTGAAGGCAGGAGCCGAAACGCGTAGACCGTCCTTTTTTGTTGCACGTTATGTTTGCACTGGTGTGTAAATAATAAAACGCTAAAAACTACTGTTGCTGTGCCGTGTCCTTTGATCCGTAAGAAGTGGAGAGAAGAAGCTGTGGCAATATATATATATATATATATTTAAACACACAAGGTCGCACTCAAGTAAGGAAGCCACAAGCAGGTAAGTATTTCAGTTTTCTTTATGGAGCCAACTTGCCAGCAAACTGCAACGAGGACATGAGCATCAGTTCTCCAGGCAGCCAAACGCGTTTCGAGAACCTCCGTTCCCTTTGTCAATGGCTATTTCCTCTGCATCACTCTAGACGGCATTCGCAGCATACCTATGTATTCAGGGTCCTGCCCCAGTGGGCGTGGCCAAACTGCATTCTGGTTCCTGTAGTGCCGCGAATGTTTAACCTTCAGTGAGTCCGTTATCACAGGCAGAGCAGTAAAGTGAATTTAAAACCCAAGTGGGGCGATGCCAAGTCTCGTAAAACAGTCTGCCTCGCTTTGTAGTGAGCTCCGCTGAAACTGCTTCCCGTGTGTGCTGACACCTCAAGACGCCAGCCGGGTCCACTCGACGCAGCGAGCTTCCTTTCGAGGCTAGGCAAGCCGCTCAACATTTAAACACACAAGGTCGCCCTCAAGAAAGGAAGCCACAAGCAGGTAAGTATTTCAGTTTTCTTTATGGAGCCAACTTGCCAGCAAACTGCAACGAGGACATGAGCATCAGTTCTCCAGGCAGCCAAACGCGTTTCAAGAACCTCCGTTCCCTTTGTCAATGGCTATTTCCTCTGCATCACTCTAGATGGCATTCGCAGCATACCTATGTATTCAGGGTCCTGCCCCAGTGGGCGTGGCCAAACGGCATTCTGGTTCCTGTAGTGCCGCGAATGTTTAACCTTCAGTGAGTCCGTTATCACAGGCAGAGCAGTAAAGTGAATTTAAAACCCAAGTGGGGCGATGCCAAGTCTCGTAAAACAGTCTGCCCCGCTTTGTAGTGAGCTCCGCTGAAACTGCTTCCCGTGTGTGCTGACACCTCATGACGCCAGCCGGGTCCACTCGACGCAGCAAGCTTCCTTTCGCGGCTAGGCAAGCCGCTCAACATTTAAACACACAAGGTCGCCCTCAAGAAAGGAAGCCACAAGCAGGTAAGTATTTCAGTTTTCTTTATGGAGCCAACTTGCCAGCAAACTGCAACGAGGACATGAGCATCAGTTCTCCAGGCAGCCAAACGCGTTTCGAGAACCTCCGTTCCCTTTGTCAATGGCTATTTCCTCTGCATCACTCTAGACGGCATTCGCAGCATACCTATGTATTCAGGTTCCTGTCCCAGTGGGCGTGGCCAAACGGCATTCTGGTTCCTGTAGTGCCGCAAATGTTTAACCTTCAGTGAGTCTGTTATCACAGGCAGAGCAGTAAAGTGAATTTAAAACCCAAGTGGGGCGATGCCAAGTCTCGTAAAACAGTCTGCCCCGCTTTGTAGTGAGCTCCGCTGAAACTGTTTCCCGTGTGTGCTGACACCTCATGACGCTAGCCGGGTCCGCTCGACGCAGCGAGCTTCCTTTCGCGGCTAGGCAAGCAGCTCAACATTTAAACACACAAGGTCGCCCTCAAGAAAGGAAGCCACAAGCAGGTAAGTATTTCAGTTTTCTTTATGGAGCCAACCTGCCAGCAAACTGCAACGAGGACATGAGCATCAGTTCTCCAGGCAGCCAAACGCATTTCAAGAACCTCCGTTCCCTTTGTCAATGGCTATTTCCTCTGCATCACTCTAGACGGCATTCGCAGCATACCTATGTATTCAGGGTCCTGCCCCAGTGGGCGTGGCCAAACGGCATTCTGGTTCCTGTAGTGCCGCGAATGTTTAACCTTCAGTGAGTCCGTTATCACAGGCAGAGCAGTAAAGTGAATTTAAAACCCAAGTGGGGCGATGCCAAGTCTCGTAAAACAGTCTGCCCCGCTTTGTAGTGAGCTCCGCTGAAACTGCTTCCCGTGTGTGCTGACACCTCATGACGCCAGCCGGGTCCACTCGACGCAGCAAGCTTCCTTTCGCGGCTAGGCAAGCCGCTCAACATTTAAACACACAAGGTCGCCCTCAAGAAAGGAAGCCACAAGCAGGTAAGTATTTCAGTTTTCTTTATGGAGCCAACTTGCCAGCAAACTGCAACGAGGACATGAGCATCAGTTCTCCAGGCAGCCAAACGCGTTTCGAGAACCTCCGTTCCCTTTGTCAATGGCTATTTCCTCTGCATCACTCTAGACAGCATTCGCATCATACCTATGTATTCAGGGTCCTGCCCCAGTGGGCGTGGCCAAACGGCATTCTGGTTCCTGTTGTGCCGCGAATGTTTAAACTTCAGTGAGTCCGTTATCACAGGCAGAGCAGTAAAGTGAATTTAAAACCTAAGTGGGGCGATGCCAAGTCTTGTAAAACAGTCTGCCCCGCTTTGTAGTGAGCTCCGCTGAAACTGCTTCCCGTGTGTGCTGACACCTCATGACGCCAGCCGGGTCCGCTCGACGCAGCGAGCTTCCTTTCGCGGCTAGGCAAGCCGCTCAACATTTAAGCACACAAGGTCGCCCTCAAGAAAGGAAGCCACAAGCAGGTAAGTATTTCAGTTCTCTTTATGGAGCCAGCTTGCCAGCAAACTGAAACGAGGACATGAGCATCAGTTCTCCAGGCAGCCAAACGCGTTTTGAGAACCTCCGTTCCCTTTGTCAATGGATATTTCCTCTGCATCACTCTAGACGGCATTCGCAGCATACCTATGTATTCAGGGTCCTGCCCCAGTCGGCGTGGCCAAACGGCATTCTGGTTCCTGTAGTGCCGCGAATGTTTAACCTTCAGTGAGTCCGTTATCACAGGCAAAGCAGTAAAGTGAATTTAAAACCCAAGTGGGGCGATGCCAAGTCTCGTAAAATAGTCTGCCCCGCTTTGTAGTGAGCTCCGCTGAAACTGCTTCCCGTGTGTGCTGACACCTCATGACGCCAGCCGGGTCCGCTCGACGCAGCGAGCTTCCTTTCGCGGCTAGGCCAGCCACTCAACATTCAGTTTGCTGGCAAGTTGGCTCAATAAAGAAAACTGAAATACTTACCTGCTTGTGGCTTCCTTTCTTGAGGGCGACCTTGTGTGTTTAAATATATATATATATATATATATATATATATATATATATATATATATATATATATATATATATATATATATATTACCTACTGGCGATAGCCAGTAGGTATATATAGTTAGGATTTTTTCTCTATGGAACTTTTGAAAATTCTATGCCTAATAACTTTGGCGTTTGTGGACGGAATTGGCTGAAATTTTCAGGAAAATGGCACATTTTGTTTCTGAGCAGCTCCCGGAAATTTGGGGGGGGTTCGTCAAGGGGGGGCCGAGAAAAAAGGGGGGTCCCAAAACGCGTTTTTCCCATGTTAATTTCCATAGGGCGGTTGGCCTCACTTTTAGCCCGAACGGCAGAATGGATTTCCACGAACCTTGGCAAAATTGTAGGGACTGTTAGCCCGATGTGCCTTTGCTAGGTCTCAATATATGTGCTTCAGTGAATTTTGAGAAATTAATGTTTAAAACAAGATATATATCTGTGACAGCGCTCCGGGCAGCGCTCTGGTTCGCGAACTTTTCGCGTATCGGAACTTTGCGAAGCGAAGCTGATTGGCTCTCCGGTGTCTGTCAACATTCTAAACAGTCCGGAGCGGCCGCCATCTTGTCTCTCGGTAGGATCGAGAGACAAGAGGAGGCCAAAACAAAGGGGGAAATGAAGGAAAGGGGGCAAGGTAGACCCCTTCTGACCCCCTAGGATTGATGAGGGGGATATTATAGAGCCACGCCGGGCCCAAAAAAAAAAAAAAAAAAAATCAGATTTTTTCGCCGTAGAGACGCATCTTGGTACGCGAACCGGGCAGCTAACCGGGCAGCTAACCGGGAAGCTAACCGGCAGTGTAACGGGAGTCTGAGGAGTAGCTGATTGGTTGTCAACATTGTAAACAGTCCGGAGCGGCCGCCATCTTGTCTCTCGGTAGGATCGAGAGACAAGAGGAGGCCAAAACAAAGGGGGAAATGAAGGAAAGAGGGCAAGGTAGACCCATTCTGACCCCCTAGGATTGATGAGGGGGATATTATAAAGCCACGCGGGGCAAAAAAAAAAAAAAAATTCCGATTTTTTCGCCGTAGAGACGCGTCTTGGTACGCGAACCGGGCAGCTAACCGGGCAGCTAACCGGGAAGCTAACCGGCAGTGTAACGGGAGTCTGAGGAGAAGCTGATTGGCTGTTATCATTGTAAACAGTCTGGAGCGGCCGCCATCTTGTCTCTCTGTGGGATCGAGAGACAAGAGGTGGAAAAAAAAAAAGGTGTAAATGAATGAAAGGGGTAAGGCAGACCCCTCCTGAACCCCTAGGATTGATGAGGGGGCTATTAAAGTTCCCTGGGGGGTGAAAAAAAAAATGTGTGATTTTTCGCGGTAAAGGTGCTTCCTGGTACGTTAACCGGGCAGCTAACCGGCAGCGTAACGGGAGTCCGACATATTGTGTTTTTTGAACGTTTGTGATATGTGCACGTGTGGATTTTGTCTAATTAAGGTTAAAAAAATATATATATCTTTAAGCGTGTTCTGGCGCGCTTACGTTTTGGGTTTGGTTTGCGCTGCAGAGACGATACGTCACGGTTATGCGATGCATCATGAGGCGTCTCACGGGCTACGTGATACGTCACTTAATAAAGAATATATTTTACAGCTATAGATATTAGCTTTTAAAAAAACAATGAAATTCACAGAAAAAACCATAGGTTATAGACCATATATAGTTAGGAATTTGCATTTACAAAACCTTGAAAATTCACTGAAAAAACCATAGGTTATAGACCATATATAGTTAGGGATTAGCATTTAAAAAACCTTATTTTATTTGCACAAAACCATTGAAATTCCATATATAGTTAGTTGCACTAACTATATATCGCGGACCCGCAATCCACTGCTAATGATGTCACATATTACATCATTCATGACATGGTGAGTGACATCACTGATGACATCACTGATGACATCTCAAATGACATCACTGATGACATCACTGATGACATCTCAAATGACATCACTGATGACATCACTGACATCTCATTTGACATTACTGATTACATCACTGATGATATCATTTATGTGATAATACATCTTCAGACTCTAATATAACCTTAGATACACTCAGTGTAAACAGGCACTCACAGACTGTCACACATCCATGGAGTTACTCACACACCTAGTCAGTCATGCAAAGAATCAATCACACCTCCATTTCCTCAACTATACAGTTATACACACCTTACTTATTCAAACATATACTAACACATATTTACTCTCTTATACAATCCTTGATACAAGTTCACAATGATTCATACAGCCACTCTCACATTCACTGCTCTTATGTTCAGTTATTTATATATGTCAACTCTCACATGGAGTGTATTTGTATATGTACTTACTTTGACATGTAGAACTGAGATATCCATTCACTCACCAATATACTCATGCACACAGTCAACTGTCCATACAGCTGTTCTACATGCACTTTTGAACCCATACACCTAGGGAATCAACTGCTCACACATCTATGCACAGAGGTATACACCTCCCAGCCACCCACACACATACTCAGTCTCCCATACAAATACTTGGGCAACCATTCAATAACCCATATAGTTACTGATATAGCTACTGATTTAAACATGCAGCAGTTTACAGAAGAACATAAATAATGATTGCCAAATTAAGACACTTTAATCACTAACCCATGCACTCAGTGAGACACATGTAATCATTCTCTCATACAGTCAGTCATGCTCCTACTAAATCCTTCATCCAGACACTTATACATCCACTCATTCTTCAATATGTAAGACATATTTTAACTTTACAGAAACATACAGTCACTGGGTGTCGTCATCAGTGATGTCATCAGTGATGTCATTTGAGATGTCATCAGTGATGTCATCAGTGATGTCACTGACCATGTCATGAATGATGTAATATGTGACATCATTAGCAGTAGATTGCGGGTCCGCGATATATAGTTAGTGCAACTAACTATATATGGAATTTCAATGGTTTTGTGCAAATAAAATAAGGTTTTTTAAATGCTAATCCCTAACTATATATGGTCTATAACCTATGGTTTTTTCAGTGAATTTTCAAGGTTTTGTAAATGCAAATTCGTAACTATATATGGTCTATAACCTATGTTTTTTTCTGTGAATATATATATATATATATATATATATTATATATATATATATATATATATATATATATATATATATATATATATATATATATATATATATATATTCACTGAAAAAACCATAGGTTTCACACCAGTTATAGTTAGGAATTAGCATATAAAAAAACTATTAAATTCACTGAAAAAAACATAGGTTTCACACCAGTTATAGTTAGCTGCAAATTTTACTGACATAAAACCATTGAAATTCGACGTTGCGCGTGTAATGCACTGCTGATGACGTCACATATTACATCACTCATCACATGGTCAGTGACATCACTCATGACATCACTGATGACACCATCTAGTGAATGTGTATCTTTCTGAAAAATAAATATTTTTTATATATGTATATGTAAAGGTCGATGGAAGAATAAATGTTTAAATAAATGTTTTAATGAATGTTTTAAAAAAAATTGATTGGTTAACTGGCTTATTAAGTGTATCTTAGTGAATACATATATTAGCGAGTAATGTTTAAATATTTAAATATATGTATCAGTGTTTCACTTTGTGTATAATTGGCTACATGGGTTGGTGAGTAGCTACATGTGTGTGTATATGGGTTATTAGATGTTTTTTAGTATCAGTATGAGTGTCTGTATGGTTTGGTGGGGGTATTACTTTGCACATAGATGCATCAATGACTGACTCACTGTTTGTATGTGTTTTGAAGACAGCATATGTGCAGGACTATATGGGTGGATGAGTGTGTATATGTGTGTGTTAGTGAGTGAATGACTGTCTCACTAGTATCTTTATCAGTAACGACATATGTTTTAATCTAGTATATGTGAGTATTGATGTTTATAAGTGAGTATATGTGAGATTGTAAGAGTTCCTGTTTAAATAAGTATGTGTTTCTATAAGTGATTGTTTAAGAGAGTAAGTATGTGCAAGTTTCCTTAGAAGTAAGGTGGTAGTGTGTGTATAGTTGTATATGCAAATAAATGGATGTTCAATAGTTTATTTGCATGTGTGAGTATGTGTGTGAGTAACATTTGGATGACTGTCGGTGTGTAACAGGATGTATTGGTGTATCACTACATATGATGAGTGAGTATATGCATGAGTGACTATATAGAACTGTTGGTGAATGAGTGGATGTGTATATAGATGGTGGTATTACTGAATTGGTTGTTGTAACTGGTATGGATATCTCCATTTTTTTGAAAATGTTAACTTCTATTTTTGAATATGTGTTTCAAGGGTTACATTACACTGAAAGGAGGTCTGTCACTCTGTCACAAAGATGGTGTCATCAGTGATGTCATGAGGGATGTCACTGACCATGTCATGAGTGATGTAATATGTGACGTCATCAGCAGTGCATTACACGCGCAAGTTATAGTGAGTCCAACTAACTATAACGTGGAATTTCAATGGTTTTATGTCAGTAAAATTTGCAGCTAACTATAACTGGTTAAACCTATGGTTTTTTCAGTGAATTTAATATGTTTTTTATATGCTAATTCCTAACTATAACTGGTGTGAAACCTATGGTTTTTTCAGTGAATTTCATTGGTTTTTTAAATGCTAATTCCTAACTATATAAAAGGCCCCAAACCTTTGTTTTTTTATTTTGAAGTTCAAAATTTGGTTAATAGCAAATGTCTATAGCTATGAAATGTAATATTTTTGAAAATGAATGAATCCTATATTTTATTTGTATTTTAAACAATTTTTTTTAATTTTTTTATTTTTTTATTTTTGACCCTGGAGCGCTCCCGGGGCGCGCCCCGGTGAGCGCCCCGGAGAGCGTAATCGTTTGAAGCGCCCCGGTGCGTGAACCGGAAAGCGTCCCGTTAGCTCCAATGTCGCGAACGAAAACATGATTGTGACGTATCGCGTAGCCGCGTCATACGCACGGCGTAAGCGCACCCGGAAGCACTCGAGCGAATACGATGGCGCAACGTAAACTTCTGACGCGCTTACGCGACGTGACCCGGGGTGCGCCCCCGGGCGCGCCCGTGGGCGCGTCGCGTAAGCGCGTCGGTCATGTGACCTGAAAATAATACTTTTAATTGGTGCAGAACAGTTTTACTTTCATAATGATGAAATCCCTGGTCTTGTGACCTGAAAATAACACTTCTCATTGGTTCAGGCCTTTTTTTTTCCAAATGATGAAAGACCCCACCTTTTTTACTTATTCTGACTTTGTCCTTTGACTGAGGAAGACCTGTTTCAGTAATAGAGAGAGAACTATTTTGTACTTTCTAATGGATACTGTAGCTGCAACAGCTGGAGCATCTGCACCACCACCACTACCACAACCACCAAGAGGACCACCACAACAGTACATTGGTGGTCAAGAAGAGGAGGAGGAGGAAGAGGAAGAGGAGGATGGGAGAAGATGGCTGCCTTAACAAAATACCCCATAAAAGCCCAAGTCACACATTGTATGGGAGTTATTTTCACTCCCAGAGGGCAAGAAAAAAGTAACTTGCCTAATCTGTAAGGAACAACTCTCAAGGGGCAACCCAAACAAAAAGTATTCCTTTGGTAACAATACCATGATTCGACATATGATCCGTAAGCACCCTAACAACTATTCTCGTGCAGAGCTCAGGGAACTGGCCAGTAACCTCCCCCAGTCTTCAAGGACCACCTCCCAAAGAAATAAACCCACTTCATCGGGACCAGAAACATCAGAGAGGATGCATTGTATTCAGCAACGGTTTGCTGATTTTAAAATCACTTGTACAGAATGTGGCAAGCTTATCGCCTATGGTGAAAAGAGAGTAAAGCTCATCGTCCTTGCTGGTGACAATCACAAGTGCCCCAAAAGAAGTCGTTTTTTCAGTTTTTTGTTTTTTGCTCCAGTTGAGCCAGTTTCAATTCCCTTTTTTTTGTTTCTCCCCCTAAAAAAATACAAAAAAAACATAAAACTGTTTTGAAAAGCCAAAAAAATACAAAATGTTCAAAAAACATTAAAAAAAATATAAAGCAACAAAAAGAAGAAAAAAAATAGTTCTTTTTAGAACTACCTCCAACTTATAAAAAAAGGCTTCATTTTTAAAAAACTCTGTCATTCTTTTTTCCTCATGGTACGCTCCCCGGTCCTCTCCCCGGTGCGCGTACCGGGCGCTCCCCCCACGCAAAACGAAATTTTTTTTTTCTTTGCCCCGCGGGGCCCTTTTATAGCCCCCACATAAAACCTAGGGGGTCAGGGAGGGTCTACCCTGCCCCCTTATGGTCATTTCTCCCTTTGTTTTGGCCACCTCTTGTGTCTCGATCCTACCGAGACACAAGATGGCGGCCGCTCCGGACTGTTTCGAATTATTACAGACACCCGAGAGCCAATCAGCTTTCCGTGCGCAACTCGCGTGTCGCGCCCGCTGCGCTCCCCGGTGCGCGTACCGGGGCGCTGCCATAGATATATATATTTTTTTTAACCTAAATTACTCAAAATCCACTGGAGCACATATCTTGAGACATAGCAAAGGCACATCGGGCTACCAGTCTCTACAATTTTGCCAAGTTTGGTGGAAATCCATTCAGCCGTTCGGGCTAAAAGTGAAGTCGACCGCCCTATGGAAATTAACATGGGGAAAACACGTTTTGGGACCCCCCTTTTATCTCAGCCCCCGCTTGACGAATCCCCCACAAACTTTCAGGGAAGGAGCTGAGCAGAGCGGGCCATTTTCTTGGAGAAATTCGAGAAGATTTGTCCACCGGCGCCAAAGTTATTCCCAATAGAATGTTGCTGATTTCCTATGGAAAGTAGATCCTAACTATAACTACCTACTGGCGACCGCCAGTAGGTAATATATATATATATATATATATATATATATTTTCGCTCCAAGAGTTGCCCCATAGGAATAGCCACTCACGCAGGGGTTGCCGCTCTGGACGCCACAAGCAGCAAGATGGCGTCATGCTTCAAGACTTTAACTGCAGGCCATACGCGTTTCGAGCTGTTCTGTAGCTCTTGATCACTGGCAAATGAAGCAAGAAGCAGGTAAGTTTCGGAACAGTTATTTTATTCATATTACGTAGCCACGCCCCTGTGGGCGCGTCACAGGCATTCTGGTAGTTGTTGTTCCCTGGTATGCCTGCATACTACACAGTCCGTTATTGCAAGTGCACTGCTGCTTTCACCATAAAATGTTCCTCCCGTTTGGGCATAAAGTCTTTAAAACAAACCTGGCATCTTCCCAATACAAACTTGTGGCTAAGGCCCCCTGACGTTCCCACTTGTGTCCTGAATGACGGAACACGCAGAACAGCTCGAAACGCGTATGGCCTGCAGTTAAAGTCTTGAAGCATGACGCCATCTTGCTGCTTGTGGCGTCCAGAGCGGCAACCCCTGCGTGAGTGGCTATTCCTATGGGGCAACTCTTGGAGCGAAAAAAATAATAATATATATATATATATATATATATATATTCACAGAAAAAACCATAGGTTATAGTGGATATATAGTTAGGAATTTGCATTTACAAAACCTTGAAAATTCAATGAAAAAACCATTGGTTTTAGGCCATATATAGTTAGGGATTTGCATTTACAAAACCTTATTTTACTCGCATAAAACCATTGAAATTCCATATATAGTTATAAGCGCTAACTATATATCGCGCACCCGCAATCCACTGCTGATGATGTCACATATTACATCATTCATGACATGGTTAGTGACATCACTGATGACATCACTGATGACATCTCAAATGACATCACTGATGACATCACTGAAAACATCTCATTTGACATGACTGATAACATCACTGATGATATCATTCATGTGATAATACCATGAACCTCTTCAGACTCTAATATAACCTTAGATACAATCAGTGTAAACAGACAGTCACAGACTGTCACTCATCCATGGAGTTACTCACACACCTAGTCAGTTATGCCAAAAATCAATCACACCTCCATTTTCTCAACTATACAGTTATACACACCTTACTTATTCAAACATATACTAACACATATTTACTTTACTCTCTTATACAATCTCTGATACATGTTCACAATGATCCATACAGCCACTCACACATTCACTGGCTCTTATGCACAGTTATTTATAGATGTCAACTCTCACATGTACTGTGTTTTACATATGTACTTAATTTGACATGTAGCACTGAGATATCCATTCACTCACTAATACACTCATGCACAGTCAACCGCCCATACAGCTGTTTGCACATGCACTTTTGAATCTATACATATAGTGAATCAACTACTCACACATCTATGTACAGAGTCACACACCTCCCAGCCACCCATACACACACACTCAGTTTCCCATACAAATACTTGGACAACCAATCAATAACCCATACAGTTACTCATATAGCTACTGATCAACATATGCAGCAGTTTGTAGAACAACAGATATAATGATGCACAAATTAAAACAGTTTAGTCACTAACCCATGCACTCAGTGAGACACATTTAATCACTCACTCAATCAGTCAGTCATGCACCTAGTAAATCCTTCATCCAGACACTTATATATCCACTCATTCTTCAATATGTAAAACATATTTTAACTTTACAGAAACATACAGTCACTGGATGTTGTAATCAGTGATGTCATCAGTGATGTCATTTGAGATGTCATCAGTGATGTCATCAGTGATGTCACTAACCATGTCATGAGTGATGTAATATGTGACATCATCAGCAGTGGATTGCGGGTGCGCGATATATAGTTAGCGCTTATAACTATATATGGAATTTCAATGGTTTTATGCGAGTAAAATAAGGTTTTGTAAATGCAAATCCCTAACTATATATGGCCTAAAACCAATGGTTTTTTCATTGAATTTTCAAGGTTTTGTAAATGCAAATTCCTAACTATATATCCACTATAACCTATGGTTTTTTCTGTGAATTTCATTGGTTTTTTAATAGCAAATATGAAAAGCTTTAAAATGTCAAGTACGTGATAGATAAAAACATTTTCGTATTTATGCACGCTGATGTGCTTTGAACGCTGCCCCCCCCCTCCCCTCTTTTCTCTTAGTAGTACTCTCTCTTTGCAGATAGTGAACGGTAGTTAACGCAGGCCTTTGCCCCCGTTGTAATCCGTCGTGCCTGCTTGTCTCTCCATTTGATTGATTGTTATCCAAGCATTTACTGTTTTAGAATTGGTTCTCTTTGGATCATTCTCTATTTACAAACAAGCACAAAGTCGCAATACTCTGTTTAGTCTTTGCAGATAGTGAAAAATCGTGTAAAAAAATAAAAGTAATCGAGCAAAATCAGTAGGCCACTAATTGGATCTCTTTTTGACCTCGCTAAAATAGAAATATTAGGAACAACCCTTCATGAGAAATACGAAAATAGTGAGATGAACTGAGCTCCACACCATGAGGGCTGCAAGACAGCTCGACTCCGTCACCCACCCCGCCCAAAATAACGACAAACCCTATGCAAATATTAAAAATATAGACAACACACCAGCAAAGAAACAGGGTAAAACATTTTATTAAATAACTATTTACATAACTATTTTATACTTTTTATTGCCCGATCCGGCTAGCTCAATCGATCGAGCATGAAACTCATGCACTCTGATAGCAAGCGTTGCTGCTGATGCTATGCAGACCAAAACTGGTTTTCAGTTTGTACATTTTTCTAGATTTTTCAATCCAAGGTTGGTTGACTTTGTAGAACGATGGCTTCAGATTCTCAACATACGGTGTGGTGGCGCGGACTGGGAGGGGGCGCTTCGCTCCTGCCCCCTCCCCAAGTAAGATTTTCATACGTGAAAGTACGTTAATGGTTTTGGTCCCTGAGTTGCTTCAATGTCACTGCCATTCTCAAATGGCATAAATTCTGGATGTTGGGTGCCATAGTTAAGAGTTCTGAGCAGTGCTTGTAACACTGTCTGAAGCTTATTTCCACCTACTGCAGCTTCACTATTCTCAAAGTAAGTGAGTGTCGTTTGTGGACCTGACTGCATTTGAAAACAATGTGATATGTTACATTCCTAAACAGCTTGACGGAGGCCCCTGAGGGGCGGTGTGCTGGCCATGGACTCGGAGAAGACGCTTGGCTCCGACACCCTCCCCAAGTCTTATAGCACTGGTGTAGCCTGAGATCGCCCCCGACATAGGCGGCCGGCTCCCGGGGTCCGGCGGAACTTTTTGCCTTTTGATGACTCTTCAATTTTGGACCTTGTCCCACAATCCGTTTGACCTGAAGACACGCTGTAGTGGGGCGCCCCTTTACCGTTTCAGTTGCCATTCCGCCCGCTTTTGCTACACTGTGCCTCTTCCGCCATTCAGCTGTTTACCGCCCGCTCTTGCGACTACAGCGTCTCGCTCATCATGTAGTTGAGTTGCTCCCGCTCTTGCGGTGCAGCGATAGGCGGCTGCCACAGGACTCTCAAAATGGCGGCCGGCTCTTCGGTTTTGGGCCTGGTCCACTAAAATGGCCCTGGGACACCTTTGAACTCGGACGCTTCCCTGATAGGGCTTGGGTCCCATTCTCGAAAGCGTCCCCTCAGCCGTGAAGATTCTACAAAAGTCTTGGGGGCCTCCGACTCCCGCAGGCTTCTGGTGGGGAGCGGCTGCCATGATTGCTCGTGGAATGGCCACGACGGAGCTACGAGATGGTAGTGCTCTCATGCTGACGCCAGCTTTAGTCTGAAACATCCAGAAACACTGTAGACTACCAATTCGATCAGTTCCGGTAGCGCCCCAACATGACCCGGAAGAGAAGAACTTGCCCTCCCTTCTTTGACTGATGGTTCTTGTTGCCTGTCCCCTCTGTTGTCATTTAACAGAACTTTTTGGACTGCTGAAAGGGGTTGTGTTCCGAACGCTGGTTGGTGGAGACATTTTAACTATATTCTTGACCTACGTTGTCGCGTAATGCGTTATATGACACGCCGCGTTAGCGCACCCGGAAGTGATCCGAGGCGCGGCGCGCAGCGCGTAACGTAAGCATAACAGGTCATGTGACTTGTTAATAAAACTTTTCATTGGTTCATTTTACTTTTGTTATTTTAATGATGAAAAGCTTGGTCATATGACCTAAAAATTACGCTTTTTATTGTTTTCGAACATTATTTTTTTTTAAACATATGTTATAATATTCCAGGCTAATGTACTTTCCCGGAAAATTTACAACTGTCCTGCAAGTAAAATATATTCCTTTTTCGAGAAAAAGGGCGTTTCTTCCTTCCATGACGGAGCCGTTGAGTAAAAGAGATTCGGCCTGCTGTCTTAGTCGCCGATACGCCTGATTATCAGATTCTTATCGATCACTTTATGTTGCAGAAGTGAAAAACACAACTGCCCTTGACCATTTATCTTTACTGCGTTCCTACATATTATACCTTTTATCCGTCATGTAATTGGACTGCTTTATTTCACTTGCCTTTTACTGATTCGAAAACAGTGACTAAAAGTAAAAACTTTACCAATGTAAATACTACTACCGTGTTTTGTTTTAAAAACCTTTATTGTGAAAATGTCAGTATACAAATACGGGCCTATAACCACGTGGGCCGGCCACGGAGCAAACTGAAATCGTATATGATGAGGAGACATTTACACTGTAGAGGAACGTAACGAGCGGGCCATTAGGTTGCAAGAACAAAGGTGTCTAACAGTTGCGGAATCGGTGGACGTACATTTTGTAATTAAAATACGACAGGGCCACTTACAATAACATTTTCTAGATATACATTTGCGGGCAAGGAGTTACGAGTCCCATTTATACCGGCGCCATTTTGGGCGAGGCCGGGCAGGTCCAAGATATAGTCAAAATGTCTCCACCAACCATCGGCCAGACCAGAACCCCTTTCGGCCCTTTATGCTACAAGATGGTGTCTTCCATTCAGAAAATATTGTTGGCAGCATTTTGAAAGGAAACAGAAACAGCCGTTCTCCTAGTGAGTTTCACATTGTTACATTTAGGAAGAATGTTGAAGAGTAGTATGTGGAAAATCTGAAGCCATTTTTCTACAAACTCTCAATCAGACTTGGATGGGAAAAAAAATCCTGAAGAATGTACAAACTGAAAACCAATTTTTGTCTGTATAGCATCAACAGCAACGCTTGAGTCAGCTTTGTGTCAAGCCGCCATTTTCATTCAATCAATAGCGTCCCCCTGCACACATTCAGGGACCTGGTCGTGTCTTCAGATGAAATGGATTGTAGGAAAAGAAGCAGAAAGGAAAAGGAAAAAAGTTCCGCCGGACCTCGGGAGCCGGCCGCCTATGTCATGTGCAACCTTTGGCCACACCAGGGCAATAGTGAAGCTGCAGCAGGTGCAAATAAGCTTCAGACAGTCTTACAAGCACTGCTCAGAACTCTCAACTGAGGCACTCAACATCCAGGACTTGCCATTCGGATCTTGGCGCCTTGTGCTGGTTCCGACCTATTCACACATCGGTCCACTACTGACATCACCTCATAAGCCAACGGGGCACCCCACGCCGACTTTCGGCGCAGCATTGTAGGATGGCCACACCAGTGCGGCAACTTGCTGGACACAACCTCGGTGCCATCCGGATCTCGGTGCGTTCGACTCACTGTACCGCAAGAGTGACCGCAACTCAGCTGGACACGCCGTCTTTCGGCGCAGCATTGTAGGATGGCCACACCAGTGCGGCAATTTGCTGGACACCACCTCGGTGCCATCCGGATCTCGGCGCGTTCGAGTCACTGTACCGCAAGAGTGACCGCAACTCAGCTGGACACGCCGTCTTTCGGCGCAGCATTGTAGGATGGCCACACCAGTGCGGCAATTTGCTGGACACCACCTCGGTGCCATCCGGATCTCGGCGCGTTGTGCTGCCTTCGGCCTATTCGCACATCGGTCCGCTACTGACGCCGCCTCACGTGCCAACGGATTTTCTACGCTTTTTGTAGCCCTATGCCGCATAACAGGTCATGTGACTTGTTTATAAAACTTTTCATTGGTTCATTTTACTTTTGGTTTCCTAAAGATGGAAGGCTTGGTCATATGACCTAAAAATAACACTTTTCATTGGTTTAGAACATTTTTTTTTCCCAAACGATGAAAGCCCCACCTTGTTTCTGGATCATTCAGACTGAAGCTGGCGTCAGCATGAGAGCACCACCATCTCGTGGCTCCGTCGTGGTCATTCCGCGAGCAATCATGGCAGCCGCTCCCCACCGGAAGCCTGCGGGAGTCGGGGGCCCCCAAGACTTTTGTAGAATCTTCACGGCTGAGGGGACGCTTTTCGAGAATGGAGCCCAAGCCCTAGCAGGCAAGCGTCCGAGTTCCAAGGTGTCCCAGGGCCATTTCAGTGGACCAGGCCCAAAACCGAAGAGCCGTCCGCCATTTTAAGAGTCATGTGGCAGCCGCCTATCGCTGCACTGCAAGAGTGGGAGCAACTCAACAACATGGTGAGCGAGACGCTGTAGCCGCAAGAGCGGGCGCAACTCAGCTGGATGGCCGCCACCTGGGGAGGCCCGTTCACGCCGCCTCCCCCGCCCCCCCCCCCCCCCCCGGGCCGCCGCACGCCAATTTTCGGAGCAGCATTGTAGGATACCAAAACCAGTGCGGCAGTTTACTGGACATCACCTGGGTGCCATCAACATCTCAGCGCGTACTGCTGCCTTGGGACTATTCGCACAACAGACCGCTACTGACGAGGCCTCCCCCCGCACCACCCGGGACGCCCCACGCCAATTTTCGGAGCAGCATTGTAGGATCCGAAAACCAGTGCGGCACCCAGGCGACATCACCTGGGTGCCGTCCAGAACTCTGCACGTTGTGCTGCCTTGGGACTATTCGCACAAAAGACAGCTTCTGACCATTGTTGCTTTTTTGGGTAAAAAATGTTTAAATGTTTTTACAGTTTTTGTTCCGTTCATTATAGTTAAAAGTTAATAAAGTTTTAAAATCTAACTTTGTTGGAGTGCTATATATGTTTAAAAAATCGGGTGAATGGGGCCTTGAATCGGGTTATTGTCATGTGTGGGCTTTGCAAGTGTACTGCTACAAGATCGGACATTTCAAACTCAAATGCACGTTCTTTTTCTTACCTTTCCGAAGCATGGAGCGCAATAGCAGGCAGAGAAAGGGTGATGCACGTGTTGAACACTGCCCGGCCTGGCAAGTTGCTGGCAGTGCCCCCCCCGCCCGCTCCTGAAAGAGGGCACACACACACCGCCGCCCCGAGTACTTCAAAAATCTTTAAAAGACCATGTGCTTGTTCATGAGGCTTAAATGGTTTATCACCCCTTCTAGAACCCCTGCATCGACCCTCTGACGTTTCCTGGAAGAATTAGCACGTAACACAATACCAAGCCCTGTCAGCTGAAACCCCCGAGAAATCATGGGGCATATTATCAAGGGGGTTTATTTCCGCTTTTTTGGCTTTAAAAGCCAAAAAAAAAAGAGATAAAATTATCTCCCTATTACCAAGCTGTCGCTAACACCAGTTAGTGACAGCTAAAAGGAGATAGCGACCATCTTGGGCCCCGCTTTGCATATCAGTGATATTTATCACTAACGACATGCAAAGTGGGCGTGCCAAGATTTTAGCGACTGGAAACAGTCCCTAACCATCGCTATCTCCTATTACCAACTTTTGGAGATATTCGCGCTAAGCGCGAATATCTCCAAAACCTAACACCTGCCCTGAGCAGTTTTAGCCATGTTATCCAATGGGAAGTGGATAACATGGCTAAAAGCATTTGCTGGATAATGCATGAATATCGCTGACTTTTCAACGATATTCATGCATTGCGGCCGTTTTTTATCGCATTTGCGATAAACCTTGCTAATAGCAAGGTTTATGTGCGATAAAATTCGCCGATGTGCGGCGATAATTTTTGTCTCTAAACAAGTTAGAGAGAAAAATTATCGCTAGTTGTTGGTAATATGCCCCCGGGTTTTTCCTTGCAGAAATCGGGAAGCGAAAGACTAGCACTGAAATCAGTAGTCTCACGCCTGAATCGGGAGGGTTGGCATGTCTGGATACTCTACAGCTGGGGCCATAAACTACATCCGCAGGGCTAGGTGATAGCCTAGGTCCGGCCTGGACAATCGGACACAGAGGAATAGGAGTGTCAGAGGGTGCGGTAGTGAATAGGGTGAAAGGGAGGTGTCGGGCGGGCACAGGGTGTGATTCTCAGAGAAGAGCAGCGCAGATGGGGGGAAGTATATGGCCCATGCATGAGAGAGAGAGCGGGGGTGACCAGTGCGTGGGGGAGATGCTTGCGAGGGTGGGGAGCCATGCTGAGGATCGGCGGCGTGCAGAGAGTGGCCCTGGTCAAGGCATCTAAAATGGCTGCCGTGCACGACAAAATTGTGGCATTGGACAAAAACGCAAGATGGCACAGACAATGTTTATCAATAAGGATTCATTTATAACAAAATATTTACTCGCAGTGACAAAATGGTGGTCAACACTTTCTGATTTCCATCGAATCGAACGTTAACAAACGTCACGCAGCAAAAAAAAAAAAAAAAAGCTCACGCACAGAGCAGTTTTTAGCCATGTTATCCAATGGAAGGTGGATAACATGGCTAAGAGCATTTGCTGGATAATGCATGAATATCGCTGACTTTTCAGCGATATTCATGCATTGTGGCCGATGTGCGGCGATAATTTTTGTCTCTAAACAATTAAAACGAAGCACAAAATGGCGAATTCCCGTTTCGCTACCAGTTTGCGGCCCAGTTCGCGGCCCGTGAAGCGCTTCTACCGTGAAAAATCATTTTTTTTTTATTTTCCCCACGGGACCCTTTAATAACCCCAACAACATTCCTAGGGGGTCAAGAGGGGTATACCTTGCCCCCTTTCAATAAATTCCCCCTTCGTTTTTCACCTCTTCTTCTCTCTCGATCCTACCGAGAGATAAGATGGCGGCCGCTCCGGACTGTTTAGAATGTTGACAGACACCGGAGAGCCAATCAGCTTTCTGCACGCAAAGTTCCGTTTCGCGAAAAGTAAGCGGACCGGATCGCTGCCCGGAGAGCTGTTACAGATATATATCTTGTTTTAAACGTTAATTTCTCAAAAACTACTGGAGCACATATATTGAGACCTAGCAAAGGCACATCGGGCTAACAGTCCCTACAATTTTGCCTAGTTTCGTGCAAATCCATTCAGCCGTTCGAGCTAAAAGTGAGTCCAACCGCCCTATGGAAATTAACATGGGAAAAACGCGTTTTGGGACCCCCCTTTTTTCTCGGCCCCCCCTCGACAAAACCCCCCCAAATTTTCAAGGGCTGCTCAGAAACAAAATGTGCCATTTTCCTGAAAATTTCAGCCGATTCCGTCCACAAACGCCAAAGTTATTAGACATAGAATTTTCAAAAATCCCATAGGGAAAAAATCCTAACTATATATACCTACTGGCGATAGCCAGTAGGTAATATATATATATATATATATATATATATATATATATATATATATATATATATATATATATATATATATATATATATATATATATATATATATATATATATATATATATATATATATATAAATATATATATATATATATATATATATATATATATAGGACTAGACAATCTAGACATTTTTTGCCCTCACTATTGTGTCCTATCAATATTCTGGTGTCACTATTAAGTGTGCACATACTTTAAGTACTGTTACCTAATTTAGCATTACTCATTTTATCAACCAGGAAAGGTTAAGACGGTCTTACTAGAATTTGAATTTGTGGTCTGTATATCGCAACCAATGTCAGCAGTGAGCACTTACCTTGGTCTGTCACCATATCGGTAGCTAGCGTATGTTGTGCTGTTGTTGCTGGTAGTTGCATTGATACTGTTACTTCCCTTATTCAAGTGGTGGTGTACCTGGTCTTGTTAATAATAGTGTGGTTGAGGGTCCTCTCTGTGCTGCTGAACCATCAGAGTACAGTGCATTCTCTATGGGGAGCAACAGATCAAAGCCTTACTCGCTCTTCTTCCCCTATGTTATGTTATGTTGTGTTGTGTTGTGTTGTGTTGTGTTAGGTTATGCAGGACTCAGGCATATGCAAGGTGGCAGTCAACAGGACTGTTTCATGTTTCCCTCACACATCCCAAAGGGATGTCATGTCTCATCACAGGGATATTACTCCACGTTGGGTCTGCGCTGCAATGCCCAATGGGTCTCCTGAAGGGTCACATTGGCTGAGGAACAGTAGCCCTAATTTTTGTTTGTTTGTGACATAAACCAAGGAGCATGGGCACTAGACCTCTCATCCAGCTCCCAGTTCCCTACCTCCTCTCTCTCTAGGAAATCCTTTGAAAAACTGAAGAAGTTACAACATGACTGAAAACTGATTTCTAGGTACGGATGGAAGACTTTATTAGTTCAAAGAATAAGGGTTTCAGGTTTTAGGGAAAAATAGTAAGGGCAGAAGGAGACCAAAGCTCGGTGGACACTATATTCCCTTCTTTGGCACCTGCAATGGAGAAAGCCTTGTCCCTAAATATAACCATGTTTTTCCTGTGGTTTTAGAGTATCCAATGGCCAGACGAACGTAGGGACCATTGTGACTTGGCAGTTGTAATTTAGAGACAAGAAAGAAAGAGGGGGACTGTGCACAACCTTTTATACCACTATTAAAGCCAAATGCAACATTCCCCTTCTGACTGGAAGTCAGTGAAAGTCTGAGAAGAGGATAAATATGGTCTCTCCATCTGATGTTGGTAAGATGATGGTCTGCAGCGTTTTGCACTGATTAGAATTATGTGGATACATTCTCTGGTAACCCAAGATAACTGGAGTTTTTATAATACAAGTGAGGTTAAATGAAAGTCAAGCCTACAGTAGCATATTCAGAGGAATTGACTGAGTTATTAAATAGCCTCAATTTTACCCAGCATCTATCCTCAGCCACACATATTAAAGGTCACACACTGGACCAAGTCTGGACCACTAACCGTACAGTGTCTGTTCCTGTGATATTGCGGTGCCTATGGTCAGACCATCACCTTATAAAATGTTCAGTAACAGTGCCTATTAGCAGTAAGACTCCCTTGGTTGAGGGGGGCATGATTAGGAACTGGGGCACCCTTAATAAACAGGATTTTCTGATCTCATTTGCCAACTCAACCCCAACTTTCGATCCGGATGTTGATCTCTATGAAGCAAACATCTCGGCATGGCTCTCAATAGCCAGTGACACGTATGCCCCGCTCAAAAAACTTAAACAAGACCGTCGCTGCGATGCACATAAATGGTTCTCTGGAGAACTAAGAGAACAGAAACTAGCACTACACCAAAAAGAAAGGAGATGGAGACTAAATTATGCTCTTGAAGATAAGCTCCTCTACTCAGAGGCACAGAAAGAATATAAAAAAGCCATTAGTACAGCAAAGCCTCCCACTTCTCCACTAGAATGTTAAATTCCAGTGAATGAGTTATCTAATGCTGATAAAGTCTCACCTGAATCCATCTCCACTCAGGATCTCTGCGACTCTCTGAACAACTTTTTTCTGGATAAAATTTCCATGCTCAAAGCCAGTATTCCACTCTCTGTCTCCAACGAGTCATCCTCTGTCAAAACTACAAATGTTCTCTCGCTGGATCACTTTCCGGCCATTAGCACTCACGCTTTTCTGGACTTATTGTCCAAAGTAAAATCTGGTTCCCCCATGGACTGCTGCCCACCGCACATTTCAAAAGAAACTTTCTCTGCCCTGCCAAAGTTTGCAATGTCTCTTTTGAATGAGTCGCTTTCACAGGGCCGTGTCCCTAAGGTATTTAAAGATGCTATTGTGGTCCCTCTCCTAAACAAAAAAACAGAAGCAGACCCTCTAAATTCTTCTAATTACCACCCTATTTCCCTGCTCCCTTACTTAGCCAAAATCTTGGAAGCACACGTGGCTAAATGCCTGTCTAATTTTATGGCGCACTCCGGCTACCTAGACACACATAAGGCGGGATTTCGCCCTGTCGAGTCTGCGGAGGCAGTGATACTGGCAGTCCCGGACGATTTGCGTGGAAAAATGGATAGAGGTATCCCACAGGCCCTGGTGCTGTTGGATCTATCTGCCATATTTGACACTGTCGACCACAGGATACTGATGGACCGTGTCAGACATGCTGGCATTCAGTGCCCAGCTATTAACTGGATTAAATCCTTTCTAGAGGGTCGTACTCAAGCAATATGCTTGGCCACATTTACAGCACCCAAGCTAGCTACGATCTGTGGGAGCCCACAGGGCTCCTCATTATCCCCCCATCTGTTTAATCTTTACCTCCTCCCTCTGATTCAATCTTTGAAGGAAAGGATTGTGACTACATTCAATAATGCCGACGACCTACAGCTTACATTTACCATTGATAACTCCCCAGATTCAGTTATCGACTTCCAGGAAACAATGCTTCACATTCGCTAGTGGATGGATCGTAATCACCTGAAACTCAACCCAGGCAAGACTGAATTGGTGCTAACAGAGAGTAAACAGATCTTCTGGGGCCCACACTATTGGCCAGCAGAACTCGGCTCTCCCCCTGAGCCCTCCACTTCTGTAAAAAGCCTTGGGGTTATCATAGATAACGATTTATCACTAAAAACCCAGGTAGGCGCAGTGGTATCAACTTGCTTTTATCAGCTACGAAAGATGTGAAAGATCAGTCATCTGCTCACTCATGCAGCGCTGATACAGGTGGTGATGGCTATGGTACTATCACACCTGGATTACGCTAACTCGATGTACCTGGGGATGCCACTCTTCTTGACCAAACGGCTCCAGATGGGGCAGAACCAGGCAGCAAGATTGATCCACCAGCAACCAATGGTAGCAATCGGCTAGACCTCTTCTGAAAAAACTACATTGGCTTCCCATTTCTCAACAGACTGCCTTCAATACAGTTTGCCTAATTTTTTAATCGTTACACAGTCAGATCTCCAAATTCATTAACAACATGTTATCTAGGTATACTCCCTCTCATTCATAGCCTCCGCTCAAAGCATCTTCAGTTACTAACTACTCCTGCTTTCAAACGGAAATGTCAAGGAGGCTGTTGATTGGCATATCTGGCCCCACGACTGTGGAACTCGCTTCCCCTAGAGATCCGCTTATGCATGGAACTACTGAGATTCAGAAAGTTGCTCAAAACATGGCTATTTGAGCAGGCACACGACTAATTTTCTTCCCCGCGGTTCTGACCAGTCACAGAGTAGCGCCATAAAACCTCTTAGTGTACGTGCGCTTTATAAGTTCCTTATAACATTAACATAACAGTATGACAGCCAGAAGGCATATATGGTTTCCTCAGACACTTGATTTTCAGAAGCAGTGACTGTCTAGTTTGGCTAGTTGCCTTTCCATAAAAAGATCTGAAATTATTCGAATTCCTTAGTTTAGACCACACTCAAAGGGTGGGTGGAGGAAGGGCACTTTTTAAGGCCACTTGGAGGAATTCCATTTGGTTATGGTCTGTTTAATGATAAAAACCTCTATTTTGGCTGGTCTTAATTTACAAAAGTTTAAAGCTAACTAGTGATGTACCATGGTAACAACATTTCCAAATGCACATTGTGTGTGAACAGATAAGCCAGATACTAGATGGAGATGAGAGCCTGAGAGTGTAGACAATGCCTGAGTATTGACAGCATACAGATAAAATATTACACCTATGATATTTAGCAATTGGGCTAATGGAAGCATGTAGAGATTGAGAGTAATGAGAAAATTGCCTGCCTGTAAAACCACACAAAGAACAAGACTTTGAAGATTTAAATATAGGAAGATCCGTAATCTGGAAATGGTCAGTCAGCAAGCAATTAATGTATGCCAATGCAGATAGTGAACGCCAATATCTTCAGCCTGGTCACAAGCAGGGCAATAATCAACAATATTGAAGGTTGCCGAGAGGACAAGTGCAATCACATATCCATAGTCCACACATATTGTCAATAACACAATTAGCACTAATTCAGTCCTGTGTCGCAACTTGAACCTGGCCCTGAAGGGATGCAAGATGTTGGAAAAAGACCACTTTTTCAGGGATCTTGCCTAAATATGGAAGTAAGAAGATAGGGTGATTATTGTTTATTTATTTATCGAGTTTTGTAAAGCGCAAACTTGACCCGAAGGTACAAGTGGGCTTTACAGAGCTAGCACAGCAGCAACTACAGAAGTTACAGATAGAGTAAATAAAAATGTCAGCACAGCAGCAATTACATGAGATATATAAGGAATTAAAGTATATAAAAAAAAGAGGTATATGATGAACAGTAGGATATGTGGACGATATAGTTCTGAGGTAGATATGATTGTGTGTTGTGAAGGTGGGGAGCATAGAGGCACAGTTTTCTCCGAGGTAGTGATGCTCAGATGTATTTGGAGGGTGTGGGTAGGAGCTTCAGGCCAGTCAGGTGGTTTAGGGAGGAGCGTTTAGGTACTTATTGAGAAGAAGGATTTAAATTTCATCCTGCAGTGAGGGAATGATTGATTGTCATGTAGATCCCGAGGCAGCGAGTTCCAGATTCTTAGAGTGTTCCTGGAGAAGAAGCAGGTGCACGATTTCCCTTTCTTAAATTTGGGCAGAGTCTGGAGTAGACTGTTAGAGCTTCGAAGAGGTCTCTTTGGCCAGCTTTTGACAGTTTATTTGCTAGGTAGATTGTTTTTTCCATGTAGAGAGCTTTGTGGGTTATGTAAGCAGTTTTGAGAATTCATTTTGCCTCAATTGGTAGCCAGTTGAGTTTCTTTTGAGCGGAAGTGATGTGCTCACAGCTACTCTCCCGTGACAGTAGTCTGGCTGCTGCATGGAGTGTAGGTTTCAAAGGCCAGAGTGTGTTTTTGGGGCGGTGTGATCATTGTGCTACCATAGTCCAGCTTAGAGAGGACTAATCATTGCACCACAGTCTTTAGGTCTTCAACGAGGATGAAAGGCTTGATTGTTTTAAGGCGCTTCATTCAACGTGTAGAATGTACTTTTAGCTGAGGCATTGATGTGCTTTTTCATGTTCAGGTTTCTGTCAAGTGTGATCCCTAGAGATTCGAGAAAGTTTGAGATGGATAGTTTGCAGTTTAACCCAGTAAGTGTTGTCAAGCCAGATATCTACGGGAAAGGACTTTCCTTTTGGTTGGATGAACAGGAGTTCAGTTTTTTGGGGGTTGAACTGAAGATGGTTGTTGGTCAGCCAGGGTTGAACCTGTTTCAGGGGCTGGGTGTCTTCAACTGACAAGATTTTATTCTAAAGTAGAGTTGGGTGTAATCTGCATAGAGATGATAGACAATTCTAGCTTGTTTTAGGATCAATGCAAGGGGTTCCATATAGAGGTTGAGTAGTGCAGGAGACAGGATTGACCCTTGAGGAACTTCTTGTGAGACTGGTAATGCTTTTGAGGTCCAACTGATTAGTTTGATTAGCTATGAGCCATTGTTCAGGATGGAAGCAAACCACTGAAGGACAATTCCATTAATTCCTGCACACTGTGAGAGGGTGTTTAGGAGGATGTCATGGCTGATAGTATCAAAGGGAGCCGAGAGGTTTAGGAGGACTAGGAGGCAGATCTGGTCACCATCCAGAAATCTGTGTAGATCGTCTATGATGCTCAGTATTGCAGTATTTGTACTGCAGCCTGTCCTGAACCCAGATTGGAAGGTGTCATGCCGCTTATATTTTTCAATGAGGTTGTTGAGTTGCGCAAGCACAGATATTTCAATGGTTTTTGCAAGGAGAGGGAGGTTAGTTATGGATCTGTAATTGTTTAGGTCGTTCTGGTCGGCTTCCAATTTTTCGATGAGGGTGTAATTTGGCCGAGTTTGAGGGAGGCCAGCATGGAGCCACTTGATAAGGAGGAGTTAATGATTTTGGACCATGTAGGAGAGATGATGTGACTGAAGTTTTTGACAAGCGCTGCAGGAAGGGGGAAGGAAACTTGCAAAGTCAGCTTAATGCAAACAAGTCATTTGAGGACTTCTTCTTCGGGATATGGTCAAATTCAGTCCATGTTGCATCATTTTTCAATGTCAAAGGGGTTGAGGCTGGTGTTTTGAATTGCTGAGAAGGAGGGTTTGGGGAGACAACCATTGGTTGGAGATAGGGCCTTAGGTGAACCTTCTTTGCTTGGGGGGGTAAACCTTGGTTTCGGTTGGGGAGGTTCAAGAATGAGTTCAATGTTAAAAAAAAAATCAGCGAAGAATGTTGCAAATTCTTCATAGTGCTTAATAGAGTCATTAATTGCATGTTAAGGGAATAAGGAGGTTTGCTGTTTGATGATGATGAAAAAGTCTTGAGGTCTGTTACTAGACCGGTCAAGTTGGTTACGAAAGAAGGATGATTTCTCTCTGAAGATGTGTTTTTTTTATTTTAGGCGTTCATCCCGGAGGATCGAGAGATGGATTCATGTGGGTTTTTGTCTCCAGTTTCTTTCACCCAATTGGAGTTGTCGCCGTTCTTCAAACCAGGATCTGGAATGGATACCTCTTGATTTCTTGAGTTTTAGAGAGCCACTGTGTCAAGGAGTTCTGCCATTTTTGTGTTGTCTCTGGGCTGTGAGGTCATCGGCGAAGGTGAGGTAGGATGGAGGACGAATTTGGGAACTGATATGCTTCTAACTCTGCCTGGAGGATCCGATGTTTGTTACTCACCCAGTGCCTGGGATGGATGGTTTCGGGGTGGTCCTTAGGTTGGATGGCATTAAGATCAAAAATAATTAGGTGGTGGTCAGTCCAGTTGGTGGTTAGGATAGAGTGGAGGGATAAGGTGTTGTGCTTAGGTGGTAAGCTTGATTATTTCTCACAAGGCGTTTCACCATAGCTGTCTTTCACTGAAGCAGAACTATGCTCAGTTTTAAAGAAAGGTTAACCAGGTGAATATATCTTAAGGAAAGATTAAAGATTTAAATATGAGTAATTATGTAGGGGTATAGATATTATATTACAAATGGTAGGTCAACAGCATGAGGGTCTGGTCAATAAATGACTTGTATTTCCTCAGTGTCTGTAATTTCAATAGAGTCAGTTTGTTTGAGAGTCACCAAGTCAAAGACAATATCGTTGCAAAGGTACCACCTTATGTAGCTCAAAATGACATTGGATCTTCTTAGCTTTCTATGGGAAAAACTTAGACACCTGGCCTCAAACAACTTGAGCAGGTTCTACTTTGTTCTAGTGTGAGGTGGAGCTAGAAAGAGGCAGTTGTTTGTATAGTGAGAAGAATATGTGACTTATATGTCACTTGGTCCAAGGAATAGGTTATTTTAGTTTCATCACTATAATCTTGGCACCACTGCCTTTCAACGACCCAAGATTTTAATTTGAAAGTAAAGAACTCCGGTGGGACCCAAGGTTTAGTTTGTGGAAGGGAGTTACGTGGCACTTAAGAGTTTTTGCTGGTAGGGTATTGTCGAAAAGCTTTAATTTGCTACTGAAAGTTTAGAGTGCTTTATTTATATTGTATGAGCCTTCAAGAGAAGAAGGGGTGGATGAGAAAACACAGTTAGAGTTTCCCTAATGGACTCTTGTTAGGAAAAGGATCTCAAACAATTATCAGTGGCTAATATTTTCTTTGCACTGCCTCTATTCTATACAGGGATTCTGCAATATCTTCTACACAAGGATCCTGCAAGAAAAAGGGTCTCCGGGTGGTCAATCTAAGCCAGATCTAGACAGGGTACTAGAAAACAATGAAACTGAGGGGTTTTTCCAGTGACACAACACTGCTTTTGAACATATTAAGACAGTGCCACTCCATCTACACATAAATCAAGTTAGTCTCTCAATGCATTATTCAGAAATTATCACATGGTAATATTTGTTCGAAAGCCATGCCGTTGATGATCCCCTGTTGGTGTGGAAATCTGTTTCCAAATTCTCTAAAATGTGTTGCCTTGGGGGACGATTGGAATTTCCTATCTGTGTACCAAAAGTAAAGAATATCCTAAATGTTCATGTGATTGCTGAGCATGTATATATTTGTGTTAAATAAGTGCATCTGTGGACTTCGTGAAACTGTCAGGCTCAGTGCGAGTTGAGGATCTAGCTTGACCACTTGGCGCAAAAATGGCTGGTGGTGGTATTCCAGTGAATAACTTTCCATCAGGTGGGGCAGACGGGGTATCACACTGAGCAGAATCTCCTTTTCCTAACACTTCTGAAACTGCATAGGTTTGTGGCAGATTACTTTTAGAGCCACATACTAAAATATATTTTGCCATATGAACACATATCATCGTTTGTATTCAAGGGTATTTTAGGACATCGCAACCTGGCACTTTTGGAGCCGTTTGTGAAGACACTGTTAGAAAGCTGCCTACAATGGCCATAATGCAGCGCTGGCTCTGATTTTATATGCATAGGCACCTCCTGTGATAAACAATCTATCATTTTAATTTTCAATATAAACAATCTATCATTTAAATTTCCAATATAGGCATTGATCATCATTTTTTCCTACAATGTAAGCTTTTGCAAACATTCAGTGGGACATGTCTTACCTTAGAGTTACAGTCATGTTTCCTGAAACATTTTGATTGAAAAGGGTTTGGCCTAACACTTTTAATATCACAGACAAATGTTGATGATTAAATATAGGAGTATACTATTATATCACTGCAAAATGGACATAAAAGTAAGACCTGCATGATGATATAGTTATACTTCAGTGGCAGAGAAATACTATTCGAACCAGAGTCTTTAAATGAAAGTGAACCGGGGCAGGAAAATAGTCTGAGAGAAGGATATATTAGCTGATTAAAACATTCTGCTCGAAGGGAATAATAGTCCATAAATATTACTAGTGGACGAGCTGAGAGATAAAAAGATGTGGTTAAAACAGAGTTCTGGGGTAATTGCCAGAAAGGATGACTTTAGTGAGAGTTAATTACATGAATGCCCATCTTGACCTTGACCTACGGAAATTTTATAACAAAATTTCAGGCAGGGTTTCCTCTTTGCGGTTTTCTTCTTTCCTAGAAGTTACCTTTGAAATGGGGAAGGAACTTGTTGATAAATGTTTCAACACCACACTTTATTAAAACTAGTTCTTTCTGTTGTTTACTGCGGGGCTAGTTCCTGATGAAAAGCAGATCTTCAAAAATACATTTCTGGGCAAATTCCTTACCTTTCTGTTTACAAAAGAAAGTGAAGTGCCCTTCAGTGGTATTTGTCACAGAGCACTAGCAGCCGACAAAGAGCACTGTCAACTGCTTCTGGTTTCACTTCCAAATTAACTTTTTTGGGAAGCCAAGAGCTGCCTAAAAACACAGGGCTCTCACATTTAACCTCCTGCCATTCCAATCTATTCAGCCAGGGTCACGTGACCATGACCACTTACAACAACAAAGCCCTGGGGAGGGGTGCACAGGACACAACGCAGCAGATGTAACAAGAGAGGACTTAATGCACTGCAATCACACGCCGCTATGCTTAAGTCATTTGGAAGGTACAGACTTAGGAATTTAGTTTTAGGCCAATGTATTCGTCATTCATGTATTATTCAGAGTTTCTATTTTCCCTACCCGATCTCCTCCTGCAGAGGAAGGGAGTTTATGAAGACATGCTTGTAAATCATCAAAGAAAGGTACATGAGGCGTGTAATCATGCAATATGAAAGATGTGATTGTCTGATAGGATGCGTTCAGTGCTTAAAATGTCTCGCACTTCCCCATGAACTCTTTCACACAATTTTTGAAATCTTCCCTTTCCATTTTCTTCTTGATAACGATTGAGCAGGAGTAAATCCGCAACTGTTTACAGGGTGTGGATAGAATGAAATAAAAAATTGGGTCTACCCGAAACAATGGCATTTGGGGGCATTTTCAACCTTTCAGGTCATTGCCGCCTTGAATCAACTCCAGACCCAAGAGAGAAAAACAATTTACTTGATAGGGTTTGCGTGAGTACATTTTTTAGGAGTGTAAAACCATGTTTGGTGACTAGCAAAAATGACCTTACGCTGGTTTAGTAAGACTATTTCTATGAGGATATTGAATTTATAAATGCACAATTAAATCATTTTATGAATGTAAAGATGTGTTTTCTGAACATCAAAAGTGGTTTTGTACTGGTTTAAAAGGGGTATTTACATTGAATTTTCACAGTCATGTCGATTTGTGGCTCAGACCATGCACTAGCTCTTATCTAGCCATGAATTTCAGTAGTGATTTTGATTTTACTCCCGGAAGGAAGGAAATTAGTTCTGCATCTCCTAAATGATGCAGCTGATTTAGGTAAGCGATATATTGATGAGACACTACAGTACATTTTAAGATTGTAAATCTTTCTTTAATTGCATCTTTAATGTTCTTCCTAAATTTCTCTTTGGTATCAGAAATGGTAAAACGGATAGACAAGAAGAAAAAATTGAAATTAAGATTTTCACAGAAGATGGACCACATTTCACTTTCAGCTGCATGTGGTGAATGTTTTCATACATTTGTAGAGTCGTTACAGTAGTTTTCATTACCATTAAGATGAGGGACAAACTTTCATTAGTTCAGTAGCTTAATTTGTACAATAATAAGTGCCAGGGCCCAAACTATTTCTCAGAAGCTGTCGCCAACACTGCAGGAGGCCATGGTGTTGAGTACTAAGGCTGCCTCGTCTTGAATCCCCATGTGCATCGTTAATCCATCATTAGACGCTCCTTGCCCCTCAAACTCACTCCTGCACATTCTTTTTCGCCCCTGCTTGCTCCCTTTGTCACTACTTTCTGTCTTTTTCTTCCTCTTTCTTTCCTTCTTTCGTGTTTTTCTCTCTCTTGTTCTGGGTCAAACAAAGTCTGAGGAGGAAAAATAAGTGCTGGTGCCCAAAAAAAAGTTTTGGTGGGCCCCATCTGTAACCACCAGCACAAATAAGGCATTGAGTGGCTTCAGGGTGCAGGTGTTTGAAGGCCCACTGCACCCCAATTATGGTTGCCTTTTACTACCAGACAAAGGAGAAAAGCCCTTTTTTCAGTTTTTTTGCATTGGGGATAAAGGCACGTTTGATATGCCCTGATCACGATTCCTGCCAAAGGGACATGTTGGTGCTTTTGCCACCCACGAACACAGTAGAATGCTAATAAGGTTGGCTCACATGTATGTTTTTTCTCATTGCTGATACTGCTGAGAAAATACACACACCATTGTAGAACATTGTGCAGTGAGGCATGCAGTGGTACCAGAATAACATCTGAATGTCAAGAGATTTGGTCAATTGAAAGAGTGGACTCCCTGCCCAGTGCTACACTGCCAATTCCCAGATAGTTGAGGACCAATATTTGCGTAGTGGCAATCCACCCCGTAGGACGCAGTCATTTTATAATGCTGAATGCAGAAGGGATGTTTCAACGAGGGGGCATATTTTTCCTCCCCATGTAGCATGAGCATCACAAAATATGTTATAAATTTCATGCGTGGCTCCTGTGGTCTACTCTTGAGTGAGTGATGGATGGGATGCAATGCACATAAGCTACTGACTGTGTTACATAATGTTGTGTGTTGGGAGTGGTGTGGCGCAGTAACCAGAGTGGCTGACTTCGGAGTATGGGGCTCGCGGTTCGATTGCCTGCATCAGCTCAGTTCACAATCATGAGACTCTGGGCAATAGCTCAGCTAATCTCTCTGAAACCCTTAAGCTTGAAACCCTTAAGCTGGTGATGTGTTTGTGCTTTAAAAGTAGAAATTATTAATAATATTATGCAGACTATATGCAGTTTCCATGTATGTTTCAATGATATCCTTCACTTTCAACCAGCATTCTGACAGCAATAAACACTACAAGACCAATTGTGTGCATTTTAGGAGGAGTGCCTTTCAGGATGTGGTGCATGCATTCAGGTATTTTGAGTCCCAGGAATTCAAATATTGCTAGGTTTGTAGCTATACACAACAGAAAGTTGTGTTCATCAGATGCAGGGAGGGACTACATTAGCCAATCAACACGAACCGTATACAACCTGAGACAGGTACACACTACAGCATACCCTATCATGCTGTAGTACTCACCCCAGACACTAACTGTGCAAGGTAGCTTGTGGCAGTGCAAAGTCTACACAAATATGTGGCCATGTTAGTCTGAATCAGCTAACTGCATGCAAAGTCAGACGTGTGGGCACCAATCTATGGAGGGGTCAACGCTATATGATTTCAGCTGGAGGATTGTGCATGTCAGATGCAGGTGTTTTTGGTTGGATTTTCGATGTAAGACCTGACTCAGGTTAAAAGTAGCATATTCATAGATCACAGAAAGAGTGGACTTTAGATCTCTTGGCTATTCTCAAGTTATGTTTCATTTACTTTAGGTGCCCTGCTTTTCTTTTAATTCTACCGACAGATCGATAAATCACTGATGTTTAAGCAGACTTTATGGATCTTTTCCAGGGTGGAGACTCTTCTACAGCCACTCACCCTCCATAAGAAGAGGTAGGATGTCATCTAGTTTATGGATTATACTTGATGAAGCTATGGTGCTCACTACCCGGTCGTCAGAATCTATATTGTCTCCGGGCACACACTTGTGGTTGCTTCTGCCTACTCTTCTTGCACTCAGTCATACATATTGCTTCTTCTGCCAATGCCCACTGAGCACCTAAACACTCCATTTTCAGGCAGCAACGATTGACTCTGCCCACTCATCCAAAGTTTACGCCCTGTGACTCAACTTGTCCATTTCACCATTGATCAGTTTTCCTGTCAGTCAGTAATCCTTTTGCAAATGTGAACAATGGTGTCTGTCAAAGTCTCTTTGGCCATGTTTGCGGCAAGAGCGTAGTTCTGACTTCCTCAATTGCTCAATCCTTCTCTACCGCTATTTGGCTCTTCACCTGTGCTCAGAAGCAGATTATTGTGCCTCCAACACTCGCCACAAATGCTTCCTGCATTCGGAGGTGTACCTTCCCCATCTCTGACCATCTTGTGTGATCCACTAGCTTGTATGCAATAGTATCTTTTTATGCCTAGTTATCCAGAAATTGCGCCCGCATGTTCTCTGTTGGTGCTCTCTCTTACCTCTCTCCCAGTCGTTAGCCCCTACCCATATGTGTAACCATGTCTGCCTGTACCTCTAATTCATTCAACAAACAAAAGGCGATGGGAGGAATGCTTTCAATTTGTCTAACCATTGGCAGTCGCTCTGTGTAGCATCCCAGCCCTTCATTCTTTTACTCACCATTCCACCTCAATTTAGACTCAGCAATTTCCAAATCAGCCCTGACCCTGCTCATCATGGGAAGAGTCCAGTGGAACTTCCAGGCCAGGGCTTCCTTGAATCATGACACAAGCAACTCATGACCGGTATCACCCTAGTTATGGGCTCATCAGTCAAGTAGAGATTGGTTCCAGTAATTCATTATTCATACCCATTATCTACTCAGGTCTTTCCCTCTGCCAATGAATCATATCCTCTATTCCAGTCTCTGGGCATCCCACCTGCACACAGTGGTGGCCACCGCTGCCACAATACTGCCAGTCATGATATCAAATCAAGGGTGTGAGGCATAGCAAGGGGAAAGTTGCCAGCATCTATTTGCGACTAAACATTTGCTAAAGTACCTGTCCGTATTTGCACCTGGAGACAGATGTTCCCTCATGAGTGGGTCTGAAGGGGAACCTCTCTGAAGGCTGGTGAGGATTTTTGTCCTAATGCCGTCCTCAGTGATTTGATCCCTCGTAAGATTGATCGGTTGATTGGTAGATTTACTTCAGGGAGGAAGTGCCCCTGTACTCAGAAAGGAAAGAATAACTGGGATAAGAAACAGACCTGATCATTCTTGAGGAACTAAACAAAATGGTCCCAAGTCTTGTCCTGAAAACATTCAGATTAGGTTGAGCACGCAAAGGTGGTGGTAGAGTTTTCCAGACTTTTGCCGTCACCACTTCTAAGGAGCTGTCCCCACTCAAGTTTTTTTGCATTTAGGGACATTTATCAGACAAGCAGATTGGGATCTAAGGGTGTGGGAGGTGGGGATGATACCCTGGGAACAGTGAGGTCTCATACGTAGTCTGCCCACAGGTTTAAACTGTTTTGTGACATAAACACAGCGCTTTTTAAAAGACATCTTCTGTTAAAATATATGAGGTCAAAATGTGGAGTGTGAAAATGCAAGCACAGCAATTCATTTTCAACCTGAGGTACCGCATTTCTGTAAAAATTGTATGATTTGTAGAATAAAGAGGGCAATCTATTCATTAGAGGGTATATAAAATGGCTTCAAAAGAAGCACTGTTGACATCAGAATAAAGACAATTTTTCAAATTCAATGGAATGATAGCCGATTGTGGGACCTTTGTCCATTATTATCCTGTTTCTTGATAGAGCTTAGCATGCGTCTCCGAGTGAAAAAAGAGTTAAACTTTCACAGACGCAAAATGTAATTCTTGAGCACCTGTCTCTAATGGGTCACCATTTGGAAGGCAACACACACTTCAACAGGACGCAGGGGCGGCTGCTCACTTTAGAAAGTGGTGAGGCGTAAAAGTCCGCACAGGCGAGAGAGACAAGTTTGTTAAAGAGACAAAAGGTCCCAAGGTCTGAATTGTGGAATGTGAAAGCAGAAAATCTAGGTTCAATCCAGGCTTCTCAGCTTCACTAAATTGTGTGATCCTAGACAATTGTATTTCTTTTAGCCTCATTTTTTCATTACCACATAGGAGAGCACCTTGAAGTACACAAGCTCAGGATCTGCACAAAAAAACGTATGTTTATATGGTGGGAAATAATGTTGTTTCACATATAATAATAAACTAGGTCACCTGTGCAGTGGCCATGAAAACTGATTTGCCACTTAGTTCACTAATGGCATTGTGTCAGGCTGGTAGGCAGAAATGGCTTTTAGATCATGTTTATAAACTCTTTTACAAAATGTCTCTTAAAACAGTCATATTGTATCACACCACAACTAGTACACCCATTCTTCCTCTACCGGTAGCTTGTTATTTCAAACCGGAAGTGCACCACAGAAACTGTGGAAGCCCCCAGATGTCACATTGGAGACCTTCATGATATCCAATGCTGCTTCCCTAAACTGACCAGAGTGAGGTCTCTGAACTAAGATGCACTCCACCAGCCCAGCCATAGGGGGAAATATCTCTCATGAAGGGTCAGGACAATAGATACACCCTTGTTCAAGGTCAACAGCCAGTTAGTTCCATCTTACACAGATCCAACACATAGTCCACATATGTCCAGGCTCACCCAGGACTGGTAAATACAGCCATGACCCTGGCCAGGCACAACGGGAAGGGAAAACAAAAAGGGAAGATGCAGGCTTAGTGTAATTCCTGTCCATTCCCACCTCTCTCCTGGAGGTACATAGTAACTCTTTGTACTCTTCGGCATATTGTGATGTTCCACCCGTGTTTAACACCTGCTTTTGGACACCGGCAGCCTCTGCCCCTGGAAGCAACGAGCTATGTCCAAGCTGCATTAACACATGGCATTATACACCGTGTACTCTTAGGAAGCCTCGGGAATGGAGAGGAAAAGAAGGCCCCACCCCTGGACGAGACCTACAGTTTGGGAGACTCTTCAAAGGAAGCGCTGTGTGATACGATAATATCTGTAGAGTACACACCGTGTGCTCCTGGGCAGCCTCCGGAATAGGAAGCCCTTTGGTCTGACTAAACAAACAAAACTCTGTGAACAAGTCACACTTGCAATTTGGAATATCGCATTTTCATCCGAAGTAAATCTTAATACTTATGTACTTAATACTTAATACTTGGCCCGTGGGCCAAAGGTTGGGCGGTTTCAGATTAAGTGCAGCCTTACATTTTGCACTAAATTCTTTACCTGTGTTTGGTCATTACGGTCAAAAGACATTTCCCTTTGGAGAAACCCTCGACCTATTCAACAAGCAAATTCGAGCGCTTTGTCATTAAATCATGAAACAAGACAAGATGTATTCTAAAAAAATACACATAACAAATAGCCAACTTACCTTAGCACTGAAATCGGTTGTCTGCATTCACGGCCCAACTCTTTGAAATCCACACCTTGTGAAGAGCTCAGCAACGCATGCTGGGCGGGCAAAGTGAAAGGTAAACACCATGCATCTTAGCCAAAGAAAGCACTGTTCTGTAGTAAACAGCATAAGAGCAGTACGAGGATTCCCTGGGACAGGTGACCACAGCGCTCCATCTGAGACCGATGGGGCTGTGTGTTGCTTGTTCAGCTATGTCTAGGGAATCCAGAAACTCTGCATGCCAGGTTGGCCTTCAGCAAAATAGCGGCCAACCTGACATGCGCAGTCAGTCAAACAGCCCCAGCTGCCGGTCGGCAATAAAGCTACGCCCACTACTGTCTGCCGAGAGAGGCAGATCTGCATACACAGGTGTGTCTATATGGTGTGATGCATTGCATGTAACCGCGAACGCGTCCCGCTGTAGTAAAGACGTCCTGCCATGCTCTTAGACACACGACCGGAAGCTCTGAATTGACTATAATTCACGTGCTACTGAGTGCTACTTTTTTTAGCACATTCCCAATGTTAGACTAATGTTCTGATTTGTTAACTTTGCCTCAAATTGTAAAGCGCTCTGATATCCTTCGGGATCAAGTTTGCGCTATATAAAACTTTATAAATAAATAAATAAATAAATAAGAACATCCCCACTTGGGACCAACCATTCTAAAACCTAAACTTTGATGCACCACCTGCAACATAAATATTTGTGCTGCTAGAAACTATATTATAAGTCTCATCTTGTATACCATAAAACGGAAAGTTCACACAAGCATTGTATACTGCGGATCCTCTGAAATAAGGAGGTTTTGAGAAACATTTCCATCTACAATTTAAAGAATATTTTGTGAGCCTTGAAAAAGTTGTATCCAATTAAGAAACACGTGTCGGCTGTCTGCTTATACAATATGTACTTCGAGTCAAATGAATCAAGACTCTTAAGGATTTTCTACCTTGTGTTAAACTTTTATGAATATCTGTTTTATATCATATATATTGTGCTAATTTGGGTCTATTAAAATCATACTGACTACAAGGTCAGTCGCAATACTTTAAAGTGCTTGTGCTGTTTAACCTGTATTTAATCATTCCTATTATGCCCAGATGACCCTGTTAAGATTGGTTGAGTGGCAGCGAAAAATTGCTAGCAAGATTGTGGTGGAGTTGACACATTTTATCATATTATACTGGGAATGCATGGTGCTACAGGTCTTTTGGTCAGCAATAGTGGCCTGCATGAATGAGGTGCATGAGTGTGCAATGACCGCTTTGGCAAAATGGTGTCTTCTCAATATCTGGAGAGCATCAGACTTAATTTGCATGTAACAGATATGGTGGACTTTGGGACTAACGGCAGTGAAATGCAATATAGCAATACTATTTGGGGGACTGGAAACAAGATATGGATTGGTGTATGGTCAGCGAACAAGTGGTGTACAAAGGCCAGAACTGCCCACACAAATTGGGAAAAATCTGGGGGAAGTGGAATGCCTGCAGAGGTAACATTTGTAATGACTTTGCCTCCACGGGCCCGATGGAATAGTGACTGAGTCTCAATGTACCCTACATTATTGTTGATCGACTCAAGAAGTGGGAAGGAAGTAGTGGCTGAGCAGCCGAGTATTACACTGTATACATACTCTCTCCACTGTCAGTATTCAGTTATGTTTGTATTTTTGTCATTGCTTGTTATTAGGGGTGGGCTCTGCCTGCAGAGTTTGCAGAGTTTTTGCCCACTATGCGCAGAACGCAGAGTTCTATAAAACTCAGCCAAGTGACGAGGAGTGTTCTTTTTTCTTTTTGGCTCTCCAACATTAAGTTGGTGAGCGCTCACAAGAAAAAAATGCATGATAGACCTCCTCCTGGTGAGATTTCTCAACGCGGGCAATCACGTCAGGTCTTGACCCCTCGCATTGAGAATTCTTCTGCTCTGGTGCAATGTGCAGTGCAATTTGCCCTAATTTTACAGCGCGGGACAAACTCCTGGCACTAAAAATCTGTGTAAGTAGCGCAACTTAACAGAGACCGCTGCCGCCTCTACATAGCTAGGGAGGCGCCAGTGGCAATAGCTTTTTCTATGTTGGCCTGTTTTAAAAGTGTTTCTAAGCAGAAGTTTAAACACAAGGAACAGGGAAGGGGTATGCAGAGGGGAGTGAGGTAGTGGGAGGGACGGGCAAGCCAGGAAGTCGAATGTGATGCAGGAATGAAAAAAAAGACCTAGCATGTCTGCTAGTGCCGCACAAGATTACCATCTTGTTGGTTGGAGTAGGCATAATTGTGCTCATCCATGGCAGCCAGACGGCCACTGTCAGTGGCATTACATGGGTGGGGTGGCGCCAGTAGAAAAACGGCAACAGGGAAGGGCCAGCAGCACCCTTTGGATTCAAATAAATGCTGTTTTACTGCTACTGGCAGGGTGGAACTACAGCCACGTGACATGGTATCACCTCCTTGGTAGCAGAGGCAGTATGCGCTGGAGTTCACAGTTTGGAGTTGCAGGCTGCTAAAATAAAACGCCAGGAAAGTTGCCAATTACAGAACAGTCTGCACATCAACAGTAAATGCTCATGTTTCGATTAATACTATTCAGATAACATGCAGAATGTCTCTTTTTGAGCGGGACAGTTTTATCGAGCATAACATTTCGAAAAGTGTTTTTAAGTAGAAGTGTAAACATGCAAGGAATGGGGAAGGAGAATGCGGTGGGGAGTGAGGTGGTTATAAGGATGGGCAAGCCAAGAAGTGGAATGCGACACAGAAATGAAAAAAAACCTAGCAAGTCTGCGAGTGATGCACAAGATTATCACCTTGAGGGTTAGCGTATGCCAGTACTTTTTTAACTGTCCCCCTACCTCGGCACGAGATTTGCGTCGACCCAAGGCTGCTGATCGATCTGCCCTGCCACAGCGTAGCTGTTATCAGGTGCCTTCACTTCACCCGACCCACTTCAGCCGCCATCTTGCTTAGGGTAAGGCTAGCGGTGTAGTTGTTCGACCCTCCCACCCTCCTCCAAACCGCCTCCCACACATGTATATAGACACCAGACCTTCCCGTCTGCGCAGCGGGTGGGCGCAGCGGACGTGCCGGCGGCGCGCCAAAGGCAAGCCCGTCTGTGCCCGTCCGTGCCGGGACCGGGCCCAGGGCCAGAACCCCTGGCCAGATTCCTTGACAGGGATTATTAACTTACTCCAAATCTGCCTTGTTGGAACTGCGCACGAAGGCCAATACCCAATGTGTCCAACATAGCCCGTATAGAGTCTTGGAAACCACAGAACTCATATGCCCCCATTGTAACATTAGGCTACATATAGCTAATGAAAAGGTTGAGACGAACACTATTACAGCTGCTAATACCATAGAGTTTTCTGCAGCACTCATTAATGCACGTTCTTTGGTAAAGCACCGGCAGGAAGTATCCGACCTCATCTTGGATAACAACTTAGATTGTCTCTTTATAACAGAGACATGGACGGATGAGGCGTCCGATCCAGATATGGCAGTCGCGACCCCCCCAGCCTATAAAGCCTACCGTCTAGATAGAGTAGGGAAGCGTGGAGGGGGGCTAGCGATCATAGCTCGCGATCACGTAAGTGTGAGAATGTCACATATCCCTTCCACCTCTTGTGAAGCCCTCCAATTTGATCTTAAGCTTACTCCTTCGTTTCATTTCAAAGGAATGCTCTTATATCGACCCCCAGGCGCCCGTACTGGCTTCCTCGCCAACTTAGCCTCGATACTCGAAGCATTGGCGATGGAAGACTCATTCACAGTCATGGGTGATATGAATTTCCATCTGGAGAAGTCCTCTGATAACGACACCTGTACCTTGATATCAGATATGGATAACTTGAGTCTTCGGCAATTGGTCACTACCCCCACCCACCAGGCCGGCCATACTTTGGATGGCATCTTTTCCAATATGGAAGGCCTAAAAATAACAGACACCTTGCCCATGCCTTGGACTGATCACTATGCCATCTTAATGAGAATATCAGTCAAGGCGAATAGCACTAGAAGAGAACCCGTATGGAGACCAGAAGCTTTTAAGGTCTGGAAAGATATCGATCAGACGGAGCTAACTGCTCTTCTGGATAGGACTCGGCCCTGTCTGTCCTCTGACCCCAACACTGCCACACGTCAATTTCAGAAGTGGCTGGGCACTGCTACAGACACCTTAGCCCCAACTAAACAGCCTTCGAGAAATAGAACAACGCCATCGGCCCCGTGGTTCACAGAGGAACTGCGCAAACAGAAACAACTCTGCAGAAATAGGGAAAGGCACTGGCGTAGATCCTACAGTTCAGAAAGCAAGGCTAGCTACAAGGAAGCACTAGGGCTGCATAAAGCCCTCATTGTCAAAACTAAGAAAAAGTTCTTTACAGAACAGATCGATAACGCCACGTATGAGATCACTAAGATCTTAGCGGGAAACATTCCGGACCTAGCTCTGCCACTATCCCAAGGTTTCTGTGATGCACTGGCCAACTTCTTTTTTACCAAGGTAAATGATATATATCAAGCATTCTCCGTTAAAACAGTAATCCACTCACCCATGCCTGACAGCATGACTCAGGATACCGAACTGCTCCAGTTCACAGACCTCGCAGAGACACAAATTAAGGACATTATTGCTACCATTAAATCTGGATCAGCATTAGATCCCTGTCCTCTCAAGGTCATCCGTCCGGTTATGGATAGCTTGGCTCCTGACATCGCCTCAATCTGTAATGCAATGTTCAGAACTGGGATGTACCCGGATTCACTGAAGAATACACTGGTTAAGCCTCCTTTGAAAAAAGCCAACCTGGACAAGGAGCAATTAAAAAACTACCGCCCCATAGCTAGCCTATCTTTTTTAGCCAAGGTAGTTGAGAAAGCTATGAATACACAACTTTCAGAGTTTGTAGAGAAGCACCAATTACTGGACAACACCCAATTTGGCTTTCGCAAGTACCATGGTATGGAGACTGCCCTAATCAAAGCAACTGAGGATATACGAGTGATCCGGGACCAGGGAGGAACAGCGATACTGGTATTGCTCGATTTATCCGCAGCTTTTGACACGGTCGACCACAAGATTTTGGTGGACCGTGTCGGAAAGATGGGCATTCGCCACCTGGCAAAGAACTTGCTTTCCTCCTTTTTGGCTGGGAGAACGCAGGTGGTCACATTGGGGCATTTTCAATCAGACAAGCTGTCACTGCCGTGTGGTGTACCCCAAGGCTCATCCCTAAGTCCGAAACTATTTAATATCTATGTGTCGGACCTGGCTTCTGTCATCAAGGCCCATGGGATGAGCCTCACCTCCTACGCAGATGACACGCAGCTTGTGTTGGCCATTAATGGTGATGGAGAGAGGGTAGCAGAAAGGGGGCATGCGAGCGATTGGAGAGTGGATGGCCTCCAATTTCCTAAAACTAAATTCCGAAAAAACGGAGGTGGTCATTTTCGGACATCTCTCACCCACTTGGTCTACTACTACGTATGGGACCCCCCCTAAACCGGTCCCTACTGTCAGAAATCTTGGAGTGACTTTTGACGAGAACCTGAATTTTATGGCCCATGCAAACAAAACAGCAGCCACTGCCCACCATGAACTCAGGCTGATTAAGAAAATTATGCTGTTCTTGCCAGTTGCAGCAGGAAAGACACTGGTAAGTTCCCTGGTGTTGTCTTCCCTTGATTACTGCAATGGCTTATTTATCAATGCCCAGGCCACAGTGACCAATAAACTGCAGACAATCCAGAATGCTGCAGTCCATCTCCTGTCTGGAACCCCGAAGTTTATGCCAATTTCGGAGACCATAAAAGATCTTCATTGGTTTAAGATCCGGAATAGGATTAAGTTCAAAACCCTTTGCATAGTATACAAAGCACTGCATAATCATGGCCTGCATTTCCTGAAAGCCCATCTTAGGTTCCACTTATCCACAAGATCGCTCAGATCTAACAACCTCAATCTTCTGCTGGTACCGCGAACCAAAACAGTCACTTGGGGCGATAGGCGCTTCTTAGTGGCCGCTCGCAGACTGTGGAATTCTCTGCCAGTAGCAATCAGAGAAAGCCCGTCCCTGATGCAATTTCGCAGAAAAATAAAGACCCGGCTGTTTGATCAAGAATAGCTGCCGATTTAGCCTCTGTGGGAACTCTACGTACTGTTTCTAGCGCCGGGACGCCTACGGGCATTTGTTCGCGCTGTATAAATTGTAAAAATAAATAAATAAATAAATAAATATGCATAATCGTGCTGATATAATAATAGGTTGTAAGTGTTACCTTGTTTGAGAGTCTTAAAAGAAGTTCCACTAAAGCCGATAGATGCAGTACTTTGCCGATGGGAAACTGATAAGAAACACACAGAAGAACAAAAAATAGAACACCTGCAACCAATAGAAATGAGGAAAAGTAAAGTGACAAGCACAAGGTCCAATAAGAATTTAAGGCAGAATGTACGCCCCTTTTAAGTTTATATTAAAACAATAGATTTCAAAAGCACAGCGCAAGCATTGTGCATGTGAAACCTATTGAACTGATAAACAGCCACATGAGAATGCAGTTTATGTGGTGACCACACACATATCTAGAAAATGAATAATGTAGAATGAAAGTCAGCAGATGTTGATGACCACCTCATGTAAGGACAATACAAATATACCTGTAATTCAGTCATGGAGACGAATCATATATAGAAATGTATTATGCATACATTGCTAAAAATAAGTATGACAATTTTTATGAAACTATTTTTGTAATAAATTGCATTTAGAAGACAAGTTATGTTTTTCTTGGTTTTATGATATTTGTTGCATTATTGTTATGTTTTTATGGCCATGTAGCATTTCCTGGACTATTGAATATATTCGACTATGTACCATTAAAAAAAGTGATTTAGGGTAGCTATTTTTTTTTGTACAATTTTGATTATTTCTCTGCCACACAACTCTTCTCAGTCTTGTCAGAGGTTGCTTTCCTGGGAAAGTAAATTATCGAAAATAGATGCAATTAACACTACAGATACCAATTTTTGGTGAAAGAAAGAGGAGAGATTGTGGCACAGTTGTAGTTAAGGAGTGATGATGAGCTGTAGACCAGAGGTGACAGTACCTTCTTAACTATGTGAGCATCTCAGGGGAGTAGTGCGAGGTAATGCCAATTTTGTGGGTATAGTAACAGAATATGGCCTATCTAATAGGCCACTGGAGTTTTTATGGCACTTTCATGAGCTAATTTCTTTGACTTTAAGATTGTGTGTTTCATTACCATCAAGATCAACTAAGCTGTTCCAATTTGTAAATTGAATATCTTTAAATTTGGTAATAATACACATTTTAATTACAGGGTTTAGAGATGGCAAAAAAATGTGCTATATATAGAAAGGTTATAACTGGTCGTTATAAGCAATGCTTTCATTGATGTGTTTTCTTTTTCATATATTGACTATTTTTTCATGGAAGATATAAGGAGGGTCAGGGTTCACGGATAGAATATCGATTACAAAAATATTGATGTTCAAAATATCGCAAAAAAATATTGACTCCCATACCTAAACAGGTAAGTATAAATATATTGAATCAAAAATATCGTTTTAAAAAATATAGATGTAAAAAATATCGATTTAAATAAAATATTATATTAAATATTATTAATTTCAACAAAATAAATTACATTTAATATACATTTTAACAAAATATAACAAATACACTTCATTAAAAAAGGTAAACACACAAAAAATATTAATTTTTACATACATATATATTTACTTTAAAGTAATTAATAAACGAATATCTTTAATTTATTTTAAAACTGTAAAATTATATAAAAATAATATATATATATATATATATATATATATATATATATATATATATATATATATATATATATATATATATATATATATATCAATAATTGAAAATATAAAAACAATCTATAATAAATTAAAACATGAAACTATTAAAAAATATTGAAACTTAAATTTCTCAATACAATCACTGCAACAGTAGGGAAAGTGTTGGAAAGGAAAATAATTAAATTTACTATTCCAAGTCCAGTGAGTGCAACAGTAGGGAAAGTGTTGGATAGTGAACAGGTAAAAATTACTATTCCAACTCCATTGAGAGCAACAGTAGGGAAAGTGTTGGATAGCGGAAGGGAAAAAATTACTATTCCCAATCCAAAGAATACAACAGTATGGAAAGTGTTGGATAGCAGAGGAGTAAACATTACTATTCCCACTCCAAAGAGTGCAACAGTAGGGAACGTGTTGGATAGCAGAGAGGTAAAAATTACTATTACCACTCTGGTGAGTGCAACAGTAGAGAAAGTGTTGGATAGTGGAGGGATAAACATTACTATTCCCACTCCAAAGAGTGCAACAGTATGGAAAGTGTTGGATAGGGGAGGGGTAAAAATTACTATTCCCACTCCTCTCAATGCATCAGTAGAATAACTGTTGGATAGAAGAGGGGCAAAAATGTGTGATCCCATTCCAGTGAATGCAACAGTAGGGAAAGTGTTGGATAGTGGAGGGGTAAAAATTACTATTCCCACTCCACTGAATCCAAAAGTAAAATAACTGTTGGATAGCGGAGAAATAAAAATTACTAATCCCACTCCAGTGAGTGCAACAGTAGACAAAGTATTGGATAGTGGAGGGGTAAAAATTACTATTCTCACCTCAGTGAGTGCAACAGTGTAGAAAGTGTTGAATAGCGGAGGTATAAAAATTACTATTCCCACTCCAGTAAGTGCAACAGTAGGGAAAGTGTTGGATGCGGAGGGGTAAAAATTTTTACTCCCACTCCAGTGAGTGCAACAGAAAGGAAAGTGTTGGGTAGCGAAGGGGTAAAAATCAATACTCCCACTCCAGTGAGTGCAACAGTAGGGAAAGTGCCGGATAGCAGACAGGTAAAAATAACTATTCCCACTCCAGTGAGTGCAACAGTAGGGAAAGTGTTGGATAGCGAAAAGACAAAAATGACCAATCACACTCAAACAATTAAAACAAAAATTATAAAAAATCATAAAAATAAATAAACAATATGTAGAAATAAAAACTTAAATATATTGAATATAACAAGAAAAAATATTATAATATTAATTACATATAAAAACATACAAATAACATATAATATAAAATAATAATTAAATGTATTTAATTAATTGTTTTATTAAACTAGACAATATTTACAAACAAATAAATTACTACATAAATCTTTTTATTGTATTTCCTACCCTATACCACCACACCAATAACAAAACTCTTCAACATTTTTTATTACATTTGCCCCCAATATTAACATTATTAATAATCATGATACAAAGAGAAATGGTAGAATTGTTTATAGGGAACCGGCACCCATAGGCTATGTACAATAAGTATATTTTACTCTATCTATGTTGGTACGGTGCCAAAAGGTGAAGAGAACCACCTGCCTCCCCAAATCCTGCGGCCCAAGCTCCAGCTCTAGTATGTTTAACTCCCTAGCACACATACAATTCAATTACAAAGAAAATGACAGCAGTAGCAATAGTATGTCAATGCAAGTATATACACAGATCTTAGTTGTTTCTTCATTCTTTTATTTATATATTTGCAAAATCTTCATATGCAGATTGAAAGCCAACCAGTGTTTCGTCGCTTCAGTTTATATATACATGCAACTTTTTCAAGGCTTCACTGTCTTCAATTGAAATTATTATTGTGTGGTGATAATTCCAACCCACACTATCCTCCGGCGTGGGGAAAATGTAAATGGCAAGGTCCGAAATCACGACGCTCACTCTTCAGTATATGAGTTAAATCATGTTTAAATCTTCTTTACTGCATCAAGAGCCCTCACTCCGTCTCCTCGAGTACCAATTACTTCCCACCCTTTACTCCTATAAACACCGAAACACACACCTAAAATTAATTATACAATTACCATAATTAATTACCAATTAATTAATTAATATTAATTAACATTCAATTATTAATTCTTCAATTAAAAATAAATTACTTCCCACCCTTAACACCTATAAACACCACAACACACACCTAAAAATTATTACACAGTTACAATAATTAATTGGCAATTAGTTCATTAAAATTAATTAACAGACAATTATTAATTCATCAATTAAAATAAATTACTTCCCACCCTTAACATCTACAAACACCAAAACATACACCTAAAATTAATTACACAATTACCATAACTAATTATCAATTCATTGATTTAAATTAATAAATACCCAATTATGGATTAATTAATAATACATTATTTTACACATTTAAAACTATAACATCTCAATTAAACACATATTAAGAAATAAAAAATTATGAATACATTTAATAGAATTAAATTACTTCCCACTCTATTCCGCTGAAAACCCACATCCAGCTACGGACCTAAAAATGCAAAATGCAAATACAAAAATGTAATATCTACTAAAAATTGAACTCATATATTAAAAATGCAAACAATTCTTATACAAAAAAAAACAACCCAGACATATAAAATATATACTAAAATACATAACCTTAATAAACAAACAATATTTTTAACAACTATATTTTGCAAACAACATTAAAGACTTTGATATTTTTTAGATCGATGTTACTTACCTTACCTTAAGTCAATATTCTTGACCACAATATTCTTGCTGTCGATATTTCTGACCAATGATATTTGCAACTCGATATTTTTGATTCGACATTGTGTCTCTGCACCGTTACCAAGTTGCTCATGTAGACTCCTCCATGTTAAACCCAGCTTAACGATTACAAGCTCAGCAAAAATCAAGATTTCCAAGGAGACCAGCCATTTTATAGATTTGTGGAACCACGTTCCCTTCCAATTTCCTACTATATTGTTAAACCAAAAGGCAAGTCTAATGCGCCCTCTGAAAGTTGCTGATTTTCTGATTGAAAATAGAAATACTGTTTCCAATAAATATGATACTTTCCCTCTGACAGTTAAGTCTTTGCGGTGTGGGATGGGCCATAGGAAGAAGGGTTAGACTAACCTGAAAGGAGAGCCACATGGAATAACCAAAGTGGTTTTGTTTATGTCCTCTTGGTGACTTATGGACAGGCTTGTGACAAAGAAGATGGTTGTGCTCCTCCAGGAAACAGAAGGGCAGATTGCCAGGGGCTGATGGTGGGCTGGTGCCAGAAGACATAAAAAAATCTCTGGGGTGTGTGATGTCTTGGATAATGATGGCATTTGCTGGTGTCTGGAAAGAGCAGAGCCCTGTTGCCCCAACAAGGAGGGTGTCATCAGAGGTGCTTGATGGAGTGCTTTGCTTAGTTCAAATAACAATTTCAAAAATATCATTATGTGTTTATTTACTGGAACAATATCTTTGGGCCAGGATGGCATTGTGCATGTAATACTGGAATGTATGGAAAATACAAGTTTTCACCCTGCATTATCACTGGGATCAAAAGGTGTGTGATGTCATTTCATGTGATGTCATCGGAAGAAGTTAAAGGTTGTGTAATATCATTTCTGTTACGTCAGGCATTTTGGTGAATTGACATCCATTGGTAACAAAAGTTAGCGGCCCATCAAAATAATACACTTTGCAGCCATACTGTAGCCCTGTGGTGTTTCACCTGAATATTTCACCTGCTGCAGACAAGAAAAGTCACCCTGTGGAATACAAGGGTGTACATGTGGAAATCTGCTTGGCAAATCTAATTATCAGATGCTACTCCCCAAAGAAATAACAATTCCTATTATTTCTGCACACTTGAAATTACTGAGAAACCTGGCAATGGTAATTCCAGGACTGGGATACCATGGGGACTATGATGGGCCACTTAAAGAGGATCTCTGAAATTTAAGGATACATGTACATATGAGTTGGTCACCAACTGGTCCTTGCCCCTGAATGTGCAGATTGCAATGGCCTGCCTGGGCATGCTCATCCCAAGTTGTGCAAATTACAGAAGCAGATTAGTGCTTTGTGTTTGCAAACTTTTTTCAACATGCGCAAAGCACACACAAGTAAATCAATCCCACATGGTCTTTGTATGTACTATGTAAGGATATAATATTTTCAGCATTAAAAGCACAGTCAAAAGGTCACACTAAAAGTAACCACGACTTTACTCCAACATTCTGTTTGGAAATATTAGTTTGTTTTTGTTTAGAAAATTATTTTTAAATTGCATGTACTTTAGAACGCGATTCTGAAACATTTTTTCACACTTAACCTCTTCGCTGCGGGGGTAATTCCCCCACGGTACGGGGGGAGGGGGGTCCGCGGCACCGCTGTGCTCGTGACGAGCCCAGCTCATCATGACCTCCCCCCCTCGCACATATCCACTGTCAGCGACCTTAATGAGCATTACGTGTCATCCATATCAAACATTCTGGACGACCTTGCCCCTCTAAAACTAAAAAGAATACAAATCATGGACAGAAACCCCTGATTCACTGGTTCCCTTAACATGGAGAGAAGATCCCTACGGCAATCAGAAAGAATCTGGAGACAACACCCCTCTGCAACGCATCTAAAACTTCTCCGCCAGGCGAGAAACGCCTAAACAAGCACATCCTCAAATCCAAAAAAGAATACTTCAGATCGGAATTGGGGAATGCCAAGAATAGACCTCGCAATCTCTTTGAACTGATCAAACTCCAATCTAATAAACTGGCTAAAACACCGAAAGAATCCCCAAAATTCCTAATATCGTCAGAGGAATTCTCCTCTTTCTTCGCTGATAAAACCACGGCACTGGGAATTGAACTCAGTACTGCCACTTACTCTCATCCCCCTCCTGACCTGCCCCCTTTTTCTGCACCACCCCCTCTGGCCCCACCTAAAAACCAAGCCCGCTGGATTGACTTTGAATACTATAACGAAGACTCCATCTCCAAAATCCTTTCTACCTTAAACCCAAATAATCACTTTAATGATCCGCTACCCTCAAACTGCTTCGCTGCACCTCCCAATCCATCATTCTCTGCTGGACTGCAATAATCAATGCCTCCCTCCAGCAGGGTTTGATTCCAGACCTTCTAAAAGCCGGCCAAGTCCTCCCTATTCTGAAAAACCCATCTCTAGATCCAGCTTCCCCTGCCACTTTCAGACCTATCGCCAATATCCCGATGTTAGCTAAAGTATTGGAGAAGTGTGTACAACAGCAACTAAGTCAGCACATCAACAACTTCCACCTACTTGATGACTTCCAATCAGGATTCAGACCAGGGCACAGCACTGAAACTACTATGCTCCACATTGTAGACGATGCCCTCTTAGCCCTAGACCAAGGCAAAATCTGCCTTCTAATTCTCCTTGAACTATCCTCTGCCTTTGACGCGGTCAACATGAAAAACGACTTGATCGTCTCAAACTCAGGATGGGTCTGGATGGGGGGGTCTTAGAATGGTTCAGGTCCTTCCTTCACAACCGCTCTCAGAGATTCCTGATCAACGGCAACCTATCTGCACCCCCCCGGTCACGGTAGGAGTCCCCCAAGGTTCAACCCTATCCCCCACCCTCTTTAATCTTTACTTAGAGCCACTCACCGAAGTTCTTCGTACCGCCAACATCTACCATATGTATGCGGACGATACCCAAATATACATCAATATCTATTCGCTCGAGGAGATCCTCTCCCTGAATGAGACCCTGAAACTGACTGTCCAATGGCTTGCCAATTACCAACTCAAACTTAGCACAAAGAAAACTGAATTTCTCCTAATCTCCCCTTCAAAAGCCAATCCGGAAATTCAGATGTGGATCAAGGCCATCACAGCCCTGAACTGCCCTTCGACTGTTGTGGACTCTGCCTAATGCCTGGGCATAATCCTCGACTGTAACCTGAACATGCGAGATTACATTAACTCGATGGCTAAAGCAGCCAGATTCCACCTGAGCTACCTTTGGAAGCTGAAACATTTCATAGATGCTCCGGGCTTAAAAATGGCAGTTCAGGCACTAGTCATCTGTAGACTGGAATATGGTTGTTCCACCCTTACAGGATTACCCAAGATCTCCTTAGCACCTCTAAAAGCCTGTCTCACCGCGGACGCAAGACTACTCACAGGTACCAGGGAAGTCGACCACATCTCTCCGCACATGAAAGCGCTGAACTGGCTCCCTTTAGAGGCCGGAATCCAGTTGAAACTGCCATGCATTACACACAAGGCTCTTTACACAAACTCCCCTGCTTATCTGGCACAGAAACTAGTGGTATCTGGAGGAAGCAGGAACTCCCGATCCGCTAGAAATTTCTTACTCCAACCTGCCTTCTTTCAGAAAAAAAGAACCTACAAAAGGGCTTGCGCCGGAACAGCAACAAGAATATTGAACTCTTTCTCACCCGCTATCAGAAGAATCCCTTCTCTAGCACGTTTTAAAAAAGAGGCCAAAACCTTCCTCATGGGTAAATTCCTCATCTAAAGCCTGCCCTCATCCACCACATTGTGACAGAAGAATCTAAGACTATCGCCTCTTCCCCAGATCACCAATTCTCCCCACCGAGAATACTTGGGACCTTGGGGCATATTACCAACAACGAGCGATAATTTTTGTCTCTAACTTGTTAATTATCGCCGCACATCGGCGATTTTTATCGCAGATAAACCTTGCTATTAACAAGGTTTATCGCAAATGCGATAAAAAACGGCCGAAATGCATGAATATCGCTGAAAAGTCAGCGATATTCATGCATTATCGAGCAAATGCTCTTAGCCATGTTATCCACCTCCCATTGGATAACATGGCTAAGAACTGCTCAGGGAAGGTGTTAGCTTTTGGAGATATTCGCGCTTAGCGCGAATATCTCCAAAAGTTGGTAATAGGAGATAGCGATGTTAGGGACTGTTTCCAGTCGCTAACATCTTGGCACGCCCACTTTGCATGTCATTAGTGATAAATATCACTGACATGCAAAGCAAGGCCCAAGATGGTCGCTATCTCCTATTAGCTGTCACTAACTGGTGTTAGCGACAGCTTGGTAATAGGGAGATAATTTTATCTCCGCTTTCTTGGCTTTTAAAGCCAAAAAAGCGGAGATAAACCCCCTTGATAATATGCCCCCTTGTTTTTACTGACTCTAACAGTGATTTGAATCATTCACCTGTATCCCCCTCTTTCCCTTTGTTCTCAGCACCCTGCCCCGCCATCCTATCTGTTGATTATGTATAGTTCTGCACTTTAAACTTCGTTTATACACAAGAAAAAATCCCTATTTGGACTCTAAGGGACTATGAGTATGTGTGTGAAAGTTGAGTAAGAATGAAGAAATGTGGTTTGATTGAGAAATTTTTGAATGGATGAGTTGGTGTGTGTTATTTTCTTGTATATAGATCAATTTTTCAATATTAGATGTGTTGTTTTCATTTTTCATTTCTTTAACTTTTCATATCAAATGTGGCGGTTTCCTTTTGAAAAAAGATTGAAAAAAGAATTAAGTCTTCAAATAAATAAAGATCATTGATTGATTCTGGTACATATTGACTAGTAGCTTTTGTGCCTGTTAAAGTCACTCTATTGGTTATCAGTATTGGCAAATATACTTGTTGTGCATTCCCATGCACAACGTGGCAGGAACCACGCGGTGCCTACCACCTTGTGCATGTGAATGGAGGGGTGTCCCTCAAGTGCACCCTGGGGGGCCGCCACTGGCCCCCAAAGCACAACCCCGCTAGCCTTTCCTTGGCAGCATCTCCGCCGTGGAAAGGCCTTTGGGAACATGCAGCATAATATGGATGGCGCTGCCTTCTAGGAACCAACACCATATTGTGCTCCAGATCCGCCCGCCAGCAATCGTAATGAATGCCGACCAGTGGAAAAGCAGCGTAGGCACTGTGCGTCTGCCGAGATACCCCGCCATAATAATATGGCGGGGGTAAATCAGGTTGAGATGGCGGGTGGATCGCCACCCGCCATCATAATCACCCCATAGTCTTTAGGGACTCATGCACCCTGAAATAGGTCTTCTCTTGACCCCATAAACCGCATGGGATAACATTTTGTTTAGGGGCACTTAAGATCATAATTTTCTGATGATTATCACCCTTAATGTGTGCTCCATCACTTAGATATTTAAAATAGTCCATAGATATTGTGCATTTAGTTGTGAAAATCTCCTGCACCCTACTATATTCCGAGGAATAAAAAAAAAAGCATAACAGCTTAATATGACTGTGAATCATTACATTTTGTGCTGGTTTAGGCTTACAAATGGGAATCTACGATTTGCAGATTGCTGGGTGTATGTGTGATTCTGCCTGAATGAGGCCCGTCATTTGTTTTTACACCCAGAAATCTGAAGCATAGATAAAATGCTGTCAACACAGCCCTTTTCTGCACCTTTCTTAAGCGCCATGTGACAGAAACCAGACTTATAAACAGTATCAAAATGTAATTGTAAAAGGGCAACAAAAGTCTGGATTTATGTATTGTCAGAAATCTGTTTATGGATTTATATTTAGCAAAAGCATCCCCTCGCTCAAGCCCCACGCCACATACTCTCTATTGAAGGTAAAAAGTTCATAGCTAGCCATGTGTCCAGTGGGGCAAACAATCTGGGAGAAGGGAGACAAAGAGAGAGTCAAGTGTTGAGTGATTTCTAATGACTCTGACTGCCACCCAGGTCACACAGAACACCCAGACAGGAATTCCAGCAGGGCTTATCACTTTCAGGTCCGCTCAGGCCTGGAGAAAAGGGAATGTTCATCTGCCCCAAGCCAGCGCTCTTGCCAGTAGCCAGGATTAGTGCCCTGCTTGGAATGGCGGCTCATTAGTGTTTACAAACAATCACTGGCGATATCTATCAAACAGGGAAATTAGGGGCCTAAGTGAAATTAGGTCACTCAGATAACAGCAGGCCCTCTGAAGTCCAGTCAGCGTGCAGTCTTTCTTCTTCCCTCAGCTCTGCTGAGGAGCTTTAGCCGGGTGCTTCTGATTGGCTGCTCATAACAGTGCGACCTCTTCACGAGAGAGGCAGTGACACTAATGCCCGGTAATCCCCCTGGAAACTTTCTGGCCCTCTGCCAGATCAGCTTTAATTGACTGTGGCTTCAAAAGTAAAACTTTTCGGGCTCGCACAATAGAAGTGGTCGCTTTCCAAAGAATGGCGGTGAAATTCGATAAACCTGATTACTGTATGGAGGCACGCCCGGGTACCGATTTCTTTGTCCATGGTCTTTAAAGTATCACATACTGTCACGAGCAGGTTACTTTGCCACTTAGACACGGATAGCAAAATATGTGCTTGCAATAAATTAGCATGTTTTGTACAATATTTGTTGTTTTTCTAAGAAAACTGACCTTGGCTTTGAAATGTAATACACATCTGTACTGTGGGGTAACTACAGGCGCAGAATTAGAAGTTATAAACTATCTACTACGGGGCAGATTTATGTTAACTGGCGCATCCCCAGGGATGCGCCAGTTAACATGCGCCACAGTGCGCCACAGCTCCGCCAGCCATGGTGCGCCGCATTTATAATGCGGCGCACCATGGTGCAAAAACGGCACAGATGCGTGACGCATCTGTGCCGGAAATGTGGCGCATTGCTGGAGTTGCAGCTCCAGCAAGGCTCGGGGGTGCCCCTTTTAAACAATGCTGCGTCAAGACCTACGCCTGCTTCAAGCAGGCGCAGGCTTTTGACGCAGCATTGGCTTAAAAGTGACTAAGTGAAATCTCATAGATTTCACTCAGCCACTTTTGCGAGGCGCACCTGCCCCGGAACACCTACCCTGCGCCGGAACGCCCACAAGCGGCGCAGGGCTTTACAACGTGACGCATCTGCCTAGATGCGTCACGTTGTAAATCGTTCGTAGGGATGCGCCACGTTTACGCCGCCTTGCGTGACGCAACAGCGGCGTAAACGTGGCGCAAGGGCCTCATAAATCTGCCCCTACATTTCTAATAAGTCAGCACAGTATGTAGTAGCAAGCTACTTAAGGTTCTGTGTTGTTACAAAAAGTTAAAGAGGCAACTATAAACGGCGCCTTGCCACGAACCACTATTTAGCAAGCATTTGCAATGCAATAGGTCTTGCATTTGCGAGCGTTTGAGCTATTGGCATTGTAAATGACTTACAGCCAGATTCATCAAGCGAAATGCGCTCGCCAAAGGGCCAGATTCTGAGAATCTGGCCCTTTGCAAGTGCAATTTTTGCATTTGGGATTCATCATCCCAAATGCAAAAATCGCTAATAAAGAATTTGCAAATTTGCGAGGATTAGCATTTAAGGAATCTCTATTAGAGATTCCTTAAATGCTAATCATGAAACATTTAAAAATTGCTAATTCGCAATTTAGGACCGCTATTTACCACAAAGTCAAACCTCGTGGTAAATAGCGAAAACTTAGAAAAATGCATTTAAATGCTTTTTTCTAAGTTGCATGTTACACACACACATGTCCTTGGACATGTGTGTGCGCAACATCAGTCTACATTTTCATTTCAGGGGTACTACAGGGTGTCCTTTGGACACCCCTGGCACCCTTGAAGTCGCATCCTTATTTGCGATTAGCAAATTGCTAATCGCAAATAAGGAATAACTCCCCATTCATTCCTATGGGCAGGCCCATAGGAATGAATGGGGAGTTATTCCTTATTTGCGATTAGCAATTTGCTAATCGCAAATAAGGAAGCTGTAGGAATTGCAATTTATTTTGCGATTCCTACATGAATCCCATTTTGCAAGTCCTTAATAGCGATTCCTTAATAATCGCTATTAAGGATTCGCAAAACGGGACAATGATGAATCTGGCTGAATGCCTTTTATTTATATGTTGGTTTTTAAAACAGATAAACAAAAGGCATTGGCATTTGCAATGCCAGTAGCTTAAACTCTCATAAATGCGAGTCCTAGTACATTGCAAATGCTGGTTTGTAAAAGCGCCCCATGCCGAGCTTTCACTTTTATGGAGGCCACACCTTACTTTAGTTGCAACTCATCTAAAGTAAGGTGTGCAGCTGCTAAAGCACGGTATGAGTCGCTTTTACAAAAAAAAAGCATTTGTTTGTCAAACAAATGTTTTTCTTTAAAAATAAGCGCCCTATACCGTGCTTTCACTTTAATGGCGGTTATGCACCTTTCTTTAGACAAGCCGCATCTAAAGAAATGGGCGCGGCTGCCATCAAAATGAAAGTGTGGAATGGGGCACTTTAAGACAAAAAAATTAACAAGCATGCAGACACCAAACACTGTCACCTCGTCACGGCAGCAGAGAACGAGGCCGAGCTGGAGGGCTGGTATTGGCAGCCGCGGCCAGTAGTGGGAGTACCGGCCGGGCGGTGACGTGGGGAGGGGCAGGGTGGGGGGCAGTAATGTATGGATTACGGAGTTTAACAGGTAAGTAAACATATAAATAAATAAAACGAATTTCGTTGCGCGCACTGCATTGCATTTGGTGATGCAGTGCACGCAACAAAATTCATTTTATTTATTTATATGTTTACTTACCTGTTAAACTCCTTAATCTATACATTACTATCCCCACCCTGCCCCTCCCCCTCTCCACGTCACCACCCGGCCTGTATTCCCTCTACCGGCCGCAGCTGGGTTTTGGGCGTGCTGTCTCATGAACAAAGTAACTGTAAAATAGCAAACGGGCGGCCGGTCAAGAAGCAGCATAGTGTGTGCAGAAGTGCCACACTGTGCAAAAGTAAAGAAAGTCATCTTTCAAAGATAAAGCTCAGCGTCCATGATCAGGCGTCGCGCTTTCAGGAAAACAGGGTGGATTAGGGAGAGCCTGTCATACCTGCAAAGCAGCTAGAAGACAGACATTAAATAAAATAGTGCTCACAGACTGTAGCTAAAACAGACCATGTAACAACACAAAAAAAAAGTCCAGTCTCATGAGAGGTTACAAATGCCGACAAGGCGGTACTAAGGAGGGACTGCTAAGCATATTCATGAATCAAAAGCAACCATTTAGAAAGGACAATAACAGCAGACATTTGTAAATATGGATTGAAAATGGGAATCAAGGTACAGCATGCCTCGCAGAGCAGCGCATTTGCTCCCCAGGCTCAACCTAAAAAGGCCGTACAGAAGAACAATGATACTCCATGAAAAGAGCAGGTGAATTAAGAAAACTCCATGAAACAAAATGTCTATCTCATCCATGAATGGTAAACACCTCCTGCCTCACTGCACACCAGCACCACCTGCATAATATTAAAAAAATAGAAATATAATGCATTGCTTGTTTGAAGACTCAGTCTGATGCATCAGGACATACAATCCCATCCACACCAGTGCAGGGCTGGCTTTAGCACTGTTGGTGCCTGGTGCAATAATCATTTTTGATGTCCCTACAAACATTGACCGCCTCCTCGGATTCTCTCACTACAACAGGGTAAAAGTGCCCCTCACCTCTCCAATCATAAGTTATTGCTAAACACAACGCCCCCACTGAGGTCAGCGCCCCCTACACAGGTCAGTGCCCAGAACGGCTGCACCGGTCGCACTGCCCTAAAGCTCTTCCTGCACCAAAGCATTACACCCACAAGATGTAAACACAGAAATCCATGACTCACTCTCAGCAAGGAAAAACGATGCTAGCCCACCGCTTCCAGCCTGACATTTGCTATATGTTTATGTGGGTGCTTGTGCTCTGCATGGCAGAACTTTGCAGCTCAAACCTGTACAAATTGCAGCGCAAACCAACTTTTGAGTGCAAAAACAATTTTTCTGTAAGTTGACTCAAGTGCTGTGCTTTGTGCCATGCACAACCCTGGAAACCTAGGAAGAGGGCAACTAAGAGGGCAGGAACAATGCAAGCATCCATAGGTTGATAAGCAAATCCAAATCCACTTAAAAAGCATGACCAGGAACAATCTAGTGGGAAGCACAACAAGTATGATATTTGTACATGTAAATGTGCAATTGCTGTGAAGTAGCGCATATTTCCCATGAGCAGTTACCTCGCATTGAAATGTGTCGTAAAGGGTGTATCTGAAGTGCAAGTCTCATAACAGGCAGCACTTGTTCATCTTTGCACCATACATCAAAGGCTGGTGTCACTCTAAAATGTCCTTATTTTTGCACGGCCAGACTACTTCACATCTGTGCAACTATCTATGTCCCATTAGCGCAGAACTGATTTCCCCACAGCCTTGCACTGTGTGAATGTTAGTTCATCTGGGTCCCAATATTACAAAAAAACTGATCGCCACCAACTCTGACCCTGGGCCTAAATGCAAGATGATTGAAACTGAGCCGAACCTTAAAGAATTGAGAGTATCCTTCTGTGACCTTAGCCCATTATGAACCCTGCTGATTAAAGCACGAAAGATCCATTGCTTGATACTGTAACCTAAGCATTTTATAGTCAAGAATTATGTAATCCTTTTTGTATAGCAAACAGAGGATAGCCATCAGCATTAGCTGTTCATTGCTGAGACTATTGGGGGTATTTAAGAAACTCTAATCAACATTAGTCATATCGTTAAAGAAAGGTAATGTAAGTCGTTGATTTTGTGGTTGTCAAGGGTCCATCCCCTATGGAAAATAGTCTAAGTAAGAAAGAATGTATGTGATCACATATGTAAGGCTGAAGAACGTGGCTCTAATCACTGTTTTAGGTATATTTTGTCAGTGGCCTACTGTGTCTGTGACTCACAAAAATGGATCTACCATGTCTTGCTTATGGTGAAGAAAAGAAATCTGAATTTCTTTGTGAAAGGTGGTTGCAAGATTTAATATCTTTATCAGCAAAGGAGAAAGTGATGTGCGAGAGAAGATTTGTGTGGGGAAAATATGAGGACAATTGTCTCATCTTTACTAAAAAGCTCACCAGGTTCTCGCAGGTCATGTCAGGCAACTACCTGTGACAATACGGTATAGCCTATCATTTAAAAACAAAAAGATCAGATCAGATACATTTATATAAAGCGAGATACTAGGTACTCAGGAAAATCGAGTCATTCGATCTGCCTCCCTCAAATTAGATGATGAGCGGCTCTGCCCAACAAGTTTTTTATTTGAAAAGGACTTTGAATATCTTAAAAATTATCGTGTTCATCTTGACGTCTACAGGAAATCAAAAAACAATACGTTAACGACCTGATGTCTGAGAGGGTGCAGAGCGGGAATATCGTCGTAAAAATATCGACTAACCTAAATATCGCCGCAGAAATATCTACAAGAAGTAGTTGTAATAAATATCGTTTACAAAAACATAGTTTACAAAAATATCGTTTTTTAAATAATTATAAGTAATTTAGTGTTTTTAATGAGTATTGGTTGTCAAAGTAGTATTTTTTGTAGCATTTTATTAGTTAATAATGTATTTTATGTTGAATTTAGTGTTAATAGTTCCGTAGCGGGTTGTGGGTTTAAAGGGGAGTAGGGTGGGAAGTAATTTAAATATAATAAAATAATTGATTAATTAATGTGTTAATTGAATATAAATAGTGTAATAAATAATAGTTAATTAATTTCAATTAGTTAATTGATTAATAATAATGTAAATTAATTATGTTAATTGTTTAATTAATTTTAGGTGTGTGTACTGGAATTTTTAAGTGAAAATGTAGTGAAGTAATTACTTTTTAATTGAATAATTATTTCATTAATGATTAATTAAATAAAAATAAAGATTTGTTAATTTTTAAACGAGTAAATACATTTAGTAATTTTTACCCTACACTATCCAACGCTTTCCCTACTATTGCAGCCTCTGGAGTGGGAATAGTAATTTTTACCCCTACGCTATCCAACACTTTCCCTACTGTTGCACCCTTTGGAGTGGGAATAGTAATTTTTACCCCTACGCTATCCAACGCTTTCCATACTGTTGCACCCTCTGGAGTGGGAATAGTAATTTTTACCCCTACGCTATCCAACGCTTTCCCTACTGTTGCACCCTCTGGAGTGGGAATAGTAATTTTTACCCCTACGCTATCCAACGCTTTCCCTACTGTTGCACCCTCTGGAGCGGGAATAGTAATTTTTACCCCTACGCTATCCAATGCTTTCCCTACTGTTGAACCCTCTGGAGTGGGAATAGTAATTTTTACCCCTACGCTATCCAACGCTTTTCCTACTGTTGCACCCTCTGGAGTGGGAATAGTAATTTTTACCCCTACGCTATCCAACGCTTTCCCTACTGTTGCACCCTCTGGAGTGGGAATAGTAATTTTTACCCCTACGCTATCCAACGCTTTCCTTACTGTTGCACCCTCTGGAGTGGGAATAGTAATTTTTACCCCTACGCTATCCAACGCTTTCCCTACTGTTGCACCCTTTGGAGTGGGAATAGTAATTTTTACCCCTACGCTATCCAACGCTTTCCCTACTGTTTCACCCTCTGGAGTGGGTATAGTAATTTTTACCCCTAAGCTATCCAACGCTTTCCCTACTGTTGCACCCTATAGAGTGGGAATAGTAATTTTTACCCCTTCGCTATCAAATGTTTTAACTAATAATATATTTTATATTTTAATTATATGTATGTATTATTGTTGTTATATAAAGTAATGTGTTAAATATATGTATATGTACACATTTATTAAGTTTATAATGAAAAAGTGTAGTTAATTTGTTTTAAATAGTCAAAAAATAAAAGTAATGTAATGTATTTTGTTAATAGTACTTATATTTATTTATTATTTAATGTAATTTTAATTAATTTAAAAAGTCGATATTTTTTACATCTATATTTATTACAACAATATTTTTGAGTAGATATTTATGTACTTAATTTGTCTAAATGAACTTTATTCACAATCTTAAACTGATAGCTGTACCTGTCTCATTGGTCTCATGTAATTAAAAAATCATATACGCTAATACATATAGACATAAACAAAGGGGCTTTGGACCAGCCTTTTTCATCCATTGGTCTGTTTAATTGCCAATTACATTTGCTTTAGCCCACCACAGCAAGAAGCATGAGCGTAATAGGTCAGCCCAATTTAGCCTTGGGCTGAATTGCATGGTGAGTGATGGCATACTGCCTGAGAACATGTTCACATTTTCCTAAAAACAAGGCACTCCAGTGCCAGGGCTGGTGGGCTCTTTATTTTACTTTGCAATGCCTTTTTTCTTTCCATTTTTGATCTTTTCTTTTTGTCATCCTTGTGTGTTTAAACTGTTTTCAGTTTACAGCAATTCAAAGCCAATAGTTTAAACAAAAAAGAATTATATTAAAAGGGTATAAGATGCCATGCATGAAGAGTTGCAACCATGTAGTGGGAGTGGGGTCTAAAGGAGAACACGAGCAACACCTGTTACTTATTGTTTCAAAAGCAGTGCTTTAGAAACGTTCAAGTGTATCCACGCCAATTGTGCCATGGTTGAGGCCCCACTCACAAAATGTGTGTTTATGAATTACTTCAGAATTATGCTCCTTACATGATAAGTTTTATTTTGGAAGCAGGATACCTGTTCGTCAAACATGTTTATATGCCTCTTCAAAGTACACCTGCCACCTAGGTAGAAACTTGTTCTGTTAAAATTATATGAAATGGTAGTTTTTTTCAATTTAATATTTTTATTGCAATCACATAACATAGGCAGCAGCATGTTTTCTTTTGGAATTTCTTTTCTTTGTGGGACAGGATTAGAAGTAAACAAATTGTAAAAATAACAAGCTCAGCAGCTTGCCAATGCCAGACCTCTTGCCTTTGTTGAAACATGTTTATATTTGTGTGCTATCCTAAGCACTCAGGTTGCTGTCCGAAGCTAATTGCCTTTCCCAAGGGGAACTAACGTAGGGGCAGATTTATGATGCCCTTGCACTGCAATTGCGTCACTTTATTTGACGCAACTGCAGCGCAAACAATACGCCCCATTTACAACGTGACGCATCTAGGAGATGCGTCACGTTGTAAAGCCCTGCACCATAAGGAGGCGTTCCTGCGCAGGGGGGGCGTTCCTGCGCAGGAACGCCTCCTGAAAGTGGCTGAGTGAAATCTATGAGATTTCACTCAGTCACTTTCTGGCCAATGCTGCGTCAAAACCCTGCGCCTGCTTGAAGCAGGCGTAGGTCTTGATGCAGCATTGTGTAGATGGGGCACCCCCGAGCCTTGCTGGAGCTGCGTCGCGCTTGCGACACAACTCCAGCAATGCGCCACATTTCCGGCACAGATGCGCCAGGCATCTGTGCCGTTTTTTGCACCATGGTGCGCCACATTATAAATGCGGCGCACCATGGGTGGCGTAGCTGTGGCGCACTGTGGCGCACGTTAACTGGCGCATCCCTCGGGATGCGCCAGTTAACATAAATCTGCCCCTTAGTGTCCCAAAAGACTGTAGGGATACAAGTGGGTGGTGCTTTTTAACTCCAGTGAAGTTCTACATAGGTGTTGATGGCAGGCAAGGATATTTGACACATGGCATAATTATGTTTGCCATTTTCTCCTCCACCTCTACCTGCATTCGCAAAATAATGGATGCTGTTTACGGCAATCTCATGGTGTTACTGAAATAGCAATTTGGCCAGCCATGCTTTCACAGCACCGTTTCTCAAATCTATAAAATTTACCATACACTATCATTTTCCCAGAATTACTTTCAAGAGTCTTTACCCATATATGTAGGGAGAGTGTGGTGCAGCAGCCAGAGCAGCTGACTCCAGAGTGCCGAGCTCTAGTTCGATCGCTGGGCGCAGCTCAGCTCAGCACCATGCGACTTTGGGCAATAGCTCACTTAATCTCCCCGACGGCACATAGCGCCTTGAGACCCTCAGGGGTAATTAGTTCACGCTTTACAAATACAGGATTTAAGGATTTATTTTATCTTCAGTGATATCTAAAGCGCACATAAACGAAATACCTTTATGAAGTTAGCAGAATATTCTTCCATTTCTCTTCTCATGAATGCAGTTCTAAGGCACACCTATTTTGAGGCTCTTTCTTGTAATCACACTAACCAGTGGGCACTGTGGACACAATGACAGGTTCACTTAAAAGGAAACTTTATTATTATGTATCTGTGTTATGAAACAAACACAATAGAAAACAACTACCTGGCTTCTACAATTATTAGTCATGATCCGCACCCTTTGAATTTCAAGGTTTTTGTTATTTTCTGCAGTCTATCCCTACAGATTATAAACCTAGGAACTGTACTTCAAAGTATGTATATGTTTCCAATCTTTGTTATCCAATATGCTTGCACCCCTTAAAAACAGCGAACTGGCGTTGCTGCAAGGGATTGTACTTCAGTTAGAGGTACACCGTACATAATTATTCACTCCAAGGATTTATGAAGGTTGTAGTCTTCTTCATAATGTGCATGAGCTATTGTGCTCAACCTAATCAATCACCCAATGTCCGATTTACAACATTTAAATGGCCTGTTTTATTTAGAACTGTAAAAAAGTACTTTTCAAATGTAATTCCCCCTCCTGTTTCACAGAACCTTTATTGTTGCACGTTCACGTCCGGTACACGCACAATTACAACATAAATCAAATCTGCTAGTGTGCCAGAAATGCTACAGGCGCAAGTTTAGTGCTAGTGGAGTTATTTCAGGGTTATGCACTTTGCAGAAATATGTAAACAACCACAAACTCCCATGTTTATTGGTATTCACATATTGCTTTCAGGACAAATACAAACACACGGAAATGTGTTTCTGTGAAATTCAGGACTAAGGGTCATATTACCAAGCAATAGCGATAATTATCGCTATTGCTTGGTTAGCGGGAAAAAAATATCGCCGAGCACCGAGGATTTTTACCGCTGAGATACCTTGATATTATCAAGGTTTATCTCAAAAGCGGTAAAAATCCTGCGAAATGCAAGAATATCGCTGAAAAATCAGCGATATTCATGCATTTTCGTGACAATGCTCTTAGCCATGTTATCCACCTGCCATTGGATAACATGGCTAAGAACTGCTTTTAGCAGGCGTTAGCTTTTGGAGATATTTGCGCTTAGCGCGAATATTTCCAAAAGTTGTTAATAGGAGTTAGAGATGTTAGCGACTGTTTTCAGTCGCTAACATCTTGGCACGCCCACTTTGCATGTCATTAGCGATAATTATCGCTGACATGCAAAGTGGGCCCCTAAATGCCCACTATCACCTACAAGCAGTCGCTAACTGGTGTGAGCGACAGCTTGGTAATAGGGCGATAAAATTATCGCCGCATTAGCAAGAAAAAGTCCCGCTAATGCTGCGATAATGCCCTTGGTAATATGCCCCAAAATCCTTTCCAGCTTGGATGTAAGGAAAGAGATGCCTCCATGGAAAGCAATACTTTGACCAAGGAGGGAAAAAAGTATAGAAAGTACCAGTCCTTTACTAAGAATCCACCATGAGCGATGTACTCTTTCTTCCCTCATCGCTTCTGAAGTCTGCATGGCAAGATGAATGTTTAAAGGCAAAGGGATATCTTTAGTAATCTGTTCCTTTAATTAAATAATGAGATCTAACCTAACAGTAGATATGATATAGACCAACAGACGTGAAAGTGACAGTTCTGAAATTGAAGCATAACAGTGTTCATATGGCCGGGATGCCCGCCACCCCCTCTCAACACAATCCCCAAGGATGGGAAGTCGGACACAGGTTTAGAACTTTTTGGAAGGCGGGAGGGAGTCACCCTCCCGGCCGTATTTATTAAAATATGAAACAAAATTTAAAAACATTAAATAAAAGTTTCATCTTTATGTACAATTTTACATTTATTACATTTCGATGAAGACATATTCTTTGGCTAACCTTAACAGATCTCTAATACAAAGGTTTCCTAGCCGAGTCTAACATCCTGAAAATGCATACATTCTAAATTAAAATTGTACATCCTAGCATTAAGGGCCAATGGCAAGGTCTTAACCGGTGTCATATCCCTACTACCAAAACTCTCGCCCTCACGGTGTGAGTGGCGCATGCGCCGAGGACTCTACCCTCATTGCCAACTGTAACTTCCCTTGTCGTGGTGGGGGCCCCCTTTCCACTCGACGCCATTTTAAAGGTCGTCCGAGTTCCCGTGTGAGGTATCTGTAGGAAGAACAGCGTGGACTCCCCCCCATCCCCACACTCTCTATCCGCCGTCGCGGCTATCCGGCCCCCGGGAAATTAGTAGGAGGGGCATCTAGCCGCCTCCCCCCCCTGGGAGGGGCCTATGGCCGTCTCCCCCTAGGCGACCCATCCTTAGTGGGTGCCGCCTCCCCGTGGAAGGGGCCAATGGCCGCCTCCCCCTGGGCGCTCCCATCCATTCTGGGTGGCGCCCCCCCTCTAGGGACCTTGAAATTACTGCTCACCGATCATGACCTTACCGCCCGACCATCAAATAAATACGACAGTTGTTTACCTACTAAGGAAGGAAAAATTCTGCATAGCCTTGATGTGCCATCAACTGCTCACTTCTACAAGGAAAAGCATTATCCTACAGGCAGAAGTCACATCCTTATCTTAAACATTCCTTTACTTTCTCTACAAAGGAAAAAAGGCATATCTAAGCAAAACTTTATTTAACCAAACATTGCCATAAGGGGCTGGTGGGTGGGTTCAAAATTGCCGCTTGTTCCGTCGAGGGCTCACGAGCAACGAGTGGGTGCAGCCTTCAGAGCACAGGAACAAGAGGACGCTTCTTCGGATTCCCGCTCTATTTATTCTTCTGCGGGAGGGCGTGTACCCTCCTCCGGTATACCTACTGGGCGTGTTCTTCGGTGTAGGTGTCTAGGACAACCCCTCTTGGGCGGGAAAAAGGCGCGGCCCGGCTACGCCACTTCGGGTTTACCAGCCGAGCCACGCCCCCGCCAAAAATGGTTTCCCGGGAGGATCGGGGCACCCAACCATACGTTCGGGGGGACCGAGTGGTCGCCCCTTTCCATATGGCCGGGATGCCCGCCACCCCCTCTCAACACAATCCCCAAGGATGGGAAGTCGGACACAGGTTTAGAACTTTTTGGAAGGCGGGAGGGAGTCACCCTCCCGGCCGTATTTATTAAAATATGAAACAAAATTTAAAAACATTAAATAAAAGTTTCATCTTTATGTACAATTTTACATTTATTACATTTCGATGAAGACATGTTCTTTGGCTAACCTTAACAGATCTCTAATACAAAGGTTTCCTAGCCGAGTCTAACATCCTGAAAATGCATACATTCTAAATTAAAATTGTACATCCTAGCATTAAGGGCCAACGGCAAGGTCTTAACCGGTGTCAGATCCCTACTACCAAAACTCTCGCCCTCACGGTGTGAGTGGCGCATGCGCCGAGGACTCTACCCTCATTATCAACTGTAACTTCCCTTGTCGTGGTGGGGGCCCCCTTTCCACTCGACGCCATTTTAAAGGTCGTCCGAGTTTCCGTGTGAGGTATCTGTAGGAAGGACAGCGTGGACTCCCCCCCATCCTCACACTCTCTATCCGCCGTCGCGGATATCCGGCTCCCGGGAAATTAGTAGGAGGGGCATCTAGCCACCTCCCCCCCTGGGAGGGGCCTATGGCCGTCTCCCCCTAGGCGACCCATTCTTAGTGGGTGCCACCTCCCCGTGGAAGGGGCCAATGGCCGCCTCCCCCCGGGCGCTCCCATCCATTCTGGGTGGCGCCCCCCCTCTAGGGACCTTGAAATTACTGCTCACCGATCATGACCTTACCGCCACAGGCCGGATAGTTGACTGACTATCCGGCCCCCCCAATCCTCCTAAAGGAAATGCTTTCTCAAACCCCTTAGCCATGCTACGAAGTCTCCTATGAGTAAATCATTTCCCTCCCTGGACAGGTGAACTCCATCATTCAGATACATGTGATCACCCCGAATACACCCATGACGAATGCTATGCAACTGCGCTGAGCGAAACAATTTACCAACTTTATTGTTAACCCTTTTCACCGAATGGTTCAGTGCTGACACCGAAAGGCCCCCCCGCCATACCTTCCTGGGAATCATGTGAGACCAGGCAATCGTGCACCCCGGGATTCTTTTAGCCAACCAGCGAACAGCAGACAAAATTTGTTCAAACAACACCCGTCTACCCAGAGTCACCAAGTCATTGCCCCCCAGGTGTACTATGACTACAGATGGCGGTGACCTTTGCCGCCCTAAGAGACCCTCCAAAAATGACTCGAATTGGTCAAAACAGAGCCCGCCCTTCCCATGGAAGGCCACTCTGTACCCGTATTCCCCAGCTGCGTGAGTCGTGTCACCTGCTTTGAATACGTCCCTGGCGTGCCTCACATATGAGTGGCCCACGACCCATACCACTTTCTCCCCAGACGGTGATCCTTGACCGCTAGTCTCTTGGTGCCGGGTCGACTGCAAATTCCGCCCCGCGTGACAGGCTCGCGAAACTGTAATCAAACAAAAGACAAGAAGCGTGAGTGACTGTCAATTGATCTTACAACATGTGCAATCGCACATACCTTTTGAAACAATTCGAGGACCATCGTCCCAACTGTTTCACTTCCTCCGCACTCTGACCCCTGGCTGTAGCCTCAGTAGCAGCCCCTATCCTAAAGGAGTGGGTCCCAAAATCGCACGGGTCCATGCCCGCAGCAGCGATTGTCAGTGCTAGCACCCTCTGGAACTGAAACCGCGTCAGTGGGGGCCATCCTTGTGCCTTAGCAAAGTCCCCCCCCATGTAGCCGCCCTTAGTGCCAAGTATTCCTCTATACACTTTATTGGGCACGTGGGGGACCCTCGCGCTCGCTGCACGACAACACTATTACCCATAGCCCCCTGGTCGGTCTTAGACCTGGCTATCGAGACCACCATTGAATCACCCCTAATTTGGACGTGATCCCTGCACAAGCCTCCCTTCACCTCCTTCTTGTTCCTTGCGACAAGTTCGCTCACTCGCATAGCCCCATGGAATGCCAATGCAAAAGCTGCCCGGAACAGAACTGCTTCGAAATGGGAGGAGCACGTCTCGTCTAGTTTCGCTACTAGTAAAGCTAGCCTGTCTAAGCCAATCGGGCGCCTCGCATCTTGCTTGCGGCCCTCGAGGCGCTGCCAGCCGCGAAGGGCCTTCTTAACCAAAAAGGAACCCGTTGGGTCTTTTATGCCATGCATCTGCGCCATGAATGAAATGGCCGCCCTATGCCTATTGGCCGTTGCAGCTGTTCGGCCTTCTCTGTGCAGCGCTACCAGGAACCCCAGGAAGGATTCCTCCTGACCCCAGCTCTGACTCCCTGTTGGACCCAAAAATATGCAATAGGAACGAAACGCTCCTTCGTATGCCTTCCTTGTCCTGGGGGCTAAGCTTGCTGCCACGAGGTCTTGTAATCCGGGGCACCGATTAGCCATAGTGCTTCGGGGAATGGTGCCGCCACTAGGTCCGCTGTAGGCAGATAACCCCTGAACACCTGCGTATGTGAACGAGAGAGTGCATCAGCTGCATGATTCAGTACGCCCGGCACATGTTTCGCCCTGAACTGTACATTCAGTCTCATGCAGAGCAGCACAACTTCCTTCAACAATCTCAAGATCCATTTGCAGCGTGCTGCCTGTTGGTTAATGCATTTGACAACAGTCATATTATCAGACCAAAACACCACTGAGCGGTCCCTGAAGTCATCTGGCCATGCCATCAGAGCAACCCAAATGGGGAATAACTCCAAGAACCCAATGTTACCTGTGAGACCGCTGGTGTGCCACCACGTTGGCCATGTTTGCGCCGACCATCGATTACCAAAGAGGGCGCCAAATCCCCTGCTCCCCGCTGAGTCAGTCCACAGACCTAGTTCATCTGAAGATGCTGGCGGCCTGTTCCACACGACTCGACCGTTGAAGTCCGCCAGAAATGCCAACCAAATGCGCATATCCTGGCGAACCTCTGCCGACAGTCTCGTACGGTGGTGTCCCTCTTTGAGACCCACCATAGCTTGTGCAATAGAGCGTGAGAAGGGGCGGGCCATTGGTATCACCCTCAAAGCAAAGTTAAGCTGACCCACTGTTTGTTGTAATAGGTGCAGGGTCACTTTCTCCTTGCCCAGGCATTGCGTCAAGGAGGCCCTAAACTTGGCCACCTTGTCCATCGGTAGACGGAAACATCCCTCCACAGAATCCAGCTCAATTCCCAGAAACTCCAGTGAAGTAGATGGTCCAACCGTCTTACCTGGTGCCAATGGTACTCCAAACTCCCTCATGAGGATGCGGAAGTCACGTAGCGCCTGCGCACATTTCGTGTCGCCGGCTGCTCCCAAGAACAGGAAGTCATCTAGATAGTGCATAACATGCCTATGCCCTGTGGCCTCGGTGAATGCCCACTCTAAAAAACAGCTGAACATTTCAAAATAGGCACAAGAAATGGAACAACCCATAGGCATGCATTTATCCATGTAATAACTCCCTTGAAATGCAAAACCTAGCAAGCGCTGATTTTGTGGGTGTACCGGGAGCAACCGGAATGCTGATTCGATATCGGATTTCGCCATCAGCGCCCCGGGGCCCAGGCGATTTAACATGGCCACGGCATCATCGAACGATGCGTACCGCACTGAACAAACTTCTGGGTCAATGGCCTTGTTCACCGAGGAACCTCTTGGAGCCGACAGGTTATGAATAAGTCTGAATTCCCCCGGGTCTTTCTTCGGGACAACCCCTAACGGGGAACTGATGAACTCCGCCACCGGCGGGCAACGAAAAGGCCCTGCCACTCGCCCTAAGCTGACTTCTTTGCGATTTTCTTCTCTGCCACGCGTGGGTTGTGCTGTACCGATAACTGGTTTTTTCAAAAGGAATCCCCCCGAAAATCCCCCGCCGGGATGTGGAAGCCATGTAAGAATCCTTTCCTCAACACCCCAGCGGATACATGATCAGGGTATTTGTTCAACCAAGGAGTCAAAGCCATGATATCAATGGGTGTAGGCAATTGGTCACAACTTTCTACCTCACTCCTGCTTAGATCCGCCTTTACCTCCTGCCCCGCTATTTTTAGATCTACATGTATTCTCCGGGTGTGAGGAATTCCCACAGCCCGCACACGCATGCCTGAACCTACATGTTCCCTGCGGTCTGTTACAGTTGCCTCGATTGAAGCCCCAACAAACCCCATGCTTGCCGCCATTCCCGCCGGACTTGGGCTGGTGATCCGAAAGGGCACAGCGGGCTTTTGACGGGCGAATCCTGACCCACTCCCGCCTGACGAGGACGTACCTGCCGCCCCTGGCAGGAGCTGTTTGTGCCATGACACCGAGTCCAGGCAATGCCAAGTCAAACTAGCATCGTATTCTTTTGCTTTCCGGAATTTCATATCATAACCTTTCCATTCCTCCCCCTCATACATTGAATAAAAATCCATAATACGATTCTGGTAGCAAGTTAACTCAGTCATCAGCCCGGGTTTACGTTCCCCCATAACTGCAGTAAATATCGAAAAGGCCTTAACCCAGTTCGTTACTGTCTCATCCACCCTGAATTCCGCCATCTTTGCGCGCCAGACGCTCGGGTGCCACAAATCCTTCTGGGTTTTAGCATATTCCATCTCCCGATGGTCAGTCAATAATGAAAACATGTTAACATATTTGTCTCCCCATATTAACTCTTTTGTGGCCATAGGGATGTGCTGTGCCACCTTCTCCCGCCTCGAGGGCTAATGAACCCTCCCCCGCCATTGGCAATGCGAGCTTACCAGGTTCGGCCGTTGTTCCCGCCGTCTTCTCGTGACGAACTGCAGGTCCTACCGGTGCCACCTGTGGGGAAACAAGTGGAACATTCGCCTTTGCGACATCTCTCGACTGCCGCAATTGCTCGATTAGTAGTCTGGCCTCCTCGGCCGGGTCTCCAGGGGCCACTGCCCCCCTGCTTTTTTCTTGAGCCATGCTGCCAACTGGATGGCCAATTCAGGAGGCATCTCCTCATCATTAGGGGGGGTAATCACAACCGGGATCGGCTGACCCATATCTGGGTTTGGTACCGGGTTGACTGCCGGCATGACGGGGGCGACTGGGGGTACCTCTGGAACCGGAACCTCCCCCGAAACCGCCCTCTTCTTGACCCGCTTCCCTCTAACCTCAGGGACGACTCCTGGCAAGGCCGGGCCTATTACCTTTTTAGGGTTACCGGGGTTGCTCAGTGCAGCCAGCTGTTTTTTGACCTCCGTCAAACCTCGACCGATCGATTGGACTTGCCCGAGTTTTCGGTCCATGCAAGCCATCCGGCTCGACAATAGGCGTAAAACCTTATCCGTCTTGGAACCCTTTCCTGCTTTCTTGCCAGCCATGGTTTCGAGTATTCTGCTCCTAGCCGACCAACGAGGTCCTGGACTCCTCGACTCCAAATAACTGAAAGAGAAACAACAAGATTACAAGTTCTCAAAATTGCCGCTTGTTCCGTCGAGGGCTCACGAGCAACGAGTGGGTGCAGCCTTCAGAGCACAGGAACAAGAGGACGCTTCTTCGGATTCCCGCTCTATTTATTCTTCTGCGGGAGGGCGTGTACCCTCCTCCGGTACGCCTACTGGGCGTGGTCTTCGGTGTAGGTGTCTAGGACAACCCCTCTTGGGCGGGAAAAAGGCGCGCCCCGGCTACGCCACTTCGGGCATACCAGCCGAGCCACGCCCCCCGCCAAAAATGGTTTCCCGGGAGGATCGGGGCACCCAACCATACGTTCGGGGGGACCGAGTGGTCGCCCCTTTTCAATACACTTGAATTGTAATCTATCCTCATCTGTTGACAATGTAACTACCATCAGCTGTTATAATGTGTATCAATATAAATATATATATATATGAACAATGGATAAACACCTATTGCATCTTGCGCACAGTCATATATAAATATCACGAGTAAACAAGTACCTTGTGCAAAAAGAAAAACGCTGGGTCATGTGAAACAATATCTCACTATCTAAACTAATACCCGAAAGTTTGAAAAAGTAAAATAATTATTTTCTGAAAACCTCCCCGAAATAAAAATTGGCCTGCAATACTCTCTCGCACCAATAATTTTTGAAACTGGAAACATACAGATAGAATCTCAAGTTCAATGATCAAAGACCGCCACCCTCATTTCAAGACAACATGACAATTCAAGTTTTTTAATAAATTGTAGTTTTCCTTTCATACACCTTTGCAAAGTGCGTTTTTCACAGGCAGAAGGCCTTTTCCTAGCTGGCGTTGACACTTAACAACTACTTCCAGCCTTTCCTCCATCGGAATGATCTCAGCAGGAGAAGGTTTGAAGTATTACACACCCCGCCCACCAAGTCCAGACCAGTGAATCACGCATGGACACTAAAGCAGATCTGCATCACAGTTAAGTGTTCAGAGTTTTCCGCCTGTTGGAAAACCTGCATGTGTACATTTTATGCACATGCACCCACATGCATCAATATCGGCATTTGCGAATTCTTATTTGCGAAAAATAGCGAATCGCAAATAAGAATTCACAAAAGCCTATGCATCATTTTTCTCGCAAATTTTATGTGAATCGGTAAAAATCGCAATTTTTACCGATTCGCATGAAATTTCCGATTTTTCAATTGCGAATTCGCAATTCCCATTCATTCCTTTGGGCTAAAAGGCCCATAGGAATCAATGGGAATTGCGAATTCGCAATTGCAAAATCGCAATTCATGAATGCATTTCAAGGGTGGAGAGGGGGGTCCAATGACCCCCCCGTGCACCCATGAAATGTACTTTTCAGTACAAGTTACATACACACATGTCCTTAGGACATGTGTGTCTGTAATTGCACAGTTTAAAAAATGCAATTTTATGCATATTTAAACCATTTCGCAAATTACCACGAGGTTCAACCTCGTGGTAATTTGCACTTCCAGTTTGAAATATCGCAATTTTTTAAACAATGATGCATTGCTTTTAAGGAATCGCAAATTTGCGATTCCTTAAGAGCAATCGCATTTTTGGAATTCGCTAAAAATAGCGATTTTTCCAAAAATGCATGATGCATACTAAAAAGGTATTTAGGAATCGCAAACGGACGATTTTACCGAATCGCGCCGTTTGTGATTCCTAAATAGCTTGATGCATGTGCCCATAGGTCCTTATAGCTGTTCTGTATTTCCTGAAACATTTAAGGGTCAGTTTATTACATTTTAACAAGTGGACACTGCTTCAAATGCTAATGCAATGAAGCCAATGATTGTTTTTTTAACCTAGGGCTTTATTTATTATACCCCCTGTGAGATATTGATATCACACATAAACAGGTGCACACACAGGCAGACACAAAAAACATGAAGATATACTTAAGCACACTTAAATCGAAATGCTGTAGGACCAGAGCAATGTTACCAAAATATTTCAGAAATATTGTGGGGCATATCAACAAGAGGCAGGGAGAATTATCGCTGACCGCGCTTAGCGCTTTTTTTTTATCGCCGCCTGTCGCTGGAACGTATCGCCAACCCAGCGCTGCATTAGCAATGCTCAGTGCATTGGCGAAAAGAATTCCAGTGAAGGCATGAAAAAGGGCGAACATTGCTGGAAATCCAGCGATGTTCACCTAAAAACGGCGAAAACTTTGCTCAAGTCTAGATTTTAGCAGATGTTCAAATCCAGCGTTAATGAGCAGTTAGCGCTATTTTGTGTATCGCTACGGCGTCCGGGGCATTGTTGCAAATATAGCGAAGCCCGGTTAGCGATATTCTCCTGCACAGTTTTGTCAGGCACGCCTCCTTTTGCTTTTCATTCACGTTGCGATGCTGGGCGTATAGAAAACGGGCACTGAGGCATGGAATCACACGCTAGCGTGTCTTTGATGATAATGCGATAAAAGTATTGCTGCTTTTCACTCGAAAACGGACGCTAAAGCGGCGATAATTTTAACACGGCCCCTTGATAATATGCCCCTGTGTTCTTCATAAAAATACCATGCCATGGAAGCTATAAATAAAATGCATACATGCAACAGGCTCTATTTATCTGGTGACCTGCTACTTTAAGGTGCAACAGGCTCCAATGGAATAATAGACACAAGGCAAAAACACTGGATGTTGTCGGTAGGCCTGAAGTTGAACTCAAACATTGGGTTATGTCCAGTCCATGTTGGATGACTATGGTAAATGCACTTCTGTTTTCTTTCAAATCAGCTAAAAAACTCATCATCATAAAGCCTGTTTAAATCACTATTAACCCATGAGCATTTGTGCACAGAATGATGTACTCAAAGCTGACAAATAAATAAGAAGACATGAGTTTGAGGTAAGCATAATTGGCTAAACTATATAAATCTGATATCAGATCAATGGCACTTGTAAAGCATGCGGCTACTCATAGAGGGCCCGATCCACAGAACTAACTTAAGACAAAATCCTAAACGTACTACTATTTTGGTATTCACAGAAGGCACTTACTCATTTTGGTATCCACAGAAGGCACTTACTCATTTTGGTAATCACAGAAGTTAGGAGTCCTAACTTTAGGACTCCTAAATGCCTTCTGTTAATACCGAAAGTCTTAAAGTTAGTATCTTTCTCAGTTTTTGAGTAGGAAAGTTAGGACTCCTAACTTTACTACTCCTAAACTAAGAAAAATCCTTACTTTAAGACTTTCAGTATTCACAGAAGGCATTTAGGAGTCCTAAAGTTAGGACTCCTAACTTCAGTGAATACCGAAATGAGTAAGCGCCTTCTGTGAATACCAAAATGAGTAAGTGCTTTCTGTGACTACCAAAATGGTAGTAAATTTAGGATTTTGTCTTACGTTAGTTATGTGAATCGGGCCCAGCGTGTCCCGGTGATATTAGTAGTATGGGACAAGGTTCTGCAATTGTTGGGTTGGTGTGAGGTGTTAACAAAAGAAACCCCGCTCTGGGACGCTCAGTGATTGGCCGAAACACACTGAATAACCGGCTTTGGCAGGTGGGACCGAATAGATATCAGCAAACTTTCAGTCCCTCATCGAAGAATATGAAATGCCGACAGGGGAGGTTTTCGGTTCAGTGAGACTTAGGCTTGCCATTCACAAAGGTATCCGTAAAGACACCAAAACAGAGGAATACAATCTGCTGGATGATTGAATATTGCCTCAACGCTTGGAACATAAAGCAATCTCCCTGATATACAAAAATTAATCAAAAGCATCCGACATACTGTATCTGGGCTAAGGAGGTCTAGGGGTGGAATGTTGTGGACCTAACAGACAGTGGCGGCTGGTGACATTTGAAAGTGGTAGGGCGACGCACACCTATTGCACCCTTCCATAGCCTGACAGTGTCTGTTCATGCTTGAGGCACGGATGGCACTCAGTGTGACCATGCACGGAACAGACACCCGTCGAATGCACACTGAACGCTGACGGATGAGAATTGGACCGAAGCAGTCCAATATCTCAGGGAGGTGGTGATGTCAATGTCAATTGTACTTATAAAGCGCAAACAATCATCCTAAATAGGATATCACGGCGCTATCATGACAGTAGTGAGTGGTTGACTGATAACAGGGTCATGATTATAATTTAATCAGGTTTAGGGAAAAGAAATGTTTTTAATTGCTTCCTAAAGGACAAGTAACAGTCTGTTAATCTAAGTTCCATAGGCAACTCATTCCAGCGGTTTGCCGCCAGGTGGGAGAACGCCCGTCCACCCATCCTAGCTGTTTTCACACAAGTATTTCTTGCTCTAGCTGCCGTACGGGAGCGCAAGTTCCTGGAAGGGGCATAAAATCTGATTTTGTTTTTTAGGATACGAGGACCCGTATTGTGCAGTGCTCTATGCGTTATGCACAGTAGCTTAAAAGTGGCTCTCTGCCTCATTGGTAACCAATGAAGCTCTCGCAGGCAGCTTTTGGCTGGGTCGTACTTTTTTTAATTGCAGATTGCCTTCGCCGCAGCGTTCTGTACGACTTGTAGTTTGGAAAAAAGATAGTCAGCCATTCCCACGAACAGAGAGTTTCCATAATCCAGCCTGCTCATTAATAAGGACTGGACCAGTATTTTTCTACATTCAATAGGGATCCATGGGAAAACTCGCCGGAGCATCTTGAGTAGCGCAAAGCCTTTGCCACAGATTGTAGATACATGAGTTTTCATGCTCAAGGTGTTATCTAAAGTCATGCCTAGATTTTTGGCCGTTGTTGCTGGACTGGGAGCGGTGCCCAGAGTTGTGGGCCACCAGCTGCTGTCCCATAGCTGTATATGTCTACCAAACAACAGTACTTCAGATGTATCTGCGTTTAGCTTAAGGCAATGGTTGTGCATCCAGTTGGCTAGTTCAGTTAAACAGTTCAATAACCTGTCCTTAGGGTCATCTTCTTCATCCAATGTAATCATCAGCTGGGTGTCGTCTGCATAAGAACAGATCTCGACACCCCACTTTCTCCCTATTTCGGCTAGTGATGAGACAAACACATTAAATAGGGTTGGACTCAATGAGGCCCCTTGTGGGACCCCATACTTGATATTCCGGGGAGGGGAAAAAAAATCACCCATCCGTACTGACTGTGTTCTGTCGTGCAGAAAGGACTGCAGCCACCCTAATGCATTTTCCCACATACCCTTAGCTGCAAAGATTTCCAGGAGTCGGTAGTGTGGAACGGTATCAAATGCTGCAGAGAGGTCCAATAAAATCAGGGCTACTGTTTTTCCCTGATCTACCTTGGTTCTAATGTTGTCCATCACTGCTAAGAGTGTTGTCTCTGTACAGTTATTAGCCTGGAACCCTGTTTGGGAAATATCCAATAAATCGTTGGTTTCTAAGAAATTGGATAGCTGCCTGTTGACTAATTTCTCCATCACTTTAGACAAATATGGGAGTTGAGAAATAGGCCGGCAGTTGCCGGATTGTTAATATCAGACCCTGCTTTTTATAGTAAGGTAGTGACTATGGCGCTTTTCCAAGTCTTCGAGAATTCAGCAGAATTCAGCAAGAGATTAAAAACTTTGGTTACAGCCGGGCAAATTATTGGTGTTAACTGTGAGAAAATATGGTGCGGGCATGGGTCCAATGGAGAGCCTGATTTTACTTCCAACATAGCATTGCCCACCTCCTCCTCTGAGAATGGGCCGAATCTAGGACAGCTAGCCTGACCTAGGGATGATACACAGGGTTTTAGTTGTTTAAATTCAGTGTTGGAAAAAGAGGCATAGATCATATCTATTTTTTCGCAGAAGTATTCATTAATTTTGTTACAGCCTTCTTGCGAGGGAATAAGATCCAGTGAGAGACTAGCAGGGCTACATAGCTCTTTGACTATTTTAAATAGTTCTTTCGATGAGTTTTTGCTTTCTGTTATCCTCCGTGAGAAGTATTCTTTCTTTGCTTTCCTGATAGCTTAATTGTAAAGCGCAAGTTTTCTTTTGTATATGGCTCTCGTTTCTTGGGTTTTATTAAGTCTCTATTTATGTTCACAAGATGTACATTTCCTTTTTAAAGATTTTAATTCAGGTCCATACCACTTCTCTGAGATTGTGCCTCTACGTTTGTGTTTAGAATGTGGGGCTGAACAATGTTCCAGTACGCTCCTGATGTTATTCTGGAGCTGTTCTATTTTGTCATTAATGTTAGTTTTTCCTGTGAATACATATGTAAAATATTGCTGGAATTTTTCTTCAGAATTTTTTTTCCAGCTCCTTGTTGATGCTGCTGCTAAAGCCAAAGGTTTGGAATGTTTAGTAAGTACATTGATAGTAAACACGATCATAGAATGGTCAGTCCATATAATTGGTTTAATCTCATTAATGTCAATGGTTCCTATATTAGAAAACAAGAGATCTAAATTGTGTCCTGCCCTATGTGTTGGCTGATTAATTCTCTGTGTCAGCTGTAGAATTTCCATGTCCTCCACTAGCTGTTTAGTTAAAGGGTTGTTACTACTATCAAAGTGTACATTGAAGTCCCCTATCAGCAAAATATTCTTGTTTTTAAGACAGACCGGCAAGATTTCAGTAAATAGTTGGGCGCTAAAGTCTAATGTGCTGGCTGGGGGGGTTATAAACTATCACTCCACCAAATAGAATGTTGGTGTTTATGGATACTGAGAACGCCATTGCTTCATGGCTGTTGGCCTGTGTGATCGCTTCTTGTCTACAGGTGAAGGATTCCCTAAATAGCAAAGCTACCCCTCCGCCTCTTTTCTTCACTCTATTCAAGTTAAGTATTTTCTACTCCGCTGGAAGGGCTGTCGCGATATCTGGGGTACTGTGGGTATCAAGCCAGCTCTCAGTTATGAAAGCCAAATCAGGTTTGAGGTCGGTCAATATGTCCCATAGCTCCGTCGCGTGTTTGGTTAGGGATCTAGCATTGAGGTAAATGCATTTAAGGGCCAGGTTTGGGGTATCTATCAGACTGACTTCTGCCCCTGTCCCTTCTGTCTCTGTGTCCCTGTGTGATCAGTGCAGGGCTTAGTTTAATACAACTTCAGGTACCTTGTAGAGTTTACTATACAAGGGACCTGATGACGAAAATGTGGTGATCCAATAGTCAGGATTGCACACGACATGAGACTGCCAGGAGGTTCAGTACCAGTGGGCTGAGGTGATGCTATGTCTACATACTGTTACAGCATTAACAGTGGCTCTAGATCGAAAACTGGGCATTCTTGGAGTATAGTGATGACAGGATGGCACCAGGTATCAAAATATTTTTTTTTTAAATGGCATGATGGTGGCCCATGCAACATATCATAATTATGGGTTTTACCTATGCGTGTCTTGCTTGACCAATGGCCTAGGGGTATGGGTGGGTAAATGAGCACCGAAAAATGTGTCTACCAGGGACGTGGCTGTCAAGAAAGTTTGAGAAGATAAATGGGCTCCCAGTGGAGATTCAGGGGCTAGAAGTTCATCTTCCCTTTCTGTCAGGATATTCAAAACCTGGGTCAAAACACATGTAGCACCGATAAATGTGATTGTCTAGTTTATATGATTGTACTATTATGCATATGCTTAGTGTGACTGTGACTTGCTGACCGCGTGAACTTTGCCCGAGCAATGAATTACACAAATGTCTTTCTAACTGTACTGTTGGAGTTCAGACTGACAATAAACAGGATATAACGAGTTTCTTGAAGGGCAACCCATCCTTCTTGGCTTGCATGGGTTCAAGCAGTGTGGTCCAGAGATGATAGGTATAGAAACAAGAGCGATTTGCCACCTGGACAGGACAGTTGTACCTAGGCCACTGGCAAGCACTGTTTGTTATGTGATCAAAAGGGTTCCTCGGTGTGAATGCATTTTCAAAATGAACTACAGAAGGAGTTAAAGGCAAGCTGACAATGTCAAGCAGAGTCTTTAGGATAAGAGTAAAAGGCTTGAATGTAGAAGTGGGGGTCATTATATCCTCCTTGGCAGGTGCAAACTCAATCTCATTCTCAGGGCACTGGAGTTCTGAAGAACCAACTGTTTTAGAAGTGCTTGTTAAAGAGCCAAAAATGAGATGCTGCAAACGATTTTTGATTAAATAATCAGTCTATCAATGGCAGCTGCTTGTGCCTAATGTTTAAGTGTGAGTTGTCTTACGTCTCAACATATGACTAAAAATGTCTCTCATTTAATGCATAGACGTAAAGCAGAACACATCCGAAAGTGATCAAAAATTGCCTGTTTCTGTTCCCAACTTGTTATGTATAAAGTTCATGCATAAGTCAGAGAAATTCAGAATATTCATTTTTAAACTTGAGATGCCTCAGAAGCAAAAAAAACAGGCGCCTGGCTCTGGCAGAGCCAAGAGTTGCTGTTCAGGTTGCAGCTCTTAGACCTTGATCAATGGAATGCATCGACTAATTCCATCAGCTCATGCCATTCCCAATAGTTGAGTGGCATATTTTTTTTAACTACTGGTTTATAGGCTTCTTGACATGATTAGAATCTAAGGAAGGGTAACCTCTGAGGTGGCAGAGTCAATTTCTTTGTTCATGGGTCAATTTGTCTCTCTTGATGGCTTCGTTGTTAGGATGTTTGTATTCCTTTAAGCCTAGAACACTGAAGTTGAATGAGCATGCTTTGCTATATTTGACCGCATATCCCAAAGCCCTTTCGCAGCACTTGGGTTCATCTTAGGGTACTGCCTTCGGTGTTATTTGGGGTAGCTGTGAAAAGATTTACTTTGTGGGGCACCCAGTTCAGTCTTTCTTTCAATAGAATAGCAAATCAATGCACTCTCAGAGGTAATGAAATACATTTTGGCTTTATTATGGATGGCATGTAAAGCAAAATCCCTCCTCCAAAGTGGCAGGTAAAATGATGGATTGTTCCTGTCTCCCCTGAAAATTTCTCTAAGGCCCTGATTATGGGTTTAGACGTTCTTTATTGCAGATGATAAATAACGATAACATGGCGTATGTTATTTATTGAGTCTGGTCAATAACACCTATTATGAGTTTGTGGGGAATAACATGCAGATTTGGGTGTTTATTGCACCTAAATTTGCCTGGGATGGTAAATACCGAACAATTTCCCCTGTTAAATTTCGTCAGGTTTAAACTGCCCAAATCTACCAGCAGCTGAGGTATTTAACGCATCTAATAATTATCGGTTGCGTTAAAACAAGCCAAACTCGTAATTCCGACACGAACAGGTCAGAATCGATCAGCCCACTCACATTCAGGGCCTTAGTGTACTAAATGACATTTTATTGGGCTTTTCTGATTCTTCCATGAGAGTTGAAGACAGTGAAGAAATAGTCAATAGGGAAGGGGGGCGGGTTTCCTCTTTGGTTGCACCAACCTGTGGAGTGCACAATTTCCAGCTTCCTCGTGGTAGACACCTGTTAGATATGGGGGTCTCTAGTTGGCCGAGGTAGGTACCAATGTCCAAATAGGGACCCTTGCTTCTAGTCAGGTTAAGGGGATACACTCTTTAGCTAACCCCTGCTAACCCCTTGCTAGCTTGGCACGAGCAGACAGGCTTATCAAAGGCAATGTGTAAATTATTTGTACACACACTCACAGTAACACCGTGAACACACCAAAAATGGACTCCACACCTGTTTAGAAAAATAAAGTATTTTTATCTAAACTACACAAAACCAAAACGACAAAAATCCTACATACACAGTTCAAAAATAAGGGCCAGATGTAGGTAAAATAGATTTACCAATTTTTAATTACCGAATTTTACCGATTCGGTAATTAAAAATCGGTAAATCTAAGGGGTGGATATGTAGGTATTCCAGATGTGCTGGAATACCGACTCGGAAGAATTCGGTATTTACCGATTCGGTAAATACCGAATCGGTAATGCCCATTCATTCCTATGGGCTTTGAAGCCCATAGGAATGAATGGGCATTACCGAATCGGTATTTACCGAATCGGTAAATACCGATTTTCACAAGGGTGCAGGGGGTGTCACTTTGACACCCTCTGGCACCCCCAAAACAGGCTCGGGTGCCATGTGGCAGGCATACATGCCCTAAGGGCAGGTCTGCCTGTCACATGGCATAGGTGTGCATGCACACATGTGCATGCACACCGGAATCGGTATTTTACCATCAAATTGGATTTGATGGTAAAATACCGATTCGGTAAGGCCTCTGGGACTCTGAAGAGTCCCACCTACATCTGGGTGCCACAGAATCGGTAAAATTACCGATTTTTTATTTTACCGAATCGGTAAAATTACCGATTCGGTAATTTTACCGATTCCGTAAAATAATGCCCCCTACATACCTGTCACCCATTTACCGATCGGTAACGGCCAAAATCGGCCGTTACTGCTCGGTAAATTGCCTCAAACGGCCACCTACATCTGGCCCTAAGTCTTTAAAATAGTTCTGGGGTTTACGTTAAAATAATCCACAGTTGCGCCATGTTTAGTCCAAAGTACCTGTAGATGCGACTAAAGTTCAGAGTGGAAGCTGCAGCATTGAAAAACAAGTGATGCGTCACTCCTGAGACCATGGGGAGGCAATGTGACAGCGCCGCTGCACACAGCAGACGTGTTGCGACAAATTCGGTCTGTATGGGGAGAGGGATGCAATACCTTGTATGGATTCCGGCGCGCAGGTTCGGTAGGAAGCGTCTCGCACAGGCACGATGCGACAATCTTCGGTACTGCGGCGATCTCCGGTGCGGCGACGATGCGCGGCGCAGCATTAATCTTCTCCTCTCGCAGCCCTTCGATGTGTTGGTGCTGCGACAATGTTCGCAGCGATGTGATGAGGTCCGGAAGCAAATGTGTGACAATCTCACCTAGCGATGACAGGCTCTGCGACGATACTCGCAGCGACAAGAATCTTCCCGCACCGGGGCGATGTGCTCCGCAAACGAACGATGCGTCGGTTCTTGCAGCGGCAATAGGCGCTGCAACGATCTTCGCGGCATCGGGAATTCTCTTGCACTGTCAACATTGAGCTCCGCAAGCGAGTGATGCATGAAAATTGCAGATCTTCTTCTTTTCTTCTCGTCCAGCTTCCCAAACAGCAGGCAACAACTTCCAGAGACCCCACAATTGGATCAAGCACTCTAGGAAGGGAAGAACTCACTCAGCAGAATTCAGGGGGGAAGCTGGGGGTGAAGTCCGTTTGTTCCTGGGACTTCTAAACAGGAGGCCAGCTCTCCTCAGGCCCTTGGAGATCTCTTCAAGCAAGGGGACACAGCAAAGTCCTTCCACTCTTTGTGGCAGCAAAGCAACTGCCGGTCAGCCCACAAACACACAGCAGGACAGTCCTTCCTCTTCAGTCTTCCAGCTTTCTCCTTGACATAGATTCCTTCTTGATTCCAGGATGATCTAATTTTATGAAGTCTGGGTAGCCCTTTTTATACCAATATCCTCTTTGTTCTCTGAGGGCAGAGAGGCCTTGGCTTAGTCAGAACCAGTTCTGGTCAGTCCTGGAGCACTTTGTTTACTTGACTTCTTCTTTCCTTTGAGAGAAAGGGCCAGGGTCGCCAGCCGCCCAGCAGGAGGTGGAGCCAGCATTGTGGAAGGCAGGCACAGCCCTATTCAGGCCCAGGTGTTATTCCCTCCCACCACTCAAGATGCAGATGGAGCTATTAAGCCTAGGGATGACTCACTCAGCCTCTGGGAGCCACCCCAGCCCCAGTTACTCACAAACCAGACTGTCAATTCACAACCAGGCCAAGGCACACAGAAAGGTCGGACAAGAAAACAGCCACTTTCTAAAAGTGCTGTTCTCAAACACAGGTTTTAAAAACCATCCTTCCTAAATTGTATTTATTTATTTTATTTTAAAGGTTTTGTATAGCAAGACCAAGACCCTTGCGGGTATCAGAGTGCGTCACAAGTGAGGTAGTTAGACAAAAGAAGGACTCCGAAATAATGTTCACGTGAATTTCGTCATGAGAAGAGATTTAACTTCTTTTTTGAAGGATGCAGATGATGGGTTGAGTCTGGTTTCTGGGGGTAGTGCATTCCAAATCCTTGGAGCAATTCCAGAGAAGGCACTATTATATGTTTTCTTCTTAGCAAATCTTTGAGGCTTCAAAAGAAGGTTGGTGGTGCTCCTAGAGGATCTGTTTCCACACAAGAGCCCCAGTTTCCGGGCCAGGTAACTCGGGGTGCTGTGATGTAGGGCTTTGTGTGTCTTGCAAGCGATTTTTAGTTGGATTCTTGCTTCGAAGGGTAGCCAGTTGAGCGTTTTGAAGTCGGGGGAAATGTGGCAATGTCTTTTGGAACCTGTGATGAGTCTGACCGCTGAGTTAAGTGATGCACTTAGCGGGGCAGTTGTCGATCCAGGGAGTCCACAAAGTGTTACACTTCCATATTCTAGTCTGGGAAGTACTAGTGCTTGGACCGCCAGTTTGGAGTCATTTGCAGGGATGAAGGGTTTTAGTTTTCTCAGGGTGTGAATCTGAAAGTTTGCTCCTTTTGCTGCAACACTGATATGTTTTTGCATGTTTAGGTTACTGTCTAGAGTTACTCCCAGTGATTTTGCTGAGTCGATTAAAAGAGGTTGGCAATTTAGCACTAAAAGTTGTTTAAGCCATTCTTGAATGGTGTCTGTTTGGTTAGGTGGGGCGATTCGTAGGAATTCGGTTTTAAGGGAATTTAGTTTGAGGTGGTTATCAGTCAATCAAGACTGAGTTTTTTGTAGAGTTGAATCGAGAGCCTTGATGTCGCCCGGTGAGTTTATCTTTAGATAAAGTTGCGTGTCATCTGCGTACATGTGAAAGTGGATATTAGAAGAATTGAGGATTTCAGTAAGAGCTTCCATGAATAAGTTGAACAATGTAGGTGAAAGGGAGGAGCCCTGTGGGACTCTTAATGTGACTGGGACGGTCCTGGACAAGGATTGGTTGACCTTGAACCTTTGGGATCTATTACTGAGGAAAGAGGTGAACCAATTTAGAACTGACCCTGATAAGCCCATTCTATGTTGGAGGAGGTCAAGAAGATTTTTATGTTTGACGGTGTCGAAAGCTGACGATAAGTCAAGTAAAATAAGTAGGCAGGCTTCGTTCTGATCTAGTATTTTTAATGCGTCATCTACTATGTGGGTCATGGCCGACTCCGTACTATTTCCTGCCCGGGAGCCAGATTGAAATTTATTGAGCAGGTGGAAGTTGGTGATGTGGTTGTCTAGCTGGGTGAGAACACATTTTTCAAGGAGTTTCGCCAGAGTTGGGATGTTGGAAATTGGTCTGTAGATATTCTGGTCTGTGAGGTCCGCAGTTGTTTTTTTCAGGATGGGGGAAACTTGTCCCGATTTGAGAATGTCTGGAATAATTCCTTGGACTAAGGAAGCATTGATGATCTTTGTCCACAGTGGCACTAGCAGTGGTATGAGATCTTTGAAGAAGTTAGCAGGGAGGGGGTCAGAGAAGTGGCAGGGGGTTCAGGGATGTGAGTGCTTTTAGGATTGTTTCTTCGATGTAGGTTGTAAAGGAGGCCCAGGAGGCGTTGTTTTTGAGGGCAAGCTTGGTTGTGCAGTTGCTTGGGGTTCCTGGCGTGTGAGAAGGGGTGATCTTCTGCATGTCAATCTGAGTTAGTGAGGCCTTAAGTAGATCTGATTTCAGGAGTTCCGTCTTTCTCGTGAAGAAGAAAGAAAATTCTTCGCAGCTGGGTGAGGAGGATTGACCATCTTGGGGAGGGTGAGCTATGCCATGAGATTAAGTTTTAACTAGAGCTTCTTGGGTCGGTTCTTGGCTTGATCTAGCTGATTTTTAAAAAAGTTTACTTTTGAGTGTCTGGTCTTTCTACAGTATGTGTTTCTGGAGGATCTTAGCAGTTTAAGGTGGTCGATAGAAGGTGCTGACCTCCATCTCCGTTCAACTAATCTTAAGGCTTGTCTCTCCTCATTGAGTCTGCCGTCATACCAAGGTTTAGAGTCTTTTGTAGAGAGTCTCTTCAGTTGAAGAGGTGCGGTAGTATCTAAGATCGTAGTTATGGAGTTAAAGTAGTGCTGTGTCAAAGCTTGAACCTCCGTTAGGTCTTCCGGGGGATGCAGGAGGCTGACATTGGTGGATGAGGGTAAATCTGTAAGGTGGCTTGTTAGGTTTCTCTTCCATATTCTGGGTCTTGTTGGTTGTGTTGGGCGTAATTTGACTGGTACCTTGATGGAGAAGGTGATGGAGTGATGATCAGACCAATCACAGGGGAGTATTGGGTTAAGCTGAATGGCCTCTGGGTTGGCAATGACCAGGTCGAGGGTTGAGCCTTTGACATGTGTGGGGCTATTGCAATTTTTGGTTTAAGGCCCAGGCCTGACAGGAATGTTTTGAGGCTATTAACTGATGGGTCTTTAGGGTCGTTCCAGTGGAGATTGAAATCACCGGGGAATATGTGGGTATTTCGATGATCCGTATGTGTGGTCAGAATATCCATGAATTGCTCGATAAAGGTGAAGTTATTGCAGGTGGTAAAAAGTATGCAGTGAACAAATTGGTATGTTATTACTAGAGATATCTAAGCAAAGATATTCACATGAGGAAAGATCCAGTGAGGGTGAGCGGTTCACTGCGAGGTTGTTCCGCAAGATGCAAGCAATACCACCACCTGGTCTAAGTGGTCTGTCTAGTTTAGTGATGTCATAATTAAGGGGGGACCAGTATGTCAAGGATCGGATTGGATGATTCATTTAGCCATGTTTCGGTAAGGATTAAGAGGTCAGGATCGTGAGTGAGTATAGGGTCAGCAATGTCCACTGTATGTGCTGAGGCTGATCTGCAGTTTAGTAGAATGCATTTGAGACACTGCTTGGAGGTAGTTGGAGGTTCCAGTGTTAATGGAACTTGCGTAAGATTCTCCAGGATTATACCTCTGGTGTTGTGATTTGGGGGGTCTATGTGTACTGAGATATATTGTTTACGTTAGAGAGGGTTGTTTTGGCTTGTTCGGGACAACTGTGTACTGGTTAGGTTGAGGGGGTGGATTGTAAGAGAGAAGGAGGGAGTGTATATCCGTGTCAGATAGGTTCCTGCGAATCGGACGTGATGTGGAATCGCAGTTAGGAACTGTTCTCCATCTTGGTGGGGGCTGATTAAGGGAAAGACATTGCGACTGGTGCTGGGGTGTGGGCAGTTGCTGTGGGGGGTCCTGCTTTTATCATCATATGTCGTCTGATCGTGGGTTGCAGCCTAAACAGGTTCCATAGCTTGTGGAGGTCATCTGTATGTATTGTAATGAAAGTAGGATTTCATCGAACCTAGGGTCAGGAGTGGGCGGATTGGTCATTGTGTTGTCTGTGCGAGTGGGGGGTTTAAGATATGGATAGGAGGGTAGCAGTTGTTGTCAGCATCTGCGTGGTGGGAACTACCAGTTGGGTTGTCTGGAGATAGGGATGAAGACTGAGGGGTAGAGGTGTGTATCAGAGGGTGTGCATTGAGGATATGGGCATGAGTTCAGGGATACCAGACTTTTGTTTTCTCTCTCGCTCCTATGGGAAGATATGCAGGTAAACATTATACACAGCATTCCCCATTATAGCCTATGGGCAAGATAGCCTTTCAATAGTGAAAAACGAAAATGCTGTAATTCACTACCAGAGCACGTCACACACACTAGTACCTGCTCTACCTTTCACCTACACTGCACCGTGCCCAGGGGGGTACCTAGGACCTTCCATAGGGTTGTCAATGTGTAGAGAAAGGGAAGGGTTAGGCCTGGCCAGTGTGGACACTGATCAGGTCAGCATGGCAGTTAGCAACTGCACACAGGCACTGCGGTGGCAGGCCTGAGACACCATTATAGGGCTACTCCTGTGGGTGGCACAATCAGGGCTGCAGGCCCACTAGAATCATTTGAATCACCACCTCTGGCACACTCAGTGCACTTTACTAGGGACTTCCTGGTAAAACAAATATACCAATCATGGACAAAAAATCACAATAACAATTTATACAGAGAGCATATGCACTTTAGCACTGATCAGCAGTGGCAAAGTGCCCAGAGTCTTATTGCCAACAACCACAGGTCAGAAAAAAACAAGGGAGGAAGAAGCAAAAAGTTTGGGGATTACCCTGAAAAAAGGGCCATTTCCAACAACACCCAATAGTTATCAAGCAATAGATGGCTCACTTGCTCTAGGCACCCTAAGCAGCGTTAAGCAGCAACACATCCTCTTTCTCATTCAAACTTGAGCGTGATGAGGGGACTCCGGTTACTTCTGGTAAGCCTTGCTGCAATAATCTTCTATGTTTCCCACATCTCTTTATAATTTTATTCTATATCATCCATTGACTGGGACAATGGCAAGATTCTTAGGCAATAGGAGTGCCCCTTGCTACAGCTCTGGTTGTAGGTCATAGGTTGTGGATCGTAGAGAGTTATTGGTACATCCTGGTCTCAGTCCAACACCAGTTTTCCAAAAATTATTCATAAGGTATAAGATTGCAACACTTCTGCTCCAGTGAAGGTCTGATTTTGGCCTGAAATTCATACTAAAATGAAGCAGCATTAATACAAACATAAAAGGCCTATCGAGCGCAAACAGTAATTGATGACATCCTCCTCAGGACGGAAGACTAGTTCAAATTTGAAAACCTGAGAGTACACTGGAGACTAGACAGCCATCACAACTCCCTCATATTGAACGTCATAGGAAATATAACTAGCGAGCAAAGAGAAATACAAGAATTCGATAACTCCTGGGAATTAGACGGACAACTGAGGGTCAGTTGATACCAACACCTACAAACCAAGCTAAATGGATGGCTAGTTGACCCATAGACCATCAAACTAGCCATGAATCTAAAAGACAATCCTGACCAACAATTAAACAGGCTGTTGTGCTACCAATACCTTCTGACATCCTAATTGCTTTCGTTTCAAGGTCCGCGGGGAAAAAAAATAAAAAATCAAACCCAAGAGCCACAAAGAAATGAAAAATGGTTTGATGAACAGAGTAAATCTCTCAAAGACCGATTGAAATTCCTAGTAGTTCAGCCCCAGAAAAGATTAGGAAAGTAAAAATGTGCTTTAAATCACTAATCAGAAAAATAAAAAGCAGCTTTTCAAAATAAATCGCTTGCGCTAGAAAAGTTTCGAAACGGGGTTTGATTGAGTTCAGGAATAGGCCTTGAGGATTCTATGTGTATAAAGAGTACATGAAAGATACCCCCAACAACCATAAATTCGAATCAATTTTTCAATACACTGCATACTTATTCCAGGTATATATAAGCAATGACTCAATATAACTTCGTGATACTTAGTCTCCTAAAGGACCTTCTGAGGTTTTATTTTCCTAAATTTAAAGTGCAGAGCAAGGTGCTGGATGAAGCAAAACTCCATGCATCACCATTAAAAAGATATATGACTCCTATCTTTACAATTATTTCATTATTATTGGAGTCTATATAAGTCTGGTGTTGACGGCATTTCTACATCTATAACTGTGAGGTCATCATGAGAATGGGTAAATCCTATAGACGGGAGCCTGGTGACATGCCAGAACTCCGTCTAAAATAGCTACCTCATTGCTGCAGCCATATTGGCTTTTGCCACAGCCCTAATTCGAGCGACATGCAGAGATTGTAAAGTTGCTTTCCGGCATGCCCGTCCAGCAACAGAGTAGCTTCACACATGAGCTCCCCTGGTTGCCTGGATTTTTGCCGGCTCCTGGTCTCCCATTTCCCCATTGTAACTCGCCAGCACGGCCCAATTAATTTGGATCTCGACCTCGAGGGAATTTCAAATGAATTTACTTCATGTGGACTTGCTAGCGGTTGTTGCAGTCTATCTAAGCTGGCTGGCTGGCCATGTGGATCCAGATTCAGTCTTTTACTTACCAGGTGAAATTAATAGATCCCCCAAAGTGCTGATCTGTCCACCCTGACTCCATTCACCATTCATTGATGGACTGACACACTTGGGGCCATATCACAAAAAGTACCCGTTTTGCGTCCTCCTGGTGCACTTTGATATTACGGAAGGGGCCGCAGACTCTTGTGCAGCCCCTTCCGTAATATTGATAGCGCTGATGCACATAAAGCGCCAATGCTATCTTCAGGAGGTGTTCACTCATTTGTATGGAGGCGTGCCCCATGCAAATGAGGGAATCCCTTTGCCTCTGTCCCCACGCCGTATTACAGACGCTCTCAGGGGGCACCACCAAGAATGTGGTGCACTGTGAGTGCGCTCCCTGAGAGCAGCCCTATGGCAGGGGAGAAAAAGGTCCCATGGAGCTCCAGACAACCCCTTGCAGGCAGGTGCAGTCACTGTCTGCAAGCAGTATGGTAGAGAGTAAACGCTCTCCATCGAGTGAACATTGTTAACAGTACCCACTTTTTGACTTATATCCACTTCATTTCTCAGTGTGGTTCAGTTACCGACAAGGGTTTGTTAAAGGTAAAGACTGTCCATAATAGGGCATTAGTTATGTAACAGGCCTTCAGTATCTGGAGGAATTTGGTTTTCCCTGAACAGTTGTATACAGATTGAACATCGTGTACAGGATGGGTTACCCTTTCGTCTGTGGTTCATAGTCAACATGAACTCAGCTACCCATGAAGTACATCATAACAAAAGCTTGCACATAACAAAAGCTTGCTCTAACTATGGGGGTTGTTCATGGTAGAAGTAATGATGCTTCATATTATTCTGAGCTATTTTGCACTTAAGTTTATAGCTCTAATGCTATATCCATTAATAGAGCAATGCGTACAAAAGATCCTTCAATGATGTCATCAGTGGTGTCATCAGTGATGTAATCAATGATATCATTCGAGATGCCATCAGAAATGTCATAATTCATGTCTTAGAACATGTTATGAGTAATGTAATATGTGAGGTCATAAGCAGTACATGGCAGTTGGGCAAGTTATAGTTAGCTCTGCATACTACCTGGCGAATTTCTGTGTTTTTTTAATTTCAAAACATTAATGTTATCACTGACATATTGACCTATCTATGATGTTAAATTGACCTTTGGGCTTTTCAGTTAATTTCTATGTCTTTTTTTTTTAACATAAACAGATCTTTTTAGCATACCTAACTTTAACTTGACTTTAACATTTGTTATTTCTACTAAATTTCCAGTTTTTTTTAAGGGTAAACAATATTTTAGTTCCATACGTAAAGCCAACCACCCACAGTGCATGGCCTTGTCCTCAAGCCTTATTAGACACTAGGGACTCCATTCCCAAAGCCCAAAGGGCTTATCTATCAAAAACATGATCTGTCCCAGTTATATCAAACCAGTTAAGACGACGACCAGCACATGGCTGCCTGTGAAAACGGATGGCTTTTATACATGTGGCACTTGTTCCATTTGTGAATATGGTCTGAACAAAATTAGGACCTTTAGTTATAATGGATTTAAGGAATACACCATAAGGGGATTGATCAACTGTAACACCACATATGTGGTGTATGCCCTCATCTGTCACTGTAAAATGATATATGTGGGCAGTAGCACCAGAAATCTCAAAAAGCGAATTCAGGAACATGTTCGTGATATAAAAAATCTGGATATTCGTAGTCCTGTGGCAAAACATATTTCTGAATGTCATCCCGATCACAACGCCATTTCCTTTCATGCCATTGACCATGTGCCCAGTAATGATAGGGGTGGCGATAGATGTCTACTTTTAAGACAAAGGGAATCGCGCTGGATTTGTAGACTGAGAGCGGTTCAACAGGGGATGAATACCAATAATGAGTTTCACTTTTTCCTATAGGGCTCTATAGGAATTAGCCTAAGTATTACCATCTCTGCCCCTCTATTACAATGGTTTGCAGGTTTAATTTTGAAGTGGAACACATATACCACTCTGAGTTTCCTTTATGTATAAAAGCCATTTTCATGAAGTCTCTGTACATTGTTTTTTCATTTGCAAAATTGATCCTATGTATGTGCCTCTTGATATGCTCAAACATCTGTTACCTGAACTCTTTTTACATATGTTCTACAACTCTATTGGGGCATTAATTCCCCTGTTTTAAACACTAGACTGGTATGAAATTTAGCCTTTGTTTATATACGAATAACTTAGTACTGTCATGTCCAGTATTATTGTTCTTTCTTTGCTGAACCTGAAATTATGCATTTATCAGTGACTCGAGATATACCAAATTTGTTATCACTTTTTTGTTCTTCCGTATGATTTTTTTAAATCTATGTCATGTTAAGCTGAGTACTTGTTTCCAAAATATTGGGCTATAACAATATGCCTTTGGCCTGAAGAAACATGTATTTGAAATAATTATATGCATGAGATGCATTTATTTGTATCCCTGGTCGTTGTTCCAAACGGCATACATAGACCACTTCAAGATGGTGCCCGTCGGTTCACATATCGCGTTATATGCGCGGATGCATTCTGACCTTAAGCTTTATCACATATCTTTAAAATATGTTTTACGTTTATTGCCTTTTCCAACTGTTTTATTAGGTGTATTTATCACGTTATAATTTTGCGTTTTAAATAACTTGCTCGAAGTCTATAAAATTAGTTTACGCTTATGCCAGTTTGTTATTATAATATCAGGAGCGTTTATCATGTTAAAAACGTATTCTTCTTTCGATATGTTTGAATTCTGTCAATGAATCTCTTCTGAGTAGCCATTGGTGCTGGTTACAGTGGGGTTGACCATTCTAAAATGGCGGCCGTTGTTTGTTTACTTCGTGACGTAATCGGGAGATCTAGATCGGGTCGCCTGTCGTTTTTTAACTTTTCTTTTTAAACCTACTGATGTCTCTTAAAAATCATGCTCAGTTAGAGGATGAAACTTACTTTTACATTTGGAGGGTCCTTAGAATTATGTTTTCTCGGTGAGTACGTGGTCTGATGTTAAGGGCTAAGGATTCGGTTCATCTTTCCTGTTCAAAGATGGCGGCGCTCTTTCTCGTACTTCACTTAGCAATTATTACTATCCAATTGTTAGTAATTGACTCAATTAATCTATCAGGATACCTATATATATTGTGCTTTTGGCGCCTAGATTTCGAACCAGAAGACCACAACTTGATGCTCCTGTATGTTCCAGCCCCTTGGTGAGTCTTGCTTTGCGCACTGACACTAACTCTCCTCTGTTAAATCTTGGGACATTTTCTATATACTTTTTAGCTTGATTCAAGAACCCTTTATGTAACAATTGTGTTTTTGTTGGTCTTAGGGGTGAATTTAAGGTTAGACTGCCTAAACTTATTGATGACATACACATGTTTTCTGTATGTTTATGCAATTGGGTTTTGGTTTATGGACCAGTTTACCCTGCTTCAAGATGGCGGCTCCCTTGTACTGAATCTGGTACATAATTGATTTGCTCCTTTGCTTTAACATTTTGAGGTTTATATTTATCCTTATGAATGCCACTTGTAGGTGTCTGATTGTAACGTTTATCTTTAAGTGAATCTTGGCCAAATTGGGATCAAAATAATATCTGTTGTTTCCACATTATAGATAATTAAAGACCTTTTTTTTCTAATTAAGTGTAACTTTGGTTTGGAACATATAAGGTTTTTTCCTTTTGACAAATCATGTGTCTTGTTAACTTCTGATTAACTGATCAATGACCTAGAACAATCTATTTTTATGCATATGATGTATTGCAACTATAAAATCGATATACTCTTTGCTAAATACCAATATACATATTTTGAAAAAATCTTTCCTTAGACTTTTCTGTGGGCCTGCCTTTGCTTCTTTGTTGACAACGACTGTGACTAGGATCTGTGACCATGCTTACAACTCTCCAGTGAGTACAGACATTACTTTGGTTTTAGTGAACGTCCTGGAGGCTCTTTAGCAATATAGTGTAATGGCATGGTAACCAGTAATGTTTCGGATTATCACAATTGGGCTTTCCTGTTTTTACTAATGTTGAGTGAAATGTTTATAAACATCACTGATATGATAGTTGTGTACAAAATTCAGTGTAGGGAGCACCACTGATATATTCTGTGGGGATTTTTTTAACAGAGCAATAAAAAGAAACTCCATGAAAGCCTGACAAAGACGGATGTGAAACTTGATATCAGACAGTTTGTTTCAAGGTATTTTTTCAAATACATGTGTCTTCCTATAAAATAATATTATTGTTATCTTTAGAGTCACAATCTTAAAACAAATTCTCGTTTTCTCTTGTTCATACCAATTATATATATTGGACTCCAAAGTCAGCTATGGCACTCAATGTCATGTACTATTATTATTATCTTTAGGGTACAATCCTGTAATAAAATCTCGCTCTCACGTGTTCAAACCAACTTTAGATATTGGACTCCAACAATAAGTCAGCTATGGTAATGTCATGTACTGAGACGACAGTAACTTTTTCTGATCATTTTTTTTTTTTGATCATTTTGAAAAACTAACTGTATCCCTGTTTTTCTAGTTTTTCTATTTTCTCTGTTGTGTTTTTAATATGAAATGTAAATGTTTTCCCATGTCTGAAAGTTACCTGTTTTTAAACTAGTGACTGGACCCCCGGACCAATTCTGGTTCTGCTCTTTTCGTCTGGTTTAGGGTGCCTATGTACATACAAATTGTGCAATATAACATTAACTAATTTTTGTAATATATGTTTTTGTATGTGTTTTGTATAGCCCTGAAGAAGTCCGGCAACGGACGAAACGCGTTGGCTATTCGCAACTACCAAAAAAGAAAATAAAGAATAAAAACTGAATAAAAGAAAGAAAATCCAAGTCACAATTTTTGTGTGTCTTATCTGAATATTTGGGAAAACTAATACTCTGTTCATTTGTATGTTTTTAATAACTGTCTTGCAACAATGTATAACTCTTGAAGGGTGCTGTCTAACTCTCAAAACGAGCAATGTGGCTGCCCTTTTTTTCATAATTTATGCATGAAAGGATATTTTTTTACTGATACTGGGTGCTCCCTTGTCTCTGAACAAAACTATATCTTTGAAGAGCTCTAATTAGAGCGAAACACTGTGTAAGGGGTTGCTTTTATTCATTTCAGGTTGGCTTGGTTGGTATTTTGCCAATTCAATGTTGTAATATTGTGCTTTCAGGGATAAATGGCTTTTGTCATTTTACAGCTCGGCAAGTACAGCTCTGTGCTAATCCTATGCTTAAAACCTTTGCTGTAGAAATGGCAAAAGACTTTGTCCATTTCTATCTCGGCATGGATAGCACTGTGATAATCCTATGCTTAAAGACTTTGATAGAAAAGCAGACATTTGAGGTGAGCGGATCTAGAGTGTTGCTGGTGTTGAGAGTGCTCTATACTGGAGCTGCTTTCCACCTAAACTTGAGAACTACCCAGAGTTCTCTGCTTCTTTTTTTCATAATTTATTTATCACTCTATGCCTAAAAGGGTATTTTATTTACTTATACTGGGTGCTCCCTTGTGTCTGGACAAAGCTATAACTCTCTGGCATAATTTATTCATTATTCGTCACTCTATGCCTGAAAGGGTATTACATATATATATATATATATATGTAGGCTTTAATATCACGAGTGCATACTGCATCATCATTGCCAAGCAGGAGCCATTGAAGAAGGGATAGACTCCCGAAATAGGTCTGGCTGTACACGAACAGATGGTGACTGTTCTCTCTGCGTCTCCTGTTGCAGCTGCTCCTTAAAGAAATGGATCCAAATTTTACCATTCTTGTGGCTTCTTCCACTGAGGGCTAAACTCTTTGTTTGAATATTTTGCGGCTGAGCCCAGTCACGGAAGCAAAGCCTGCCGCTTGCTGCGGACCCGTGATTGCGCCCAACGGTGCGATCAGTACCCGGGGGAGTGGTGTCCAGAAGCAGCTGACCACAGACAAGAGGACACCCAGAGCCACATGCTCACCAGCCCACATGGGTTTTAATCGTACTTTTATTAACTGCCACAATGATGAACTCACACGAGGTAAATGGTGTATGCACTACAAGACCCAGAAGGCCATTTCATCTGACCACGCCCTTGAAGGCAGGCTTTAATATCACGAGTGCATACTGCATCATCATTGCCAAGCAGGAGCCATTGAAGAAGGGATAGACTCCCGAAACCGGTCTGGCTGTACACGAACACATGGTGACTGTTCTCTCTGCGTCTCCTGTTGCAGCTGCTCCTTAAAGAAATGGATCCAAATGTTACCATTCTTGTGGCTTCTTCCACTGAGGGCTAAACTCTTTGTTTGAATATTTTGCGGCTGAGCCCAGTCGCGGAAGCAAAGCCTGCCGCTTGCTGCGGACCCGTGATTGCGCCCAACGGTGCGATCAGTACACGGGGGAGTGGTGTCCAGAAGCAGCTGACCACAGACAAGAGGACACCCAGAGCCACATGCTCACCAGCCCACATGGGTTTTAATCGTACTTTTATTAACTGCCACAATGATGAACTCACACGAGGTAAATGGTGTATGCACTACAAGACCCAGAAGGCCATTTCATCTGACCACGCCCTTGAAGGCAGGCTTTAATATCACGAGTGCATACTGCATCATCATTGCCAAGCAGGAGCCATTGAAGAAGGGATAGACTCCCGAAACCGGTCTGGCTGTACACGAACAGATGGTGACTGTTCTCTCTGCGTCTCCTGTTGCAGCTGCTCCTTAAAGAAATGGATCCAAATTTTACCATTCTTGCGGCTTCTTCCACTGAGGGCTAAACTCTTTGTTTGAAAATATATATATATATATATATATATATATATATATATATATATATATATATATATGTATATTTCTATTTTTGAATATGTGTTTCAAGGGTTACATTACAGTGAAAGGAGGTCTGTCACTATGTCACAAGGATGGTGTCATCAGTGATGTCATGAGTGATGTCACTGACCATGTCATGAGTGATGTAATATGTGACGTCACCAGCAGTGCATTGCACGCGCAAGTTATAGTGAGTCCAACTAACTATAACGTGGAATTTCATTGGTTTTATATCAGTAAAATTTCCAGCTAACTATAACTGGTTTTGTCAGTGAATTTAATAGGTTTTTTAAATGCTAATTCCTAACTATAACTGGTGTGAAACCTATGGTTTTTTCAGTGAATTTCAAAGGTTTTTTAAATGCTAATTTCTAACTATAACTGGTGTGAAACCTGTGGTTTTTTCAGTGAATATATATATATATATATATATATATATATATATATATATATATATATATATATATATATATATATATATATATATATATATATATATATATATCAAAGCTCCAAGGTTCTCACCTGTTGGGGACGCACTCTGACATCCACTGCATCAACCTTCATGAGAAATTTGGGGCCACGTAGCTCCGAATCACGGAGTCTCAATGTGGAGGCATCCATGGAGGATTGACAAGCCTGTTGCGTGAGTGGAGGCCCATTGGTGGGCTTGAAACATCTCAGACAGCGGCACATAACTGAAGCACACACCACAAGACCCACAAACCAACACGGACTCATTTGAGTCGCCCATTGGAGGACTCATATTTTTAAGTGGGAGGTGTGGCCTCTAAGCCAAAATGACTGTTGTGCCGCTAAAGAGTGCAATGAGCATGAAACACGTCCGGCGTGAATCGACAGGCATGCTGTAAACTGGATCCACCCGTCAATCCGGCTTTTACCTCATGAAGGTTGCTGCAGTGGATGTCAGAGTGCATCTCCAACAGCTGGGAACCTTGGAGCTTTGATTTATATGCGGCCTCCCAGCCGCGGGAGATGCACCACCTTGAAATTTGGGGCCACGGAGCTCCGAATCACGGAGTCTCAATGTGGAGGCATCCATGGAGGATTGACAAGCCGAATGTGCGAGTGGAGGCCCATTGGTGGGCTTGAAACATCTCAGACAGCGCCACATAACTGAAGCACACACCACAAGACCCACAAACCAACACGGACTCATTTGAGTCGCCCATTGGAGGGCTCATATTTTTAAGTGGGAGGTGTGGCCTCTAAGCCAAAATGACTGTCGCGCCGCTGAAGAGTGCAATGAGCACGAAACGCGTCCAGCTTCAATCGACAGGTATGCTGTAAACTGGATCTGCCCGCCAATCCGGCTTTCACCTCATGAAGATTGCTGCAGTGGATGTCAGAGTGCGTCTCCAACAGGTGGGAGCCTTGGAGCTTTGATATATGTTTTTCATTAATCATTTGATATATGATTTTCTGTGGATATATATATCCACAGAAAAAGTTGCCCTAATGTAAGGACGCCTCCAAACAGCTGCAAGCTTGAAAGCCTTTTAATGTTAAAACCGGCATTTGCACTTCGTAAATAAAAGTCTCTTTTTCTTCTTCTTACGCGTTTCAGAGCAGGGTCGCTCCTTCTTCAGAGAAATGACATCGGGTGCAACTTCAATGTTCAACAGCACCAATCATAGCATGCAGAGCAATTTTATACTTTTCCCGGTACCTGTTCAGGTGCATTTCCGGTATAGGGCATGCTGGTGCTGGTAGGGCATGCTGGTGCTGGTAGTGGGTACAGTTTGATTCCGTGTCGAAATTTTGACTTCCTTTCAGCCCAAGTGGGTTACGGAATGCAATCCCCGGTTTTCTTACTTGAAATACAGCAGTTCCTAACCTTTTCTGTGGATATATATATATATATATATATATATATATATATATATATATATATATATATATATATATATATATATATATATATATATATATATATATATATATATATATATATCTTTCCACCAAGGTTGCCCCCTAGAAGAAGTCACACAGGTAAGGGTTACTGCATCAAACCGTCACAGGCAGCAGGAAATGCAGTAAGCAGCAGGCATCCCAGAAAGCCAAACGCGTTTCAAGCATCTAACGTGCTCTTGATCACTGGCAATATGGACTCGAGGCTGGCTGTTTCAAAACAATGCTTTATTGAAATTCAGAGTCCCGCCCCTGTGGGCACAAGCATTATGGGTGTAGTAGTCCTTGAATTAATGCCCCCAGACTCAGCGTTTCTCTCTCCATGTGGTGACCAACCAAATGTCCATTAAAATATCATACCCTGTTGGGTGGGAGTCCCGCATACCACACTGCATGCCAGCCAATATATTCCTGTGATTAGGGCCCCTTGCCTTCCATCGAGTGTCAGTGTGTCCCGGCACTCAGGATCCGCTAATTGTAAGCGGCGGGACCTCTTCGCGACTGGGCCGGCCGCATTACATCTTTCCACCAAGGTTGCCCCCTAGAAGAAGTCACACAGGTAAGGGTTACTGCATCAAACCATCACAGGCAGCAGGAAATGCAGTAAGCAGCAGGCATCCCAGAAAGCCAAACGCGTTTCAAGCATCTAACGTGCTCTTGATCACTGGCAATATGGACTCGAGGCTGGCTGTTTCAAAACAATGCTTTATTGAAATTCAGAGTCCCGCCCCTGTGGGCGCAAGCATTATGGGTGTAGTAGTCCTTGAATTAATGCCCCCAGACTCAGCGTTTCTCTCTCCATGTGGTGACCAACCAAATGTCCATTAAAATATCATACCCTGTTGGGTGGGAGTCCCGCATACCACACTGCATGCCAGCCAATATATTCCTGTGATTAGGGCCCCTTGCCTTCCATCGAGTGTCAGTGTGTCCCGGCACTCAGGATCCGCTAATTGTAAGCGGCGGGACCTCTTCGCGACCGGGCCGGCCGCATTACATCTTTCCACCAAGGTTGCCCCCTAGAAGAAGTCACACAGGTAAGGGTTACTGCATCAAACCGTCACAGGCAGCAGGAAATGCAGTAAGCAGCAGGCATCCCAGAAAGCCAAACGCGTTTCAAGCATCTAACGTGCTCTTGATCACTGGCAATATGGACACAAGGACCCCCAAGGCAAAAGAAAAATATATATATTTTTTTAAATCACGGGGTATGCACACCCCAAAAAAATTCTTCTTCTACCCTGCCCCCTTTTTGAGTTCTACACGTTTGTTTTTCTGATTTCTTGTGCCTCAGTCTACCGAGGCACAAGATGGCTGCCAACAATTTCTGTTTTGGAGTGTTGGCAGACAGTGGCAGCCAATCAGCTTGCAGCTCCTGCACGGGAAGGTACGCATACCGTGGGCGTACCGTACACGTACGGTACGCGTACCGTGGGCGCACGGTCCGCGCTTATAGATATATATATATTTTTTTCTTTTGATTTTCTCAGGAACTACTGGAGGGATTTACACCATTTAAGCAAAAGCGTGATCTGCGAATCAGACTCTACCATTTTGCCAAATTTGGTGTAATTACGTTCAGCGGTTCTGGCTGTAGCCGTTTCTAATCGTCCTATGGAAATTAACATGGGGAAAACACGTTTTGGGACCCCCTTTTTTCTCGGCCCCCGCTTGACAAATCTTCCCGAGACTTTCAGGGAAGGAGCGGAGCGGGCCATCTTCTTTGAGAAATTCGCGAAGATTCAACAACCGGCGCCAAAGTTATTCCCAATAGAATGTTGCGGATTTCCTATGGAACTAGGTCCTAACTATAACTACCTACTGGCAACCGCCAGTAGGTAATATATATATAAACAACCCCTCCAGTGCAGAAAGGAAGAGGCCACATTAGGATTTGCCTCGGAAGCGCTTTAAACAGCATACTGACATAATGCATTTCGGTTTACAATAGTCTTCTTTGGATGCCTCTGTTTATTCAAGACGCTGCTCCACTCCGCCCTTGTAGAGTCCTGCACCCTCCAGTGGCAGGAGCACATACACTCCCTGATCACATGACTGCCCATCAGTAGCAGTGTGTTAGGCACTGCAACTCCCAGAAATCACCTTGCCGGGACCAATGTTGCATGAGGAGTGTGTTGGTAATTCCGTCCAAATAGCTGGGCAGGACAAAGCGCAAAGGGGCCGGTTTGGAAAGTCCTGAATGATGAAATATCACAAAGCTCTTCCTTTGGCACCTGTGTACATTCCAACCTTGTAGAGATGAGTGTCCGCCAGGCTGTGAAAAGGAAAGCAATGTGACTTGTTCCTCATAGAATCACAAACTGTATTTCACAGCAGCCCCTGCATGTCTCACTCGTGGAGGCGGGCTGAGCTGAATCCGATACATCAGCCACACAGGCATTTGCCTCGGAAGCGCTTTATTTAAACAGCATTCTGACATAATGCATTTCAGTTTACAACAGCCTTCTTCGAATGCCTCTGTTTATTCAAGGTGCTGCCCCACCTGCACCCTCCCATTGGCTGGAGCGCATATAGTCCCTGATCACAGGACTGCCCATCAGTAGCAGTGATGTAGGCACTGCAACTCCCAGAAATCACCTTGCCAGGACCAATGTTACATGGGGAGTGTGTTGGTAATTCCCTCCAGATAGGATAATGCTGGGCAGGACAAAGCGCAAAGTGGAATATATATATATATGTATAATAATATATATATGTAAGTGGCTTGTCTTCCTTGATCGTGATCGTGAGGATTCTGTTGATATATATATATATATATATATATATATATATATCCAATCCAACTTGCCTACAACGTGCATGCAGCGCAGACAGGTACGTGGACAACGAAAATATTGCCTGAGACAGACTCCTTCTTTAAATGTTATTTATTTAATCAAATCCGTGAAATGGTGCAAGCCTCATCAGACCCGTTTCGGGCACCAGCTGTGCCCTTGCTCACTCATATATATATATATATATATATATTCCTCAAATCTGTTTCGCGCCACGAAAGTAATGCACTCTCAGGAAACAATGAAAATTAGTCATTCAGGAAGTTTATTGTGCTTCCACGCTACGCGTTTCGGCAGTTACGCCTTGCTCACGCGATGGAAATGAGATTCGAATCACCAATAAATACACAATATGACTATCACGTACACTGTTGCAATTGACAAAGGACTTGAAGTGCAAACAGCCATCATAGTCATTACAAACAGCGGCCATATTGGAACTCATTAATTTCAGTAATAGGATGCGTGTTACAGGTGTTCTATGTATGTAACTCCAGTTGTTGTACCACGATATCATAACAATGTGTTCCATGAATTATATAAACATGTGTGGGAAATTAGCAATACAAATTTTAAACATTGCTTGTACGTTGTACCACATTATTTGTACGATAGAAATGCAGCTCATAAATCAAAATTTGATATGGTAGTTGCCCAGTGGTGTTATTGCTGAGTCCCTGCATCTGAGAAGTATACATTGCTATGTTGAATACTGGAAATGGTGTTCATGTGATATGTGCAGAAGCCCGTGCATTGCGAATATTCAATCACCCCTTTGACTGAAACAAAAGGAAAAAATATAATATTTGTACTGCAAAGGACACAACGTAGACCTCAGTTCTGAACATTGGTATGATAGATATGTACACACCACAGTGTGTAAAATCAAAGCCTTGGTGGAGCGGGCTGTGTTGTCCCGGGAGGAAGAGTTCATGGGCAACGAACATGTGGTGGAGTAAATATCTATACTATTTTATGTGTAAATATATATCACCACTATGCAAAATAAACTTGCCTTAGCCTATGTGCAAGATACTGGGCCAGTGCCCCAAAACATGTTACTTTCACATAGTACAGTGGATCAAAAAAATGTCAATCACAGGTCTGTGCCCAAACCACAAAGTCTAGAAGCTGGTACAGCATTTAAAGCAAAGATAAGAAAAAGATCAAACCGCAGGTGACCAATCTTGATTGACGTGATACAGTGTTGCCAAGTGCCTCTGGAAAAATGGTTAGGGAAGTAGTAGTGTTGGGCAAAGGCAGTTTATATCTTGCCTTTATTGATCTTAAAACAGCTTTCGACTTTGTCCCCAGGGATTTACTCTGGCAGGTCCTTCGGGACATGGGTATGCCATTGGAACTTCTAGAACCACTCATCAGGCTACACAAGGATAATTTTGCCTGTGTTAGGTGGGGAAACCAGGGCCAAACCACCGAGCCACTCAGGATCAGGCGGGGGTACGTCAAGGGTGTGTCCTGGCCCCCACCCTGTTTTCCCTATATGTAAATCAGATGGCCGACATTTTGTGTTCCATTCCAGCCGACGTACTCTCGTTGGCAAACCACAAAATAGCTACTTTATTGTTTGCAGACAATACCGTCCTGGTTTCTAAAACTCCCATGGGCCTACAAAAACTTTTTAATAGTTTTAAGACTTTTTGTGATCAGAGGGGTTTTGTCATCAACACAAATAAAACAAAGTTGATGATGCTAAATCCCCACAAATCCTTTAAAGGTAACCTGGTCCTTGATAATGTTCCGCTTGAACGAGGGAGTTCTTTTGATTACCTGGAAATCAAGCTGTCCGAGGTAATGGCATGGATGAAAAACACCTAGAGAGGGCGTCCTTGAAATTTTCCCAGTTAACTGGGGCCTTGCGATGGGAGCCCGGCCTCTCTTATACCTGGCCTGTAGCCCCGGTACTCAAGCTGTATAGTTGCAAGGTAGTGAGTAGTGTACTCTATGGGGCAGAACTCTGGGGTTCCATAAATGACAACATCCTCTCAACAGTAGAAAACAAAGTTTCTTAGGAGTCTGGTATCACTTCCACAGAGCACTTCCTTCCTTCCCTTGAAACTTGACATGGGCGTCAAGTCAATCTATGACCAAGCGAGCTTCCGTCCTTTGCTTTACTGGCATAGATTGGTCACAACCCCCGAACTGACGTCCTACGCTGCTGCTTATACAGAAGTTTCTGCTTTGGACACTAACCATAAAATTGGGTGTTGAAATACATAAATACCATCCGGGCAGACATAGGTGTGCCTAAGGAGCTAGAAGGACATCTGCCCACATACTCTAGGGACATGCTAAAATCACAGATTTGGGCATGAGTAGAACAGACGAATGTCTTGAAAATACGCCATGGCTGCTTAACCGATGTGTTCACTGATATTAAATCTGGCAGCCGGCTAGAAAGTTATCTTGATTTTATAAAAGTGCAGGCAGACAGAAAATTGTATGCTCAGTTCAAATACGGCTGCCTACCCATCAATGCTTTTACTAACACTTGGCTGACAAATACATCACAGCACAAGGGCTGTCCCTCTTGTCCATGCCCTAATGAAACAATAGGCAATGTACTCTTTGCCTGTGCTGCCTACGCCAGACTTAGAAGGAACTGGCTAACTCCGGTATGTAAACAACTTGGGACACATAGTCATAAAGATGCTCTACGTATTTAAAAGTCAGATGTGAGACCACTTTATGCTTGTGCAACAGCAACATTTCTGGGTCAATTCTAGGTTATTAGAAGGAGGGCTCTATCTACTTCCCCGACTGATGCGAATAAAATATACTGAGATCTAAATGATCAGACCAGTCAGGCGTGTACCCTGCACTAGCACTTTGGATTGTAAATAATTGTTTTTTAAACTACTATTTTAATCTTTTATCCTTCTACCGGTTACTTGGGGCATGGGTTGTTAAAATGGAAGTTGTGTAATTGGTTTGCGAATTTGTAAAATTGGCCTAAAAACTAAAGTTTCACAGGCACTAGCACTGAAATTCGTTCAGCTTTGTACCTGTTATGTATTCGTATTTTTGTGTCAAGTTCCCTGTGAATTTTTATTTGTTTTTTTTTTAATTTCCAAGAGTCTGTATAGGGAGTATTTTATAGTACCTTTTATCCTGTTTATTGTCATATAAGATTAAGGTGCTTACTTCTTTTGTGGTATTGTAAAACCAAAATAAAGACTTTTGATGATGATGACTATGATGGTTGTTTGCACTGCAAGTCCTCTGTCCTTTGCAACAGTGTATGTGGTGGTCACATTGTGTATTTATTTGTGACTCGAATCTCACTTCCATCGTGTGAGCAAGGCATAACTGCCGAAACGCGTAGCGTGGAAGCACAATAAACCTCCTGAATTTCAAATTTTCGTTATGTCCTGAGAGGGCATTGCTTTTGCGGCGCGAAACGGATTTAAGGAATTTGTTTACTGGGTGCTCTCCCTGTGCATGCACCACCCTCCACCGGTCTGTGGTCTCGACAAGAGTGGTTGGAACTGGATAAGGGATAGGGCTGCTGCCAGGAGCAGCTCGTCACTGTACGAGGAGCCGGGAGTCATTGTATCTCGACTTGCGTACACCTGGTTTCTGCAAGAGAGGCTGGAACGTCAGTGGGGACCCGAGGAAGTCTGATTACAGCATTCCAAAACAGGGACATTCTAGTTATCTCCCTCACGCGCTGCCTTTTCCATTATGGTGAACTTTGGGAACTGTAGGCAAGATCCTAAAACTAAAGTAGGCTGGCACACCAAAGATCATGGGGCAGAGCTCTCCAACCAATGGGAGAGCGGCAGTAAATTCAAAGGTGGGGATGGAGCTGTGCTATGTGCGCAAAGGCATCTGAGCAAGGCGAATGGTCGCCGAAATGCATGGTGCCCAGTGTCCAATTAAAGGCCTGCTTAAAGGATTCGCCCGTGTGGCCTCTAGCTTGTCTGCACTGGAGGGGTTTGTTGTTGGATATAAATATATATATATATATGTCACAGTTCAATCCAACCATTGTTTACAAAAACACAATCACTCGTGTTTCTTGGAAGCTTAAAGCGGCTTTATTGCAAAGCTTGTCCTGCCCAACGCGTTTCGTCTTTACATAAGGCTTGTTCCTGTGAAAAAGATTTATATATTTGCATATAGCCAGTGTCTAACCCAGGGTGGTGTGGAGTGCAAAAAAACGATGGATTTAGGCCCAGATCCTTGTACTGGGGTGAATGTATGACATTGTTCTACATTCTGTCCATCAACTGTGTTTTTTGCAATTTTACCCCGAGTGTGCGGGGTATACTCAGACGTGAGTCCCAGGCTCTCCACACTACTGGAGTCAAGTTATCCAGGCTGATGAAGGCTGATAGCCAGAAACCGGTCCTTGGATGCTTGATTCCGGTCTGGGAAAGACATGGCTTGGTAGTTCGGACTAGACTGTTCCCATGAGGCACAGGGTCAGAGCTGATTTGCATATAGCCGGTGTCTAACCCAGGGTGGTGTGGAGTGCAAAAAAACGATGGATTTAGGCCCAGATCCTTGTACTGGGGTGAATGTATGACATTGTTCTACATTCTGTCCATCAACTGTGTTTTTTGCAATTTTCACACCGAGTGTGCTGGGTATACTCAGACGTGAGTCCCAGGCTCCCCACAACACTGGATTCAAGCAATCCAGGCTGATGAAGGCTGATAGCCAGAAAGCGGTCGCCAGTAGGTATATATATAGTTAGGATTTTTTCTCTATGGAACTTTTGAAAATTCTATGTCTAATAACTTTGGCGTTTGTGGACGGAATCGGCTGAAATGTTCAGGAAAATGGCACACTTTGTTTCTGAGCAGCCCCTGAAAATTTGGGGGGGTTCTGTCAAGGGGGGGCCGAGAAAAAAGGGGGGTCCCAAAACGCGTTTTTCCCATTCATTTTTCCATAGGGCCTTTGGCCTCACTTTTAGCTCGAACGGCTGAATGGATTTACACGAAACTTGGCAAAATTATAGGGACTGTTAGCCCGATGTGCCTTTGCTGGGTCTCAATATATGTGCTCCAGTGGATTTTGAGAAATTAACGTTTAAAAAAACAGATATATCTGTGACAGCGTCCTAGATAGCGCACCAGATCGCGTACTTTTCGCGTAACGGAGCTTTGCGTAGCGAAGCTGATTGGCTCTCCGGTGTCTGTCAACATTCTAAACAGTCCGTTGCGGCCGCCATCTTGTCTCTCGGTAGGATCGAGAGACAAGAGGAGGAGAAAAACGAAGGGGGAATTTAATGAAAGGGGGCAAGGTATATCCTTCTTGACCCCCTAGGAATGATGTTGGGGTTATTAAAGGTTCCCGTGGGGCAAATAATAAAAATTTGATTTTTCGCGGTAGAAGCGCTTCTCGGTTTGCGAACCGGGTCGCAAACTGGTAGCGAAACGTGAATTCGCCATTTTGTGTTTCGATTTAATTAAATTACTAGGTATAAGGGGGTACGGGAGACGTATCCTGACCCCTTATGTTTTCTGAGGGTGGCTGAGGAGGCTCATATATGTTGATACATGTCTTCCAGCGGCTGTGCGTGAGCGTTTTTTTTTTTTTGCCGCTTGACTTCTGTTAACGTTCGATTCGATGGAAATCAGGAGCTGTTGACCGCCATTTTGTCACTGCGAGTAAATACTTTGTTAAAAATAATCGTTATAAATTAATCCTTATTGATAAACATTGTCTGCGCCATCTTGCCTTTTTTGCAATACCACACTTTTGTCGTGCACGGCAGCCATTTTAGATGCCTTGACCAGACCCACTCTCTGAACGCCGCCGATCCTCAGCATGGCTCCCCACCCTTGCAAGCATCTCCCCCACGCACTGGTCACCCCCGCTCTCTCTCTCATGCATGGGCCATAAACCTCCCCCCATTTGCGTTGCTGTTCCCTGAGAATCACACTCTGTGCCCGCCCGACACCTCCCTTTCACCCTATTCACTACCGCACCCTCTGACACTCCTCTTCCTCTGTGTCCGATTGTCCAGGCCGGTCCCAGGCTATCACCTAGCCCTGCAGATGTAGTTTATGGCCCCAGCTGTAGAGAATCACCCCTCTTCAAAGGAGTTACAGTAGATCAAGGCCCCCACCCGATGAGATCCATCACACCACACGCGTTCCTACTATCTGATAACCATCCTGTATTGTGCTTGGGGAGGGGATTCTCACTGTGAGGGTGTGTGTCCGAGCCTGAAGCGGAAGATTCCAGGGATGCCTTTTTGTACATCAAAGTCTTCACAATTATGTGTCACATTAAAAATATATAGCACTCCAACAAAGTTGTAGGATTATAACACTTTAATAACTTATAAATATATACAACGCTCCAACAAAGTAAACACGTTAAAAAAAACTTTTTAAACAACTATTTACATGACATTGCTTTAACCAGGATAGAGAAAGAAATGACACAGTGATGTAAAAGTTTCTGAAAGAAATGCCAAGAACGTCCCATGTGAAAGTGAATTTTATCTGGCAATTTTTTTCTTTTCCTTCTCATGAAAAGAAAGTTAATGCCAGGTTTGTTACCTGCTTCATCTGTAAGAAAAAAATCTCTCGAGAGGGACCGAAAAAAAATATAGCTATGGTAATCATACCATGCATCGGCACATGGAGAGGTGGCACTCTCTTAATTATTCTAAAGCACAACTTCGAGATTTGGTGGATAATCCCCGACCGGCAAAAACATCCACCAATGACTTAGCAATAAGTGAGTCAGAGGCAAGGGAAACGGTCCCAAATCTGTAAAAGAACTTTAGGCAGATGAGATTGACTTGTGTAGCATGTGGAAAATTAATTTCATGCGGAGAGATGAGTATTACTTTAATAAATAGATCATATGAAAATCATCAATGTCCAAAACGTTCTAGAAAGTAATTTTTGTCAAGTTTGAGGAAGAGAGATAACCTACAGTGGTACGGGGTCGTTTTCGTTCGTACTAGGGGGGCCAGGTTACATTCCTTCGGGGTGGCTTAGGGGCATTTAAAACAACTTCCCTGATACAGGTAGCATATAAAGTAGAGGCTAAATACCAGGATCTTTATCGATTGCTTTATGCTGTAGAAAAATGAAAAACACACAACAAACCTGGACCATTCATATTTTCAATGTTTCTGCGTACTATACTTTTTAACCCTTAACCCTTAACTAATTGAGCTGCTTCATTCCACCTGCTTTTTTTTTTTTTTTTTAACTCGGAAACAGTGGCCATTTCTTCGAAACTTACCAATCTACGCGTTACAACTACGTTTGCTTTTTCAAAAACCTTTAATAAAAATGTTGGTGCCCAAATACGGGTTTACAACCCCGTGGGCCGGCCACGGAGCAGGCTGGAACTGAAAATTGGGGGGGGGTATTTATTTGTGGAAAACATAACAGAGTAAGTGGTCGTTGATTTAATAGAAAAAAGCGCGTCAAGTGCAACAAAATCATATCGATAATTCATTGTGAGCATGTACCAAAAGTGTCGACAATTCGAACCTTCAATAATAAATACAGTAATCAATGATGCATTAGAAGTTAATATCAATTAATTGTTCGAAAGTGTAATCAGTACCCGTCCCATGTCAATTCATTGTTCGAAAGTATAATCAATACCCATCCTGGATCAATTCATTGTCCGAACATATAATCAGTCTTATCCCATATCAATTCATGTGCTAAAAACTGCATACATATCTCATGATATCAAGGCTGAGCAATCGGGGCACAACAAGGAGTTGAGAGTTTCATTTGTACCGGCGCCATTTTGGGTGAGGTCAGGAAGGTTTAAGTATAGTCAAAATGTCTCCACCAACTCGTGGTTGGACCGGGACCTCTTTTGGCAGTCCAAAAGTTTTCGTTGAAGGGTAGCAGAGGGGACTGGTGAAATGAACCATCAGTGAAAGTGGGGTGGGAGGAAACAATCTCTCCTACCGGGTCATACTGGTGTCCCACCGGAACTGATCAAGTTGGTAGTCTTGCAGGATTTTGGTGATTTCAAGACTGAGGCCGGCGCCGGCATGAGCGCGCCGACGTTCCGCGGCTACGTCGTGGTCGTTCCGTGGGTGATCATGGCAGTCATTCCCCATCGGGGGTCGGGGGCCCCCGTGGCTCTTATAGAATCTTCAAAGTTGAGGAGAATGTTTCTGGATGCAGGAAACTAGAAGTGTCGTTGCACCGCAACAGTGGACGAGACCCCCGCTGGGTGAGCGGAGCATCATTGCCTCGCAATAGTGGACGAGACCTTTTGTCGGGTCAGTGGAGCGCCGCTGCATCGCAAGAGTGGAGGAATCCTTTTGTTGGGTGAGTGGAGCGTTGGGGGTGCAGCTGAGGGGCCCCCACCTGTGGGGGTGGGAGAGGCTCGTTCGCGCCGCCTCTCCCTCCCAGCGCACCCCACGCCGGCACCTGGCGTTGATATCCGTGATGTCCGGACCAGGCGATAAAAGGGGGGGGGGGGTCGGAGGCAGAGGCAAGACATCCCACCCCCGTGGCCTGCAGGGCGCCGCTTCAGGACAGAACGGTAAGCTCATATCAAGCCGGGGCCAGACCAGGAGATACGAGGGGAGAGGGGGGGGGTCGGTGGCATGTGCAAGACATCCCCCCCCAGTGTGGTCCCAGCCATTATTGAAAAAAGAAGAAGATACCGTCGGCCTCGGCTTCTCTCCTGGTCCACCTTATGCGACAACCCTTTTGTTGGGTGAGTGGAGCATTGGGGGTGCAGCTGAGGGGCCCCTACCTGGGGGGGTGGGAGAGGCTCGTTCGCGCCGCCTCTCCCTCCCAGCGCACCCCACGCCGACACCTGGCGTTGATATTCGTGATGTCCGGACCAGGCGATAAGAGGGGGGGGGTCGGAGGCAGAGGCAAGACATTCCCCCCCACCCCCGTGGCCTGCAAGGCGGCAGAAGAAGGGAATCGGGAGACCAGTACATTTCGGGCCATCCACCCCACGGCTGCCCTGCACGTGTCGAGGCCTCATCTTCCGGATGGGCGTAACCGTGGCCCTGTTGCACTTCGGGAGTTTCCGGAATGGGGGTAGGTATCTGCTGATTTGTATCTATTTCATGTTACCGTTAATGGGCGTGGCGGGCGGTGGGACAGACATGCTTGGAGCAGTGGGGGGGGTGGCGGAGCCTAGCTACCTCGTGGCTGCCGTAACGTCAAGCTTGGCTTTTTTCACCACTTCCATGTTTCTTAAGGTATTGGTGAATTATACTTCTCCGGAAATTTAAAAGTCACAAATGTTTTATTTGTGTAATCGTTTCAGGTCAAACGGATTGTGGGACAATGTTCAGAATGGAAGAGTCACCAAAAGGTGAAATTGTTTTTGATGGTAAAATGATGTGACTCCTGCAATGTGTCGCTTTTGCGGAACAGATATATGATGTAATTGTGTTGTTAATGTTACGGTGTACATGTAAAAAATGATGCATAAGTGTTGCACGGGCATTGTAGATACTCTCCTATGTGTGCTTAGCAATTTCAAGTCACTTCCCCCGGGTTCAAGGGCCTTGTAAATACGTCCCCATGTGTGTCTGGTCATTTGAAGTCATTTTCCTTGTAGTGTAAGGCCCTTGTAAATACGCCCCCATGTGTAAAATTAATTAATTTGCCCTTAAATGTTGCTTTTTCGGTAATTTTATCGAATCGGTAATTTTACTGATTCGGTAATTTTACCGAAAATGCAAGATTGAAATGTGGGTAGCCAATTTTCCAGTGGCACATGGCTTTCAGAATCGGTATTTTACCATGGAATACAAATCCATGGTAAAATACCGATTCCTGTGTACATGCACATCTGTGCATGTACACATATGCCATGTGACAGACAGACGTGTCCTTAGGGCATGTCTGTGTGCCACATTGCACACATGCCCGTTTTGGGGGTGCTAGATGGTGTCAAAGTGATACCCCCTGCACCCTTGACAAATTCGGTATTTACCGATTCGGTAAATACTGAATCGGTATTTGAATTGAATCCTATGGGCTTCAAGGCCCATAGGATTAAATAGCAAATACCGATTCGGTATTTACCGAATCGGTAAATACCGAATTTTTAAGGAATCGGTAATAAATCAGATGTTGGTACTTACATCCCATTTACCGATTTTGAAATACCGAATCGGTAAAATTCAGTAATATTCGGTATTTCAAAATCGGTAAATGTGATTTACCTACATCTGGCACTAGGTGTATTATTGTTTTACATAAAATGTTTTAAAACTTTGTTTGAAATCAAATGCATGCACACTTAGGGCCAGATGTAGGTGGTCGTTTCAGGCCATTTACCGACCGGTTACGGCCGTTTTCGGCCGTTTCCGATCGTTAAATGGCAAATCTGTATGTAGGGGCTTAAATCCAAGGCCACGTGTAGGTAAATCTACATTTATAGAATCGGAAAAATTATTTGTTCGGTAAAATACCGAATCGGTAATTTTACCGATTCTGTTAATTTGTTATGTAGGGGGGAGTCTTCTGAGTCCCAAAGACCTTAACGAATCGGTATTTTAGCATGAAATCAAACTTCATGGTAAAATACTGATTCCGGTGTGCATGCACATGTATGCTCGCACACCTATGTCATGTGAAAGGCAGACCTGCCCTTAGGGCTGGTTTGCTTGCCACATGGCACCTGTGCCTGTTTTGAGGGTGTCAGAGGGTGTCAAAGTGATACCCCCTGCACCCTTGTGCATACTTTTTTTTTTTTTATAGCATTGTCGAATCTAGTTCTTACTGTTATTGATTTACTGTTTGGTAATAGTGGTTAATACATTTTTTTATTATATTTCACCACAGATTCAACTGCAGATTATTTGGGAATTAGACAATGCCGTCTAAGGATAGAATTCGAAAGGCTACAAAACGTCAAAGACAGCTTGACCCCGGGAGCCGGCCGCCTATGTCGGGTGCGATCTCAGGCTACACCAGGGCTATAAGACTTGGGGAGGGGGTCGGAGCCAAGCGTCTTCTCCGAGTCCGTGCAATGACACCGCCCCTCGGGGGCCTCCGTCAAGCGGTTTAGGGAGGTACCGTATCACATTGTTTTCAAATGCAGTCAGGTCCACAAACGGCCCCCACTTACTTTGAGAATAGTGAAGCTGCAGCAGGTGCAAATAAGCTTTAGACAGTGTTACAAGCGCTGCTCAGAACTCTGAACTATGGCACCCAACATCCAGGACTTATGCCATTTGTGCAAGGCAGTGACATCGAAGCAACTCAGGGACCAAAACCATGAACGAACACTCAATTTTACTATTGATGCTTGACTGAGGCAAAGGAGATCAGAGTGCATGAGTCTCATGCTCGATCGATTGAGCTAGCCGGATCGGGCAACTAAAAGTATAAAATAGTTATGTAAATAGTTATTTAATAAAATGTTTTACCTTGTTACTTTGCTGGTGAGTTGTATATATTTATAATATTTGCATAGGGTTTGTCGTTATTTTGGGTGGGGTGGGTGGCGGAGCCGAGCTGTCTTGCAGCCATCATCGTGTGGAGCTCAGTTCATCTCACTAGTTTCGTATTTCTCATGAGGGGTTGTTTTTAATGTTTCTATTTTAGCTAGGTCAAAAAGAGATCCCATTAGTGGCCTACTGATTTTGCTCGATTCCTTTTGTTTTTTAAAACGATTTTTCACTATCTGCAAAGACTAAACAGAGTATTGTGACTCTGTGCTTGTTTGTAAATAGAGAATGAACCAAAGAGAACCAATTCTAAAACAGTAAATGCTTGGATAACAATCAATCAAATGGAGAGAGAAGCAGACACGACGGATTAGAACGGGGGCAAAGGCCTGCGTTAACTACCCTTCACTATCTGCAAAGAGAGAGTACTGCCAAGAGAAAAGAGGGGGGGGGGCAGCGTTCAAAGTACATCAGCGTGCATAAATACGAAAATGTTTGTACCTATCACGTACTTCACATTTGACAGCTTTTGATATTTGCTATTAAAAGACCATTGAAATTCACTGAAAAAACCATAGGTTTTAGGCCATATATAGTTAGGGGTTAGCATTTACAAAACCTTAATTTACTCGCACAAAACCATAGAAATTCGCATATATAGTTAGATGCAATAACTATATATCGCGCACCCGCAATCCACTGCTGATGATGTCACATATTACATCATTAATGACATGGTCAGTGACATCACTGATGACATCACTGATGACAACTCAAATGACATCACTGATGACATCACTGATGACATCTCAAATGACATCTCAAATGACATCACTGATGACAACTCAAATGACATCACTGACAACATCACTGATGACATCAATCATGTGATAATACGATCAACCTCTTCAGACCCTTATATAACCTTAGATACACTCAGAGTAAACAGACACTCACAGACTGTCACTCATCCATGGAGTTACTCACACACCTAGTCAGTCATGCACTGAATCAATCACACCTCCATTTCATCAACTATACAGTTATACACACCTTACTTATTCAAACATATACTAACACATATTTACTCTCTTATACAATTCCTGATACAAGTTCACAATGATCCATACAGCCACTCACACATTCACTGGCTCTTATACACAGTAATTTATATATGTGAACTCTCACATGTACTGTGTTTTACATATTTACTTACTTTGACATGTAGCACTGAGAAATCCAATCACTCACCAATACACTCGTACACAGTCAACCACCCATACAGCTGTTTCAACATGCAGTTTTGAACCCATAGATCGAGTGAATCAACTGTTCACACATGTAAACACAGAGTCACACACCTCCCAGCCACCCCCACACACACACTTACTCTCCCATAGAAATACTTAGGCAACCAATCAATAACCCATATAGTTACTCATATAGCTACTGATTAACACATGCAGCACTTCATAGAACAACAGATATAATGGTGCACAAATTAAGACAGTTTAGTCACTAACCCATGCACTCAGTGAGACACATTTAATCACTCTCTCATACAGTCAGTCATGCACCTACTAAATCCTTCATCCAGACACTTATACATCCACTCATTCTTCAATATGTAAGACATATTTTGACTTTTCAGAAACATACAGTCACTGGATGTTGTCATTTGAGATGTCATCAGTGATGTCATCAGTGATGTCATTTGAGATGTCATCAGTGATGTCATCAGTGATCTCACTGACCATGTCATTAATGATGTAATATGTGACATCATCAGCAGTGGATTGCGGGTGCGGGATATATAGTTATTGCATCTAACTATATATGCGAATTTCTATGGTTTTGTGCGAGTAAATTAAGGTTTTGTAAATGCTAACCCCTAACTATATATGGCCTAACACCTATGGTTTTTTCAGTGAATATATATATATATATATATATATATGTGTGTGTGTGTGTGTGTGTATATGTATATATTCACTGAAAAAAACATAGGTTTCACACACGTTATAGTTAAAAATTAGAATTTAAAAAACCTTAGAAATTCAGTGAAAAACCATAGGTTTCACACATGTTATAGTTAGCTGAACATTTCACTCATACAAAACCATTGAAATTCCCTTGTTATAGTTAACTATAACTTGCGCGCCCGCAATGCACTGCTGATGACGTCACATATTACATCACTCATGACATGGTCAGTGACATCACTCATGACATAACTGATGAGATCTCAAATGACATCACTGATGACATCACTGATGACATCATCCTTGTGGCAGACCTCCTCTCACCGTAATATAACATTTGATACACACATTCAAAAATAGAAACAAAAATTTACAAAAAAAAGGAGATACCAATACCCCCCTCGTTGGGGGCCTTGGGGGGATCCCCAAGCCCCCCACGGTCCCTGCCGGCTAACATGCTGCTCCCCGTACAGAAAAGCAATCAGCTTTGATTTTTGAAAGAGAGAGCAGGATTCCTGCTCTCTGTTTAAAAAATCAAAGCAGTTTGCTGTGGTAGGGCGGGAGCCGCAACGCTCCAGCCCTGCCACAGCAAACAGCAGTGTCCCAGAGGTGGGCGCCCCGGGACCCAGCAGGAGCCGGCCCTGGGGGGTGGCAGTCCCCAGGACCATCAAGGGCTCCAGGAGGGGGGCGCGCCGCCCCCCTCCCAAAATCAACAAAGCCCCGTGGAGTGGTGGTGCCTGGGGCTGGGAGGTCCATCACGGACCCCCCCTATTTGCATATTAGTGCACCGTGGAGGTGGCACTCCCCAGGGCATGTGGGGGGGCTTGAGCCCCCCACACAGTTTTTTTAATTAAAAATAAAGCCCCGGGGTGGCGGTTCCCGGGGCTGCGGGGGGGGGATTGGGCCCCCACGCTTTCTTAAATATGCCCCCAGGATTTGGTCCCCCCGGGGGCTAATTTTAAAAAATAACACCAGGTTTTTTTTTCTTTCACGGGGTACGCGTACGTACGCGTACCCCGCGATTTAAAATAAAATTTGGGGGGGCCTTGGGGGTCCTTGTGGTACCCCCTGAGCAGGCCTAGGAGGTCAGAGTGTGTCTACCCTGCCCCCTTTGCGTGTTTGTTTTCAGCTTTCTTGTGCCTCGGTTCTACCGAAGCACAAGATGGCTGCCAACACTTCCTGGTTTGTAGTGTTGACAGACAGTTGACATCCAATCAGCATGCAGCTCGTGCTCGGGAAGGTACAAAGTACAGTAAGCTTACAGTAAGCTTACCGTAACACCTCCAATATATACTTATGATTTTACTTATGATTTTTTCAGGAACTACTGAACAGATTTACACCATTTAACAAAAAGGCCCATCTGCGAACAGAACTCTACCTTTTGGCCAAGTTTGGTGTAATTCCGTTCAGCCGTTCGGGCTGTAGCCCCTGCTAAAGGTCCTATGGAAAACTGCATGGGGAAAACACGTTTTGGGCCATTTTCTTTGAGAAATTCGTGAAGATTCGTACACCGGCGCCAAAGTTATTCCAAATAGAATGTTGCGGATTTCCTATGGAAACTAGGTTTTAGCTATAACTACCTACTGGCGACTGCCAGTAGGTAATATATATGTATATATATATATATATATATATATATATATATATATATATATATATATATATATATATATATATATATATATATATATATATATATATATATATATATATATATATATATATATATTCTGAGCAAACGCTGTGAAGCTTGGAAGAGCACTCATCCACTCTCTGCCCTCCAGCAATTCAAAAGTGCAGCCCTCCGTTTTTGCTCCGTGTTTTAATTAGGTCTGCCAACGCGTTTCAGGGCTCAAGGCCCCTTCTTCATGGGCTGAGAAATCACAAATGAGGCCAGCATGTGCAGTGAAATACTTTTTATTGTAAACCATCCTTCCGGCGATGGGCGTGTTTGCATCCACTTCCCTTTGTGCATTCTGGGGGATGGAGTTTAGCATACTGGAAAAGTCATCTTCTTTAAGTAAGTTCATGTGTCTATTTCCCAATGATTTTCATTAAGGTTTGTTACTCTTAGTGAGCCACGAAATTGCAAAAGTAGGAAGGTTTCATCAGCACATTGAGAGCGGCGCTGCGATGTCAAGTTCTATCCCGACTGCAGTCTCCTCTCAGCTGTCGGTTGGAGTATCCTTCAGCTGACGGTGGTGCCTCTCCCCACGGTCACGCACCGTGTGATATAGTCTGAGCAAACGCTGTGAAGCTTGGAAGAGCACTCATCCACTCTCTGCCCTCCAGCAATTCAAAAGTGCAGCCCTCCGTTTTTGCTCCGTGTTTTAATTAGGTCTGCCAACGCGTTTCAGGGCTCAAGGCCCCTTCTTCATGGGCTGAGAAATCACACATGAGGCCAGCATGCGCAGTGAAATACTTTTTATTGTAAACCATCCTTCCGGCGATGGGCGTGTTTGCATCCACTTCCCTTCGTGCATTCTGGGGGATGGAGTTTAGCATACTGGAAAAGTCATCTTCTTTAAGTAAGTTCATGTGTCTATTTCCCAATGATTTTCATTAAGGTTTGTTACTCTTAGTGAGCCACGAAATTGCAAAAGTAGGAAGGTTTCATCAGCACATTGAGAGCGGCGCTGCAATGTCAAGTTCTATCCCGACTGCAGTCTCCTCTCAGCTGTCGGTTGGAGTATCCTTCAGCTGACGGTGGTGCCTCTCCCCACGATCACGCACCGTGTGATATAGTCTGAGCAAACGCTGTGAAGCTTGGAAGAGCACTCATCCACTCTCTGCCCTCCAGCAATTCAAAAGTGCAGCCCTCCGTTTTTGCTCCGTGTTTTAATTAGGTCTGCCAACGCGTTTCAGGGCTCAAGGCCCCTTCTTCATGGGCTGAGAAATCACACATGAGGCCAGCTTTCGTGGCTCACTAAGAGTAACAAACCTTAATGAAAATCATTGGTAAATAGACACATGAACTTACTTAAAGAAGATGACTTTTCCAGTATGCTAAACTCCATCCCCCAGAATGCACGAAGGGAAGTGGATGCAAACACGCCCATCGCCGGAAGGATGGTTTACAATAAAAAGTATTTCACTGCGCATGCTGGCCTCATGTGTGATTTCTCAGCCCATGAAGAAGGGGTCTTGAGCCCTGAAACGCGTTGGCAGACCTAATTAAAACACGGAGCAAAAACGGAGGGCTGCACTTTTGAATTGCTGGAGGGCAGAGAGTGGATGAGTGCTCTTCCAAGCTTCACAGCGTTTGCTCAGACTATATCACACGGTGCGTGACCGTGGGGAGAGGCACCACCGTCAGCTGAAGGATACTCCAACCGACAGCTGAGAGGAGACTGCAGTCGGGATAGAACTTGACATCGCAGCGCCGCTCTCAATGTGCTGATGAAACCTTCCTACTTTTGCAATTTCGTGGCTCACTAAGAGTAACAAACCTTAATGAAAATCATTGGGAAATAGACACATGAACTTACTTAAAGAAGATGACTTTTCCAGTATGCTAAACTCCATCCCCCAGAATGCACGAAGGGAAGTGGATGCAAACATGCCCATCGCCGGAAGGATGGTTTACAATAAAAAGTATTTCACTGCGCATGCTGGCCTCATGTGTGATTTCTCAGCCCATGAAGAAGGGGCCTTGAGCCCTGAAACGCGTTGGCAGACCTAATTAAAACATGGAGCAAAAACGGAGGGCTGCACTTTTGAATTGCTGGAGGGCAGAGAGTGGATGAGTGCTCTTCCAAGCTTCACAGCGTTTGCTCAGACTATATCACACGGTGCGTGACCGTGGGGAGAGGCACCACCGTCAGCTGAAGGATACTCCAACCGACAGCTGAGAGGAGACTGCAGTCGGGATAGAACTTGACATCGCAGCGCCGCTCTCAATGTGCTGATGAAACCTTCCTACTTTTGCAATTTCGTGGCTCACTAAGAGTAACAAACCTTAATGAAAATCATTGGGAAATAGACACATGAACTTACTTAAAGAAGATGACTTTCCCAGTATGCTAAACTCCATCCCCCAGAATGCACGAAGGGAAGTGGATGCAAACACGCCCATCGCCGGAAGGATGGTTTACAATAAAAAGTATTTCACTGCGCATGCTGGCCTCATTTGTGATTTCTCAGCCCATGAAGAAGGGGCCTTGAGCCCTGAAACGCGTTGGCAGACCTAATTAAAACACGGAGCAAAAACGGAGGGCTGCACTTTTGAATTGCTGGAGGGCAGAGAGTGGATGAGTGCTCTTCCAAGCTTCACAGCGTTTGCTCAGAATATATATATATATATATATATATATATATATATATATATATATATATATATATATATATATATATATATATATATACATATATCCGGCTCAAGACTCCATTTCACCACGCAGATGAAGGGACTGCACACAAGGTACTCGGTTCGCTTTTATTCACCAAGAGTTTTCCACAGGACGGATTTCGGCTTGCGCACCTTTTTTGACTGGTTTGCAAAATGCATTGCATAAACCATAATTATATCTGGTACACATTGAGGGTTTCCGGGTCAAAACCAATAGACATGATAGACAGACTCGAAACATAATTATACATAGAGATGCCATGATTCTGTCACAACAATTGAAAAAAAAACATTTAACAACTGCAGGAAAGAACACACATAATTGAGCCCTGAAAGGGCATTAGTATATTTGTTATCATGGCAACCTGCTAGGGGACAGCAGACTTCTAGAACCACCAAAATTGAGCCCTGAATAGGCATTCGCCTATACCTTCTTCACATATATATAAAACATATTTACATTTTATAGAAACACATTGTCACTGGATGATGTCATCAGTGGTGTCCTGAGTGATGTCACTGACCATGTCATGAATGGTGTAATATGTGATGCCATTAGCAGTGCATTGCGGGATCGCAAGTTATAGTTAGCTCAACTAACTATAACAGGGGAATTTCTATAGTTTTGTATGAGTTTAATGTCCAACTAACTATACGGTCCCTGAAACCTATGTTTTTTTCAGTGAATATATATATATACGTGATTCCGCGTTTCAAGCGGTGAAGAATTGCGAGTTGTTGCTCATATATATATATATTATATATATATATGAATATTATATTTATATGTATATATATATAAATATTATATCTATATATATATTCAATGAAAAAACCATTGGTTATAGAACATATATAGTTAGGAATTTGCATTTACAAAACCTTATTTTACTCGCATAAAACCATTGAAATTCCATATATAGTTAGATGCGCTAACTATATATCGCGCACCCGCAATCCACTGCTGATGATGTCACATATTACATCATTCATGACATGGTCAGTGACATCACTGATGACATCACTGATGACAATATCCAGTGACTATGTTTCTGTAAAGTTTAAATATGTTTTACATATTGAAGAATGAGTGGATATATAAGTGTCTGGATGAAGAATTTAGTAGGTGCACGACTGACTGTATGAAAGAGTGATTAAATGTGTCTCACTGAGTGCATGGGTTAGTGACTAAACTGTCTTAATTTGTGCATCAGTATGTCTGTTGTTGTGTAAGCTGCTGCATGTGTTGATCAGTAGCTATAAGCGTGGCTATATGGGTTATTAATTGGTTGCCCAAGTATTTGAATGGGAGGCTGAGTGGGTGTGTGGGTGGCTGGGAGGTGTGTGACTCTGTGCATAGATGTGTAAGCAGTTGATTCACTAGGTGTATGAGTTCAAGAGTGCATGTGGAAACAGCTATATGGGCGGTTGACTGTGCATGGGTGTCTTGGTGAGTGAATGTATATCTCAGTGCTACATGTGCAAGTAAATACGTATGTAAAACACAATACATCTGAGAGTTGACATATATAAATAACTGTGGATAAGAGCCAGTGAATGTGTGAGTGGCTGTATGGATCACTGTGAGCTTGTATCAGGGATTGTATAAGAGAGTAAATATGTGTTAGAATATGTTTCAATAAGTAAGGTGTGTATAACTGTATAGTTGAGGAAATGGAGGTGTGATTGATTCTTTGCATGACTGACTAGGTGTGTGAGTAACTCCATGGATGAGTGACAGTCTGTGAGTGTCTGTTTATACTGAGTGTATGTAAGGTTATATTAGAGTCTGAAGAGGTTCATTGTATTATCACATGAGTAATGTCATCAGTGATGTGATCAGTGATGTCAAATGAGATGTCATCAGTGATGTCATTTGAGTTGTCATCAGTGATGTCATCAGTGATGTCACTGACCATGTCATGAATGATGTAATATGTGACATCATCAGCAGTGGATTGCGGGTGCGCGATATATAGTTAGCGCATCTAACTATATATGGAATTTCAATGGTTTTATGCGAGTAAAATAAGGTTTTGTAAATGCAAATTCCTAACTATATATGTTCTATAACCAATGGTTTTTTCATTGAATTTTCAAGGTTTTGTAAATGCAAATTCCAAACTATATATGTTCTATAACCAATGGTTTTTTCATTGAATTTTCAAGGTTTTGTAAATGCAAATTCCTAACTATATATGGACTATAACCTATGGTTTTTTCTGTGAATTTCATTGGTTTTTTAAAAGCTAACATCTGTAGCTGTAAAATGCATTCTACTTTAAAACCCAAAATATATTTTAGATGTTTATTGATAATTTTAATTGAAATATTTTTTTTCTTCGCTTCCGGTAAGCGAACCGGGAAGCTTTCCGTTAGCTCATCTTGATGCCGCGATCTAGTACGTGAACTGGTAAACGTTACGTTAGCGGAACTGTGACGCGTCGCGGAAGCGCGACGTATCATTGTCGCGAATGCGTCTTATGACGCGCCGCTTTAGCGCTCCCGAAAGTGCTCGGGACCGCGAACCGGAAACGATGCGGGACGCGGCGCGCACCGCGTAACGTGAGCGGAACAAGTCATGTGACTTGTTTATCGAACTTTTCATTGGTTCATTTCACTTTTGGTTTCCAAATGATGTATGACTAGGTCATGTGACCTAAAAATAACACTTTTCATTGGTTCTGAACTTTTGCTTTTCCAAAATCACGTAAACCCCTTCTTCTTTCCTCACTCTGACTCTCATCTTGGTGAGAGAAAGACCATTTTCCATTTTGATTACAATGGCTTCTATCTTTGTTTCAGCTGGTGGACCCCCACCACCACCTCAACCTCCTCATGACAAGAGAGGACCACCATCTCAATTCATCTCAAACAGAGAGGAAGAAGAAGACGACTTAGAAGAAGAGGACACTGATGAACCTGAATTTATTCCGGAGTTGCCCCGTGTTTCCGGAAGGAAAACAAGTTTCATTTGGCAATTTTTCTCAATTCCTCGAGGGGAGAAGAAGGTTAATGCCAAATATGCCACCTGCCTAATTTGCAAAAAAAGATTATCTCGAGGCACAGAGAAAAAGTATAGTATGGGCAACTATACTATGCATCGCCATATGGTCAGGTGGCATCCATTAAATTACAGCCGGGCAGAGTTAAGGGATCTGCAAGATAATCCCCCGACAACTCCTGTGGCCAAATCAACTTCTAATATAAATTTGACTGTAAGAGAGGCACAGGAAACTGTGCCAAACATACAGCCAAACTTCAAGCACATGAAGTTAACGTGCATACATTGTGGTGCTATGCTCTCATGTGGCAACATGAGCGTAAACTTAATAAACTTGGTGTATGATAACCATAACTGCCCTAACCCACCCAAGCAGTAATTTTTTCTTTGCTCCTGTTGAGCCCTTTTCGATGCCTGTTTTTTTGTTGTGTCCCCTCCATGAAAAACACAAAAAAAACATAAAACTGTTCTAAAAATACCAAAAAAACAAAAAATGTTCAGAAAATAAAAAAAAATAAAAAAAACAACAAAAACATTAAAAAAAAGTTCTTTTCAGAACTACCTCCCCTTTCAAATAAAATTGCTAGAATGTTTAACACTCTAGCAAGCTCTATTTCTTTTGGTTCGCTTCAAGTTCGCTGACCGGTTCGCGAACTTGAAGCGAACCAAAAAAATATTTTTTTATAAAAAAGAAGAGTTAGTATAAGGGAAGTAAACAGAGAGTAATGTAAAAAGAAAGACAGCTATACAGAGTAAATCAGAGATAGTGTCAGTGACATCATCAGCAGTGCATTGCGGGTAAAAAGAGTAGAAAACATTTACCTTATAATTCTTGTTACCTTTTCTAAATATTTTTTCATACTTTCAATCTGTAAAAGAGAAAACATACATTTCCAAAAATATTACTACATGTATTTAAAAATTACAAAAGAAAAGGCAAAAGGTTCAAGAAGAAACACTTTTTCAACAATTTTGACATTTACAGAAGCCTCTGCTTCTCTACGTCCCCTACACAATCCTAAAGATATATATTTTAAATAAACAGTATCTTCATGCTGATGAACTGAGACCTATTTTTGAACATGGTACTTCTTTTTTTTCACTGCTGATGTCTCACAATAGTGATGCAATAGCAGCGCAAAAAAGATGTAAAGCCATCATAAAATTGTCTCTAATATTTTAAATGATAGTTTCAGGATGCAAATAAGATGTGTGCTTTGAAGAGCTTTCTTTGAGGTGAGGCCTATTCCTTTTTTTTAAAAAAACAGTACCCGGAAATTCAGCACTATAAGCATTTAAATTGACACTTACAGAAGACTCAGTTTTTCCATATCTACCTCACATTTCTAAATGTATATCATAAGTACAAACAGAAGAACATTAATTATACATGTTTTATGGTTTATTTTTGCTGTTCTCAGAATGTATCAAATTTCACTTAAATCAGTGACTTGAACGTATTCATCATGTAACAGCGGGGAAAAAAAACACAATCAAAATGACTGTGTTTAAAAAACCCATACAACCTAAGAAATCTGATTTCAAAACTCCTTAAAATTAACTTACTTTCAATGACGTCGAAGGATCTCCTATGAACAGCATTCACTCTGTTGTGCTATAAATATTTTCAGCCCGCCACTTTCTGAAAGAAAACCTCCATCGATACGAAAAATATGTTACATAGAAGAAAACAGTTCTCTCATTCTATCACATGTTTCCACTAGGCCAAATCATGTTGCCGCGATTCGCTACTCTTGTAATTCTTCCAATCAAATCCCGACATTTTCTATTTTCGCAACTTTCTAAAAAAAAACATTTGAGATTATATTCACAATCCTGGACTACTAATATCTTACCCTTCTTTGTCACTCATGTTCTCCTTTTCCTATGACACTGATACTGCTTACTATGAAGCAGACTTACTTGCATCAGGTTTATATAGTTGGATTTTTAAATTGACATTATAATTAAAAGTTTTGGACCAATAATCTAGACAGCATTGCAGACTTACATTCCCTCTACTTCATGAACCTTTTGCAATTCTTCACAGAAAATCCCGAGATTCTTTCATTAAAATTTTGGTTTTAAAAACACCAGGTAAGAATTTTTAAGGTCAAACAGCAATTTTTTTTTGAAAGTTACAACGGAATCATTGCAGAATGACCAGCCGTTTCGAGACTTTAAATAAGCTGTATAATGTCCTGATGTTGTTGAAGGACCATCGTGATAGATAATTGCTACAGTTACAAAAGTCCTTCCTGATATTGAAAGCTGAGAAGCCACAAAAATTTTTATTAAAGTTGACAATTTTGATCCATCAGGCCTACATCGTTGAATCATTAAAATGACATACTGTCCATATCTACGTATAAATAATGTTGACATCATTTCAGATTTACATTGGCTACACTCCATGTTGTGATCCGCTGCATTTACTAGCTTATTAAAGGAGACTGATTTACTGTCTGGCAAAGTTAAATATATAAATCTTTCTGAGTCTACACTAGTAGTACTTGATACCCTACAATTCTCGCAGTCATGCTGCCATTGATAAGAAAGCCCAAACAGGTGATCTACATCTACACCCTCATCTTGCAATACATCAAGCATATACATTAAAAACTCCTGACAATCTTGCTGATTATTTTCAGAGAAGTCTGTTTGCCCTGAACATTCATCTAACAGATAACGAACTTCAGACACACTTTCTACTTTTGTTCGATCAGTGCTACATTTCTCGAAAACAGAATTCAATAAACAGCATAAAATTTGTTCTGAATTCAACAGAATCTGTTCTTTTAAACTCTCCAGTGAAAAGAGAACATTAACCACTACATTTGCATAGCAGTTGACACCAGAACTGTTTTCAAATTGAAAACCGACAACATCTTCAACAGAATCCACTTTCTTTCTGCTAACAATTTTCGGTTCATTAACTTTTAGTCTTTTTGGAACAACCTCCCTACTATTACTGATATTTCTACGTTTGCGGCCTACCACACGTTTCTCAAACAAAGGATATTGAGGCAAATGTGGCGCATACTCTCTTCTTAACCTATTGTATTCCTTAACACAATCTAGATCCGCACAAATGTTTGTGACATCACAGTCAATCAAGTACAATCCTGATAAAGTTCTTACTCGTGACAATGCCACATATGCCATACCCTCCTTGAACACAGAACTGCCAATATTCACCAATGCACTGTCTACACTTAAACCTTGCGATTTATGAATTGTTACCGCATATGCCAAGCAAACAGGAAACTGTTTACGGCGAACATATAAGTCTTTAACAAGCAAAAACCTAGCAGAACAACGACCAATTAGCTGTACTTCCTCAATGCCATCAAATTTAATTTTTAAAAATTCTATTCCATCTCTATTTCTGTACTTCTGAAAATCAACAACATTACCCATTGATCCATTTACCAGACCTCTTTCAACATGTAAATTTCTTCTCAAAATGATTCGGCAATTTAAACACACATTCAAAGTCTTTTCAAAACCCGCTGTTTTAGATATAGTCTTCTCTAATGAATCCAATTTTGATTTCAAATTTTCTGACAAAATAATTGTTGATCCCATGTGCTCTATTTTGTCAATAGCTTCAAGTTTCACAATCTCTTGCTTTTCTAAATTCAACATTTTGTTGTTGAAGATGGCACATTCTGCAAGAGTTGGCATCAAACATATTCCGGATTTCTTCTCAGTAATTTTCTGAAAAATATTCTCAGCCACAATCTCTTGTTCGGGATATAAATTTGAAAGTAATCGTGCATTCAAAGCTTCTTTTCCATGCTCGGTCACTTTTCCAATTCTAATATCTTGTAGAATATTCTTGTAATCTTCATCTTTTGCCTGACGCATATTTTCATGCAGTTCAGCATAATTGAAGTTTAACCATATATTGACGTTGCCAATGCTCCCTAGGCACTTCCTGGTATCTTCATGCGTGAGTATTTTGAACACAGGTTCTCCTTTTACTGGTGTCAGCTGCAGAAGATCTCCGAAAACAATGATGTGTTTGCCACCAAATAACACATCATATTCAGTTTTAAGTACTTCTTGCATTCTCAAATGCACAAAGGCAAGCATGATATTGGAAACCATGCTTACTTCGTCAATGATAAGTAGTTTCATTTTCCTCAAGACTCTTGAAACTTCAAAGCAAGCATCCCCAGATAACTTGTGATATTGTAATTTGTTGTCATGCTCCACCGACAGCATCAGTAGACAATGCAAAGTAATACCTTTAATGTTATGTGCTGCAAGTCCAGTAGGAGCGGTGACAACACAAGACAGCGATGACTCAGTCCTTTCCTGCAAATAGCATGAAATTGCTTTAATAAGGAAACTTTTTCCAGTTCCCGCTTCTCCACTCACATACAGTCGGACAGGCTTCAACGATGTACATGAGCACTCTTTCTTCTCATGACTTAATCCATGCTCAATTTGCTTGGTAACTTCTTCATATATTTTCCTCTGCTCAACATTGAGTTGTTTTTCCAAGTCTTCTAAGTTAACTGAATCCTCCTGAGCATGTGCCATGGCTCTTTCCACTTCATTCATAGCAGTGGCAGCTTCATTTTCGATAATAGGTCCTCCAAGTGGATCTTGACTCAATGAAACAGAACTCTGACTGTCCTGAGAACTGTCTCTGGCAATCTCGGCTGCAATCGTTGCTTCCTGCTCAATTTCCAAAGTTAGCATTTCTTGATATTTGGGAAAAGCAGGACATTCTATGCTATCCTTAGAGGCAGTGAAAGAGTCTTCGTAACAGAGGAAATCTCCAAGCAGTTCCTCTTCTGCACGCCAAGGCTTGAAAAGTTGCAAAAGTGCTAAATAGAAAAACTCCTTTGTTTCTGAAGATTCGCCACTCAATTTTCGATGGTTTACTAATTGGCATTTTCTTTGCTTGACCAGGCATCCCTCACTTCCAATTACAGCATACACTCCTTTCTCAATATCTTCTTTGATGTTCCTCTTGAATATATAATTTTGTAGAACCTCATATAGACAAACATTCTCAAGGTGACTGCTTCGATTTGGATAATATGTATCCAACATGTTGGTCTTCAAAATGTCGGTACTGTTTGGTTCCTTTTCTGCCAAATATTCAATTTCCCGGACAGGTTTTAGAACCCGATTTCACGTTGCAGCAAGACCAAGACTCGCCCAAACAATACTCCTGGATTTGGCATAGAGACTTGCTGAAGACAATCGATCTGAACATTCGTAAGCTCCGATTTCTCGATGCGACAACATCTTCAGACTGAAACTGTACAACTTCTTGCTGAGGCTCTTTTCATGGGAAATGTCCTCCCACATATCCTTCAGTTCTGTCTTTTCTTTTTTGGTGATGTAAGATGTCACATACCGAGCCACAGCCATACAGTTGTCACCCACAAGCTGTATATCCATGTTAGCATTCCACATGGACAAAATCACTGGGTTGTAGTCGTTGATGTACTTGGACTCTTCGTTCCTTTTCAAATTGTATGTATTTTTGGGTGATTTCCTCGTCACATTATGTCGCAGTGAAGACATCAAACTGTTCACTTTTCCTTTAGAAATCACCGGTCGTGGAAAGTTGAAACGACATTTGGTGTAGAACTTGTCCTTGTTTCTGAATTTACGACGACAGTACTTTCCACAACGATGGCTTTGGAAACGTAAAACTTGTTCTCTTAGGCTTTTCTTCTCCGTTGCGTTTGGAACAGCACACGTAGAATACTGTTCTATGAAATTCATCACTAAGTCATCCGGATCTGTTCCAAATTTAGGTGCATCCTTGATCCACAACAACATATGTATATGAGGAGCACCTCTTGCTTGGTACTCCTTTCTCCAGAAGAAATCCAACACCTCTCCAAGAGGTGGATTCTTCTTATTTGTGATGAAAGACATCATAGCTTCAAATCTATGATTGAAGTACCTGCATACATTCACAGGATCCAAAGAACACAGTTCTCCAGGTGTCTTGAATTCAATGTTTTCAATATTTCCATTTGCCTCCCGTAGAAATTCAAGTAAGTCTTCCCAGCCATACTCGGCACAGCTCAGAGTGAGGAACCATGTCGGAGTTCCTAAGTTCCTCAGCATACATTTTAAATCACCATGACGACGGTACCAATACTCATTAGTACCACGCTGACACGCCATGAGATTAATTAAGTGAGAATCCAAAATACTGTCTTGGACATTGACTTTATGCATAAAGTCCCTTGCCGAGATATTTCGCATCTGTATACCACTTTTTAAGATGTGGTTAACTGCATATGACAGTCCAGACAGATCGCTTTCAAAAAGGAGATGAAACAAATATGGAATGCATTGACGAAACCTAGGATCGTCTGCATACAATCGTAAAGTCCGGTATTCAGACGCAGGAATTTGATGAGGTCGCTCATCATATCTTCCTCCTCGACCTATTGGAAATAGCTGTGGGAAACACCGAGCTTCCAAACTTTCCTCCCAAACACTAATGGGACTCCCTTTAGCTTGTTTCATTTGAAACAACTCAATAGCATTCCCCATGACTTCCTTGGAATGCAAAGGATGAACACTATAATGTTCATATATTTCTTCACTTTTAGAGGCTTCTACTTTCTCAATTTGACCAGCACACAAATCGCTATCCTCTTCATCACTTACTTCCTCTTCTGGAACATATACATTCTTATAGTACTTATTATTTGTCTTCAAATACACTGTTGCTTTTTTGACTTTCCTAACATCCACTAAATCTTGCCATATTTTCTTATTCTTTGTCGGAACCCCATTAACTAAGATAACCAGAGGTTCCTCTTCCACTTTTTCTATTCCAATTGTGTTAATGTTTTTGTTCAAATCTAGAGGCAAATAAACAACTCTTCCCTTTAATCCTCGCTGTAAATCTGCTGGAGGCAACTTCCCTGTCTTTGGCTCCATTCTTACAATAGCCTGAAAGGGATGGATACTTTGAATCAAAATACATTCATAAGTATTTAAATCCTTCAATTCAGAAGGAATCTCAACCAATTCCAGATTATTATGTACTGCCCTAGCAGGCATCTGGTTTTAGTTTAATTTATTACAACAATAAGTACACACACGTTGATCCGATCCTAAATCAAAATAATTTTCTACCATCAAGTATGTGGCAAAATCCTTCCATTCACTATTATTTTCCCTTTCACTTTTTGCATATAAATCCACTACTTTAGTCTGATTCTTATAATAAGTGCGTCGACAACATACACAAGTGAAATTAGGCCTCTCACTTGATTTCATCTGAAAAGTGGCAATTTCCTTCTGAAAATTATCTGTACTGGAAACCTGTACATTATCTTCAACATTACCCTCTACTTCAGGGTCAATTTGAACATTCTCATCTTTACTACTAAAGTAACAAAACTCAATTTCTTCACAAATATTCTTCACATCTATTTCTGAACCATGCAAAAGAGCAGCACATAATTGTTTAAGCATAATTGCAGGACTCTTAGCATAATACAACATTCTCACTAATTTTCTCACTTTATTATGATGCACTGCTACCATCCTGAAATGATGAAAAACACTCTGGCATACTCTCCTGGAAAGACAAGCCAGTGAATGACCACGCAAACCTGTCATTTGTCTCACTCTGCAAGGATCTAAATTTTGCAACAACTTCATTTTCTGCTTCAAACTTTTCTTATTAAATGTCCGTATAAAATCACAAAGCAAATTGATGGAAACCTGTCGCACACTGCAAATAGAACTACACTTCCAAATGTACACAGGACCCTTAGGACGTCTTCCTAAAACCTCATCACTTAGCACCTCTTCTGTCTCTGTTGTCACAAGTTTTTCCTTTTCAACTGGACAACCATCCTTCACTTCATAAGCTCGACCACTGGTGTCAACTGCAAACATCAAATCATTATCCTGAAAATAACTCTCCTCATTAAAAAATGCCTCAGAACTTGAACTATGCATCCATTCTCCGGAAAAAACTTCACAAAAGTTACTACGATTTACTACTCTCTTCCATCTACTGTTTGTTTTGAAATCAGAAATTACCTTGCTTAGTTTCCTAATTCTATTGATTACCAAAATAAACAACTTCCGCTTAATTTCAAAAGCATGATCAATAATTTTCTCTACATTTTTCTTCTTCTTATAAAATGCCGCTTTCTGTTGGCCTTTTTTAATATTTCTTAATAAATTAACTATTATCCTGTTACGGAACATTCGATGTCGAATGTCCCTAAACTGTTGTTTCCTTCTACTATCATGCACAGAGTTATCTCTTCCTCTACCAATAACATTTTTGATGGGTCTTTCCTTTCCATTTAAATTACTCTTCTTTTTCTGAACTGAAACATTTTGGCGAAAAATACTTTTTTTACTAAAAATACTTTTTAAGAATGATTTTGTGCTCTTACCCGGAGCTTTCTTAGTGTTTTGATAAGTATTTGGGGAAGAGGACTGCTGCAATAAAACATCATCCTGCTGTCTTTGACGTTTTCTAGCCTTTCTAATTCTATTTTTCGTAGGCATTTTTCAAATTTAAAAAAGATCTGCAGTTGAATCTGTGGAAAAATATAATAAAAAATGTTATTAAGCACTATTACCAAACAGTAAATGAATAACAGTCATCAAAAACTTAACGTCCTACTTATTATTTAACATAGAAAATCTTTTGCACCAGCACTGCATCACAAGGACATTTTCAGTCATTTCCTCTTGAATGCAGATATACAATTGATTTATGTGCCGTGTTTATAAACGATTTTTTTAAATCAATTACATTTCTGGATATGTACTGCTAGAGCTTTATAGGTTGCTTTGGGTCATATTTATAAGGCATATGAGTGTCTATAATGTTATTTTTCCTTTTTAAATGGAAAGCGTTGTTCATGGTGCAAGTTTCTTATAAATACGCTCCCACCTGCGAAACGGAACTTTGCGCGCAGAAAGCTGATTGGCTCACCGGTGTCTGTCAACATTCTAAACAGACCGGAGCGGCCGCCATCTTATCTCTCGGTAGGATCGAGAGAGAAGAAGAGGTGAAAAACGAAGGGGGATTTTAATGAAAGGGGGCAAGGTATACCCCTCTTGACCCCCTAGGAATGTTGTTGGAGTTTTTAAAGGGTCCCGTGGGGAAAATAAAAAAAATATATTTTTCACGGTAGAAGCGCTTTCCGAACACCGAACTGGGCCGCAAACTGCTGGCAAAACGGGAATAGGTATAAGGGGGTGCGGGAGACCATTTTGTGCTTCGTTTTAATTAAATTACTAAGTATAAGGGGGTGCGGGAGACGTATCCTAATCCCTTATATTTTCTGAGGGTGGCTGAGAAGGCTCATATATGTTGATACATGTGTTCCAGCGGCTCTGCGTGAGCTTTTTTTTTTCTTTGCTGCGTCACGTCTGTTAACGTTCGATTCGAAGGAAATCGGGAAGTGTTGACAACCAATTTGTCAGTGCGATAAAATATTTCGTTATAAATGAATCCTTATTGATAAACATTGTCTGGGCCATCTTGTCTTTTTTACAATGCCACAATTTTGTCGTACACGGTAGCCATTTTAGATGCCAGGCCGGTCCCAGGCTATCACCTAGCCCCAGCTGTAGAGAATCCACACATACCAACCCTCCCGATTCAGGCGTCAAACTACTGATTTCAGTGCTACTCTCCCGCCTCCCGATTCCTGCAACCAAAAACGCGGGGGTATATTACCAACCACTAGCGATAACTTCTTTAGAGACAAAAATTATCGCCGCACATCGGCGATTTTTTTCGCAGATAAACCTTGCTATTAGCAAGGTTTATCGCAAATGCGCTAGGGCCGCTCGTAGCTGAAGGGCCGCTCGTAGCTGAAGTTTCATCTCCGTGTGATTTGTGCTTTTTCAGCTTTCCTGCTTGTTCGCTGACCTAAGGGGTCAAGAAGATACAGAAACCGCGTGTGAGGCTGTTCGTCAGCAAGGGCTGGGACTGCGAGACCCAGGCTGCAGCGCAGGACCACCAGAGCGCACCTGGAGTCTCTTCCCGCCCTTGCTCCTTACTGATTGGCTGTCTGCATCAGAGTGGCCTGTGATTGGCTGCCCACCACCTCAACAGCTCGCGGCCCCCGCTTCGCGGGTGCCGCTCGTAGCTGAAGTCTCATCTCCGTGTGATTTGTGCTTTTTCAGCTTTCCTGCTTGTTCGCTGACCTAAGGGGTCAAGAAGATACAGAAACCGCGTGTGAGGCTGTTCGTCAGCAAGGGCTGGGACTGCGAGACCCAGGCTGCAGCGCAGGACCACCAGAGCGCACCTGGAGTCTCTTCCCGCCCTTGCTCCTAACTGATTGGCTGTTTGCATCAGAGTGGCCTGTGATTGGCTGCCCACCACCTCAACAGCTCGCGGCCCCCGCTTCGCGGGAGCCGCTCGTAGCTGAAGTTTCATCTCCGTGTGATTTGTGCTTTTTCAGCTTTCCTGCTTGTTCGCTGACCTAAGGGGTCAAGAAGATACAGAAACCGCGTGTGAGGCTGTTCGTCAGCAAGGGCTGGGACTGCGAGACCCAGGCTGCAGCGCAGGACCACCAGAGCGCACCTGGAGTCTCTTCCCGCCCTTGCTCCTTACTGATTGGCTGTCTGCATCAGAGTGGCCTGTGATTGGCTGCCCACCACCTCAACAGCTCGCGGCCCCCGCTTCGCGGGTGCCGCTCGTAGCTGAAGTCTCATCTCCGTGTGATTTGTGCTTTTTCAGCTTTCCTGCTTGTTCGCTGACCTAAGGGGTCAAGAAGATACAGAAACCGCGTGTGAGGCTGTTCGTCAGCAAGGGCTGGGACTGCGAGACCCAGGCTGCAGCGCAGGACCACCAGAGCGCACCTGGAGTCTCTTCCCGCCCTTGCTCCTAACTGATTGGCTGTTTGCATCAGAGTGGCCTGTGATTGGCTGCCCACCACCTCAACAGCTCGCGGCCCCCGCTTCGCGGGAGCCGCTCGTAGCTGAAGTTTCATCTCCGTGTGATTTGTGCTTTTTCAGCTTTCCTGCTTGTTCGCTGACCTAAGGGGTCAAGAAGATACAGAAACCGCTTGTGAGGCTGTTCGTCAGCAAGGGCTGGGACTGCGAGACCCAGGCTGCAGCGCAGGACCACCAGAGCGCACCTGGAGTCTCTTCCCGCCCCTTGCTCCATCAATAAATATATCCAGCTGACGCACAGCGGGACGCGTGCGGGACGCCGGGCTAAGCCCGGGCAAAGGGCGGGCCGTCTGTGGCCGTCCGGGGACGCCCGAGGACGGGACGGGCCACCCCTCTTTAATCTTGCCCACCTGTACAGTAACTCACTACTTCAAGGTAAGAAATTAGAGCAATCCCAAATTACCTACAACTAACAATAGAAATAATAACTGTTCGCACGTGACAACTTACATAAAAACAACAATAAGATTAACAAATGGGCTTCAAAAAACTACGCTCCCGTACAATCTTTATGAAAAGAATGGGGACCGAAAATGCTATACGGAAATCCACTGACAAAGCCATAAAGCCCGGTCGTATAACTCAAACGCCGGCAATGAGTACATACTTCACTTCACTTACAGCTAAAGTCACGCAAACACTGAATACCACAGCCCAAGAAGACTCTCTCAATGCTTCTGCAAATACTAAGGAAACTGAAAGCACTCCAAAGTTGCCAAACGCACAATTCCAAGCGGATCAACTGGACCCCGACCTAAGTAACAAATTATTACATACCCCAAAAGATCTAAAAAACCTCGAACGGGAACCGTCTACCCTAATAACTTCGACACCTTTAAAAAATAGAGGGACTTCAATGTTATTCGGAGACTCAAAAGTTACCAAATCAAACCAAGGCCCACAAAATTCGGAGCATACAACAAGCCATAATACGCAGGAAAAAATATCTCCTCCCATTACTTTACCTAATCTTTCTTTGGATCCTTTCAACCTTAACACAAACAATAACAATATTAATACAACTTCACCCATATCTAAAGCCTTGTTTTCGCTGCAAGAGATTTTGGAATCAGTCCTCTCCTTCCTGGGAAACATCCTAGAAAATTCCGACCAAACCTTGGATGTTCAAATAGGGATTTTAAAACATCTAGTAGATGAGAAAAAGAAAAAAGATCTCTTCATTGCAGGGGAAAATAAAAGCTCAGTGACAATCAAACACGAACAAAACGACCTATTAAAAGAATACAATAAAGTTCAGAAGAATAGAACACGCGATTCTGGCACTCAAACCTCCGAGACTCAAATACAACAAATACAAAATCCGGATAACTCAAATGACTCAGTTGTATATTCCCTAAAAAATCTCTTCAAAGAAAAACATCAACAAAAAATTACGCATTATCCAATATTTTCAAAAAGAAGTGTAACAAACACTCCTGTTAAAGATACTATACTCGAAATTCAGGAAATTCACATTTCCAATATAATAAATCAAGAAGAAGGAGAAAGGATAACCAAAACGAAACAGGAAAATAACTCAGAAGGAAGGGAAAGAAGGAGGAAAAAACCATTAAGAAGGATTCAGAAAAAGAAATCTTACAAACTAAAATTTCAAAAACCAGTTATAACACAAAATTTAGAAGAGGATCAAGTTGATAATATAACAGCATCCGTAAACACGGAAAAGTTAGCCCCTAGCAAAAACTTTGCTGAAAAAACACCACAACTGGATCCAAGAGCTAAAGAATATGCCCCCATCCAACACCCAGAGGAATTAGATCAAACCAATAACAAAAAAAGTAGGGAAGCTGCAAATAGGTATAATCAAAGATATAAAGAACCCTCCTCCAAAATCCTACAATTTGAGGAACTCTTTCCAAGCGATCCAGCTCCGCTTAATAGAGGAAGGTTAATACATTTATTACGACACATCGAGCCATTACACTCATTGAACAGTAACGAACTAGATCTAGTCTCCTTTCCCTGCAAAGACAATGTTAAACTAACAAGGGTAATTTTCTGGTCGTCTGTTCTACCAGAGATCATACTTAAGGAAAAGGAGACACTACACAAACACGGCTATGATGTAGTGGAAAAAAAGGAACAAATGGTCTGTAAAGATATAACTGGGTACAATGCTCAAATTTATGCACTCTCCAACTCACAAGGGAAGCAATTCCAAAGAAATTTTGAGGCGACAGCAGAGCAAGTAAAGACACATCCCGATCTACTTTCTACAGGGCAAGAAAAATTAAAAATTCTGGTGAATAAAGGACAACGAGCAGTATGGTACCAAGCTCCAAAAAAATCCGACAATGACAATAATATTAAATCCTGGGCTTGGGTGTCAGAAACCCTGAACAGTAACAAAACCAAAATTACTCATCAACATTCTGTTTAGCACTGGCACAAAAATAACCTCCTGGAATATCGCAGGTGGCATAAAGAACAAACTGTCCACAGCCATGGGTAGTCTTCCGGATATCCTGTTCTTACAAGAAACGTGGGCAGTCGAATCTATCACTTGCAAAAATTACTTTGTTTACGAAATCCCGGCAACAAATTCTTATAGAGGTCATGCTAAAGGTGGTTTGGCCATTTTACTGAGTGAAGAATTTCTCTGGGCACAGGAATTAGTTGAAACTAACCTAGAAAATCTACAGTGTATTAAGATCTCCACTATGAAACACAGTACGGCCCACCCCAATACAATTCTACTCTTCAACGTTTACGCTCCCCCGGGTAAAAAGCATGACATAATATTCCTAAACATCATGGAAAAAAATTGAATCTATAACCGAAAATCATCCTCACTCATCCTTTTTAATTGTCGGTGACTTCAACAGTAAAATCTCGAACTCAGCAATAAATAATTGGGTAAAACAACAGTTAGAAGAAGGCAAGGAAATCACAACCCCGCAATTCCCGGAGGGTATACTTAGCGATAAAAGAGGGAATCTATTATTGACAACATTGACAAAACTTAATGGAGTAATAGTGAATGGCAATATGGAAGGGGATACTCCTGCAAACTACACCAGGCGGGGCAATGGGACTCCATCTATTATTGACTACATAATCAGCAGTGCGGATTTGCTAGACTCTGTCACACACTTGCTTAGCCAGTTTTGCCAAGAAAGCGACCACGCTCTAATGCATTTGACAACAGATTGGCTTCCTAAATCCTCTGCAGCCTGTCACATTATCTACCACAAAAGCAATATAGTGATAAACAGAGAAAAAAGACGTATTTTCTGGAATTCCTCGACCATCGACAAAATTACATCACAGATTGATCATTCCCAAATTTTGATGAAAACATTTTCTGAAAATCCTGTAGAAAACTTTGAATACATCATAAAAGACTTTAGAACTCTTATTCTAAATATGACAACAAAGGACGTAGCGGGTACCAGTAAGAAGAAAGATGATAACAATAGGCGCACCTCCAAGAACACTGAAGTAAAGAAAAAATTAAATAGATATATACGCGCCCAATACATGAGTCCCACACCATACTTAAAAAAGGAAATAAATAAACTAAAAAATCAACTGAGACGCAAGAATCAAAGAAATAAAAAAACTCTACAGGATCGCAATTGGGTCGACATTCAGATCGCAGCGAAAAATAACAACCAACGCAAATATTGGTATCTAATAGGAAAACTCACTGGATCAAAAAAGAACTTACAACCTATCCCGGTCCCTCCAAACGACTGGGAAGTTTTCCTGTCAGATCTTTATAAGTCAAATCCTACTGCCCTATCTGAGAGTAGTGAGGATAATAACAAAGGAAAAGACAAAAGTCCAATATATAAAACAACAGCATTATCGGTTGAACTACACATACGCAAAGCAAGAACCACGGGTGCTTCTGGCCCTGACCAGATTCCAATCAAAGCACTGCAAATTGCCCCGAAGGAATGGAGTCGATTGCTATATCCCCTCTTTAATTATATTTTAGATACTGGACAGGTTCCAAAATCATGGCAGGGAAGTATCATCATCCCCATCCACAAAAAGGGAAGTAAAACCCACGCATGTAATTACCGCCAAATAGCACTCATAGATGCCGTGGGCAAGGTATTCGCTGCAGAAATTTTACACCGTTTGAAAGAATGGGCTTTTTCATCAGGCCTGATCCCGATGTTTCAAGCAGGATTTAGACCCAATCACTCGGTAACAGATAACATCGCAGTTATCCAGGTCATTCTTGACAAATCCGTAACCCAAAAAAGCCAGGTTGTTTACGCTGCCTTCATTGACTACTCTACAGCGTTTGACCGAGTAGATCGACCAACGTTGTGGAGGAAACTGAAGAAGCTTGGTATACAGGAACAGCTGCTTCAATCTATTGTAAGCCTACACACCAACACTTGGTGCCAAGTCCAAATGGGAGGAGAAAAAGGTTATACAGAAAAAATTAAAACCGAAAATGGACTAAAGCAAGGGTGCCTTCTAGCCCCAATCCTATTCTCCCTCTATTTAAGTGACTTGTGTCATTACCTGCAATCGGGTTCCAACCTACCTCCAAAAATAGCAAATCATAAAATAAATGCACTGCTATACGCGGACGACATCGTGCTGCTGGACCTTACCCCCTTTGGCCTACAAATATCTCTGGATCTGTTGCACAATTACTCCAAAGAGAACTATTTAGTTCCAAATATCAAAAAAACAAAAGTGCTAGCTTTCTCTGGGAGGAAACAAAGCGCAAGATACTTCTGGAACTTAGGAGGAGATAAAATAGAAGAGGTGTTGGATTATCCCTACCTCGGCAGGACCCTCTCTAAAAATCTTACTAATGTAAAGCAGATAAATAACCTACAAAGGAAAACAGATATACACACTGCGGCCCTTCAGAAACTCTATAGCGCAACAGGAAACAGACATTTCTCCTCTCTAATAAATATCTACAGAACAAAGATACCACCTGTACTATCCTACGCGACGGAGTATATACCCATCAAACAATGGGCTTTCATGGACCGCAAAGAGGGAAAGGTATTGAGGAAAATTTTGAAACTGTCAGACGCAGTACCAGTCCAAGCACTAAGATTGGAATTATCTGTCACAAGCTCATATGCTGTAGCAATTGCAAATATCATTAGGTGGGCCTACTATCTATTGCATGCAAAAGAGAATACTTTAAGGTCGCTGCTGAAAAAAGAAACCTTTGGGTCTGATACTAAAAAACAAGTTTTCCAAGAGAATATGACCGAAGCATTTCGTATTGCAAACATTGGTACTGAAGTGTTGCTTACTTGGTCACCAGCACAATTAAAACTGTTTTTAAAATGCTTCACCCCAAAATTAAGTTACGAGATGGACTCTAGGCATTGCAATAAACTACCCACCTATAAACCCTTTGTTGACCTATTAGAATATAAACAAAGTCGGTCTTACATCGGTTTAACCCTGACTCATGGCGCAAGGAGAACAATTGCTATGCTTCGACTGGGCATCCTTCCCGTACTTTCATATACCTCAAGATGGCTTCCTGGAGGATCTCCTTTATGTACTTTGTGTGCAGGCGGCGATCAGACTCTGGAGCATGTTCTATCTGTATGCCCGAATCAGAATGTAATTTTAGCCCGTAAAAGATTTCTAGAGCCCATATATCGTTCCAGTAGAATCTTGACGGTGAGAGACCTTATAAGTCTGTGTAAACAACCCCCGAATGAATTCGTCTGCTATAATTTGTATAAATTCTTGAAATCATTTTTATCTTTGTATTGAGAAACTGAATATTTTTAAATATGTAACATGTAGATAAATATTTGTGGTCCTCAGTTGAGTACCAGTACAAATAAACTTTTTTTGACTGTGACTTTGACTTCGATAAAAAACGGCCGCAATGCATGAATATCGCTGAAAAGTCAGCAATATTCATGCATTATCCAGCAAATGCTCTTAGCCATGTTATCCACCTCTCATTAGATAACATGGCTAAGAACTGCTCGCAAATGCGATAAGAAGCGGCCGCAATGCATCAATATTGCTGAAAAGTCCGCGATATTCATGCATTATCCAGCATATGCTTTTAGCCATGTTATCCACCTCCCATTGGATAACATGGCTAAGAACTGCTCATGGTCCCATGAGGAACGCTTTCCATTTAAAAAGGAAAAAATAACATTATAGAAAAGAATCGTTTTTAAACACAACATATAAATCAATTGTATACCTGCATTCAAGAGGAAATGACTGAAAATATCCTTGAGACACATGAAAGCGTTTTCTGGAATGCCCTAGCACCATTTTTTGGACATTATTAACATGGCTATGTAACTCCCATAATCAAAATCTAAATTTGCCAAGCGCAGGTAAGAGCGTATTTACAAGACACTTGCCCCATGAGGAATGCTTTCCATTTAAAAAGGAAAAAAATAACATCAATTACACTCTAATGCCTTATAAATATGACCCAAAGCTCTAGCAGTACATATCCAGAAATGTAATTGATTTCAAAAATGTTTTTTAAAAACAACATATCTGTTTCAGCTTACATAAGAGACCATGGAATGGGCTTCCTATACAACAATAACTTGTGTTACTGCATGCCAGAATGCTACACCGAATATGCAATTACAATTTATCAAATTAACAAAATCTATTTCTATATCACTACAGACAAAGCCATAGTTTAAAAACACATCTTTCTTCATCATTTTCTCCTTAGCAAGGTTTATCGCAAATGCGAAAAAAACGGCCGCAATACATAAATATCGCTGAAAAGTGAACGATATTCATGCATTATCCAACAGATGCTCTTAGCCATGTTATCCACCTCCCATTGGATAACATGGCGAAGAACTGCTCAGGGCCCCATGAGGAACGCTTTCCATTTAAAAAGGAAAAATAACATCAAAGACACTCAAATGCCTTATAAATATGACCCAAAACAACCTATGAAGCTCTAGCAGTACATATGCAGAAATGTAATTGATTTCAAAAACTATTTTTATAAACAACATATCTGTTTCAGCTTACATAAGAGACCATGGACTGGGTTTCATATACAACAATAACTTGTATAACTGCATTCCAGAATGCTACACCGAATATGCAATTACAATTTCTCTAAGTAACAAAATCTATTTCTATATCACTACAGACAAAGCCACAGTTTAAAAACACTGCTTTCTTCATCATTTTCTCCTTAATTCATACTATTCTCTATCTAAAATAAATAAATCTTTTCTCACCTTAGCAAATACTTTTTGAGTTTTGAAAACAGTCTCAGAAATACACCAAATTGTCTTCAGCAGAAGAAAAAGTATGCACTCCAGAGGCTGCAGCTATTGAAAGCACAGACATACAGATATTCATTTCACATATCTCTCATATTAGCCAATCATAACTCTTCCCTCACTTTTTTCAAATCAAAACCCTTCCCCCCTCTGCCCTCTCTACCTTTTTTCCATAGCAACGACCTCCTGGAAGACCTCTCATGTTTGCAAATTCACACAACAATGTTTCAATTGAACTCTGAACTCTCAGTGCACCTGCGTATCCAGTGCAATCTTTCATTAAAAGTTTCTTCCTTGACCATTCAAAATAACATCTTTCAAAGAACACATCCATGCACCCTAACTTTCTGTTTTCAGAAATGGAAATACACCAATCACTGCTAATGAATCATTAGCATTGGAAATCCACAGTTTTTTTTCTTTACAAACTCCTACTGTTTCAACTGCCCTTTCATTACCACACTTCATCTGACTGCAGCACAACCTTCTCCCACCATGTTTAACGTCTGGATTGTTGGACATAGTTACATCCACTGGGCTCAAAGGTATGCCGAGAACAGAACTTTACACAACCTCAATTTACAAGATGTGGAAATTAAGTGGTTGGGCCAAAGAGGATTAAAATGTCACCAATTGATACCATTGGTGAAAACCTTTATGCATTTGCCAAAACCTGACCTGTTAATTGTGCACTGTGGAGGTAATGATTTGGGCACTTTGACAGGAGTAGGTCTGGAAATGCTATTAAAGGACACCTTTGAGCAATTAATGGCACTTTTTCCTCAAACTGCCTTGGTATATTCCAATATATGCCAAAGACAGAAATGGAGGTGGTCCAACCAATTTTGTCCACAAATTGAGAAGTCGAGGAAGCATGTAAACAAATCTGTTTCAGCTTTCATGAGAGACCATGGAATGGGCTCCCTGTACAACAATAACTTGCGTTACTACATGCAAGATATCTACAGAGGAGATGGAGTTCACTTCTCAGATGAGGGCAACAGAATTTTCATTCTGAATTTAAGAATGTGCATTGGTACCTACTTATAAGTACCTAAATGAACCATAAACCCAAAACCTCTTCTCAGAGCTACCCTTCATCTAATCACTCACAATTATTATTTTTTTCTAACTTTTTTCGCTAATTTTCCACAAAATACGCTCCCCGGTTCGCTAACCGAAAGCTAACCTCGCGGAATTTTTTGAAAAAATGTTTTTTTCCCGCACATTTAAACCTCCTCAGCCACCCTCAGAAAACCTAGGGGGTCAACATAAGTCTACCGTGCCCCCTTCTACACATTCTGAACCTTATTTGCCCTCCATCTTGTATCTTAATGCGACCGAAACACAAAATGGTGGACTCCCGTGACGCTTAAGGTTCGCTAACCGGGCCGCTTTCCAGAAAGCGATCCTAAAAAAAGGTGGGAAAGTAATTAGCAGAAAAACGACTAGAGACACTCTCACCAAATATACATTAGCTCATACTACATAACAATCCCTTTCATTCTCACAAATTTGATTGAAATTTCATTTAGCCATTTAGCCTGTAGACCTATCTAAATACCCTGAGGTAAATTACTTCACAAAACACATCTAAAATATTGGAATTGACAACCAATGAAAACTTTACTTTCATTTACAATTTTTATTACCTGACATTTGATTGGTTATATACCTGAATATATATAAAGGAAGAGAAGGAAACACAGCCATTTTCACTGCTACTTCCTGAACTACATTTCAAGAGCCTTTTCACCTCCCTGTAAAGTTATTTGATAATTTGTAAGTGGCACTTTAAATTAATTTGTAAAAATGTTTATTGATAATTATTTACTGACCCCCTGCTATAGTTATAGATACAGATAACCTCCTCTGTTACATTTATTGAATTTACAGCAAAAAAATGGAAGGGGAGCAAGAAGAAACTAATGTTTCCTTCGAGATTACATCCGAAGACATTGTAACTGAAGAAAATGTGGATGAAGATTTTATGGATCAATCTTTTGACGAACAATTTATTCAAACCTTACAAGAGACAGAAACATCCATGTTCGACGAGATACCAGATGATATAATGCTGGAAGTTTTAATGAACTATGAAAATAATAAATATTTTTTTTTTAAATCAAAATAAATAAATAAATAAAAAAAAAGAACAAAAACAACAAATAATTAACATACAGTATTAGAAAAGTCTATCATTCTTTTATCCTTAAAGTACGCTGCCCAGAACGCTTTCCGGTTCGCGAACTTGGCGCTTACCACGCAAAAAAAAAATATATATATATTTTTTTTTTGGACCCTCCTAGGCCCTTTTAAAACCTCCACATAAAACCTAGGGGGTCAACGAGGATCTACTATGCCCCCTTATGGTAATTTCCCCCTTTGTTTTTGCCTCCTCTTGTCTCTCGATCCTACCGAGAGACAAGATGGCGGCCGCTCCGGACTGTTTAGAATGTTGACAGACACCGGAGGGCCAATCAGCTTCGCTTCGCAAAGTTCCGATACGCAAAAATTTCGCTAACCGGATCGCTGCCCAGAGCGCTGTTACAGATATATATCTTGATTTAAACGGTAATTTCTCAAAATCCACTGAAGCACATATATTGAGACCTAGCAAAGGCACATCGGGCTAACAGTCCCTACAATTTTGCCAAGTTTCGTGAAAATCCATTCAGCCGTTCGGGCTAAAAGTGAGTCCAACCGCCCTATGGAAATTAACATGGGAAAAACGCGTTTTGGGACCCCCCTTTTTTCTCGGCCCCCCCTTGACGACCCCCCCCCAAATTTTCAGGGGCTGCTCAGAAACAGAATGTGCCATTTTCCTGAAAATTTCAGCCGATTCCGTCCACAAACGCTAAAGTTATTAGACATAGAATTTTCAGAAATGCCATAGGGAAAAAATCCTAACTATATATACCTACTGGCGACCGCCAGTAGGTAATGTATATATATATATATATATGTATACATATATTATATATATATATATATATATATTCACTGAAAAAACCATAGGTTATAGACCATATATAGTTAGGAATTAGCATTTACAAAACCTTATTTTACTCACACAAAACCATTGAAATTCGCATATATAGTTAGTTGCACTAACGATATATCGCGCACCCACAATCCACTGCTGATCATGTCACATATTACATCATTCATGACATGGTCAGTGACATCACTGATGACATCACTGATGACATCTCAAATGACATCACTGATGACATAACTGATGACATCTCAAATGACATCACTGATGACATCACTGATGACATCTCAAATGACATCACTGATGACATCACTGATGACATCTCATTTGACATTATTGATCACATCACTGATGACATCATTCATGTGATTATACGATGAACCTCTTCAGACTCTAATATAACCTTAGATACACTCAGTGTAAACAGACACTCACAGACTGTCACTCATCCATGGAGTTACTCACACACCTAGTCAGTCATGCAAAGAATCAATCACACCTCCATTTCCTCAACTATACAGTTATACACTCCTTACTTATTCAAACATATACTAACACATATTTACTCTCTTATACAATCCCTGATACAAGTTCACAATGATCCATACAGCCACTCACACATTCACTGGCTCTTATGCACAGTTATTTATATATGTCAACTCTCACATGTACTGTGTTTTACATATGTACTTACTTTGACATGTAGCACTGAGATATCCATTCACTCACCAATACACTTATGCACACAGTCAACCACCCATACAGCTGTTTCCACATGCACTTTTGAACCCATACATCTAGTGAATCAACTGCTCACACATCTATGCACAGAGTTATACACCTCCCAGCCACCCACACACACACTCAGTCTCCCATACAAATACTTGGGCAACCAATCAATAACCCATATAGTTACTCATATAGCTACTGATCAACACATGCAGCAGTTTACAGAACAACAGACATAATGATGGACAAATTAAGACAGTTTAGTCACTAACCCATGCACTCAGTGAGACACATTTAATCACTCACTCATACAGTCAGTCATGCACCTACTAAATCCTTCATCCAGACACCTATACATCCACTCATTCTTCAATATGTAAGACATATTTTAACTTTACAGAAACATACAGTCACTGGATGTTGTCATCACTGATGTCATCAGTGATGTCATTTGAGATGTCATCAGTGATGTCATCAGTGATGTCACTGACCATAGCATGAATGATGCAATATGTGACATGATCAGCAGAGGATTGCGGGTGCGCGATATATAGTTAGTGCAACTAACTATATATGCAAATTTCAATGGTTTTGTGTGAGTAAAATAAGGTTTTGTAAATGCTAATTCCTAACTATATATGGTCTATAACCTATGGTTTTTTCAGTGAATTTTCAAGGTTTTATAAATGCTAATTCCTAACTATATATGGTCTATAACCTATGTTTTTTTCAGTGAATTTCAATGGTTTTTTACTAGCAAATATCAAAAGCTGTAAAATGTATTCTTCTTTTAAAGGAAAAATATATTTTATATGTATTTAATATAATTTTTTTATGTATATAAATTTTTTGAGGGAACAAATTTATCAACTATCATGCTGAAGAAGAGTGTGGGGAAAAAAAAACAAAGAGGAGGACTAAGAGGAAAGAACAATCAGTTCAAAAATACAATTGCTTTAAAGCATGAAGTGCTTTTCCACACATTTACATTTAAATAACCCATATTAGAACATACAAAATATCTACAGAGGAGATGGTGTACATTGAATTTTAGACTCTTCATTGGTACCTACATGTTGGTACTTACATCACCCACACAACACAACAGCTCTATTCAGAGCTACCCTACCTCAAAGCACTCTAAAATATTATTTTACTATTTCCCTTGGTTTTCCCCTTGTTACGCTTTCCGGAACGCTACCCGGTGCGCGGACCGGGCGCTAACCGTGCAAAAATTTGAAAAAAAAGGTTTTTTTTTTACATATATGGGCCTCCTCAGCCACCCTCAGAAAACCTAGGGGGTTAGGATATGTCTCCCGTGCCCCCTTATACCCATTCCCAACATTGTTTATCCTCCATCTTGTGACTAAATTCATCCGAAACACAAGATGGCGGACTCCCGTTACGCTACCGGTGAGCTACCTGTTCGCGTACTGGGTAGCGCTTCCACCGCGAAAAATCGAAAAAAAAATTATTTCATTTTTTTGCCCCGCGGGGCCCTTTAATAGCCCCCACATCAATCCTAGGGGGTCAGGAGGGGTCTACCTTGCCCCCTTTCATTCATTTCCCTCTTCGTTTATTTCCACCTCTTGTCTCTCGATCCTACCGAGAGACAAGATGGCGGCCGCTCCGGACTGTTTAGAATGTTGACAGTCACCGGAGAGCCAATCGGCTTCTCCTCGCGAAGTTCCGTTACGCGTCTGGTACGCGAACCGGGGCGCTAACCGGGATGCTGTCACAGATATATATATTTTTTTGAACGTTAATTTCTCAAAATCCACTGGAGCACATATCTTGAGACCTAGAAAAGGCACATCGGGCAAACAGTCTCTACAATTTTGCCAAGTTTCATAGAAATCCATTCAGCGGTTCGAGCTAAAAGTGAGTCCAACCGCCCTACGGAAAACTCAATGTTAAAAACATGTTTTGGGACCCCCCTTTTTTCTCGGCCCCCGCTTGACGAAACCCCCCCAAACTTTAAGGAGACGCTCAGAAACAAAATATGCAATTTTCCTGAAAATTTCAGCCAATTCCGGCCATCAACGCCAAAGTTATTCAACATAGAATTTTCAGAAATCCCTATTCAAAAAAATCCTAACTATATATACCTACTGGCGACCGCCAGTAGGTAATATATACATATATATATATATATATTTATATATATATATATATATATATATATATATATATATATATATATATATATATATATATATATATATAGGAGACGCTCCTTCTTTCGAGGATATCTGGGACCTACAAAATGAAGAATGTAGAACGGATGCTGTTGCTTTGCCCAGTGCTACTACTGGGGCAAGCACGGCCCATACACCGTTCAAGCCCAAATCCACCTTCAACCCCATCTCCGTTCATGACAATCTGGACATTTATCAGGATCTAATGGTGGAGGACCTCAAAAAACTATATATCAATACCAACAAAAGAAGCCAAGCCATTGCAAGACAGAACCAGTGCTATAATCTTCTGATTAAGAAACTAAGATCAGATGACAATTTGGTAGTGAAGCAGGCGGATAAGGGGGGCAATATTGTCCTATGGGGACGTGATAAAAACATGGCGGAAGCTGAAAAACAGCTGACCGATACTGTCTGTTATCGTAACACGAATATCACTACAATCAAAATGGCCTGGAATGATCTTAATGCCAAACTCATGGGCTGGCGCAGCAGTGGACTGATCACTTTGGATAAGTTTAAATTTCTCAAAAAAGAATTCCCAGTGATTCCCACGTTTTACCTTTTGCCAAAGGTCCACAAAGATTCACTTGTTCCACCTGGGAGACCAATAATATCGGCGATTGACAGCGTGACCGAGAATTTATCAAGGTACATCGATTTCTTTTTACAGGAATGGGTTAAAGGATTGAACTCCTATATAAAAGACACAACTGACTTTTTGTGTAAATTGTCCCAGCTATGTTGGAATGAAGACTATTTATTGATGACATTGGACATATGTTCTCTATATACGTCTATCAGGCACACGGATGGCTTAAAGGCGGTGCAGTTTTTTCTGGATAACGTCCCATACACAACACACAGCACAACAGAGTGCTTATGGGAATGTTGAAAATATGTCTACAACAGAATTTCTTTACATTCGGGGGCCAGGCCTATCAACAACTGAGAGGGGTGGCCATGGGGTCTTGCTTCTCCCCCAGCTTCGCGTGTTTACACATGGGGCTGTGGGAGGAGCAGACCCTTATGGGACAGTACAGAACAATTGTCGACCAACATGTAATACTGTACCTCAGGTATATAGACGACTTGCTTTTTATCTGGAGGGGTTCGATAGAAAGTGCTGTCGATTTTGTTGCAAAACTGAATGTGAATGATTTAAATCTACAGTTTACCTCGACTATGAGTGATCATTCAGTAAATTTTCTGGATGTAGAAGTATATGTTTTTAAGAATAAAATAGAGACTAAATTACACAGAAAGGCAACCGCCGGTAACACTCTGTTACATGCCTCCAGCAACCACCCTCGCCATCTTATTCGCAGCATCCCCTATGGGGAGATGTTGCGAATAAAGTGCATTTGCAGTACAGAAAATGAATGTAAACTGGCCCAGAATCTATGCAAAATGCGCTTCCTGGAGAGAGGATATAGCCATAAAATAATAGATGATGCTATAAGAAAAACAACTAAACTGACACGAGAACAGATATTGGGAAGTTGTCCTAACCCTACTATTGCGGTTGAAACTACGGCTGCAACTAAAGAGAAAATGCAATGTAGGGCTATTGTCACATATAGTCAGCAACATGCTGAGATTCGTAGGATCTTTTCCAAAAATTGGAACCTTGTACAAGGGGATCCGATAATTGGTGATCTAGTAAAGAATAGACCAGAGATTACCTTCAGGAAGTCACCTTCGTTGGGTAGTGCGATTGTCGTGGAGAAGTGTGGCTCAGGGGTTAGAGGCGGCAGACCCGGAAGCTGAGATCGGCCCTGGACCAGGGTTCAATTCCCCGCCCCGACGGGGGTTGGGCTCAATAATTCCACGGACTCGATAATTCTCGCTCCGGTGCCTACTCGACTCACGGGTTCACACTCTGCGACTCTGGGCAATAGCTTGCTTAATCTCCACAATGGCCCCTCGCGGCGGGATGCCTGGCTTTCACCTTGTGGATACCCTGCCGGGGTATCTCACAGGGGAATACCAGGACGGGTTCCCTAAGCAAGCGCATAGATGCCTGCGATGTGGGCGATTTGCGCTATATAAATACATGTACATATAAATACATGTACATGTACATTTACTTTGGACGTTCCCAAGAAATGGTGGGAACGTATTACAGGATTTAAGAAGTGCCAAGTTTGTAAGGCCTGTAAGCACGCCATTAATAAAACCCATTATGTAAGTCCCTTTCAAGACAAACCGATTGCTATCAAACAAAAGCTGGAGTGCAAAACTGAATTCGTGGTGTATATACTACTGTGCCCATGTGGCTTACAGTATGTTGGAAGTACTCGTCTTCCTGCCCACAAGCGCATCCTACAGCATTTGCGAGCAATCTCAGGGAAGGATCAGTCCTATCCAGTAGCGAGACATTTTGAGAAATGCCATCAGAGTAATCCAGACTTGCTACAATATTACTTGGTGGACTCTGTTCTACCATTGAGGAGGGGGGGAGACAGAGATGGCAAATTGCGTCTCCTGGAAACCCGGTATATCTTCGAACTTAATAGCAAACAGCCTGGTGGACTAAATAGCAGTGAAGACCTTTACACATGTTTATGATTTTGTGAGGAGATTTACAATGCACCTTGCTGGCAAATGTGCATTCGATGAAATATTTTAAGATCTATATGAATTCATTCGGCAGCCTGTACATTAATGAAATTTCATGAGTAATAATTTAATTTTTGTTGCACAGTCACTTTAATTTACGTTTATATTAACGACCCCTAAGGAAGTAACAAGTAACAAATATATAGGATATAGTTCTGTCTGTTGATGGTAGATATTGCCATTACCCACTGGGGTATGATTCTCATTACACTGTCACATATACTCAATTCCCGAATATCATAGCAAGAGTTATGTATAATTGAATCCTAGTCTTATGAAAGAACTCAAATGTATAAAAGTCTTTTCTGGGATTCATGAGGCTTGCTTCATGGTTTTTTACTAATGATATTTACTGTAAATAACATCCAATTATTTATTTATTGTAAATATATGAATTAAGAATTTTTTCTTATAAAACGACTTTTTTTAGAATTGTACCGAGATTTTATATATGCTTGCCTCTTTTTGCACATAAAACCATAACAACGGCATTGATTATATACATATAATGTTGATATAAATGATTTGAGCGGACGACTCGGGATTTAAACACTGTGAAAGTAGGGCACTGTGCCCTTTATGATGAATTGGTGAATATCACTTTAACTTAAACAGGATACACTACTGATCATGTGATCACTCATACTATTTATGTCACTTCCTTTCTTCTTTACATGACATGTGATCAAGCCTCGGCTGAGGTGAAACGCGTCATGGCGACTGGTGGCTGTTATTCTTCACGAATAAAGAGCAGTGAAAACGAGAGCACGGAGTCTGTGGCTTTACTCAATTTTCGTCTTCAGCGCGAGCTGTGTTGATTTCGGACTTTTGAAAATATATATATATGTGTATATAACATTTCTATGGCAAAATGAAACCCCTCATTTTGTTCCTTTTCAAATTAAATGTATTAAGTGTTACCACTTTATTCCAATCAAGATAACTTCAGGTGTGCCATACTTTTGTCATAAGTAAGACTGTTAGCGTTCTAGTTGTTCTTTAGAACACTCTGAGACATTCTGTCATTGGGCTATAGTTGGGCTTCATCTGGCTGATATTTGGGCTACATTTGGGCTCTTTTGTCTCTGGTGGCCATCTTGGGAGACTGCATATCAGAATTTGTTTAATTAAATATAAGAGGATTTGAGAAGTCACTCAAAATGTGCCCTAATTTTTCTTTCTTCAGCACTAATCATAATTTCTATGGCAAAAGGAACCCCCTCATTTTGTTCCTTTGCAAATTAAATGTTTTAAGTGTTAACACTTTATTCCAATCAAGATGACTTCAGGTGTGCCATACTTTTGTCATAAGTAAGACTGTTAGCGCTCTAGTTGTTCTTTAGAACACTCTGGGACATTCTGTCACTGGGCTATAGTTGGGCTACATCTGGCTGATATTTGGGCTACATTTGGTTTTTTGTCTCTGGTGGCCATCTTTGGGCTACATTGGGCCACATTGGGCTACATTTGGGCTCTAACATATATATAGCCCAATGTAGCCCAATATATATTTTTCAAAGTTAATTTTCGTAAAAACCACTGGAGCATATATCTTGAGACATAGCAAAGGCACATCGGGCTACCAGTCCCTACAATTTTGCCAAGTTTTGTGGAAATCCATTCAGCCGTTCGAGCTAAAAGTGAGTCCAACCGCCCTATGGAAAACTCAATGTTAAAAACACGTTTTGGAACCCCCCTTTTTTCTCGGCCCCCGCATGACGAAACCCCCCAAACTTTCAGGGGACGCTCAGAAACAAAATGTGCCATTTTCCTGAAAATTTCAGCAAATTCCGTCTATCAACGCCAAAGTTATTCAACATAGAATTTTCAGAAATCCCTATTCAAAAAAATCCTAACTATATATACCTACTGGCGACCGCCAGTAGGTAACATATATATATATATATATATATACATATGTTTTTTTTTTTTTACCTGCTCAGGACATGGGACTGAGTCCTGTAAAGGCTGCCAGCAAACTTTTTCCCATGTTACTGGTAGCCAATCAGTGTGTTCACTCACACTGGAGTCTGATTCCCAGGGGAGCAAATTGGCCAAAGGGAAAAAAGCTCCCTGACCAATCAGAACTCTCTATTTTTCAAAAATGGGTTTAGGGATTCTCGCGAGAGTCCCTCAAACCCAAACATCCAGACATCTATATTTCTTTTAAGCTTAATATCTCAAAAACTACTCAACAGATTTACCCAAATCACAAAAAGGACATCTGCATACCAAAATCTAGCTTCCTCACAAATTTGGTGTAATTCTGTTCAGCAATTTTTGCTGTAGCCTTGTCTAAATAAGTCTATGGAAAATGCATGGGGATTTTGCATTTTGGGATCCCTGTTTTTTCTCGGTGCCCGCTTGATGCACCCCGAAACTCCCCATGTACAAACTAGCCAAAAAGCAGCAACTTTTTGGAAGGGATTGAGGAGATTTGTCAAACGCTGCCAAAGTTAATACATATATATATATGTTTGGTTGAAAAAAAAGTGCAAAGACATTCTTAAACCACCCGTGTGTGTCATCGTAGTTCCTTGAAGGCTTTCAAGGAGGAAGGGAAATCATTGCTCAACCATGCTTGAGAAAAGGGGGCACAAGATCCGATGCTTGAAAAGAAACTAGGGAGGGCACCATAAGTCACCTACAGAAAATATCTGCCCTTAAAGGACATACTGTTCAATAGTCATCTACAAACCAGCAAGAAAAGTTGTCTGGAACAAAGTGGAGGTTTTCACAAATGCAATAAGTGCAAAACCTGCAGTCACAGTGAGAATGTCAGAGAAGTTACAGGTCAAAGGTCCAAGAAACAATGGAAGATCCCCAGACTCATTAACTTTGGAACTGAGTTCGTAGTGTATGCCATTACGTGCCCCTGTGGGAAGTGGTATGTCGGTTCGACAACCTTCCCAATAAAGAAGCAAATTCTCGAGCCCTGGCAAGCCATAACTAATTGAAACTTTAGCTACAGCACAGCACAACACTTCAACAAAGCCCATAATAGTGACTGGACAAAGGGCAAATATTTTGGTCTAGACACCATACTGAAACACCCAAGAGGAGGTAATCGAATACAAGCCTTACGCAGACTAGAATCACAATTCATTTTTCAGGCAGGCAGCATGTTCCCCACAGGGATGAATAATGATGAGGAACATCATGCACATTTGTAATCCCTGATGTTCTTTCTGTACCTGACTGCAATAGTTCCATGTGGTGGGAAATTGAAAGTTTTAAATTTATCACTTGTTTATAATTAATCGTTTCATGTTGTACCCCGCCCGATTTGTGATCGGAATTATTCACCCCATCTTGAGCCACAAGTATATCTCAAAGAATGACAAGCAGTCGTTGACACCATGCATAAATGTTGTATTATACTAGTCCTTGAAATGTGAGTTGATGTTTAGAGTTCGAGGGAACTTGTAATATTTACTGTTTGTCCTGACAGAGCACTCAGGCATAACAGATGGAGAGTAGCCACCATGAAACTGTTAAGAGCACCAGAGATTGTAGGACGTTCCTCCGAATTGTCATCTCTCCTTTAGCACCAATAATGGGTAGAAGCAGATTGCACTCACGACCACTATAGTTATCTGTTTGACAGTATCACTGGAATATGACACTGTAAAAAGGTTTGCACCTATACAACATCACGAGCTAGTCACGCATGAATAATAGGTGCAATCAATTGATCAAGAGACACACTGCAAAGACTTTACAGAGATACTAAATCAGTGAATCCGTTCCATCTCATTCCCTCTCTATACACACAGTCATTAATGTTAAATTATGTATGGTATCTGGAGTAAATGACAGCCCAATTTACAGTTATCAAGTCAATACATGTACTAGATTAAAAACAAGGGAACTAGACCTAAACTAACTGATAACCCTCAGAGCGATCCCACTAGAGGTTAGTAGATAACCATACTGTACTAGAATGCAATGCTTGGGATCTAATCTACCCACAACTGAGGATAATAGATTAATAATAACCAAATTATGTAGTATTAGGCGGAGAGGTCAGTAAATGTAAACGGCACTTTTATGATTTAAAAATCCTATAGCATTACTGAAGTCTTTTGCTTATGTCTTTGCAGCAACCTGCGTTGTGTCTACCACTATCCCTTTAAATGTATTTGGAACTTTGTACATGGTCATGTGATCAAGACCCCGAGAGAGATCCACACGCGTCTGTTTCCTAAGGTACTTTTGTTGTGAGGGGTTTTATTGTCAAATGTGAAATTGTGCTCTGCTGAAACCTTTTTTAATAATTTTTGGCTTTTTTAATAATTTTTGGCCACTGTTGCGCCATTTTTATCATTTTTATGCGCTTTGCACTTTGAAGCAGTTTGCTTCTGTGTAACGGAGGGTGCTCAGCGCTGATTGGCTGTCACGGGCAAATCAGGCACCAGTCGGGAGGAGTCTGTTGTTGCCCATCGGCTTCTTAGCACCTATTAAATGCTGATGCGCATTGGGCATGCCGGTGATGCGTCGAAGGCATGCCAAAGGCAAGCCCATCTGCGCCCGTCCGCGCCCTGGCTGCTGTCAGACCCTCTGCTTAATCTACAGTTGCCTCACTCAAGTATTCACGCACTGAGTTTTTGTCTTTGGACACTAAATGCTCTACTTTTGTCTGGGTTCTCCCGGCTGGTTCCTTTAAGTGCATGCAATGCCCTTTTCAAATCCAAATAGATGGTTCAGGTTCACTTCCTCCTGAATTCGTTGAGTTTAAGTTTCTAAACCTTAATTGCCGGTTGCTGGCTAAGCATCACGCTGAGGTCTTCGACTTACTAGTAGATGGGCCTCCAGATGTTTTATTCCTAACGGAGACCTGGCTTACGCAGGGCTCCATTACGGAATCTTGGTTGGCTCTCCCTCAAGGTTATATCATGAATCAAGTTAACAGATCAGGAAATAGAGGGGGTGGATCACTGCAGTTATATAAAGGAGGATATCCCTGACTGTGAAAGCGCCCTTTTCAAAATAACTTTAAACCACAATCTTACTGTCACTGGCCTTCCTATTTAACGACCTCCAGGGCCATCTAAAGTGTTTAGGGAAGATCTGCTGAAAAAAGTTATCTTCTTTGCCAGCAAAACGGCAAATTTTACTATTTTAGATGACCTCAATTTACATCTTGAATACAATGGCAAGTCGGAGATTGCCAGTTTTCTGGCAGATTTAGAGGCATGTCAGTTGGCTCAATGTGTTTCCAATTTACACATGTAGCAGGCCACCTGTTGGTCCCACATTTTCTGCATTAGGTTCCTTAAAGAATCTGTCGCTGATCCCTGTGGGCTGGACAGATCATTTTCTCATCCCTTTTTCCCTGCGGTGGCAAGGAAAGCCTGCTTTGAACTGCTCATTACCAGTCTTAAAAATTCCTTGGCACAAGTTAGACATAAATCATTTCTTGGATTCACTGTTAAGCCACAAGCCTCAGCTTCCAACTGATATTGATGATGCAAATACGCTTTTTATGACTGGCTGACACAAATTTTGGACAGTTGCATCCCTGCCAAATTGAGTGTTAAAAAAAGAGGGTAGTCTAATCCCTGGTTTAATGAATGTCTGATTAAAGCTAAAAAACACTGCAAACAACCTGAGCGCGTCTGGAGGTGCACTTATGATGCTGAAGCAAAAAATAAATACCAAGCGTCTACCAAGCTCTATCATAAACTGGCCCGGAGAGCAAGAGCAGAGTTTATAGCCGGTAAAATCTCAGTGAGTAATAATCCTTCTAAAACAATCTTCACCCTGATCAAGTTTATGAAGAGTTCTGGGTTGACTCACCCGTCACCTCAAATCACCAGTGTGACTATGTGGCCAGTTACTTTGTAAATAAGGTGGAAAAGATATATAAGAGTCTTCCACCGGTCACTGGTATTACTTACCTTGTGGAAAGGCATGGGATATTATATCAACTACGGTCAGAGCGCTTTTGTCTTTCCCCCTGTTGTCACTAACTGAATTTGAGTCCCTCTGTCTGAAAATTAAATCAGGCTCCCCAGCCGAACCTTTGAACCCCGATCACTTTCATCAGTCTCATACCCTTATTACACCAGTGAGTAGGGAATTGGTCAATCTATTTTTGACCTCAGCATCCTTACCATCTGTGTGGAAGCATGCTAAAGTATACTAATACCTCTCCTGAAGAAACCGTCACTGGATCCATCTGAGCCGGGTAATTACCGTCTTATATTCCAGCTTCCATTCCTGGCAAAGACAGTAGAATCTCATGTAAAATGCTATTCTTACAGAGTTTATCGAGTGAAATAAAATCTTAGATCCCTCGCAAAACGGTTTCAGATCTCGCCACAGTACCGAATCTGCTTTGTTGGCAGTGACGGAAGAAATCCATGGTAGCCTAGATGTCGGAAATTCTGCAGCCTTAGTTCTTTTGGATTTAAGTACAGCTTTCTACACTGTCTCCCACGTGATACTTTTAAAACGTCTTCAGGAGATAGGAATTAGGGGGTCAGCCCTGGCCTCTTTTCGATCTTTCTTGGAGGGTAGATCCTTCCAGGTCATGGTGCCACCTTTCCACTGTTGGGAGTATGCCCTGCAACTGGGGGTGCCACAAGGCTCAATATTGAGCCCCTCACTTTTTAACATTTACGTACAACCCTTGGCTGTTGTAGCTAAAAGTAGAGGGTTGTCGTTGGTGTCGTACGCTGATGACACCCAATTGGTTATTGCCTTTTCTAAGAAAAGTTACCACAACCTTGTGAAATTCAAGGAGGACTTGTTGGTGATCGCAGACTGGATGGCCTCAAATTGCTTGCAGCTGAATGCTAGTATGTCAGAAATTCTGTTGTTCGGGAGAGCCCGTGACTTGTGGTCGTAGCAATATTGACCAGACCAACTAAAACCAGCACCCCTGCCTAAAGAGGCAGTTAAGTATCTAGGCGTTTGGATTGATAGTGGTCTCTCCTTTGATATTCAATCCAAATCAGTAGCAGGGACTTGCTTTGGGCTCCTGCAAGGATTAAAACCTCTACTTGGTTTCTTTGATTCACAAGTCCGTCAGACCATTATTCAATCCACGATTTTATCTAGACTAGACTATGGCAACTCTCTCTACTTAGGCGCCGATAAGTCCAGTATCCGGCGTCTGCAGAGAATACAGAATGCAGCAGCCCGTACTCTTCTGGCTCTCCCGAAATCTTTCTCAGTGTCCAAGCTTCTACCTAAACTAAATTGGCTGCCAGTAGAAAAAAAAATTCAGTTTAAAACATTGTGTGTTGCTCATAAAATTCGGACTCAACAAGCTCCACCGGGGTTGGCAGATCTGCTAGCTTTCTACGTTCCGCAGCGCACCCTACGTTCAGCTGACCAAGGGTTGGCTTGTACTCCCTGAGTCTTAAGAGCCAGAGCTGGTGGCCGCTCCTTTTGAACTCTTGCGGCCAAACTCTCGAACACTCTCCAAGTCTCCATTAGAGGGATCCAGAATCACCCTGCTTTTCGCAAAGTCATAAAGACCTGGCTTTTCCCGGCGTTATTCCACTTCAGGGTCACATGTTCTTGGGTTGCGCTGGGACGCACCGTTGCTGGGACAGCCATTCGTGTTACAAATCTCCTATAATAATAATCATTTGCAAAATAAAGCCGCTGATTTTTCACCCCCACGCTGGAGTGGCTCGTTTCTCCCTGCTTGTACTAGTGGGGGTTACCTTCTGTGTGTGTATATATATATATATATATATATATATATATATATATATATATATATATATATATATATATATAATATATATATATATACATATATATATGAAAGGAATCCCGACCGCTTCTCACCGCGGTCTTGACGAGCTAGACCTCCTCTCCACAATCAGGTCAATCTTAAATCATTGATGCCACAACACCGGTGAAAGTGCCAGCAGTGCAAAATTTATTTTCAGAAGTGACAGAGCAAGTGCCCTCCCTGACGCGTTTCGCTCCGCGAACGGAGCTTGGTCACATGACGCGTCAGGAGTAGGCAGAGCATTTTATGGAAAATAAAAGCCCATGCGCCTAAAGAAACAGAACGCATGGGTAGAAATTGATATAAATCAAGCATAGAATCCAAAAATTGTAAATAGATCCAAATGGCGAGATGCAACCAAAAAGACAATTAAAGCATAGTGCTTATGAATGCAAGGGCAAAACAAACATGTGTAAGTAAAATGACATAGTTGAATCTATTCACACTGAAAAAACTGTTTGTTAACGCATTGAGACACAGTTAGCTATAAAGTGTCAAAGTGGATAAGCTCTAATCAATATGTTATTACACATGTAAATAATGTGAAGCAATCGATTGCCAGTGCAAGATGCAACTATACTACAATGCAATACTAACCTACAAGTTAAGTCTTATTGGATCATCTCAGACATGTCAATTTCTCAGAATACTTGATTATGTAAAGTGCAAGTGCCAAAAAACGTGAAAAGCAAAATCAAATTTTCAATAAATGATATGTTAAAATTCAGACGTCAGAAACTCTTCTCGAACCTATAGCATAGCTATCACTATATAATATAGAAAATCATCTTGATTGTACATTTACTCAGTAATACATTTTCAAACAGACAATGATTAACCTCAAAAACCCAATGATTCAGAAATCAACACATTTATAAAAAATGGTGTAATTCATCAAAAGCGTTCAAACCGTTAGGAGATCTTGTATCAAGCAACAGTATAAAATAAGCTTCCTTTTGTCGCAAAAGTTTTTCGCGATCACCACCTCTGCCAGGATTGGCAACAGAGCATAATAGGGTATATTTAAGATCTTTAAGTTTTTTATCGTGAACTGCCTTGAAGTGGCGAGCCACTGGATAGTTCATGTCAGAATTTACTATTGCTCGTATGTGCTGCAGGATACGTTGGTTTGCTTGCAGCTTTGTGCTACCAATATACGACAGTGAGCATGTGCAGGTAAGTTGGTATACCACAAAATCACTGCGACAAGTGAGGTGTTCTTTTATTTGTATGTGTTTCTCACTAAAAGCTGAAGTATATTGGGTACCATTAACAGCAAAGGTGCAAGCCTGGCACGAAGTGCACCTAAAAAAGCCTGGTTTAGTCAGCCAGGAAGTTTTCGGTTGGAGCTCAGGTTGTGTTTTATCCTAAAGGTCTTTCATGGAAGGAGCCCTCCTGAAAGTAATTGCCGGTAACTTGGGTAAAATTGGGCCTAGGATAACATCCGTTAACACAATCGGCCACTCTGACTTGATGATCTTTCTTAATTTGCGTACCTGGGAACAGTAGGTGGTGATAAAAACGAACAGACCCATCAGTAGCTGAATTTAAGGTGGTATTAGCTCTCGGGGTCAGATGTTCCTCCCTCGGGCGTGCTAAAGCTTTTGTGAGAGCGCGGTCTGAAATGTCTTGTTTATAGCCGCGCCTCAAAAATCTTTCCATAGATTCGGCCAAACACTGATTGCTTGTGTCTGAACTGCTGCATATTCTTTTAACGGGGATAAATTCACCTAACGGTATGCTATTGATTGTATGTGGGGGGTGGGCATTGCAGGCATGAAGGATGGAATTGCCCGCAGTGCTTTTCCTATGTAATTTAATTTGAATCTTGCCTTGGTCAATGTACACTTGGACATCTAAAAATTCTGCAGAACTTGATGTAATATTCGCAGTGAATTTAAGGTTCCTGTTGTTAATGTTGATATCTTTGACAAAGAGTTCTGCCTGCTCGTGTGTTCCATTCCAGATGATAAAAATATCATCTATAAACCTCCAATAGTGGGCAAGATGAGGAAGCCAGTGCCCATGGGTGCCACGGAGAACGTGCTCCTTCCACCAGCCAACATGGAGACATGAATAGCTGGGGGAGAAGCACGAGCCCATTGCCACACTGTGTTCTTGGTGATAGATATCTTTATCAAATTGGAAGTAGTTGTTGTGGAGACAGATACGTATCATATCCAACAACATGGAATTATGCTCCCTCAGGGTTACTTCTCGTGTGTCAAGAAAATATTGGACAGCTTCCAAACCTTGCAGATGATTAATGCTGGTGTAAAGTGCCTCAATATCCATAACCAGGAAACAGAAATCAGAACACCAAGTGACTTGATCAATTTTAACTAAAAAATCAGTGGTGTCTTTGAGGTAAGAGGGGAGTGAAATCATATGAGGTTGTAAGAAAAAATCCACGTATTTAGAAATGTTTTCATTAATACTACCTTGTGCAGAAATGATAGGACGATCTGGGACTGGGAAGGTACACTTGTGAATTTTGGGTAAAAGATCGAAATTTATTCCAACAGAATCAGCGACGCGTTTCGAGCAAAAGAGCTCTTGTTCACGCTGCATTATATATATATATATATATATATATATATATATATATATATATATATATATATATATATATATATATATATATATATATATATATATATATATATATATATAATGGGTCAGGGGAGGGATACCCTGATCACCTAGGCCCCAAAAGAGGGAATCCAAAGGTATACCCCCTGGGGTCAAAACCCACCAAAAATCAGCAAAAATATATATATATGCTTCCACTCCTGCTCCACTATTCAAAAGACAGGCACCGACACAGCTGGAATCAAGTTTTCAAAATGTATTTGACAGAAGGCTCTGACGCCTTTCGGCACATACAGTAGACGCCATTGATCTTACTCTTTATACTGTCTTGGTTACCATGCACAGCGGCATGGGCAGAAAATAAACACTCTTGCTTTCTTTGCTCTCCTATCAGAAAGGAAACACTAAACAAAGTGCCCCATTCAGATTGTATACAGGTGTGACTGCAATATGCTCCTCTTTTTGTGTTACAATGAAAATATACAATATATAAAAATGACATATATAAATTAATGTTCATTTTCATTTAGACTTCTCTGCCACAGGGGTCTACAAATCATTTTTCTGAACAGAAATATGCATTTATTTCACTTCCAGCCTAGCATGTTAGGCCAATTTCATTATAGAATACATTTTGATTTCCCTTTGTTATATGTTTGGGAACATTGGAACATAATTAGGGAATATATAGACAATGGCATAAACATGTATCTTACAGAAATACACTTTACATTTCTGAGGCATGTTCTGAAACCTTATCTAGAATTACTTCTTTGTGAAACTTACATATCATTTCCCAGATTGGCAATTCATCAACACCACAGTTGTTGTTTATACCTCTTATTCTGTTGTATTTACCCCCAAGTGGGCACCCACTTCGTATTTCCATCACCAAAAGGCCATTCATATCCTCATTTTCATGTTACCCAGTACATCATTTTTTCATTCTTTTGAGCCCAACACATTGTTTTTAGAGACCACCTTCAATACAATAACACTTAATCTGCTTGGATGTCAAGATCAACATAAAAATACCTAAAAATATAAAATAGAACTAATAATAAAATTAAAATAAGGGATATTTTCAAAAGTATTTCTATATGACAACATTTCATTACCCCATATATGACAGTCTACTTATGGCTACTGAGATAACAGTGAAGAATGTTTTACAGATGAACAAATAAATCTTTGTCTGAGTTCAAACATTCAGAATTTTATTATTTAGGATTACTATATAGCAAGATTCTAATCTCCTTAGCTGGAGCTCCTTGTTCCTCCTCTGAATTTTTTTGTGATCGAGTCTATAACAAAATAGACCAATTCTTTTACATTACCCCCTTGTATCTCATTGATATAGCGGGCTACTGGGTAACTCCTGTCCTCATTGACTGTGGTTCTTAAATGCTGTAATATTGTAACATGAACCATGTGGATTGTGCTTCCCACTTACATTTTTGGGCACGAGCGTTGTAGCACAATGCTACAAAATCACTCCCACAATTGTAGACTTTACAAATGATCACTGGAGTATTTAATAGGGGTGTCTCAATCTTCCCGGTATTTTGCCAATGTCAGCATGCTTTGCATTTGTGGCATCATTGGAACCCAGGATTTCCCCTCAGTAATTTTTCCCCTTGATTCTTTTCTGGGCTATTCAATACCAATTCATTTCACATGGATTTCGCTCATTTAAATGTCACTAGGGGATTCCTAGGTGCAGTTTGGCCAATACCTGGATCCCTCCTAATGAGTTTCCAATGCTTAGATAAAATTCCCCTAAGTTTCTGATGGTAGACTGGGTACCCTGTGATAAATCTCATTTGACCAGTACCAACTTCAGCTGGCTTTCTCTTCCTTGTCCTGAACAATAGTTCATCTCTCGTTTTAGAATTTGCCTTCTCCTTGGCTGTATTCAAAACTTTCTTACCATATCCTCATGTTCAGAATCTCTCATTAAGCTCCACCTCTACCCATTCTAGTGTGTTTGTATCACTTCAATTGCATCTCATGCAAAGATTCTATGCATAGGGGATGCTGTTTTTCAATGTTGTTGGGGCAAAGCTACTTGCATGAAGTATAGAATTTCCTGCTGTGGGCTTCCCAAATGTTTTGTATGGATCTTGTTGTCATTCACATATATGACTAGGTCTAAAAAATATACCTCTGTTGTACTTATGTTTGTATAGTATTATACATTTGGAACTAAAGTATTTAACCACTCCTACACAGCCAGTGCCTGTGCTCTGTGCCCAATAGAATGTTGGAGTCATGACCTGCCTCGGAATGTTGGGCCACAGACAGGTGAAGCAACAGTTGGTCATGGGCTGAGCAGCTGACATGCTGCTCCTGGTGGAGCTCTCCTTCAGAACATAACTACCTGTTATACTACTTGTTATCTACTTGAATAAATCTTACTGAATTACTACTTCCTGCATGGACCTCCTTACTACAGTTTGTTATAAAGGAGAGATTGAGGTTGTTATTGTTTAGCTTGTCCACATACAATCTAGCTGATTCCTGTGAGCTCTTCCATAGGATAAAAAGGTTGTCTATAAATCGAGTCCAAAGGACTATGTTTTCGGACCATTCCCAGGCAAAGTCGGCCACAAGCACCTGCTCTTCCCACCAGCCCATGAAATTAGCATAACTGGGGGTGAAGCAGTTGCCCACAGCCGCCCCCCTGACCTGTTTGTATGTTTCTTGCTGAATTGTTTGATAGGCACCATTGAGTCATTTCGACAAGCATCTGTGTACTCTGATGAAGGTGTATCGGTCTAGAGTCTAAATAGTGCTTTACAGCTCTAATACTATCTTAATGTGAAATGTTGGTTTACAACGAAGCGACATCCATCGTCATTAAGACATAGGCGACGTCCCACGTTGTGTCATATATCCCGCGTAGGCAATCACCTGTGTCTATTATAAAAGATGGTAGATTCTGAACATGTTCTTGGAGAAAGTGATTGATATATCGCAAAGTGGTCTCAAATAGACTCCCTATGGCTGATATTATTGGTCTCAGAGGGGGTTCTGGGCATTTTTATGTACCTTTGAAATGCAGTATAGTATTATTGTTACCGGTTGTTCAATTCTCAAAAACTGAAATTGCTCTTGTGTTATCAGCCCCAACCCTCTCCATTTTGCTAGATTTCCATGGAATTTCTCTTTCGTTGATTTGGAATAATAGGACTGATCTTACAATAACATGCCTTATCACAGAGTTGTCTATTGACCTCACTTATATACATATTGAGGGGCCCTAGGACTATATTACCGCCTTTATCAGAACTCCCACTCTTTGCTGTCATTCACCTTCTTAATCACCTGACGGTATTGATGTGTTTGATCCAAATTGTCACTCCTTAACTTTTGGCTTGACTCTATGGATAACTCTGCAATGTCTGAGATTACCAATTCAGAAAACTTTTCTAAAGAGTCCCTAGGCATTACAGACAGAAAGACTGACTTAGGTCCGTGGCTGGAGCTTGAGAGACATGTTAGTGCATAATGATATTACTGAACCATGCCTAACAAACACACACAATCTCAAGGGTTTCTTCCCATATGGGCATTGTAACGCCTGTAAATTCAGCCACATGGTGAAGAAATTCAAAATTCCATGGCACAGTAAGAACAGAAACATTACTCAGTTCCTCACTTGTAGTAGCAACTTTGTGATTTATATCCTGGAGTGTCCTTGCAGGAAGAAGTATTTTGGCAGTACAACCCTAATAGTCAAAAAGGGGATCCTAGAACATCTGAGGGCTATTCCTAACAAGGATATGCATTATCTGATAGCCCGATACTTCAGGACTATCATCAATCTCTACTACGCTTCTTTGCCATTGACCTGATCCACATGGGACACAGAGGCGGTAATAAGGAACTCAAGTTACGCAAGCAGGAATCCAAGTGGATTCTTGAGCTCGAAGCCAGATTCCCGTGAGGCCATTATTTAGACTAGGAATTAGCAACTCATCTACATGAAGACTAATGTAGTCGGCATTTCTGATAGATCCTTTCCGTTTAATCAGTATTCGGTCTTTCCAATGATATTTTGATGTCTGCATGATAATATATTTTAAAGGTTTGTTTTAATTTATCTACTCATAGTAGAGTGGCTCACGAATACATGTTCATTGTTTCTTTTCTTGTATCATTTCACAGGAGGAAAGGAAGGGACCCACCATAATGGACCGGCACTTCACAGGTTCCCTACCCTTTTCTTCCCTGTTCCTGTTCTTTGCACATTGGACAAGATAAGATACATTTTATCAATTTTTTCCAGTTCCCTATATATCTATTGACTAGAGTCTAGTGTTGATCTATAACTATGAAAGTAACTTTAAATTTTTGTACGTACTGTTTTTAATTCTGCCACTTGGCGAATAAAATTATGTCTTCGAGATATAAGTGCTTGAGAAACGGCCATGTCGTACACGAAGCGTTACGTTAATGCCACTATATAAAATACATGTGTACGAGTGCTGGTTTAGTATGTTATACTTACGTTTGCACAATAACAAGTTATGGCTTTCTATCATCATTGCACCTATCTTACATGTACCTGCCACTTGGCGAATGTAACATTGTACATAGGATATTAGATAACAGGGTTTACATCCTACTTATTCTAATTTAGCTCTAATTCGTTTTGCAATATCGTATGCTGTACTAGAAAGATAACGCAGGTTTGGCCATAACTTTAATAATTTATATTAATTAATGACAGAGTAACATCCATACTTTCATATTGCACCTATTACGTACAAAGGGGCATGCATATCATAGTATGTCCAAATGTGTGCGACCATACCAGGTCATTATCAATTACAATGGCAATCTACTTAAAGCATGAATTACGTTTAATGTCATACACTCTAATATGGCTGCCATTGTAACTCGTACCACTGTTAACATTGGTAACATCAGTCCGTTTTCTATGTTATTGTCATTGTCTATGTATGCATGGTAATGTCGTTGTTTCAGCATGTGATCAAGGCAGATTACTGCCAAAACGTGTAGCGTCTGAGTATTAAAATCTTGTTGCACTAACAGTGGACTGTCCAAGTGTGAGCTTTATTGGACTATTTGTTGGCAATCAATGTTCGGTCGTGCTTTCCGCAGTCATCGCGCACCACATGGGAATTGGCTCAATCTCAGGAGTAACTTGCTTTTCTTGGAACATATACATAGGCATAAATAAGGACTTAAAGCACAAAATGGCTATCACACACTGAGCACTTAGAAACAAGGCCAGCACTCTTTTTTAGTTTGTAAAGTACATGTTTGTAAAATTGTGTAAAAACTAAACACTACACAATGCATTGCGCTACATACAGGAAGTAACTGTGTGCTAATAGAAATAAAAGAAGTGTGTTTCTAGGCTTGTGTATCCCGTGATCAAGCCTTGTGGAAAGGCGAAACGTGTTGGGTACGGCAAGAGATCTGAAATAAAGCCGCTATAACTCCTGAAATCAAGAGTGAATGCGTTTTTCTGATTGGATTCGACCTGTTGGCATTTGAGATTTTATCAGTGATGTCATCAGTGATGTCACTGACCATGTCATGAATGATGTAATATGTGACATCATCAGCAGTGCATTGAGGGGGCGCTAGTTATAGTTAGCTGAATTAACTATAACACCAGAATTTCTATGGTTTTGTACGGGTGAAATGTCCAACTAACTATAACATTCCTGAAACCTATGGATTTTTTTGTGAATTTCTATGGTTTTTTAAATGCTAATTTCTAACTATAACATGCCTGAAACCTATGCTTTTTTCAGTGAATTTCCCCAAAAATTTAAATGGTAATTTCTAATTAGAATGTTCAATAAACCTATGGTTTTTTCATTGATTTTAAATTATCATTCCATTCTCAACCTAGTGAAAACAGCCGATATTGCCAGTTTTCCAGCAATGGCTTCCGTAAAAAAAAATCACCACAAATTAGAGCAACAACTAACACTAATGATATGCAGAGTAGGCGTTCCCGTGCAAAAATAACACGAAAACACTACTTCCTGATATTTTTAACGAGCAGCCAAATCTGGGGTGCGATCCAAAAACAGGCGATAAGCTGTGATAGCAGTAGGAATTTAACATCTGCCTGTTACTGGTGTAAAGCAGGACAACTACCTACAGTGTGAAAGGGAGTCCAGCCCTGAGCCACATCTGAAGACCAACATATGTCATAGAGCTACTGATCATGCAGCTCTGACACCCAAGAAGGTCACAACACCCACTGCAACCACCCTCAGGACCTCCACACGGACCCGCCCCTACCACCACTGAGGCAGCGCAGAACAGGACAGCTGACCTTCCAAAAACGGCATGGTCCCTCAGCCACACAATAGCTGAATGTTGGGAGATGTGGCAACCAAGTATGTGTGAAGGACGCAAATCACGCATCAATAAAAATGCACACAATACCAAGTGTAGCGGTGATGTGCTGGACAGACCTCACTATGCAGAGCACAAACCTCTCCATGTGGACATATACTGCTGGTGCTTGTAGTGTTGTGGACAATAGCCACAACGATGTTACCTCAGGCAGTGGCGGAGATCTCGGTCATGTAGCTGTGTTGACCCCCCTGGAAGTGGAAGCGGAGTGGGCTGGTCCAACGTACACCACTCCAGCGTAGGAGTATGAATAAATAGGCTGGGGCTCTGGGCGTGGTTTACTTGTGGGAAGGTCAAAGTGTCTGCCAGGGCGTTAGCCCTCACCCTGCCATGAGGCCTCCGCCGTGACCACCGGGCTCCTCGACACAGGCCCCCTGCGAACCCAGCAGCACAGCACCACAGACTTATGTCTGTACAGACTACTGCCTTCGATCTACACTGTGGACAGCAGGGCTCAGAATTCAGATCGAGTCGCGATTGCAGATGACGCAGTCCAGTAGGCAAGAGACAGTGCTCCCAGTACAGCCCACCCGGACCATGCATCATCGCAGACTACACACACACAGAGTGCTTCAGGTGCCACTAACTCAGTGCACCACAAGTCAATGCCACGCGGAATTATTAAGGCGGAATTCATTAGGCAAAAGACATTGCTACCAGTGCAGCCCGCCTGGACCCTGCAATCTTGCAGGCTCCACATAAGCTGGTTGCTTCAAGTGATACTAACTGTTCAGCTCAACTCAACGCCACATGGCTGTGGGCTCTTGCTGAACACTGGCTCAGGCCTACACTGCGGTATTCAGGGCTCACATTTAAAATTGAGTTTTGATTCATTAATTGCAGAGTCCAGTAGCCAACTAAGTGTAACTTCCCTAAAACCTACATAATATCCTTTTAGTATCCTTGCTTCAAGAACTTGTTTTATATCAGTTATAGCTTTACTACAATGACCAAATTCATCTTGCAAGTCCAAAGAAACAGTGAATGACAATCTGTACAGACAGAATTGTACTCTATGTCCTCAGATTTTGTCAAAAGGAAGTGACAAAAAACATTTCTTGATGTCTGTGCTGATTACTGCCTTCGATCTACACTGCGGACAGCAGGGCTCACAATTCAGATTGAGACGCAATTGCAGATGACGCTGTCCAGTAGTACAGAGAATAGTGTCCCAAACTAATTAGAAATTATATGCACAGAAGAATTGATAAACTTTAGATGCATATTATTCGTACCCTGAGTTTGAAGAGAAATGTTGTTTATTCACAACCTCTTAGTTTTACATTTCATGTGCAATACATAATCCACATTTATATTAAAGGTGGGTGGGCGGCTACGCTCCGTGCACGGAGTGTGCGTAGTGCCGGCTTCTACGCATTTTGCGTAGCAGGCGTAGAATCCGGCACTACGCACGCTCCGCAGACGGAGCGTAGCTGGCCGCCACCCGCCTCCCTCCCGCCCTCCCTAAATACTTTAAATTACATCTGTAAATGAATTAAAAGGCACTTACCTTGCCCGCCGCTGCCCGCCGCGTCCCCGGGGCTCGCTCTCTTCGTCGCTTCCGTCTTGGGTAATATTGCGCATGCGCGGGCGGCCGCGCATGCGCATTTCTCATGAGAAATGCGCATGCGCGGCCGCCCGCGCATGCGCATCATTACCCAAGACGGAAGCGACGAAGAGAGGGTGCCGAGGAGACGCGGCGGGCAGCGGCGGGCAGCGGCGGGCAAGGTAAGTGCCTTTTAATTCTTTTACAGATGTAATTTAAAGTATTTAGGGAGGGCGGGAGGGAGGCCTGTGGTGCGTAGTGGGGCTACGCGGAGTGCGGAGGTGGGCGTAGTTTCTCGCCCACTTCACGTAGCTCCGCGAAGCCCCACTACGCCCACTACGCCCATGGTTAATGTATATTAGTGCCCGGAAGGAAAGGAAAGGTTGTGGAAAAGAAGGTGTGTGAGGGTAAGGTAGTGAGTGGACAGATTATAAAAGTTGCAGGTGATATAACAGTAATCCGTAAGTTTAGATCACAAGGGTGCTGTCATTAGTCACCCTATACATCAGTACAAACACATTCCATCCTATCCCAGTTGTTTTGTTACACAGTAATTATACATCATTGTAAGCTGGGTAGGGCGTAGATATAACAGTCGACGTTTTGACCCCTGTTTTGTGTTTAGGTTATTTGCACCTTACAGTGGGGGGTCTTCATCAGGATGTGAAGTGAGGGGGGCACCTAAGTGTAAAAACGGGGGAGTTAGATAAAAGGACTGTGAATGGGTCAAAATTACACATACATCAAATGTAAATTATTTACCAGAAGAGGGGGAATTTTGAATAGGGACGGCAGCTCCTCTTTTGGGTGAGCGTGGGAGAATACCTGTGAATGGTAACAGTATCAGTACTAATCATTGAAAAACCAATTAAGGGTTGGTTACATAGTTAAACCAAGTATATTACAAATTCCAACAGAAGGAAACCAAAGTCTAATAGACTGACCATGTCATGAGTGATGTAATATGTGACGTCATCAGCAGTGCATTGCAGGCGCGTACGTTATAGTGAGTCCAACTAACTATAACGTGGGAATTGCAATGGTTTTATGTCAGTAAAATTTCCAGCTAACTATAACTGGTGTGAAACCTATGGTTTTTTCAGTGAATTTAATAGGTTTTTTAAATGCTAATTCCTAACTATAACTGGTGTGAAACCTATGGTTTTTTCAGTGAATTTCATAGGTTTTTTAAATGCTAATTCCTAACTATAACTGGTGTGAAACCTGTGGTTTTTTCAGTGAATTTCATAGGTTTTTTAAATGCTAATTCCTAACTATATATAGGGCCTCAAACCTATGTTTTTTTCAGTGAATTTCAAAGGTTTTTTAATAGCAAATTTCTATAGCTATGAAATGTAATATTTTTTATAATGAATCCTATATTGTATATTTATGTAATACATTTTTTTTATGTATATTGTTCATGTTTTTTTGATTTTTTTGATTTTTTTGCCCTGGAGCGCTCCCGGTGCGCGTCCCGGTGAGCGCACCGGAAAGCGCAGTCTTGCGGCGCGCCCCGGGGCGCGTACCGGTGAGCGTCCCGTTAGCGCTATTGCCGCGAACGAAAACATCATAGTGACGTATCGCGTAGCCGTGTCTGCGTGATATGCACGGCGTAAGATCACCCGGAAGCACTCGAGCGCATACGATCGCGCTACGTAACCATCCGACGCGCCCCGGGGCACGTAGCGTAAGCGCGTCGGGTCATGTGACCTAAAAATAACACTTTTTATTGGTTCAGGACAGTTTTGGTTTCCAAATGATGAAAGCCCTGGTCATGTGACCTGAAAATAACACTTTTCATTGGTTTAGGACAGTTTTTTTTCCTAATGATGAAAGCCCCCACCTTTTTTCCTCATTCTCACTTTGTACTTTGAATGAGGAAGACCTGTTTCCTGAGCTATTACTAATTTGTACTCAGAAATGGCTTCAGTAGCAGCAGCAGCAGGAGCATCTCAGCCACCACCACCACCACCAAGAGGACCACCACAACACCACAGTGGTGGAGATGAAGAAGAGGAGGAGAAGGAGGAGGAGGAGGAGGAGGAGGAGAGGAGGAGGTTCCTGCCAGAAGATAATACCCCATATAGGCCAAAGCAGCACATTATCTGGGAGTTTTTTTCAATCCCAAAGGACCTCAAAAAAGTCAATGCGCCAAGGGTTACTTGCCTAATCTGTGGCACTGAACTTTCAAGGGGGAACCCTAACAAAAAGTACTCTTTTGACAATAACACCATGATTCGCCACATGCAACGCCGGCACCCTAACAACTATGCTGCGGCAGAGGTCAGAGAACTGGCCAGAAACCCTCCCCAATCTTCACCCAGCACCTCCAAAAGTAAGCAACCCACTCCATCGGGTCCAGAGACAAGGGAGATGGTCCCAAACATACAACCCCAGTTTGGACAATACAAAATCAGTTGTATATTTTGTGGTAAAACAATTACCTATGATGAGCAAAGCATAAAACTCATCAACCGTGCTGGTGACAACCACAATTGCCCCAAAAAAACGTAATTTTTTCCTGATTTTTTTTTGCTCCAGTTGAGCCGTTTACAATTCCCTGTTTTTTGGTTGTCCCCATAAAAATAACAAAAAAATATAAAATTGTTCATAAAAGCCAAAAAAGTAATAAATGTTTAAAAAAACAATAAAAAAAATATAAAAACAACAAAAAGAAGAATAAAAGCAGTTCTTTTTAGAACTACCTCCAATTTATAAAAAAAGCCTACATTTTTTAAAAACTCTGTCATTCTTTTTTCCCCATGGTACGCTCCCCGGTACGCTCCCCGGTGCGCGTACCGGGCGCTCCCCCCATGCAAATCGGAAAAAAAAATGTTTTGGCCCGCGGGGCCCTTTTATGGCCCCCACATCAAACCTAGGGGGTCAGGGGGGTCCACTCTGCCCCTTTTTGGTCATTTCCCTCTTTGTTTTTGCCACCTCTTGTGTCTCGATCCTACCGAGACACAAGATGGCGGCCGCTCCGGACTGTTTGGAATGTTGACAGACACCCGAGAGCCAATCAGCTTTCCGCGCACGAACTCGCGTAGCACGCTGGTACGCGCCCCGGTGCGCGTACCGGGGCGCGCTTATAGATATATATAAATCCACTGGAGCACATATCTTGAGACATAGCAAAGGCACATCGGGCTACCAGTCCCTACAATTTTGCCAAGTTTGGTGGAAATCCATTCAGCCGTTCGGGCTAAAAGTGAGTTCAACCGGCCTATGGAAATTAACATGGGGAAAACACGTTTTGGGACCCCCCTTTTATCTCGGCCCCCGCTTGAGGAATCCCCCCCAAACTTTTAGGGAAGGGGCGGAGCGCCGCGAGGCAAATATGAGGAAATTTTCAGGCAGATTCCTCAACCGGCGCCAAAGTTATTCCCAATAGAATGTTACGAATTCCCTATATAAAATAATCCTAACTATAACTACCTATATATATATACATATATATATATATATATATATATATATATATATATATATATATATATATCTATCTATCTATCTATCTATCTATCTATCTATCTATCTATCTATCTATCTATATATATATATATATATATATATATATATATATATATATTCAAAAGCATTTCTCCTGTTCCAGAGCCTCCAACCCTTCAGGGCAGCCTCAATACTAATGGGAACGGAGCAGCCCGTCCATCAAACACCACAGAAACACTTTGAGGATCATTGCAGCTAGTGAAGTATTTATTTGACATCCAAATGGCACAGCATACTTTCCCTTTATCTAACATTTCGCCGTTATGCCTTGTGCAAAGTGTGCCTATTTAAGTCCAACATCACATGACTGCATTTTAGAAAATACATTACCTATAGCGCTTAAATAAATTCCAATCATACTCTGGAAGTCCTCATATTTTTACCATCATTAATCCTTCAATCGGCAAAAGCACTGATGTAAATGTGGAAAATCAACGACCAGTCAGGTGAGTTAAAAATTGCGTAGGGATGTTCTCCCCCGAATCCCTTCCACACGCCCTCATAATGTCGCATTCGTAGCCTTTCCCAAATGGGCTGAGCGCGTGAGTGGGTCATGCTTCTCTGTCAAAGTTCAAAAGCATTTCTCCTGTTCCGAGCCTACAACCCTTCAGGGCAGCCTCAATAACAATTGACACTGAACAGCCCATTCCTCAAACACCACAGAAACACTTTGAGGCTCGTTGCTGGCAGTGAAGTATTTATTTGGCATCCAAACTGCACAGCATACTTTCCCTCTATCTAACGTTTCAACGTTTTGCCTTGCTCACAGAAGGAAAGTCAGATGGCAAAGTGCACTCATGTGTGCCAATTTTTGCCACGTGACTGTATTTTAGAAAATACATTTCCCAAAGTGCTTTAGTAAGTTCCAATCACACTCTGGAAGTCCTCATATTTCTACCATCATTAATCCTTCACTTGGCACGAGCACTGATGTAAGTGTGGAAAATCAACGACCAGTCAGGTGAGTTAAAAATTGCATAGTGCTGTAATTCTATTGCTGTCCTTACAAACCTTCACCTCCAGCACGATCGAAGCGGGATGTTCTCCCCCCGAATCCCTTCCACACGCGCTCATAATTTCGCATTCATCGCCTTTCCCAAATGGACTGGGCGCGTGAGTGGGTCATGCTCCTCCGTCAAGGTTCAAAAGCATTTCTTCTGTTCCTGAGCCTCTATATTACAAAGAAAGTCTAATAAAGTGCACACTTTGTGTAAGAGTTTTCTTGTGCAAGGTTTTACTCAATTGAAACGCATTTCGGCAGCAGAAACTGCCTTGTTCACACAACGAGTAGATACTGAAGGTGCATTACATAGAAGTGAAATTAAGGACTTCTGGCACATGTTGCAGCAAAGCATTGGAAAAAGTGTCAGCCATTTTACAGAAAGTTCATAAACATGAATAGCCCACAAAATGCATGGTATGGATAAATAGACCAGTACCTCAAATGCTGTTAAAATAAATCATTGTAACTGTAAATGATTCCTAATACAAATTGCAACATATGGAAACATGAATAGAACTGGTGTTGTACATAAATATTATACAAATGTAAACAATAATATCATATCCATTGTGCATTGCAATGTGGCCCCGTATGTATGGGCAACATGAGAAATGAAGGTAAAGAAAGAGCGCCAAGTGGCTTAATTCATATCAACCCATCTGCCATCAGTAACTCATAGATAAAACCGTAGTCCTCGCCAATTGACGGGATATACCAAGTGGCACACAAGGGTAGAGGACTGAGGGGGGAGGGGCAGCCTGTGTACCAGAGTAAGGGCAAACTGGGAATGTAGGAACTTAAATATGCGCTGAGTGGCAATAAACCATATCCCAAGCATGCGCAAGTTAGCACAAGGGTAAGCCTAAATCACACCAAGTGGTAGATGGTCCCCCATAGGACGTGACATAGGTAACATGCCCTATGGTTGGGTATAGAAGGGGACAAAGTAGCGAAAAGAAATGCGTTGGGCACAAGGAAATGTTAATCGCCTAGTGGCTGGCCTGAACCCACCCCATGCAAAATGTATATGGATGCAAATCGCCAAGTGGCAAAGAATGTAGAAAGAAGTCCAAAATACCACATAAAACCTAGTGATGAGAAATTGCTTCTGTAGGACGATGTACCCACCAGGAACCGGTGAAGGAAAGGTTGTGGACCCGTGTAGTAACCGTCAGCATGCAGGTGTCCCTTCCTTTCCTCCTGTGAAAAAGGACATAAATAGACATGTAAATACCTTGAAAACATGTGTACCAAATATAAAAGTGAAGTTAAAAACATTCAAACAGGTAGGTTCATATTATGTACAGAGCACACAGACGAAGTGTCATAAAATCGTCTAGACTAATGAATAAGAACACTAACCCTCATGTAAATGGGTTGCTAGTTCTTCGTTCAAATTATGCCCCACTGGGAATTTAGTCTCAAGCTCTAATATCCATTTTGGATTCTTTTTTGCGTAATGCTAATACCCTATTGCCCCATCTAGTACTGATGCATATCTGTTCGATATCAAAGAAACACAATAGGGAGTTATTGGACTGATGATGTTCCTCGAGATGCCTGGCAATGGGATAGTGGTTCAATCAATCAATCAAAATTACTTTATTCGATTCATACAAAATTAATCATAAAAGTAAAAATATGCATCACAGTTAAAAATATTAAAAAGAAGCAATTCATCAATATCAGACAATAAATTAGTTCCTGGGTTTCAGACATATACATAAGAATGAGGCAAAACTGTCACAGGTTAGGATGTCAGGCAACATACATAAAAAGTACAGGGTCAGACGACATTGTCTAAAATTATGCTTATGTAAAAGTGGGATTAAAACCCTTTTCCATTGATTACAATAAAATATACATGAAAAAGAAGAGGTGCAAATCACACTGTTGTGAAGTGTTATCACCTGGACTACACGGGAGATCATTTGAGGAAAGGATACCAGCAGGGTGTCCCAACATGCAAGGAATATAATTAAGTTGAAACCTTAGCAAAATAAATCTGTGCCGTGGGATTGTTACAAATTCCAGATAGGGGGATATCCCCTCAACCTTCAATGGACCTTCAATATATTCTCTAACGGTGTGTTTATCACGATGTGCATTCAATCTCCCTTCTTTAGCAGTGGTTATGAAACAGGTCTGTGGAATTTTAGTTTGCGAGCTAAACATCATCTGCGCCAGCTTATCACCCACGTACGACGTGCACGGCAGCCATTTTAGGTATCATGGTCTCCCCTGTCCACGATCGATCGCCAGCGCGCCCCTCTGACCCAGCAAGCATCCTCCGCGCACCCTGGCTCCCCCTCCCTCCCCCTCATGAGCAAAACCCTTCTGCATGACCCTGTCCTTGGGAGTCACGCCTGCGCCTGACCAGCACCTCCTCTCCTCCCATGAATGCCCCTCTGTTGATAAACCTTCCCTCCGCGCTGGATTATCCACGCGGCATGAATACCACTCCTTTGATGACCCCTTACCCCATGTCCGACTGTCCACACAGGTCCGAGGCCATTGCCTAAGCCGGAAGATACCATTTACTGCCCCTCATTGTATGGAATCGCCCCTCTTCAAAGGACACACTGTTGATCAGGGCCTCCCCACCCCCTGGGATATGATCAGGCGCACACATCCTAAGACTTGGCGAAACACTCAGCTGCGTGATGACCCCCTCCTCTTATCAGCAGGTTGAGGACCTCTATTGTGAAGGTATATGGGGGGTGGGATTGACACGAGGATTATGGGGATGTCTTTTTCCTTACTTCACAATGTTCTGATTGTAATAAAGAAAGGTCACATGCCATAAACCAGTGTATAAGAGGCCAGGCCTCCGAGAGGCTGTTAGAGCACCTCGAGACGATACCTTGTTGTCTGATCTGATGTGTTCTGCTCCGTCGGAATAAAACTTCTGTTTCCTGCCTTCTGGTCTCCGGCGCCTGCCTCATTGCTTGGTAATTTGAATGGTACAAAGGCGGTTAGCGCCGGGCAAATCTTGAAAAAGGTCATAGCCGTACCTTTTTCTACAATTGGCGTCCCAAAGCGTGGGGCCCATCAGCGACACGTGGATCCAGTGGGAGAGGTCCCGACGACAGAGTGAACGACTGCAACGATCGGGAGAGCTCGTGTCCGATAGACCCTCGTCTGACAGCCGATCATCCGACCTTCACTAGTTCCGAACAGACCTCTCTCGAGTGATCTACGGTCCTGACTGGGAACCATCAGGAGTGCCACAAACATCACGAAGAAGAGAGGACGATCGGGCGCTGGATTCAGAGGACAGGAAACCGTCCATGCGGTCCGGGTAAGGTCGTGTAGACACGACAAACTGAGAAATGATTGTTTGGTTTGGATAATACTAGTATTACGCTTTGTTGAAACCTCTGGAGATTCACCGTCTGCAAACGGAGAAAACAACAGGCTCTCTCTTTGCAAGCAGTGAAGGATAGGTAACGCAGACTTTTGTCCCCATTGTAATCCGTCGTGCCTATCTTCCTCCCCCACTGTTTTCCCGAACTGTCGTTCGTGGATTATTGCCTGGAGATTCTTTGTCTGCAAACAGGGAAGAACAAGGTCTCTCTTTGCAGGTAGAGAAAGAGTGGGTAACGCAAACCTTTTCGCACCCACTTATTCTCCCCACTGATTGTTTGATTGACCAAACATTGATTGTTCGGTATTGGTTCTTTTGAGGTATTCACCGCCGGCAAACAACGGAGAATAGAAATATTCTGTCTAGTCTTTGCCCGCCGTGATAAGATAGGTAGTGCAGACCTTTGTCCCCGTTGTAACCCGTCATGCCTATCTTCTCCCCACTGGTTGGTAGCCTGTTCAGCCCGGACCGCTTATTAGAGATGGACCATCCAGCTCCACTGGAAGGCACCCCTAATAAGGACATGTTCACTAAGCATGGACTAGTCGCTATAGCTTATACTAAGCTATGGCATAAATATACCAAGAAGAACCCTGAAAGTCAGTGGCCACTGATAGGTTCCTTTGATGAAAACAAAATAAAAACATTGGAAATAGCGCTCCAGAAAAATAAGACCACGCCCACTATGCTTGATAGTATAGGCATGTGGCGCAAAGAAACGGAACAACGAAAGAAAAGAGAAGAAGCAAAAATAGGGAAAGAATTACGAAAGGCAGCCCACCTAGCCGCTAAGCAACTAGAAGAAGAAATAAAAGAAAGAAAAGAAGCAGCACAAAACCAAGAATCAGGGTCGACAGGTCAATGCCCTATTAGGACCCCCTCTGCGCTCTACCCTGAATTGCCCTCCAAACAACGGGCGAACGATGAGTTACTGCTAGGTCCCCCAATCATCTACATGCCCCCTCCATATGCCCCCTGCCAACAAAGCTTGCAAGCCCCGAGTGCGAGCGAAAGTGACCTTAGCGCTAGTGCACCAGCCCTCACGGCCTCTGCACCAGCCACATTAACAACATCGTCAGACGACCCCGAGGCTGGCAAACAACCACCAGCCAGACCAAATAGGTTGAGCAAAGATGAGCGGGATGGGATCGACAAAATAGCAAAGACATTAGTAGAACGAAGGGAGAGCGAAGATTACACAATGAGCGTATATAATTCACATGCCGACAGCCACAGACGGCATTTCATCTTGCGATTCAGCTACCACACCCTGAACGCATATGAAGATAGGTATCAAAGTAAGGGTCCCGCTAAACTAACAACGCTGTATAGGAAGATTGATGTTGGAGATGGGACTGAATGTGAGGTGACGGAACTCTTCCTGCAGATACTTGAGGTCCTCCGCCACCTCACGGAACAAAAACCAGAAGCCAGGGTTACAGTCCCTGAAACGACCTCGGTAGAAGTAGCCAATACTATGATGCCTATCAGAGAAGCGGCTCCTTACTGGATCGCGCCACGTGGCCAGGGAACAAGCGATGATATTAATCATGCAGATGCAAAAGGGAGAGTTGTGTACAATTGGGTTTACCAACCATGGGACCGACAAGATATCCTAACCTTTAAACAAACTCTGCCCGATTTGAGGAAGAACCCGACAGCATTCTATACCGAACTAGGCACAGCCTTGGGTTCGACGATAATGACTTTAGCGGACATTGACTTGTTCTTCGGGTTATGCCTGCCAGCTGACGTGTGGAAGCAAATCCGGAAGGCTGACCACACGGATCTGTTCAGGCATACCTGGGACCAACTCGGTAAACTAGATAGACAGCGAGAGCCAGGAAGGAAACCAGTAAAGGACATACTGGAACTCCCAGACAAACTAGTTCAGAAGTTAAAGACACTGATCCCAGAAAGAAAGGTAGACTGGTCGATAGTCACGGCCTGTCGACAGAAACCCCAGGAAGATGTGTCAGAATACTTCTCCCGATTCGAGACAGTGTTCTCCGACTACAGTGGCCAAGACATGACCACCGCAACCGGACAGCACCTGTTTGTACAAAATTATGTAAAGGGCCTATCACAAGAGGTCTCCCAAAAGCTGCAGACGAGTGAGAGTAGTTGGGGGGCCTCCAAACCCGCAGCTATCCTTCAGATGGCCCAGTATTACGAGCACCAAAAGAATGAGAATGATAGGGCGTCCGAGAAAAAGAAAAAAGATTTAAAGGAAAGGGTAATGATAGCCCAGATACAAGGTATAGCGGTAGGACGGGAACACCAAAGGGGGAACTACCAATCGACCACCCCCAGAAATCTACCTCCTAAAGATCACACCCCAACACCCCACACTGGACGTAGAGACATTAGCAATGACCAATGCGCCTTCTGCAAAGGATTTGGCCATTGGAAATCCCAGTGTCCGGTTCTGCTAGAGATGAATAGAAATAGGGACACCAGGGATGTGGCAGGTGGTCCGAGCAATAGAGGACAAGGACGAGGGCACACAAACGACACCAACAATGACAGATCAGGGAGATTGAACACATTTGACCGCCCCCGACAGAACCAATATCAGCTATCCGATGGTGAGAATGCCCCCGATTTTGCATAGGACTGCCCGGGGCAAGGGAGGGATCCAGTCGAGCTCTGTGTTGACCAGCAAGGTCCTTACGTCACTGCTAAGGTTCTGGGTACAGAGTCTCCATTTTTGGTAGACACTGGAGCGACACGTAGTGTGTTATCGAAACGACTGATTCCAAGGGCACCCTTGTCTGGCTCACACATTACATCGATAGGTTTCGATGGGACGCCCTCCACTAACCCCCTGTCCGTACCTATCACCTTTGACCTAGAAAACAACACCACTGACGCAACATTTCTGCTCTCCTCCAACTCCCCTGACGCCATCATGGGCATTGACTTACTGAAACATTTCTGAGCTACCATTAGGTGTTCCCCAGATGGAATCCGAGTCATCCTGTACGACAACCCAGACATGCCCAAATCCTGCCCCTCACGACACATGTGCCCCATAACTGACGCTGACCTGTCCTTGCTTGATACTCCGCCTCCATACCTATGGGCCAAAAATGACTCTGATGTGGGACGAATGATGATTGACCCCATTCATATAACCGTAAGACAGGACGCTATGCTCCCGAAACTCCCACAATATCGGATATCTCCCGAAGGCGAGAAAGCACTGGTAGCGATCATTCAGTCTCTGGTAGATGCAGGAGTGGTTGAAGAAGTGGTTAGCAACGTCTGCAACAGCCCAATCCTACCTATTGTTAAGAAGCAAGGCGAAGGAGATGAGAAAGCATACCGCTTCATCATCGACCTGCGAGAAATTAACAAAGTGGTTGTACCCCAATACCCTGTAGTCTCCGATATCACCACCATTCTGACCCTCATCCCGTCCACTGCCACCACCTTCACTGTTATCGACCTTAAGAATGCGTTTTTCTCTATCCCCATCCATCCAGACAGCCGTTATCTCTTCGGCTTCACTTTAAAATCCCGCTCATACCGATTTTGTAGAGCTCCCCAGGGGTACACTGAAAGCCCCAGCATTTACAGCCAGGCCCTCAAAAGACAGCTGGATGCCTTCCAGCTACCAGATGGAGTGGTGTTGATTCAATACGTCGATGATATCCTTTTGGCGGCAGACACCACCCCCCTCGCAACCACAGCCTCTGTCCAACTCCTACACTTTCTTGCAGAGAATGGCCATAAAGTTTCCAAAAAGAAATTACAGTTCTGCCAGCCACAAGTGACATACCTAGGCCATCTCCTGTCCAAAGAAGGGAGGAAACTCACACCCGACCGAATCCAAACCATCCTAGACACCCCCGTCCCAAAAACACAAAAGCAAGTCCGCTCTTTGGTTGGCCTAACCTCTTTTTGCAGACAGTGGTTACCTAATTTCAGCCTCATTGTAAAGCCCCTACTTGCCCTGTTGGCCAAAGATGTCCCCTCCCCGCTCCCCTGGACCCCTGAGTGTCAAGCATCCTTTTGTGAATTTACGAAATGCACTCTGTTCAGCACCCGTCCTAGGAACCCCGGATTACTCCAAACCCTTCTCCCTCTTCACCCACGAAAGGGAGGGGTGTGTATTGTCTGTCCTAACTCAATCAATTGGTCCTAAGCAGCGCCCTTGTGCCTACTTCTCCGCCACTCTTGATCCTGTAGCCAGAGCTTTGCCTGCCTGCCTTCGAGCAGTAGCCGCCGCTGCTGTCCCTATCCGCCAGAGCGAAGGAATAGTACTTTCAAACTCCCTCACCGTGTTAGTACCTCATGCTGTCGACACCCTTCTGAACCAAACCAAGACTCAACATTTGACTAGCGCACGACTTACAGGGTACGAACTGACGCTACTTGCACCCCACATCACACTAAAGAGATGCACGACTTTGAATCCTGCCACATTGTTGCACCTGCCTGAAAATGACCCCGACGTTCCTCCCATACACGACTGTGTGACCCTCACGGACGAACAAACTAGGAGTAGAGTTGACCTCCGAGACACTGCTTTCACTGACCCCGATGGAGAGCTATGGGTAGACGGCTCATGCATCAAACTCCCAGATGGCACCACTTCAGCTGCCTATGCAGTAACGACAGCCCGAACAGTAGTTGAGACAGCCTGCATCACACAACGATCTGCCCAGGCAGCAGAGCTGATAGCCCTCACACGAGCATGCATCATAGCCACAGGGACCACCGCGAACGTATATACAGACAGCCAGTATGCCTTCGGGGTGGTTCACCATTTTGGGCTCCTGTGGAGGGAGAGGGGATTCCTGACGTCCCACGGCACCCCTATCCTCCACGGAGATCTAGTCTCCGCCCTGATTGAAGCAGTTCTCCTCCCCAAACGATTAGCGGTGATCAAATGTCAGGCACACAAAAGGGTGACAGACTTAGTCGGACAAGGGAATGCGCTGGCCGACATCACTGCACGAACCACAGCTGAGAATAGGACGGTAACACGCATGTATGTGACCAGGTCACAAGCAGAGAAATGGACTGACACTAGGGAAATGATCAGAGACATCCAGTCGGCCAGCACCCCTCACGAACTGATTAAATGGGCGGGTGTGGGTTTGAAGGATGATGAGGGCTGCTGGCGAACAAAAGATGCAAACAGATGGTTGATGCCTGACTCATATCTGATCCCCATACTGACAATGGCTCATTCTCCCGCACACATAGGATCTGCACCCATGATCGAACTCATTTCCAAAGTCTGGCACAACGACAAAATCCCCGACTCAGCCAGACGCCTAGTCCAACAGTGCCTCATCTGTCTGCAACACAACCCCGGGAAAGGAACTGTGGTACCCCGGGGAGGGTTTGGGACCCCCAATCACCCCTTCGAGGTCCTTCAGATGGACTACATCCAACTAGAGAGATGCCAAAGCTTGAAGTATGTACTAGTCATCGTATGTGCCTTCAGTAAATGGGTAGAAGCCTATCCAACCCGTGACAACACTGCCATGACTACTGCCAAAGTACTACTGAAAGAATTCTTCCCTCGCTATGGCCTTTGTCGAATTTTATGGAGCGACAATGGCCCCCACTTCATAGCTGAGGTTATCCAACTAATCCTAAAAGGATTGGGGGTGAGGCAGAGATTTCACGCAGTCTTCCACCCCCAATCCGCCGGCCTGGTGGAACGCCATAATGCCACACTGTAGTTGAAATTGTCAAAAATAGTGGCAACCACCGGACTTAAATGGCCAGATGCCCTCCCACTGGCTTTGCTATCGATGCGCTCCACTCCCACCAAACACCATTTGACCCCCTACGAGGTTGTATTCGGGCGACCGATGAACCTCTGGACCGCTCCCAAGCCAACCTCCATTCATGACGTCCCGGACGTCCTACTATCTGATTATTTGTGCAAGTTAACTAAAACGTTGTCTGTCATTCATCAACAGGTGCAGTAGGCCATCCCCGATGCTTCCAGGGGCCCCGGCCACGACATCCAACCGGGAGATTTCGTGCTAATACGAAATTTCCAACGGACCAAGAGTTTGGAACCCCGGTGGACGGGCCCCTGGCAAGTGCTGATTACCACACGGACGGCGCTTCGAGTGGAGGGGAAGAGGCACTGGCTGCACGCACATCACTGCCGGAAGGTCTCTGCAAACCTGGCCACGACAGAAAACGTCAGCACCCAAGAAGAGCTCCTGAACAAAGACCGACCAACATTGAACTGTTATCCCGATACTGGGGCACTTGAACTTGCAAAATTCTCTGACCCCACTGTACCAACCAGAGAAGGGTATTTCCTGCGACGAAAGGAGGGAGCTTCGGCTAAGTAGGCCACGGACTAAGTTGAATCTCAGAAGAGTGACCTAAACACAACCAAGGGTTACCGGGAGAGAAGCTAAACGAAGTCTGTGGTTCTGCCCGCCACCGAGCCCCTTGAAGGTGATGGAAGCGCCAGATAAGAAGATGATGGAAGCGCCAGATAAGAAGATGATGGAAGCAACAGGAAATACCCACTATAGAAACCCAAAGACTGACAATTTGCACAAATCAAAGACAATCGCCCTCTTTATTGTCTTCCTCTTCTGCCTCCTCCTCATGACCTCCTTCTGGATTCTGGAGGAAAGCACACCGGCTCATGAGGCATTGCTACCTACTGCACAACCGACCCCTATGAAAGAGCATCACCTGATCTCCCTGTCGCCTCAGCTCCGGGAAAGGCGCAGGGAATTCTGGAACAATTCCTTCGTGCAACTGTTGCACCAACACAACCTTGCTGCAAATGCGACGAACTGCTGGATCTGCGGGATGCTCCCGCATGCCACTGGACACTCCATCCCCTTCATCCCTTCTCCTTTCTCAGTTCACGGCTCCTGCCTCGCCTGGTTGATCCTCATGCAAGAGAGCCACAAGGACAACGCCACTTCCAGCCAGACAGTGTCGCACTTCTACTCTGGGTTCTGGCTGAACAAAACCGGAAAGACCTCTGCTCCCCTGTGCCCTGTGCTCACAGGCGCCACCTTCCTTAAAGACATTCCAGCCAAAGAACGTGTCGAAGTACAGGTACTCCACAATCCAGCTAGATCCACCTTCTCTCATCTGCAAAAACAAACCACTGCCACTCTGACTGTGGCCCTGTCTGTTATCAATATCACCGGTCTTGTGTGCCTAGAAGGCCAGGGAACGCAGCTGGTGGGTCACAGTTCCTGTCGAATCACCAGAACATTGGACTCAGTTGACCCCCCTTCCTTTGTTGCCTCTCCAAATATGTACTTTGTGTGTGGCACCAAAGCTTACACCTGGCTCCCGAAAGGTTGGAAGGGTACCTGCTACATTGCCTTTGTTCTCCCCCCCACGTATGTAGCCCCTGCCAACCATCACCGGCAGAGGCGTGCAGATGACATTGGACAAGCCGACTCCACTGGAGCACAGTTCCTAGATGCAGCAAAGGGACTTGTTCCTCTGTGGGGCCCAATGGCAAACAGCCGCGCTATCCGGCACCTGACCCAGGCAGTAGAAACAACGATCAACATCACGGCTGGCATCCTCGCTAACAACACGGCGGAGCTTCAGGCGGTCCGCCTTGTGACCCTCCAAAACCGCCTTGTCCTAGATGTGGTCCTAGCCGACCGAGGAGGAGCATGCCGCATCATCGGATCTAGCTGCTGCACCTACGTGCCAGATAACTCGCCATCAGTCTACAAAGCCATTGAACACCTCCACAGACTTTCCTCGGAGGTTCACCAAGAACAAGAAGGATGGTCGCTTGGGAGCTGGTTTTGGGACACTTTGAGGAACTGGGGTTGGAGGTTGTTTTCCTTCGTGCTGATACCTGTTGTGATATTATGTGGGTGTTGCTTGGGTATTCAATGTCTACCCTCCTTGTGCAGCTTTGTTTCTAACTGTATGTGCCCAAAGACTTTGGACTTCCGAACTGAGCACATGAGTCCCCTCTACGAAGTAGAAATACGTGGCCTTCTGGGGATAAATCCGAACTGACAAGTTGGCGAGACATGTTAAAAGGGAGGACTGTGGAATTTTAGTTTGCGAGCTAAACATCATCTGCGCCAGCTTGTCACCCACGTACGACGTGCACGGCAGCCATTTTAGGTATCATGGTCTCCCCTGTCCACGATCGATCGCCAGCGCGCCCCTCTGACCCAGCAAGCATCCTCCGCGCACCCTGGCTCCCCCTCCCTCCCCCTCATGAGCAAAACCCTTCTGCATGACCCTGTCCTTGGGAGTCACGCCTGCGCCTGACCAGCACCTCCTCTCCTCCCATGAATGCCCCTCTGTTGATAAACCTTCCCTCCGCGCTGGATTATCCACGCGGCATGAATACCACTCCTTTGATGACCCCTTACCCCATGTCCGACTGTCCACACAGGTCCGAGGCCATTGCCTAAGCCGGAAGATACCATTTACTGCCCCTCATTGTATGGAATCGCCCCTCTTCAAAGGACACACTGTTGATCAGGGCCTCCCCACCCCCTGGGATATGATCAGGCGCACACATCCTAAGACTTGGCGAAACACTCAGCTGCGTGATGACCCCCTCCTCTTATCAGCAGGTTGAGGACCTCTATTGTGAAGGTATATGGGGGGTGGGATTGACACGAGGATTATGGGGATGTCTTTTTCCTTACTTCACAATGTTCTGATTGTAATAAAGAAAGGTCACATGCCATAAACCAGTGTATAAGAGGCCAGGCCTCCGAGAGGCTGTTAGAGCACCTCGAGACGATACCTTGTTGTCTGATCTGATGTGTTCTACTCCGTCGGAATAAAACTTCTGTTTCCTGCCTTCTGGTCTCCGGCGCCTGCCTCATTGCTTGGTAATTTGAATGGTACAAAGGCGGTTAGCGCCGGGCAAATCTTGAAAAAGGTCATAGCCGTACCTTTTTCTACAGGTCTTTAATGCTTTTTTTTAAACAGAACCATATTTTTCTGGGGATACAAATAAGCTCCCTAGTTCAAGAGTGTATAAAGTATCTTTCACATACTTTAACCATAGGATGTTCTCTTTCGTGTACAAGAGATAAGCAGTCCTTTATTATTTGTTGGGTAAGTGACACTGTGTCTCTACACCATACTGAGTGCCATAGGAGAATGGGTGTGACATTTATCCAATCAATTATATAGGGGATGCTTAATTCTTTGTGTAAACTAAAATTGGAACACACAATGGGGAGGCTCATCATCGATTTCCAAAACAATTCCTCTGTTGTTTGAATCCTTTTTGCATTGACATGGCCCCACACCTCTGGACCATACGTAGCTACTGCCCTAGATTTAGCCCCGTAAACCTTTCTTAAGATATCTGGGTTTCTTGTTCCCAACTTTTTTGAAAATTAGCGTATAGCATTTGATCCCACGGTTCTCTACCAAACTTTTCCAGGATGCTTTAAAGTCAAAAGTGACTCCTAAATATGAAAAAGACTCTGTATGTGTCACTTTGTGATATCAGATAACAAGCATTGGAAATGCCATCGGGCTCGGATTTATTTGAGTTTGAGCTAATGGCATTGTAAATGGCAATGTCTTTTCGCCATGTGTTATGGAGTGTGTGCATGTGGTATGTAGTGGAATTATGTGGGTTAGATTGGAATTGTAGCAATGGTGGCATGCTGTGCTTTACATGGATATGTAACACTGATAACACTGCACCTGCTCCATGAATGGTAACTACGCCACATACTGGTGCCACTGCACCTGCTGCACAATCATAGCTAAGCAACACTGCCACTGCACCTGCTCCACCAATGGTAGCTACTACACACCGGTACCACTGCACATGCTGCACCAATGATAGCTACGCCACACTGGTGCCACTGCACCTGCTGCACAATCATAGCTAAGCAGCACTACCAATGCACCTGCTCCACCAATGGTAGCTACCACTGCACCTGCTGCACTAAACTGATACCACAGCACCTGCTCCACCAATGGTAGCTACGCCTACGCCACACTGGTACCACTGCACCTGCTCCACCAAATATACTTACACCAAACTGGTGCCACTGCACCTGCTGCACAATGGTAGCTATGCCACAGTGGTGCCACTGCACCTCCTTCACAAGGGTAGCTAAGCCACACTGGTGCAACTGCACCTGCTGCACAAGTGTAGCTATGCCACACTGGTGCCACTGCACCTGCTGCACAATGGTAGCTACGCCACACTGGTGGTACTACACCTGCTGCGCAATCATAGCTAAGTAACACTGATAACACTGCACCTGCTCCACGAATGGTAACTACGCCACACACTGGTGCCACTGCACCTGCTGCACAATCATAGCTAAGCAAAACTACCACTGCACCTGCTGCACTAAACTGGTACCACAGCACCTGCTGCACAATGGTAGCTATGCCACAGTGGTGCCACTGCACCTCCTGCAAAAGTGTAGCTATGCCATACTGGTGCCACTGCGCCTGCTCCACCAAAGATACTTACACCACACTGGTGCCACTGCACCTGCTAAACAATGGTAGCTATGCCACACTGGTGCCACTGCACCTGCTGCACAATCATAGCTAAGCAACACTACAACTGCACCTGCTCCACCAATGGTAGCTACCACACACTGGTACTACTGCAACTGCTGCACTAAACTGGTACCACAGCACCTGCTCCACCAATGGTAGCTACACCTACGCCACACTGGTACCACTGCACCTGCTCCACCAAAGATACTTACACCACACTGGTGCCACTGCACCTGCTGCACAATGGTAGCCATGCCACAGTGGTGTCACTGCACCTCCTGCACAAGGGTAGCTATGCCACACTGGTGCGACTGCACCTGCTGCACAAGTGTAGCTATGCCACACTGGTGCCACTGCACCTGCTCCACCAAAGATACTTACACCACACTGGTACCACTTCACCTGCTGCACAAGGGTAGCTATGCCACAGTGGTGCCACTGCACCTCCTGCACAAGGGTAGCTATGCCACACTGGTGCAACTGCACCTGCTGCACAAGTGTAGCTATGCCACACTGGTGCCACTGCACCTGCTGCACAATGGTAGGCAAGCCACACTGGTGGTACTACACCTGCTGCGCAATCATAGCCAAGTAACACTGATAACATCGCACCTGCTCCACGAATGGTAACTACGCCACACACTGGTGCCACTGCACCTGCTGCACAATCATAGCTAAGCAACACTACCACTGCACCTGCTCTACCAATGGTAGCTACCACACACCGGTACCACAGCACCTGATGCACAATCGTAGCTATGCCACAGTGGTGCCACTGCACCTCCTGCAAAAGTGTAGCTATGCCACACTGGTGCGACTGCACCTGCTCCACCAAAGATACTTACACCCCACTGGTGCCGCTGCACCTGCTGCACAATGGTAGCTATGCCACACTGGTGCCACTGCACCTGCTGCACAATCATAGCTAAGTAACACTGATAACCCCTCACCTGCTCCACGAATGGTAACTACGCCACACACTGGTGCCACTGCACCTGCTGCACAATCATAGCTAAGCAACACTACCACTGCACCTGCTCCACCAATGGTAGCTACCACTCACCGGTACCACTGCACATGCAGCACCAATGATAGCTATGCCACACTGGTGCCACTGCACCTGCTGCACAATCATAGCTAAGTAACACTGATAACACTGCACCTGCTACACAACGGTGGTGCCACTGCACCTGCTGCACAATCATAGCTAAGCAACACTACCACTGCAACTGCTCCACCTATGGTAGCTACCACGCACTGGTACCACTGCACCTGCTGCACTAAACTGGTACCACAGCACCTGCTCTACCAATGGTAGCTACGCCTACGCCACACTGGTACCACTGCACCTGCTCCACCAAAGATACTTACACTACACTGGTGCCACTGCACCTGCTGCACAATGGTAGCTATGCCACAGTGGTGCCACTGCACCTCCTGCACAAGGGTAGCTATGCCACACTGGTGCAACTGCACCTGCTGCACAAGTGTAGCTATGCCACACTGGTGCCACTGCACCTGCTCCACCAAAGATACTTACACCACACTGGTGCCACTGCACCTGCTGCACAATGGTAGCTATGCCACAGTGGTGCCACTGCACCTCCTGCACAAGGGTAGCTATGCCACACTGGTGCAACTGCACCTGCTGCACAAGTGTAGCTATGCCACACTGGTGCCACTGCACCTGCTGCACAATGGTAGCTACGCCACACTGGTGGTACTACACCTGCTGCGCAATCATAGCTAAGTAACACTGATAACACTGCACCTGCTCCACAAATGGTAACTATGCCACACACTGGTGCCACTGCACCTGCTGCACAATCATAGCTAAGCAACACTACCACTGCACCTGCTCCACCAATGGTAGCTACCACACACCGGTACCACTGCACATGCTGCACCAATGATAGCTACGCCACACTAGTGCCACTGCACCTGCTGCACAATCATAGCTAAGTAACACTGATAACACTGCACCTGCTACACAACGGCAGCTACCACACACTGATGTTACTGCACCTGCTGCACAATCATAGCTAAGCAACACTACCACTGCACCTGCTCCACCAATGGTAGCTACCACACACTGGTACCACTGCACCTGCTGCACTAAACTGGTACCATAGCACCTGCTCCACCAATGGTAGCTACGCCTACGCCACACTGGTACCACTGCACCTGCTCCACCAAAGATACTTACACCACACTGGTGCCACTGCACCTGCTGCACAATGGTAGCTATGCCACAGTGGTGCCACAACACCTCCTGCACAAGGGTAGCTATGACACACTGGTGCAACTGCACCTGCTGCACAAGTGTAGCTATGCCACACTGGTGCCACTGCACCTGCTCCACCAAAGATACTTACACCACACTGGTGCCACTGCACCTGCTGCACAATGGTAGCTATGCCACAGTGGTGCCACTGCACCTCCTGCACAAGGGTAGCTATGCCACACTGGTGCAACTGCACCTGCTGCACAAGTGTAGCTATGCCACACTGGTGCCACTGCACCTGCTGCACAATGGTAGCTATGCCACACTGGTGGTACTACACCTGCTGCGTAATCATAGCTAAGTAACACTGATAACACTGCACCTGCTCCACAAATGGTAGCTTCGCCACACACTGGTGCCACTGCACCTGCTGCACAATCATAGCTAAGCAGCACTACCTCTGCACCTGCTCCACCAATGGTAGCTACCACACACTGGTACCACTGCACATGCTACACCAATGATAGCTACGCCACACTGGTGCCACTGCACCTGCTGCACAATCATAGCTAAGTAACACTGATAACACTGCACCTGTTATACAACGGCAGCTACCACACACTGATGCCACTGCACCTGCTGCACAATCATAGCTAAGCAACACTACCACTGCACCTGCTCCACCAATGGTAGCTACCACACACTGGTACCACTGCACCAGCTACACTAAACTGGTACCACAGCACCTGCTCCACCAATGGTAGCTACGCCTTCGCCACACTGGTACTACTGCACCTGCTCCACCAAAGATACTTACACCACACTGGTGTCACTGCACCTGCTGCACAATGGTAGCTATGCCACAGTGGTACCGCTGCACCTCCTGCACAAGGGTAGCTATGCCACACTGGTGCAACTGCACCTGCTGCACAAGTGTAGCTATGCCACACTGGTGCCACTGCACCTGCTCCACCAAAGATACTTACACCACACTGGTGCCACTGCACCTGCTGCACAATTGTAGCTATGCCACAGTGGTGCCACTGCACCTCCTGCACAAGGGTAGCTATGCCACACTGGTGCAACTGCACCTGCTGCACAAGTGTAGCTATGCCACACTGGTGCCACTGCACCTGCTGCACAATGGTAGCTACGCCACACTGGTGGTACTACACCTGCTGCGTAATCATAGCTAAGTAACACTGATAACACTGCACCTGCTCCACGAATGGTCACTACGCCACCCACTGATGCCACTGCACCTGCTGCACAATCATAGCTAAATTACAAACACAACAGGTGATGGACCGAATGAGGATCAATGTCACACATTCAACCCAGTCAAAAGATCTGGGTCCTAATCCATCATTTTTTTGCACTCCACACCACCCTGGGTTAGACAATGGCGATATGCAAATCAGCTCTGACCCTGTGCCCCATGGGAACAGTCCAGTCCGAACTACAAAAGCCATGTCCTTCCCAGAACAGAATCAAGCATCCGAGGACCGGACCGGTTTCGAGGTAACACCTCTCATCAGCCCGGCTAGCTTGACTCCAGTGGTGTGGAGTGCCTGGGACCGAATGTGGATCATTGTCACACATTCATCCCAGTCCAAAGATCTGGGCCCAAATCCATCGTTTTTTCGCACTCCACACCACTCTGGGTTAGACAATGGCGATATGCAAATCAGCTCTGACCCTGTGCCCCATGGGAACAGTCCAGTCCGAACTACAAAAGCCATGTCCTTCCCAGAACGGAATCAAGCATCCGAGGACCGGACCGGTTTCGAGGTAACACCTCTCATCAGCCCGGCTAGCTTGACTCCAGTGGTGTGGAGTGCCTGGGACCCACGTCTGGGCATCCCCAGTACACTTATAGCGGAATTGCAAACACAACAGGTGATGGACCGAATGAGGATCAATGTCACACATTCATCCCAGTCCAAAGATCTGGGTCCAAATCCATCATTTTTTTGCACTCCACACCACCCTGGGTTAGACAATGGCGATATGCAAATCAGCTCTGACCCTGTGCCCCATGGGAACAGTCCAGTCCGAACTACAAAAGCCATGTCCTTCCCAGAACGGAATCAAGCATCCGAGGACCGGACCGGTTTCGAGGTAACACCTCTCATCAGCCCGGCTAGCTTGACTCCAGTGGTGTGGAGTGCCTGGGACCCACGTCTGGGCATCCCCAGTACACTTATAGCGGAATTGCAAACACAACAGGTGATGGACCGAATGAGGATCAATGTCACACATTCAACCCAGTCAAAAGATCTGGGTCCTAATCCATCATTTTTTTGCACTCCACACCACCCTGGGTTAGACAATGGCGATATGCAAATCAGCTCTGACCCTGTGCCCCATGGGAACAGTCCAGTCCGAACTACAAAAGCCATGTCCTTCCCAGAACGGAATCAAGCATCCGAGGACCGGACCGGTTTCGAGGTAACACCTCTCATCAGCCCGGCTAGCTTGACTCCAGTGGTGTGGAGTGCCTGGGACCCACGTCTGGGCATCCCCAGCGCACTTAGGGCGGCAATTGCAAACAAAACAGGTGATGAATGTGTGACATTGATCCACATTCGGTCCATCACCTGTTTTGTTTGCAATTGCCGCCCTAAGTGCGCTGGGGATGCCCAGACGTGGGTCCCAGGCACTCCACACCACTGGAGTCAAGCTAGCCGGGCTGATGAGAGGTGTTACCTCGAAACCGGTCCGGTCCTCGGATGCTTGATTCCGTTCTGGGAAGGACATGGCTTTTGTAGTTCGGACTGGACTGTTCCCATAGGGCACAGGGTTAGAGCTGATTTGCATATCGCCATTGTCTAACCCAGGGTGGTGTGGAGTGCGAAAAAACGATGGATTTGGGCCCAGATCTTTGGACTGGGATGAATGTGTGACATTGATCCACATTCGGTCCATCACCTGTTTTGTTTGCAATTGCCGCCCTAAGTGCGCTGGGGATGCCCAGACGTGGGTCCCAGGCACTCCACACCACTGGAGTCAAGCTAGCCGGGCTGATGAGAGGTGTTACCTCGAAACCGGTCCGGTCCTCGGATGCTTGATTCCGTTCTGGGAAGGACATGGCTTTTGTAGTTCGGACTGGACTGTTCCCATAGGGCACAGGGTCAGAGCTGATTTGCATATCGCCATTGTCTAACCCAGGGTGGTGTGGAGTGCGAAAAAACGATGGATTTGGGCCCAGATCTTTGGACTGGGATGAATGTGTGACATTGATCCTCATTCGGTCCATCACCTGTTTTGTTGTGCACAATCATAACTAAGCACCACTACAACTGCACCTGCTCCACCAATGGTAGCTACCACACACTGGTACCACTGCACCTGCTGCACTAATAATAGCTACACCACATTGGCGCCACTGCCCCTGCTCCACTAATGATAGCTACACCACACTGGTGCCCCTGCACCTGCTGCACACTGGTAGCTACCAGACCCTGGTACCACTGCACCTGAAGAAACCCACAGCTGACCCCACTGAACTCAAGAACTACCGCCCCATCTCGCTCCTCCCTTTCCCTGCCAAAGTCATCGAGAAAGCCGTCAACAGTCAGCTCGCCGCCTTCCTCGAATCCAACAAATCCCTCGACCCCTCACAATCTGGCTTCCGAGCCAAAGGCAGCACCGAGACCGCCCTCATCGCAGCAACAGACGACATTCGAACACTACTGGACAACGGAGAAACTGTCGCCCTCATCCTACTCGACCTCTTCGCAGCCTTCGACACTGTCTGCCATAACACTCTTATTCAACGCCTAAGCAACGTCGGAATACAAGGAAAAGCACTGGACTGGATCATCTCATTCCTCGCCGGAAGAACCCAAAGAGTCCGCCTCCCCCCTTTTAGATCAGAGGCCACCAAAGTCATCTGCGGCGTTCCACAAGGATCATCGCTCAGCCCCACCCTCTTCAACGTATACATGAGTCCCCTCGCCTCCATCGCACGCCAACACAACCTCAACATCATCTCCTACGCAGACGACACCCAGCTGATCCTCTCCCTCACCAATGACCCAAACACTGCCAAAACCAACCTCCACGAAGGGATGAAAGAAGTAGCCGACTGGATGAAGGACAGCCGGCTAAAACTGAACTCGGACAAAACAGAAGTCCTCATCTTAGGCTCATCCCCCTCCGCCTGGGACGACACGTGGTGGCCACCGGCCCTGGGAAATGCACCCAAACCAATGGACCACGCACGCAACCTGGGCTTCATCCTGGACTCCTCCCTCTCAATGACCAGACAAGTCAATGCCGTCTCCTCATCATGCTTCAACATACTACGCATGCTCAAAAAAATCTTCCATTGGATCCCCACCGAAACAAGAAAAACGGTCACCCACGCACTGGTTACCAGCCGACTGGACTACGGAAACACCCTCTACGCCGGAACAATGACAAAACTACAAAAGAAACTCCAACGCATTAAAAACACCTCAGCCAGACTCATACTAGACCTCCCCCGCCGAGCTCACATCTCCGGACACCTGAAAGACCTCCACTGGCTCCTCGTCAACAAGAGAATAACATTTCGCCTCCTTACCCACGCACACAAAGCCCTCTACGACCTAGGGCCCGAATGCCTCAACACGCATCTGTCCTTTTACAACCCCTCCAGCCAACTGCGATCATCCACTCAAGCCCTCGCCGCAATCCCACACATCAAAAAATCAACAATGGGAGGAAGATCCTTCTCCTACCTAGCGGCCAAAACCTGGAACTCTCTCCCCACCCATCTCCGCCTCACTCAGAACCACCTCTCATTCAGAAAACAACTGAAAACTTATGATATCCTAAAAAGGATATTCGACATATAATAGATTATATTTTACCCCCTCCTCCTCAAGCGCCGTGAGACCCCCTGGGTATATGAGGCGCTATACAAATGCGGAACTTGAACTTGAACTTGATCTAGATTGGGGGAAGACAGGCGGAGACTTCAGGCCGAGGTAGCGGCATTGGAACGGGCCATTCTGCAATGGGAAGACAAATACTTAACCCATAAGACCGAAGACTCCTTAAGACGGTTACTTGATGCCCAGAAACAATATAGGGAACTGGTAACCAACGAGGCCAGGACCCAATCCTTAGCCACCCTCCATAGACTATATGACGTGGGGGACAAGTCAGGGAAGCTCTTGGCATGGCTCAGCAAAAAGGAGAGAACTGCGAGGTGGTTAGACAGTATCGATACGGCTGAGGGTACTGTGGTCAGCACAGACAAAGAGATAGCAGAGGCCTTTGCTACCCATTATGAAACCTTTTACGCAGCTCGAGACCTAGCTACGCATGAAGTGGCCCTCCAATACCTAGATGATACCAACCTACCGGTCCTCCCCCCAGAGGATAGGGAGGCTCTGGAGGCGGACATCACGTCAGATGACATCACGAGTGCAATCGCCAGGCTCAGACCGGGCAAAACCCCAGGCCCGAATGGTTTCCCCGCAGAGCTTTGTAAGCGCACGGTGGACCTATTGACCCGTCACCTTAAGGGCCTCTTTGCTAGTGCCTTCGAGGAAGGAGAGCTCCCACCGGATCTCACTATGGCCACGATAATCCTGTTATATAAGGAGGGCAAACGGCGGAAGACGTGTGCCTCCTACCGGCCGATATCCCTACTAAATACGGAAGTTAAATTGCTGGCAACCATCTTGGCTGTCCGCCTGAGGGCGGTCATCACTGGCCTTGTGCATCTGGACCAATTGGGCTTTTTGCCTGATAGAGCAACTAAGCTGAATCTCAGGAGAGCCCATTACTGGCTCCAAGAGGTAAAGGACAGAGATGAACCACACTGGTTCCTCTCCCTAGACGCTGAAAAGGCTTTCGATGCGGTTCATTGGCCCTTTCTGTTTGCAGTGCTTCAGAGATTTGGTTTCGGGCCAAAGTTTACCAAATGGATTCGATTGCTATATACTGGCCCAAGGGCAAGGGTGAGGGTGAATGGGATACTCTAGCGCGAGTTCCAAATCTAGAGAGGCACAGACAGGGCTGTCCCGTATCCCCTCTCCTCTTCACGCTCGTCATCGAGTTGCTCGCGGCCAGAATACGGCTCAATGAAGACATTTATGGCTTTACTACTGGTGATATGGCGCTGAACCCTGAAAAGGTCTCACTTTATGCGGACGATGTTTTGCTCTACATCACCAAGCCGGAGATCACTGTGCCAGAGCTATTCCGAGAGCTGGCGTGATACGGCGAGATGGCGGGCCACAATATAAATTGGCACAAATCAGTACTCTATGACCCGGGGGGACGCAATCAGTGGGGGCGACTGCCTGAGGAACTGATGACAACGGACGAGGGCTTCCAATACCTTGGGGTTTATATAATGACAGATGCGATCCTTTCGTACCAAAGAAACCTGGAACGAATCATCATCAACGCAGTGGCGGACATGGACCGCTGGAGACAGCTTCCGCTGACACTTCTGGGTAGGGCGGCCATGTACAAAATGATCATCCTGCCGAAATTCTTATACGCCCTACAAAATGAATACTACCCACTGCCAGTGGCGGTCTTCAACAGGATCCACGCGGATCTGAGATCCTTCCTGTGGCTGGGTAAGCAAGCTAGGGTGGCCCTGTCCACGTTACAGAGGCACCAATATAGTGGAGGGATCTCACTCCCCAATTTGGAGGCGTACTATTGGGCGGAACACCTGACTCCGATTAATGACTGGCTCCATGCGCCGGTAGAGCTCCCAACATACGCGTTAGAAAGAACTAAACTGGCATCCAATAACATACTGAGATATCTCTATGGGACTGTTGGGGGGCCCGCCTTCTTTCCGCCACATCTATAACACTTAGGGTGTGGACGAGAGCTACACAATGCATGGGCTGGGAAAAGAAACCCACACGGCAGACGTCGTTGTGGCACTGCCAATGGTTGACAGAGTTACATAACTGAGAGGATTCCAGAGATGGGACGATATCGGCATCTCCACCATAGGCAATGTAATAGCCAAGGGGGAGTTGAAGTCGTTCCGAGTCCTCCAAGCAGAGTTTGGGTTGAATAATACGCAGCATTTCAAATATGTTCAATTGCGGCATGCTTGGATAGCTCAAAATATCACGCTTACTGACATACCTGAATACGCGCCACTGGAGGGGAGGCTCCTTCAAGAGCAGATGGTGGGGAAGGCGGTCTCCCTGACTTATAAAACACTGACTAATCACATGCTGGGTGACTTAACAAAACTTAGACACACGGGGCGTGGCCAAGATGGTGACGGAGTCCCTCTGGCGCCAAGCCCGGCTAAGCTTTGTCACAGCACTGCAGGCGGCCTGATTTTAGCATGTTTTTGGCCAGCTGTGTCCCTGGAGTAGCGAGATCCGATCCGGAGTCTCCGGTGTGTCAGCGGAGACCCGAGGGTGCACCTAGCTGCGGTGGCGATCTGCAGCCTTGCAGTCCCCGGCCTGCCGTGAGGGGAGACGCCGGACTTCCGGTCCGCGACTGAGCGAGGCAGGCGCTGCCGGGGACGGGACGAGGATCAAGCGACCGGCCCTCACGGGGCAGCGCGGCGTCTCTGCACTGATTTGGAGGCGGCAACCAGCAAGGGGTGCTACAGAGGGGATCGGCAGGACCTGGTGAGTGCGGTGGCCTCGCTGCTTCCCCTCCCCCCCGACCCAGCATCGGCGATTAGCGGAGCGGCTTGACCGCGATTTTTCCCACCGGCTTCTGGTCCTGGGGCGCTCACTGGCATGGAGTGGTGATCGCCGGGGGGCCCCGCTGATTCGAAGGAGGCCTGGAGGAGGTGCCCAGTCCCCTGGCGGCTCGGGTCTCAAGATTCTAGGCCCTGGGAGCTAGGCGGGCTCGGACTCTGGCGCTGCGCATTGAGGATGGGAACAGAGAGGGGGACTACAGCGAGGGAGACTCCGGCTCATGGACCTAGATATGGCCCCCCCGCCCAACAATTCTGGGGAGCTGCTCGGTTGGAGAGTGACTGGGCACTGTGTCCGGATGGTGGAGACCGCTAACGGGGTCCAGCAGCATATAGGGGCCCAGTGCCATCGCTGACATCCCCCCGGCTCACACTTGAAGTACCCTTTGGAGCCCTGGAGGGGACTGGCGCTTTCCCTCGCGGCCCGAGGGCAGAGCAGAGTGGGTGATTGAGTGGACTCTTCCCCGTCACTTCGGCCTTGGATTGCTGGGACTGCGGAGGACGCCTGGTGCCTGGGGGGCCTGGTGAAGGATGGGTGTGGATGAGGGCGTGTGGAGCGGCGTGGGCCCACCCTGAGGGAACTGTTGCGGGGGAATTGATTCTGCGGACTGGGGGGCACGCCTGAGCTGGGCGTCAACGGGGAGTGGAGGCCTATTGTGGTGCCGGAGTCGCCGCTTGGAGCTGGGGGGTCGCCGCGCCCCATGAGAAGCGCCGCAATGTCAAACGCGTCCCGCAACAAGGGGAAGCCTGGAAAGGAAGGTGCGGCGAAAGCTAATCAACGCCCGGCGTCCCCGGGACCCAGCGCGTCGCCCAAGAAGTCGGATGATGAGGCCCCAGCGACTAAGGCCTTCATGACGAGCTCTTCGCCTCCATTAAGGAAGACATTTCAGAGCTGCGCACCCAGCTTGCATCGGACCTCCGGGAGGTGCGGAGAGATGTTGATGGTATCGGGGAAAGGGTGGCCACCCTGGAGGACCACGATTTAAGTGTGACGAGCGATTTCCACCAGCTACAACAAGATGTCATCCGGCTCACGGAGCAAAATCTGGACCTCCAATCTCACACGGAAGATTTGGAGAACTGTTCCCGCAGGAACAACATCCGCATTTGCGCGGTACCATGGGACGGAGAAGCAGGGGACCTACGGGGTTATGTCCAGGCCCTCTTCCTGCAGGTGCTGGGTGACGATGACGTCCAGGAAATTAGAATGGACAGGGTGCATAGAGTTGGACTGCTGAGGAGAGGGGGGCCGCCTCCGGACATATTAGTCTGTGTTCATGATTTCCAACTAAAAGAACGCATTCTACGGAAGGCACGGACCATCGCCCCCCTGCAGTTCCGGGAACACAGGCCGCAGCTCTACCAGGACCTGGCGGCTACAACCCTCCAGAAAAGACGGGAGTTCCGCCCAGTGACTGCCTACCTTCGGGAGCGTGGCATTTCCTACTCGTGGGGCCACCCGTTCCGCATCATCTTTCGGTGGGCGAACAGGCTAGCACAGATTCGATCTCTCCAAGTGGCGAAGGAGCTCCTGGGCTTGGACGACGTGACCCCTTCGCTGGGAGCAGGCGGCTCCCCGCCGCGGAGGCGCAGGCGCTCTTCATCATGGCAGAGGGTGGGCCCGGATCCGGGCGCCGGACGGCCTGATCGTTCGACTAGCTTGATGGAAAGGGGGGATGCGGTGGCCTCGGTGGCTTCGGCGACTGTGGCACAGCTCAGGGGTTGCTTGATCTCTCAGCCGCCAGCTGGTAGGCGCCGGAGGGGCGCATGATTACTGGTACCGTGGGCTTGATTGTAGTTTTGGAGAAGACACCCCGGTCCGTGGTCCCTTGGGGCTCCAACTGTGGTTCCCCAGCCCGACCCAGGAGGGATTCTACGAACTGCCTTCTACTGGGACTGTTAAGTACACTTGGTTGTTTTTGAGTTTGGTTTTGGTCATGGGGGAGGTAGCGGGGGGGGTGTTTTGGGACTTTGGCGAGGGGGGGTGGTGGGAGACTGGGGGGGAGTTGGGTTGTTAGGTGGTGGTGTCTGGTATGACTGTGAGGTTTGCTTCAGTCTTTTTTCACTAGCATTGAGTGTGCACTTGTCTGTCGGGCTCTTGGGAGGGCTTGATTCATGGGTGGGAACTGTCGCTGACCCCGGGGTTCTGGGCTATGAGAGGAGGACGGTGCTCAGTGAAGATCTGGTGCTGCTTTGGATGTGGGGGTCTGCTTGGCTGCCTTCATGGGGATGGGAGCGTGGGCGGGTTCTCAGGAGTTACATGCAGGGGGGATATCTGATTAACTCCCACTGCCGATTAGTGTAGGGACCTGGAATGTGAAGGGTCTTAAATCGCCCCAGAAACGCCCAAAAATTTGGAAATATATTTCTGATCCCCACCTGGACATTGTAGGGCTCCAGGAAACTCACTTGGCGCGCAAGGATGAGCTTCGATTGCGCCATAGGCACTTCCCACTCATTTATAGGTCTTCTGCAACTACTAAACATAGAGGGGTGGCACTTATGTTCCGGGCGTCCCTACACTTCCAACCTACGGGGGTCAGCTGTGACAGGGAGGGGTGTTGGCTGATGGTCAAGGGGGTGCTTCATGGTACGGTCTGTACGTTTGTGGTGGTGTATGTCCCCAATTCGGGGCAGAATGCTTTTCTCCGAGATCTGCTGGATAGAGCGGGGGATTTTGTTGAGGGGCATGTGATTCTGATGGGGAACTTCAACATGGTATGGGATGGGGGCTTGGACTGTTCTGGAACTCATAGGGCGGGCGCTGGGGTTTTTTCTGAGGACACTAGGAGCATGGTTGGTGATCTTGGCTTGATTGATAGCTGGCGCTTTCTGCATCCACTCTCACGGGACTACACATTTTACTCTCATGTGCATCACACCTATTCCCGACTGGATCATATCTTTGTAAGCCAGGCCCTCAGGGGAGATGTCCGCGATGCTAGCGTTTTTCCTCTTTCGGTGTCGGATCATAGCTTACTGGTGCTGGGGCTCCACTGGCCGACTGGAGGAGATGGGACTAGGAGATGGTATATCCCACCGGCCCTTGTTCGGGATGACACCTCCTGTAGGGCACTGCGCGAAGCGATAGGGGACTTCCTGGCCCTCAAGCCGGCTTCGGAGACTTCCCTCTTTAACACTTGGGATGCGTGTAAGGCCTCCCTACGGGGCACTTGCCTCAGTCTCAACGCCAACCTCAACAGGTTGAGGAGGAAGGAGCGGGAAGATCTAGAGGCGGAACTGGCGGTTCTGGAACACGCCCACAAAACCAATCCATCTAGATTGACCCTTAAACCTCTGACCGCTGTAAGGGGTAAATTGAAGGCCCACTATAATAACCGAGCAGAGTTCACCCTCCTTCGGCTTAGGCGTATTTCTTACTCGCAGGGGAATAAAATAGGCAAGCACTTGGCCCGTCAATTACGGGACAAGAGGGAGAGAGACTATATAGGAGGCATCCAAGACCCCGTTGGGTCGTTACATCACAGAGATGGGGACAAGGCCGCTATCTTTGGTCGTTTCTATGAAGCACTGTATAGGGGTGACTCTCTGGACCAAGTGGCTCAGGACCGTTTCTTGGCTGCCCTTCCCATCCCGAACATGTCGAAGGAGTGGAACGAACATCTTGCCGCCACCATCTCTAGATCAGAGGTGTTGGATGCTATCAGGGATCTGAAGCTCCACAAGGCACCGGGTCCCGATGGGTACACGGCCTTTGTTCTATAAATCCTTTGCGTCGGAGCTTTGTGACATCTTGGTGCCCCTCTTCAACGACATGGCGGCCACGAGCCGAACTTCGGGCTCCATGGCGGAAGCAGTGATCACGGTGCTCCCCAAACCGGGTAAAGATTTATCTCAATGCTCGTCATATCGCCCGATAGCTCTTCTCAATGTTGATGCTAAACTATATTCCACCATCATAGCGCGCAGGCTGCAGGACCTGATGCCAGCAATAATACACCCGGATCAATTGGGATTTATTAAGGGCCGCCAGACACATGACAATCTGAGGAGAGTTGTACATCTCATAGAGAAGGCCTCTCGGTTCCGTATCCCGGCAGTACTGGTGGGATTGGATGCCGAGAAGGCCTTTGACCGAGTGGACTGTGGATTCCTATTCCACACTCTGGAGGCCTTCGGTTTCTCGCGCTATCACCATGATCCGTGCGAACTACAGCACTCCTAACTCCAGGGTGGTAGTTAATGGTCACCGCTCCATCAGTTTCGCTCACTCTCGGGGAACTAGGCAGGGCTGCCCTCTATCGCCCCTCCTTTTTGCTTTGAGCATTGAGCCACTGGCCCTGGCAGTGCGTGAGATGGAGCAAATACAGGGGATCCCCTTTACGGGGGAACAGCATAAAATCTCCCTTTTCGCGGACGATGTGTTGCTGTCGGTGAGGGACCCAGCTCAATCTCTGATGCATATTCAATCATTGCTTTCCGACTATGAGGAAGTGGCAGGATTCAAAGTCAATTTCGACAAATCATATATCTTGAACCTGACGCTCCCGCCAGCCGAGTTGGAGCGCCTCCGCCCGCTTACACAGCTGGCATGGGCAACTGCCTCCCTGCTGTATTTGGGGGTGCATTTGACACCTTCCATTGGGTCTCTATTCACGGCGAATTTCCCTCCCATGCTCTCGGCGGTACGGGGAGAACTGGACCGTTGGAAGCCGAAATACATCTCCTGGCTGGGTAGGATCCATGCCGTTAAGATGGTTCTCCTCCCTTGATTTCTATACCTCTTCCAGGCGCACCCCATCCCTATAGAGATGGGTTTCTTCTGACGCCTCAAGACTCTACTGCTGAAATTCATCTGGCAGGGAGGCCGGGCACGCCTTTCTTATGCAACCTTGCGGCGCTCGCGGGAGGAGGGAGGGGTTGGTCTCCCTGACATGCATTTATACTATAAAGCGGCACAGTTGCGGGTGCTAGTGGAATGGTCACACCAAGAATCTGAGAAGCACTGGCTGCACATGGACAGGAGTGTGGCGGGAAGGTCGATCTGGGATCTGGCCTGGAAACCCAAAGTTGACAGGCCCAGAAACGCCTATATCAGCACGCCCACGGGCACTGTCCTGAAGATATGGGACACAATAACGGGGGATGAGCGCTGGACGACGTTCCCCTCTCCCTTTACTCCTCTGCACTTTAACCCGGCCTTTCCACCGGCGTTGCGGGAGGGGCCGTTTCGGCTCTGGAGAGAAGGAGGCTGTAGAGCCCTTACGCACCTGTTTCATGGCACGGAACCACTCTCATTTCCTAACTGCATGCGCGACTATGGCCTTCCTTCTACGGAACAGTTTAGGTATGCCCAACTGATTCACTGGGCTACCTCGGCGGGAATGCGAGAAGCGGCGACTAGACCACCCTCGCTCTTTGAGGCCTTTCTCTTGCGCACAACCACGAAGAAGGGAACGATTTTGTTTCTATATAAACTCTTGCTCCGCACAACGATCTCTCCTCGTCCACGTTACATGGACCATTGGGAGGGGCTTCTAGGTAGGGATATCACAGAAGGAGAATAGAAGGGTCTCTGGCGTGACATTAGGGCTCATAATCACTCCATGAATTTAAGGGACGCCCATTTTAAAACTATGTTCGACTGGTACCTTTACCCCTCGAAACTGCATCGCATTTTCCCGGCATCTTCGGACCGCTGTTGGCGGGGTTGTGGTCTGCTGGGAGATTTTAGCCACATTTGGTGGGATTGCCCGGTCATACGGCCTTTCTGGTCCGAGATCCTGTCACATATCAAAGAAATGTTGGGGTATCCGATTTCGGATTCTTTGGCCTTTGTCATCTTGGGCCTACGGGACCCACTATTGGAGCACCAGACGAAAGCGGACAAACAACTTTTGTGGCTCTGCCTGGGAGCAGCTAAGCTTACCGTGGCGGCGGCCTGGAAGAAGCTGACGGCCCCAGCTCTATCCTTGTGGCACGCAAAGCTGTGGAGGTTGATGAGTATGGAGAGAATGGCAGACATCTTTCTAGGCAATTTCAAGATCTTTATGTTTAGATGGGGACCCTTGGTCCGATTCTTATCGCGAGGGTTGCCATCTGCGGTTTGCCCATCGGCCCTGCGAGCCCTTCATCTTTTCCAGTTCTGAGTGGCTTGTGCGATAGTGTGACTGTGACTGAGAATGTCGGTTGGCGTCACCACCTAGGGGGGAGGGGGGGTCTGGGGAGGCGGGTTGGGGGAAAGTTTGAGGGGGGGGTGTTCTGTATTCTGTTGCGGCATTGCAGGACTGCGGGGAGATTTTGCTTCTCAGGGGCTCTTGAGACCCATGACCCTGCTGGGTTGGCTTTCTCCTTGGAAGATGAGGCCGAGTTTTACGAAAGCTTTTGACTATCAACTGTGACTGTTGCTGGCCTTCCTGGCACCTAGTCCTGCCTACATGTTGGAGAACAGCGTAGCAGATGCGCCTGTTTGACACACTACTTAACCCTGCATATGTGATACCGCATTATTGCCGCTTGTTTCCTCTCTTTTCTCTCTCTGAATTCCCTTCTTCTGTTTACTATGCAATAAATAAAATGTTTACAAAAAAACTTAGACACACGTGGGAGGCAGAGGTGGGGGAGATGGAGGACCTAGATTGGGAGATAGTCCTGATGCATCCCCGGGAAGTGGTCATCAAATCTAGACTGCGGCTCATCCAATTTAACTTTCTCCATAGAACATACTTTGACAGAGTACGCCTGTGCAAGATGGGGAAAATAGAGGACCCAAGGTGCCTTAGATGCCTGCAGAGGGAGGGAGATTTCTTTCATACTGTATGGACTTGCAATGTAATACAGAGATACTGGACTCAGATATTTGGGGAATTGGAAGAGGTCCTTGGGGCTTCCATCCCTCTAGACCCCAAGCTAGCACTGCTTGGAATGACGTACGAGGTTGATCTGACCCGCCCACTACTCACTTTCCTAGTCCTAGTATTGGTTGTTGCCAAGCGAGATATTGCAAAGCACTGGGGAGCACCGGAACCCCCAGACCTGGAGGAATGGAGAAGGGGGTTAGACCTATATATGGCAGCGGAGAGGGTCACATATAGGGCCAGGGGTTGCCCAAAAAAGTTCCGAAAAGTTTTGTCAAAATGGAGATATTATCACAGGTTGGATGGGGGGCTGTAGAGGGTGGTTCATGGGAGGGGAGGTTGGACATGGCTCCCACACCACAGTGGTATGTGTTGGGTCCGGACAAAAATGTTGATCGTATAAGGAACAGAGAAACACCTGACGCTGTGGGCCTTCAAAGACTGGGTGTCCTTGGCTGATAACACGGAGGGGGGGGGGTATAGGGAAGCGTAACTGATGTTTCTTTTCGTGTACTTATTCTTTGAAGGATTTTAAATTGAGTTTTCTACCGTTCACCATGGGGAGAGGGAGGGGGGAGGTGCGTTTTAAAATAAAAAATGCAGAAACTTGGAACGCCTATGAAAGATTGCAGCTGGGTAATTCTAGGTAGCCATACTTCATGACTCATACTCACCGCCCAACCTCCGGGATGTGGGCTAAATGGCTGTGTGTCCCTCCCGGCAGTATGTAGCAACACCTGTGATGCATTTTTGTACTCTCCGACAGATTGTATACCGGCTCCCTGTGTATCTGCAATAAAAATTCTTTAAAAAAAATAATAATAATTGGCCCAATGGTGGTTTATAAAAGAAACCAAGGAGTAAAACAAATATTGGAGTCCCTCAGAAGGATTCCTTGGTTCCTTTCAAGCCAAGATACTCTACTCACCATTAGGATATTACAATAGTCCTCAACCCGACCATTCCCAGTTTTGTTGATACAATGGTGTGCTTTGTGAATCAATTGAATGGTGCTTTCTGTTTGATCATTTTTTATAATTGCGGTGTTTGTTAAAATGTCTACTTAGGAACAGGCATCTGGAGGGACATCTTACCTTGGCCCTTTATCCAAGCTTTGTGAGAGATTAGGGGCCTCCACCCTTAAACCTAAGGTCTTCTGAGCCATTAGCATTGGAGCCGAGTGTAAATAAGGCAATGTCAATGGGCCTTGATTTTGAGTCTCAGAAGGGGCCGATAGAGGATAAGGGACACTGCCTCATGCCGACGTCCGGGCAACTATGGGCACACCATGAGTTTGAGTTTGTTGCATTGCTTCATGAGTGTTTTCACTACACGTGCCTTCTATATAAATTTGCGACTGCCCTTTGCCATTTTCCAAAGTCACACTCTCTCCCTGAGAGATACATCTTAGAGTTGGTAATTCCCTTATTGCTTTTTAAATTGATTCTAGCCGCTGGGTTATGGGAGCAAGGAGTACCTTACATTTTTCGAAAAGCGCATCCATATTCGGGGCCATACATGGGGCGACTGGCTCTTCGTAAGCTTTTTTCGTATTACCATCTGTTAAACTTTCTGAAGTGTTTTGGCTTTTTCTAGGTCTCTTTGAGGTGTTTGGCAGTGGATTTTTCAAGGGGCTCCTTTTTCTCTTTAGCACAGGTGAATCATCCAATTAAATTAGCACCCCTGGTGGAGGTGTGCAAGAACTTGGAGCCGAGGGTGGTACCTTTGCCATGGATGAAAGTAAAGAAGGGCTCATCACATTCGCGCCTGTCCCCAACACATTTGATACCTGACTCTCAGCTATCAAGCTAGATGGAAGAATCTTATTTGAAACACTGTCAGTACCCAGTGATAATCTCCTCTCCGCTCGGTCAATTTCTATGGTGATCGCGGAAGAGACTTTTGCTGAAAAACTGTCCAGACATGTCAAATTTACCTCCTCTGTCGATGTTTGTGCAGCTTTCCTCCTCCCCAAACTGGCGGCATTCTTTTTACCATTTTAGAGCCTTTTACCAACCATGTGATGTCAGAGGGGGGCCCAGCCTGGCCTCCTCTGGGCTCCAATGGGCGTGTATGGCCCCGCCCTTGGGAGGCCGGGGCACACCTGTACGCATCCCATGCTGCGGGAGCCCGTGCTTGATTTTAAAGCACCTCCAGACACTTGGGAAGGACGCTAGTGGCTCCGGGCACGGGTGCTGCTAGTTGCTGAAGTGCCCCCAAACTCTCGGGCTGCAGAGGGCTGGAAGCAGGACCCACTCTCGATTTTAAAGTGCCTCTAGGCGCATTGGAATGACGCTAGCGGCTCCGGCCGTGAGTGCTGCTCGTTGCTGAAGTGCCCCCAATCTCACAGGCTGCAGGGGGCTGGAAGCGAGACCCACACTGACTGTGCCCGTGCTCAATATTAAAGCACCTCCAGGCGCTTGGGAATTACACTAGTGGCTCCGGCCACGAGTGCTGCTGGTCGCTGGATTGCCTCCAAACTCATGGTCTGGAAGTGGGACCCGTGCTGTGGGAGCCCGGGCTCAATTTTAAAGTGCCTCCAGGTGCTTGGGAATTACGTTAGCAGCTTAAGCAGCAAGTGCTACTGGTCGCAGAAGTGCCCCCAAACTCACAGGCTTCAGGAGGCTGGAAGGAGGACCCATACTGCGGGAGCCACGCTTGATTTTAAAGCACCTCCAGGCACTTGGGAATGACGCTAGCGGCTCCGGCTGTGAGTGCTGCTGGTCACTGAAGTAACCCCAGACTCATGGGCTGCAGAGGGCTGGAAGCAGGACCATCACAATCTTTCTCTCCCTAACCTCACCGTTGATGACATGGGCATACTGCGGGCTATGAATTATTTAGAACTAACTAATTTCCGAGGAGGAAACAAGCGCATGGTCTGTCACCAACAGTGATTTTGATGTCATCACAGATAAAGCGGCATCTACTAACTTTAAACCATGCTCTGTGTTCCTTCCTAATTTACCCCATGATGGAATCAACACCTTTCATGATGTGGTCACCAAAGCCCTGCTTGAACAAAAACACTACAATATATCCAGCACCCAAATTTACAACTTGTTTAGGAAACAAAGAAATATAATTACATCATTATCTAAAGACAAAGAGATAGTAAACCACCGGCAGATAAAGGGGGTAACATTGTGCCCATGAGTAGACAAATGTATAGTACAGAAGCACTAAGACAGCTTGATGACCGCAGGTTTTACTGTCCATGCAATACTGTTTCTTATAATGAAAGCATTACCACCACCTGGGAGAAACTTACAGAATGGCATCAGTCAGGTATTATCACCTGGGAAGAATATTGTTTTCTAAAAAGGGATTATCTCAAACTGCCCATTATGTACCTCCTCCCCTAAGTGTATAAGAATCCAGAGGCTCCTCCAGGTAGACCCATAAGATTATGACAGGGGAGTGTGTTTGAAAACATTTCGAAGTATGTGGACCATTTTTTTAGGGAGTATGTGACCTCCCTACAATCCCATATCAAAGACACTAAAGACTTCTTGGGCAAATTGGAAGGTATTATTTGGGATGATCAATACATTCTTATCACTCTGGATGTGAAATTCTCTTTATACGATAATCAAACACAATCAGGGTCTCAAAGCATGCTTTCACTTTCTTAGCAACAGGCACATAGGATACTTAGAGCATACGAATATGCTTGTTGAAATGATGCAGCTATGCCTGACTAATAACATCTTTACGTTTAACGGGGATCTGCATAAACAAGTACTAGGTAAAGCAATGGGCAAGTGTTTTGACCCACGTTTTGCCAAAAGAGGCATTACTGCATCAGTATTTTGAGAAAGTGATTGTATGGATGTGATACATTGATGATTTGTTTATCATTTGGAAAGGGAGTGAACTGGAAGCTACCAACTTTATAGAAAAACTGGCTTAGTGACCAGTTTGTACCGCAAGGACACTGCTGGGAACAGTCTTTTTCATGCCCTCAGCAGCCACCAGGAGGCTCTCAAGTGGAGCATCCCCTACGAGGAACTGCTAAGGGCATGAAGAAACTGCAGCACAGCCGAAGCCTATCATATGGCTGAGATACCCGCCACCCCCTCTCAACACAATCCCCAAGGATGGGAAACCGGAAATAGTTCTGAAGTTTTTGGAAGACGGGAGGGAGTAACCCTCCCAGCCGTATTTATTAAAATATGAAACAAAATTAAAACATTAAATAAACAGTTTCATATTATGTACAATTTCATTACCACATTGCGATGTTTGGCTAACCTTAACAGATTCTCTAATACAAAGGTTCTCCTAGCCGAACTAACATCCTACCAAACATTTACTTGAAATTTTGAAATTGTACATCCTAACGTTTAAGGGCCAACGGCAAGGTCGTAACCGGTGTCAAGATCCCTAACCCAGAAATATCGCCCTCACTTGTGAGGGGCGGCCCAGAGGCGTACCTCAAGTGCAATTACCAATTTCCCTTGACTTGACGGGGGCCCCAATAAAACTCGACGCCACTTAGAGGTCGTACGAGGACTCGTGTGAGGTATCTAGAAGGTAGCGTAGACCCCCCCCCAAACCCCACACAACTTACCACATCTGCCGTCGCAGACGTCCTGGCCCCGGGAAATTCCCCAGGAGGGGGCTGTAACCCCTCCTACCCAGGAAGGGGCCTTGACCGCCTTTCCTTTTCTTTCGGCGACCCATCCTTAGAAGGGACCGCCTCCCCGTTGAGGGGCCAATGACCACCTCCCCCGAGCGCTCCCATCCGTGCTGGGTGACGCCCACTCATAGGGATCTACCAATTAGTGCTCACCGATCATGACCTTACCGCCCGACCAAAATAAATACGACAATGCTAACTAAATGACTAAACTAAAAAGATAGTAGCAACTACAACTTTATTCAAAGCATGCTTACCAATGAACACTAAAGCAGAATTTCTTTATTTGCGAAACGTAACACAAATCGACCATTCTTTATTACATACTCAAAATCAACATGATAATACCACAACCTGTAAACGAAAATCAGAGTTAACCATCAACTTTATTCACTAAACCACTTGCTGTCCTCAGGGGCTGGTGGGTGGGTCAAAATTGGCTCTTCGTTCCGTCTCGAGCTCACGTGCAGCGAGGAGGTGCAGCTTCAGAGCACAGGAACAAGAGGATGCCTTCGGATCTTGCTTCTCCTTTTATCCGTCTTCAGGGCGGGCGTAAACCCGCCCCTGCCTGCCCCAAGGGCGTGGCCAGCCGCGTCGGTGTCTGGGCCAACCCACTCCAGGGCGGGAAAAGGCGCGCCCCGGCTACGCCGCTTCGGGCATACCAGCCGAGACTCGCCTCCCGCCCAAGATGGCTTCCCGGGGGGATCGTGGTACTCCGCCATAAGTTCGGGGGGACCGAGTGGTCGCCCCTTTCCATATGGCTGAGATACCCGCCACCCCCTCTCAACACAATCCCCAAGGATGGGAAACCGGAAATAGTTCTGAAGTTTTTGGAAGACGGGAGGGAGTAACCCTCCCGGCCGTATTTATTAAAATATGAAACAAAATTAAAACATTAAATAAACAGTTTCATATTATGTACAATTTCATTACCACATTGCGATGTTTGGCTAACCTTAACAGATTCTCTAATACAAAGGTTCTCCTAGCCGAACTAACATCCTACCAAACATTTACTTGAAATTTTGAAATTGTACATCCTAACGTTTAAGGGCCAACGGCAAGGTCGTAACCGGTGTCAAGATCCCTAACCCAGAAATATCGCCCTCACTTGTGAGGGGCGGCCCAGAGGCGTACCTCAAGTGCAATTACCAATTTCCCTTGACTTGACGGGGGCCCCAATAAAACTCGACGCCACTTAGAGGTCGTACGAGGACTCGTGTGAGGTATCTAGAAGGTAGCGTAGACCCCCCCAAACCCCACACAACTTACCACATCTGCCGTCGCAGACGTCCTGGCCCCGGGAAATTCCCCAGGAGGGGGCTGTAACCCCTCCTACCCAGGAAGGGGCCTTGACCGCCTTTCCTTTTCTTTCGGCGACCCATCCTTAGAAGGGACCGCCTCCCCGTTGAGGGGCCAATGGCCACCTCCCCCGAGCGCTCCCATCCGTGCTGGGTGACGCCCACTCATAGGGATCTACCAATTAGTGCTCACCGATCATGACCTTACCGCCACAGGCCGGATAGTTGACCGGCTATCCGGACCCCCCACAAAACTCCTACCTAAAGGTCATGGTGCAACGTTTTTAGCCATGCTAAGAAGTCTCCTATGAGTAACTCATTCCCCACCCGAGACAAATGCACTCCATCCCCCAAATACATACTGTCATCATTAATACACCCATGCGAAATAGAATGCAGTGTCTTGGAACGGAACAACCTACTCACTTTGTTATTAAGCTTTCTCACAGAATGATTTAAAGCAGGAACCGAAATAGCCCCCCGCCATACCTTTCGTGGGATCATATGGGACCACGCAATTGTGCACCCTGGAACTCTCCTCGCCAACCAACTTACAGTGGAAAGCATCGCCTCAAGAAGAAGTCGTCTACCAGTGGTGACCAAATCATTACCCCCAAGATGTACTATGACTACAGACGGCGGTGACCTCGTCCGCCCTAGCAAATCCTCAAAAAATGATTGAAACTGGTCAATACAGAGACCGCCCCTTCCGTAGAAGGACACTCTGTACCCGTATTCCCCAGCTACGTGAATCATATCACCTGCCTTGAATACGTCTGCGGCACGTCTCACGTATGAGTGGCCCACGACCCACACCTCCTCTTTCACAGCCGGTGATGTCTGACCGCTGGCCCGGTGTTGGGTCGACTGCAAAGTTCGCCCCGCCTCGTAGGCTTGCGCAACTGAAAATCAAACAAAAACAAGAAGCGTGAGTACATTGTTACAGCTTCACAACATGTGCAACCGCACATACCTTTTATAACAATTGGAGGACCAACGCCCCATCCGTTTAACTTGGTCAACATTCAGACCCCCGGCTGTAGCTTCTGTAGCAGCCCCTATCCGAAAGGAATGGGTCCCAAACTCGCCCGGGTTCAAGCCCGCAGCGGCAATCGACATCGCAAGCACCCGCTGGAACTGAAACTTTGTCAGTGGGGTGGCGTCAGCGTGTCTCAACAAGGTCCCCCCCCATGATGCCACCCTTCGTGCTAGATAATCCTCTAAACACCTTACCGGGCACATGGAGGACCCGGAAATCCTGCGTATGATTACGCAGTCACCCATCCCACTCTGATCGGTCTTGGACCTGACAAAGGAGACCGTCATCGTCTCCCCCCTGATCTGGACGTGCTCCTGGCACAAACCTCCTGTCACATCCTGCTTGTTCCTCGCCACTAGTTCGCTTACCCGCATAGCCCCATGGAATGCCAGCGTAAAAGCGGCTCGGAATAACACTGTCTCAAACTGAGACGAACACGTAGCAGGGAGTCTGGATAATAACTGGGCCAACCTATCCAAACCTATCGGGCGCCTCTTGTCTACTTTGCGACCCTCAAGGCGTTGCCACCCCCGTAGCGCTTTCCGTACAACGAAAGACGCTGTCGGGTCCTGGATCCCATGAGCCCTAGCAACAAAGGAAATGGCAGCCCGATGCCTCTGAGCCGTGGCCACCGATTTCCCGACCAGATGTAAGGACATCAGAAAATTTACAACCCACTCCTCCCGGCCCCAAAGCTCCTCTCTATCCGACCCCAAAAAGGCTAAATAGGACCGGAACGCCCCTTCATATGCCTTCCTCGTCCTGGGTGCTAAACTCTCTCCCACGAGGTTACGAAGTTCGGGGCACCGAGAGACCAGAGAGCTTCGGGAAAGGGTGCCGGCTCCGGGTCCGCTGTGGGAAGGAAACCCCAGAAAGCCTGCATACGAAAACGAGACAGTGCATCAGCCGCCTGGTTCATTACCCCTGGGACATGTCTTGCTCTGAATAGCACATTCAATTGCATACACAGTAAAACAATTTCCTTGAGCAATCTCAAAATCCATTTGCATCGTGCTGCCTGACTATTGATACACTCGACCACGGTCATATTGTCAGACCAAAATACCACAGAGTGATCTTTGAAACCTTCAGGCCAAGTTCTCAGGGCCACTAAAATGGGGAAAAGTTCCAGGAAGGCAATGTTACTCGTCAGTCCCCTGTCATGCCACCATGTCGGCCACTTTTGTGCAGACCATCTTGTGCCGAAGATGGCGCCGAAACCTATGCTCCCTGCCGAGTCTGTCCACAGCCCCAGCTCCTCGGAGGACACGGCCGGTTTGTTCCAGACGACTCGACCATTGAAATTCGCCAGAAATGCCAACCAAATGCGCATGTCCTGGCGGACCTCGGCTGAGAGCCTTGTGCGATGATGGCACTCCTTCAGGCCGACCATGGCTTGAGCAATCGAACGGGAAAAGGGGCGGGCCATTGGTATAACCCTCAGGGCAAAATTCAACTGGCCAACTAGCTGCTGTAATTGATGCAGCTTAACCTTAGGTCCATTTATACACATTTGCAGGGATGTCCTGAACCTTGACACTTTGTCAACTGGTAAACGAAAACAACCTTCTCTGGAGTCTAACTCGATCCCCAGAAACTCGAGGCAAGTGGAAGGCCCCACAGTCTTACCTGGTGCCAATGGCACGCCAAACTGATTCATCAAGACACAGAATTGCGCCAAAGCCTGCCCACATTCCGGATCCCCGGCTGCCCCCAAGAACAAAAAATCATCAAGGTAATGCATCACATGTTGGAAACCCGTCTTCCTTGTGAAGACCCATTGTAGAAAACTACTGAATTTTTCGAAATAGGCACAGGATATAGAGCACCCCATCGGCATACACCTATCCATGTAATACTGACCCTGAAACATGAAACCTAGGAGACGCTGATCGTCTGGATGTACCGGGAGCAACCGGAACGCTGACTCGATATCAGATTTTGCCATCAGCGCCCCGGGCCCCAGGCGATTCAAAATGGCTACGGCCTCATCGAAGGATGCGTACCGCACCGAACACACTTCCGGGTCTATCGCTTCGTTTACGGAAAGACCACGTGGGGCTGATAAATTATGTATCAGCCGAAACTCACCCGGGTCCTTCTTTGGGACCACACCTAGAGGGGAACAAACAAAGTCAGGAACCGGCGGTACACTAAATGGCCCGGCGACTCGACCTCGAGTAACTTCCTTCCTGATCTTATCCTGTACCACGGTCGTATGCTGGAAGACCGATAGCTGATTTTTACATTTCCCTGCACATTGAAAGTCCCCCACTGGGATGCGAAAACCATAAGAAAACCCGTTCCGCAACACCCCAGCAGAAGTACGATCCGGGTATTCACTGAGCCAAGGAATCATTGCCAAGGTATCAATCGGGGTAGGTAAAGGCGCCCCTCGGACTATGTTAGACCTGTTTGGCGCCTCCTCTACCCCCGTTATCACCCGTTTTGGCTCTGCACGTGGACTCAGGATGGGATGATTGCCCGCACCCACTACATTCGTGTCTAAATTTGCACGATCCCTGGGGCCTAGTACATTTACCCCTGTTGAAGTTCCAACAAACCCCCCTTTTTCCTGTATTGCCGGCAGGCCTCGAGTAATTGTCGGTACCCGCACCCGATCGAAAGGGCGTCCCCGCATATGGGCGGGAGGATTCGCCAACGTTACTCCCTACTAATGGCAACTTTAACATACCAGTATCCTTCATTTTGGACCAAGATACAGAATCATAACAATCCCACGTTAAATTTTTATCATGTTCTTTAGCTTTTCTAAACAGGTTATCATAGCAAAACCAATGATTACCCTCGTGTGATACCGAGTACCCCATGATTCGTGACTGATAAATCGGCAATTCGGGTAACAGATCGGGCCTTCTTTCCCCCAGGATCGATGTAAAAAAACCCCCACGCTTGGCCCCAATTACCAATGTTTTCATTTACCTTAAAGGCGGCCATTTTTGCGCGCCAAACACTCGGATGCATGAGATCCTTCTGGCCTTTAACATGCTCCATCTCATAGTGATCAGTCAGCAAAGAGAAGATGTTTACGTACTCCCCTGCCCAAATCTTTTCCTTGATAGCCAAAGGAACATGCTGACCCAACTTTTCCCTACGAGAGGGTGCTGACTCGTCCCTCGCAATCGGCAATGGCCGCTTACCTGCACCGGACGTTGCCTCTGCTACTGAACCCGTCCCCTGCGGCTTCTCTACTGCTGCAGCCAGTGTGGACACCTTCGCTGCATTCCGTGACTCACGCAATTGCTTCATCAGCTCGTGTGCGTCGACAGCCGTGGCGCCCTCGCTACCTTTTCCCAACCACGCTGCTAATTGTGCTGCCAGCTCGGGCGGCATATCTTCCCCGGACATGGGGGTGACCACAACGGGAATCGGATTCCCTTCCTCCGGCACGGGAGTGGGAGCCTCGAGCGGGGTATTGGGACCCGGGTTGTCTCCTCCAGCTGCTCCCCTCCTGGGCCTCTTATTTTTTCCTCCCGGGGCTGTTCCCGCCAAAGGACGTTTTGGCCCCCCTTCCTCGTCCTTATCCATTCGCCTCTTTAAGTCGGTCACCTCTTTCATGAGAACGCGCAGCATCTGGTCAGTAGTCATGCGCTTTCCCGCCTTCTTCGGCATTCTCCAACAGAGTATCTGAAAAACAAACAAGAACGATTACAACGCTCAAAATTGGCTCTTCGTTCCGTCTCGAGCTCACGTGCAGCGAGGAGGTGCAGCTTCAGAGCACAGGAACAAGAGGATGCCTTCGGATCTTGCTTCTCCTTTTATCCGTCTTCAGGGCGGGCGTAAACCCGCCCCTGCCTGCCCCAAGGGCGTGGCCAGCCGCGTCGGTGTCTGGGCCAACCCACTCCAGGGCGGGAAAAGGCGCGCCCCGGCTACGCCGCTTCGGGCATACCAGCCGAGACTCGCCTCCCGCCCAAGATGGCTTCCCGGGGGGATCGTGGTACTCCGCCATAAGTTCGGGGGGACCGAGTGGTCGCCCCTTTCCATACTGAGGAGAAAGCCATGATCTCTAGATTCAGAGAGCTAGGTTATCCAGTATGGGTACTCATTCGTGCTGTTAAGAAGATGGAGAATGTTACTAGACCGCAAACCCTAGAAACGCACACTAGAGAAATGAATACCACCAATACTAGAGTCATTACAACCTTCAATGGGAAGTCACAGCAAATACAAAGAATTCCGGCAGATAACTGGAACATCTTAAAGAGTGACCCCATAGTAGGCCCTACCATAAGTGACAGACCCATGATCACGTACAGGAAAGACCAGAGGTTCCGTGACACTTTGGTGCACGGGGACATTACTGAATCTCAGCCTGGAAATAGACACAATCTCACTGGCTTTTTCCTGTGCGGACACTGTAAGGCCTGTAGGTATAGCCACATGGTTAAGGAGTTTAATATACTAGGCCTTAACAAAAAGAGAAGCATCACACACTTTTTGACATGCAGTTCCAGCCTAGTCATCTACGTCCTGGAATACCAGTGCAAGATTAGATATGTAGGGAGTACCACCTTGATGGTCAGAAAAAGGATCCTTGAACACCTTAGAGCCATAACCAATCTTGACAACCACTATCCCATAGCCAGGCATTTCCAGGAACATCATCAGTCCAATAACTCCCTATTGCATTTCTTTGCCATCGAACAGATACGCATCAGTCCCAGAGGGGGCAATAGGTATTAGAATTACACAAAAAAGAATCCAAATGGATACTTGAACTTGAAACTAAATTCCCGAGGGGCATAATTTGGACGAAGAACTAGCAACCCATTTACATGAGGGTTAGTGTTCTTATTCATGTGTCTTGATGATCTTTTTACACTTCCTCTGTGTGCTCTGTAACATAATATGGACCTACCTGTTTGAATGTTTTTAACTTCACTTATATATTTTGTACACATGTTTTCAAGGTATTTACATGTCTTTTTATGTCCTTTTTCACAGGAGGAAAGGAAGGGACCCACTGCATGCTGACGGACACTACGCGGGTCCACAATTTTTCCTTCCACGGTTCCGGCTGGGCACATCGTTCAAGAGAAGTAATTTTTCATCACTTGGTTTTATGTGGTATTTTGGACTTCTTTCTACATTCTTTGCCACTTGGCGATTTGAATCCATATACATTTTGCATGGGGTGGGTTCAGGTCAGCCACTAGTTGATTAACATTTCCTCGTGCCCAAAGCATTTGTTTTCACTACTCTGTCCCCTTCTATACCCACCCATGGGGCATGTGACCTTTGTGACTTCCGGTGGGGGACCATCTGTCACTTGGAGTTATTTAGGCTTACCTGTGTGCTAACTTGCGATATGTTTGGGATATGGTTTATTGCCACTATCAGCGTATTTATGTTCAGCAAAGCAAACAACAAGATGGACGGAATGTTGCACAATGGCAAAACATTCACCCCCAGTCACAGATCTGGGTTTAATCCATCGTTATTTTGTTCACCAAGCCACCCCAGTTCAGACATGGCCATATGCAAATCAGTCTTGACCCTGTGCCTCATGGGAACAGTTCAGCCCGAACTGCCAAGCCATGTCTTCCCTGGACCGGAATCAAGCATCCTAGGACCGGTTTCTGGCTATCAGCCGTCTGCAGCCAGGATAGCTTGACTCCAGTGGCGCAGTGAGTACGGGACCCACGTCTGGGCATACCCTTCCCACATAGGGTATGCGAGACTGAAGAAGGTAGTGGAATAAGTATGCAAAACGGATAAAGGGGGCAGGGTGGAAATACCCTGACCCTCTAGACCTGCTGAGGGTGTCCCACAAGGACTCCCAGGGCCTAAAATTGTATTTATTTTTTTAAACGACAAAGTGCGCCCAGGGTGCGTGAATCCTGCCGTAAAAATAAATAAATAAAACAGAGCTTTTTTAATAATTAGCCCCCAGGGGGGCAAATCCCAGGGGTAACATTATTAACATTTATGGAGGGCACAGAGGGGCCCCCAAGCCCTGGGGACCATCACCCCCGGGGCTACAAAATAAATGGTTGGGGGGCTCGAAGGCCCCCCCAGCAAAATACGTGGGTGGAGGGCTCATTGGTCCCCCAAGCCCCGGGAACCACCACCCCCGGGGCTTTGTGTATTGTTGGAGGGGGGCAACAAAGGCAGTTTGGGGAAAAAGTGACATAAATTCTGTAAATGTATCCTTCATAAGCATTTCCAGACCTACCCCAGTCAAAGTGCCTAGGTTATTGCCACTACAGTGCACAATTATGAGGTCAGGGTGTTGGAGATGCAAAAAAAGATTTAACCAATGGCATCAATTGGTGCCACTTTAACCCTCTCTGTCCAATCCATTTAATGTCTACATTTGGCAAAGCTTGGTCTTTGTCAATACCTCTGTTTTCTGCATACCTTTTGCCCCAGAAAATGTATCTGTGTCCCACAATCCACACTCTAAGCATCTTGAAGAGAGGTCTGGATGCACTCAGAAAGTGTCTGTATGTGAAATGGGCAGTTTGAAAACTAAGATGTTTCTAAAATGGTGGATAAGATGCAGTTTTGAACAAAGAACAGAAATGATTGGCTGTTTGAGAACATCATAGACTGAAAAGTAGGGTGCATGTTTCTGTGTTTTAAAAGCATGTTTCTTATAGGTTAATAAAAACTGTATGAAAAAACATGACATAGGATAAGCTGATATTTTGAAAACTCAAGCACACTTGCTGTTTGGATTTGCAACATTGTGTGCTGAACTTGTGACTTGTGTGTTCAGTTGAGTGTTCCATGAACTGTTACTATGGTAACAGGCATTAAGTTATGTCAATTGGAAAGGGTTGAAATGTGTAACCAATAGAAATGTGTGTTAGCTTTAGAATTAATGTGGGAAGCAATGTGATTTGATATTTACATGTATATGTGTGCAGAATGAGAGGGAAAGTTCTCAAGGCAGTCAAAGTTCTGCTCCACTGAGTCAAGATCCAGCAGGACAACCAATTGTTGAAAATGAAGCAGCAATTGCCATGAATGAGATGGAAACAGCAATGCATCAAGCTCAAGAAGATAGTATGGACTTAGCAAACTTGGAAGAACAACTAAATGTTAAACAAAAAGAAATATATCAGCAAGTGAGACAACAGATTGACCATGGATTTCTTCATGAAAAGAAAGAATGCACATGCACATCATTCCAACCTATCCGAATGTAGGAGAGTGGACAAGCTGAAACAGGAAAAAGTTTCTTAATTAAAGTAATCACCCGTTAACTACAGAAAAAAACTGAGTCACATTTGTCTTGTGTTGTAAATGATCCAACTGGGTTGGCAGCACACAACATTAAAGGAATTACATTACATTGTTTACTGATGCTACCTGTGGAGCATGAAAACAAATTGGAATATCACAAGCGATCTGGAGAAGCTTGTTGTAAAGTTTCAAGAGTACTGAAGAAAATGAAACTTCTGATTATTGAAGAGGGAAGCATGGTCTCAAACTTAATGCTTTCTTTTGTGCATTTAAGAATGCAGCAAATTCTCAAAACAGAGTACGATGTGTTATTTGGAGGAAAACATGTCATAGTTTTTGGAGATCTACTGCAACTTACTCCTGTAAAAGGACAACCAGTATTTAAAACACTTGCCATGAAGACACCAGAAAGTCTCTGGGTAGTGTTGAAAACGTTACCATTTGGTCATATTTTGAATACAAAGAACTCATTACAAATATGCGACAGGCAAATGATGTTGATTATGGAACCATTCTTCAAGATATGAGAATTGGAGTACTGACAGAACATGGCAAACAAGCTTTGCAGAGTCGGTTACTTTCCAATTTGTTTCCAAATGAAAATAGAGTTACTGAGAAAATATATATGAAAATTGCAGAAAATAAATCTGTAATCTGCTTAATGCCAACACTGCGTGAGTGTTCCATATTCAATGAACAACTTTTGAAACTGGAAAATGAGGAAATAATACAAATGGAAGCTATTGATAAAATAGAGCATGAAGGAATCACTATTATTAGAAAAATCGATATCTAAAACTGCTGGTTTAGAAAAGAATGTATATGCATGTAGAAACTGTTGGGTACATTTAAGCCGTAATTTGGATGTAGAAAAATATTTAGTGAATGGAGCAATGGGCAAAGTTGTGGATTTTGTTAATTATCCAAATAAAAGATGGTATTGAGTTTTAAAAACATTTGATCAGATTGAAGAAGTGAAACAAATTGGTGGTTGTTCAGTTCGTTTTTTGCTTGTTAAAGATGTATTGTCCATAGAAAACAGTTTTCAGTTTCTCCGGCATATGCAGTGACTATTCAAAAATCTCAAGGTTTAAGTGTAGACAGTGCTTTGGTGAACATTGGAAGCACCATGTTTAAAGAGGGTATGGCATATGGTGCTTTGTCGCGAGTCAGAACTTTATCTAGTTTATTTTTGATTGATTTTGACGACACAAAGGTTACTGCAGATGCAACTGTGTATAAGAGTATAATAGGTTAAGAAGAGTGTATGCTCCCAATTTAGGTCAATATCCTGTATTTGAAAAGCGAGTGATAGGTCGAAAAAGAAGGTAAGAGAACATCTGTAGTTAAGGTATAGAGAAGGAAAAAAAGCAAGATAATGTTGTGATTTGAGGCAAAAAGAAAAAGGTCACTGTTGAAGAGATTGTTGGTTATCAGTTTGAAAATAGTTCAGGTGTCAACTGCCATGCTAATGTAGTGGTCAATGTTGTTTTTTTTCTTGAAGGTTTGCAACAGCAAATTATGGAGAATCGTGAAAAAAGATTTTGTTCCTTGTTGCATTCCGTTTATGAAAAATTGAGAACTGATACAAGTAAAATACAAAGCGTTTGTGATGTTCGTAATCTTTTGGATGTATGTTCTGGTTCTTCACAATTTATGCAGAATATCCAACAAGATGCTCAGGAATTTCTAATGTATATGCTTACTGTATTGGAAAATGAAGGAATCAAAATTAAAAATCTTTTTGGCCTTTGTTATAAATGGGAACATAATTGTGAAAATGGTATGTAGACATGTAGCACTAACATAGACACGGAAAGATTTATATATTTGACATTACCAGACTGTAAATCAGTGTCTTTCAATAAACTAGTTAAAGCAGAAAATCAAAACATGGAGTGTAGCCAATGCAAATCAGAAATGTTATCAACATTTATACAAAGATATGGACAATATATAATTTTAATGATGCAACATTGTACAACTGATGGAAGAAAATTGGACACTTTAATAAAATATTTTATAGCAAGTCAACTATCAATATCAGGAAGGACAGTAGCAATCATGTTCCATGATGGTCCTTCCACAACGTCTGGACATTACACTGCCTATCTAAAATGTGAAAAAAGGCTGGACACTTTGTAATGATGCTCAGTTGGTTTTTAAACAATGTTTGCCTAGTGAATTTAAAAATTCCTACTTAATATTTTTAAAGCAAAAGTTTTAGGAACATAGGGGCCCATTAGGATGGCGGGCGTATTGGCCCCGCCAGGCTGGTGGTAGCCACCGCCGGCCTGGTGCGGCAATCCGCCCGCCATCCGCACCTATATTCCCCCCCGCCATATTAGTATGGCGGGAGGGACCGCGGCTGACGGAAAGACCGTCCGCCACTTTTCCGCCCGGTCGCCTTGCGGCCGGGGCGGAAAAGGATTAATATGGTGGTGGTGTCTATTAGACCCGCTGTTATGTGATGAGTACGATTGAAATCACTGTTTCTAGTGAAATTCATTATATTCTGAGAACAGCAAAAAAGGCAAAATAAATAGTTTGTAAAATGTTAAAATGATGCTGTGCTGTAAAAAATATACTATTATATATTATAACTATTTTTTTTTCTTTCACAGATCCTAATTCGAAAATATGCAATTTACCACAATTTAGATTATAAAAAACAACTGAATAAAATGTGTAGTGTATTTTATGTCTATTACTGTGAAGGTAAGTTTAACTAAGTAGTAAAATGCCCAATGGCCTGTGTTTGCACACAGGTGAAGAAAGGGGAGATCGATGGAGTAGATGCCTTATCAGTTTGCCAAAACATAAGTACTTATAAATGTATCTTGTTCTCTGTTTGCAGTACTGAAATTATTCTACTTATTACTCATATAGTTAAGGATTGGCCTAGCCATTAACCCTAGTACAAATTAATATGCATGCACATCATAATTATAGTGCAAGACACTTTTTCATATTTACAAAGAGAGGAAAAGGCAGTCTTTGTACCTTTTCTTCTCCATGTAAATACAACCTCATCATACATACCACTTTACGTTGAAAGGGCGTTCTATGGGTGTTGCTGTGTGTGTTTGCACAGAACACTCATAGAACAAGAAACATCTCCAGATTTTTCAGAAATCATAAATCTGGACATGTGTGTGATTGCTGCACCATCCTCCAATTGGTGTAGCAAGGCACAACAAGGAGAATTGTTTTAATTTCTCCTCATTTTTTTCCTATCAATATATGCTACAATGCACAGCATACATTGGGGAAAAAGCCTTCACAGATTATTTTGGTGCAGGAAGGTCTGTCTTTTTGCACAAAAACAAACTCCACACGACACTGGTATCCTTGCACTACGGTGCAAGGGTGCCTGTGTCACCATATGGCTGCAGCTTAAGCAGTAGTTCAGAGGAAAGGATAGACTTGCAACATATGTATGTACATATGTTGCATCCCTGTGCTTCGGAAGTACCACAGCACACTGTAGCTAAAGAGTTTACAGTATCATGCTGTAGCATTTCCTTATAGTTCTGCACTTATACATTCACCATACACCACAAATGCATTTTTTCAGTCAATTATGCACTACGCATACAGCCACTTGCATCATGTGATTTAGGAATCTTAAACGGTGCGAATCGCAAAATTCGGCCGTTTGCGATTCCTAAATCACTATTTGGGATGCATCAATCAAAAATACAAGAAATCGCTATTTTTTGCGATTTCTAAAAATGCGATTGCATTTAAGGAATCGCAATTTGCGATTCCTTAAATGCAATGCATGACACCTAAAAAAATTGCGAATTCGCAATCAGGAGGAAAAAATTACCATGAGGTTGGACCTCATGGTAATTTGCGAAAAATCAGAAAAATGCAATTTTGTGCATTTTTCAAACTGTCATGTTGTGCACACACATGCCCTAAGGGCATGTGTGTGCACAACATATGTGCATAGATTGATTTCAGGGGTGCAACAGGGTGTCCTTTGGACACCCCTGCATCCTTGAAATCGCAATCTCAATTTGCGATTAGCTAATTGCGAATCGCAAATTGAGATTGTCTTCCCATTCATTTCTATGGGCCTTTTGACCCATAGGAATCAATGGCTGGAGATTCCTTAATTGCAATTCGCAAATTGTGAATCGCAATTAAGGAAAAATAAGGAATCGCTAAAAAAATTCCTTAATTGTGATTCCTTAATTTTCGCAATTAAGGAATCGCAAACGGCAACAATGATGCATGTACCTGATACATTCATCTAAACGTTCACACACCAGCATACAAATTTAGTTTTTTTTTAAACCAGAGTATTTAGTTCTGAAAATAACTTTTTTTGTACGATTTATTGGGTTTTTTTTAAATGAAAAAAAAGTCAACGGGACAAACAAAACAACAATGAACTTTAGGGCAAAAAAACAGTGATGGTTTTCCAGTGCCCTGCAAACCAAATCAACAGATTGCTCCACATAGCATAGCAATCTATTGCATGTTACGCAATGTATTTTGGCATTAGCAAGTTGGGGCCGTATATCCAAATTGGATGTTGAAGTGAACGCCCCAGAAGTGCTTGCAACTTGTGGTGCTGGTGGTACACTCTGATGCAGTCTTCTGCGTTCATCTTTGGTAAGATTTACAGGATGCAAACATTGCAGGTGTTTAAGCATGCTTGCAGTTCCACAAGAATATTTCTTGTTGGGGTTTCCTCGAGATAGAACTGCCTTGAAAACTTTGCAGGATACCTTTGTGGCATTCACTTTTTTAAGTCCCTCTGGATACGTAAAAAAATTCCAGATGATAGACTCATATTTTTAGGGACATGGTTGTTCTGGAACACACCCCTCTTCATTTCAGTATTCAGAATCTGAAGATTGCTGCTGTGAAGCCATTCTTCAAAGTTACAGCACAACCAGGTCTGCAATCCCCAAAAAACAGAAGTTCTTCTCAGTAGAGGTCTTCTCTCAAGGAAGGTCTATGAAGGTCTATGAAAAGTGATTGAAATGGGTGGGGTCCTTCAATATTTCGAATAGGAAGTGTTATGAACCTAATCAAATCTCTTTTTTTTCTGGTCACATGGGATCCGCGTAAGGTGCACACACACAGCTCGCACCCAGCGCGACTTTGCAAAATTGCATTTAAAAGTAATGTAACTTTATTAAAAGTAAAAGAATAATATTTTTATAATTAGGTCAGATAATGTCAGATAATATTAAATATATATATATATGTTTTTGGATATTAAAAAATTTTGCAGGTGTCGCGGACCCACTGCATCCAACACGCATATGACGCATATGACGTAACGCAGAACCGCGCGACCGTTGCGTAGCTTAATACGTACATGTCGTGTATGCGCCGCAAGTCACATAGCAATTGCGTAGGAAAATTCGTACCTGTTGCATACCCTATGCGGATCCTACACAACAATCCAAAAATGGCAGCTTGGTTCTGCACAGTGATCAAGAAAGGTGAGCTTTGGGTGCACGATTCCCCACAAAAAACGGAAGAAAAAAAAACAATAAAGAAAATAATATAAGTATATTTAAAAGTATATACATTATTTTTTTTAATAAATATTTTTAATTTAAAAAAATATATATTTTTATTAAATATGTGTAATGTAATTTGAAAAATAAGATATCTAAAAATAAATAGATTAAAAAAATGTAGTAAAACAATATATAAAAAAATATAACAATAAATACATTTTAAAATTTTCATTGAAAAAACCTTAGAAATTCTCTGATGTCACTGACCGTATCATGAATGATGTAATATGTGACATCATCAGCAGTAGATTGCGGGCGCAAGTTATAGTTAGTACAACTAACTATAACAGAGGAATTTCAATAGTTTTGTATGAGTGAAATGTCCAGCTAACTATTACACCCCTAAAACCTATGGTTTTTTCAGTGGATTTCTAAGGTTTTTTAAATGCTAATTCCTAATTATAACATGTCTGAAACCTATGTTTTTTTCAGTGAATTTCTAAGGTTTTTTAAATGTTAATGCCTAACTATAACTACTATATATATTTTTCAGTGAATAGCATGTCAATGTACTATTTTTGACACTTGTCTGGCATTTTCTTGTTACATGCTTATTATATTTTATATATATTATATATGTTTTGGACTACATTTTTGTTTGAATGATCATGCACTATGCATTTGAATTATAACAAGGTCCGTTTTCTCATTGACATTAATGATGTAGAAACCAACATCTGCTACTCATTCAATATGGCGGCTCACAATAGTCCATTTTCTATGTTTTATATTATTTGAGCATGTGTCAATTAGCATCATCTGTGTGTGACCTATAAATTGGTGTTGCATTTTGGGGCGCGTCATGTGAACAAGCTCCATCGCGGAGCAAAACGCGTCATGGACTGACATTATGTCTTTCACTCTTCTTTGTGTGGAATAAATTTATCCTGCCTTTTTCACTTGAAAAACTTATGGTCGCTTCCTGAATGCTGTGAGCGCTTGAAGTCATCTAAAGAGTTCCTTACCTGGCTGTTCTCACCATAGAGTGGTGAGCAGGAACATTGTTATATATGTAAATATATATATATGTATATTGTATATATATTCTCACTGAAAAAACCAAAGGTTACAGGGTCGTTATAGTTAGGCCCAGATTTCACTGCTACAAGACCAGTGAAATTCAACAGTTATAACCTGAGCTAACTATAACTTCCACCCTGCACTGCACTGCTTATGACCTCATATATTACATCAGTCTTGACATGGTCAGTAATATTACTGATGACATCATCCAGTTATTGTAAGTGTTTTCTAAAAGTGTTTGTGTGTTAATTGGATATACTAAGGACCCACAAAACACAAAAGGTAAAAAGTATACTTTGTGTAGTGCTAATGAGTGATTCCTTGTTTTAACATAGTTTATGTGAGTTGCTGTGTGACTGTGTGTATCTGTATGTGAGTGGGTGCCTGAGTGACTGTACAGGTGTGTGAGTGATTGTGTGAGTGGCTGTATGGGTGTATAAGTGGGTGTCTTAATAGCTGTGTGGGTGACTTAGTGGTTGTGTGAGTGGCTGTATTGAAGAGTGAGTGGATGTGTCAGTGGCTGTATGGGTGGGTGGGTGAGTGGGTGTGTGAGTAGCTGTATGGGTCAGTGAGTGGGTGTATCAGTGACTGGGTGAGTGAGTGGGTGTCTGAGATGGCTGTATCAGTGAGTAGGGTGCGTAAGTGGCTATGGGTATGTGTATGGGTGAGTGCGTGGCTAATTGAGTGAGTGTTTGGTTAAATGAGTTGGATGGATGGCTGTATGGAAGAGTTAGTATCCTTGGGATTGGCGTTTTGACCTTCTGAATGGGCCTGTCACTTTAATCAAGGTCTTCCTCAGGACTTGACATTGTAGGGGATACTATATGGAGGACATAAAAATGGAGGTGAATTTGAGGAAACAGAGTGTATATCATGGTAATTCATGACCAGATATGTTCCTGCATAAACAAGCACTGTTGCTTAGTTCAGGTTTTGTTCAATATGTGCCACCACATGGGTGCTTTCAAATGTAATGGAGTTCAGCCTCTAGTTTAAATCAAAATCAAAGAGGAGAGAAAAAGGGGTTGAGAAAGGGGTTCTGTTAGGCATACTAATGTCATTATGGTGCATTACAGTTTTTTGTTACAGACAGATGCGCGAAGAGGAAAAAGGATCCTTACATTTTTTGTGGAGGCTTGGGTCCTCCTTGGTTGAGATGCACCCCCAGGTCATGGTGCCATAGATTTGGGGTTTGGGGTCAATTGTGAGGAAGCAAAATGTGCTGTGAATACATCTACATGAATTGTGTAGGCTTTTAGTGAACAATGATGTTTTCATTTATATTCTTTCAGAGCTAAAACATCTTGGAGCTTTTCTCTCTACCTGGTTTATTTCCTTGTGCTTAATATTATTTTGTCGGGTCTGGTTATTCAATTTGGCACTCTGTGTTGAAACAATACCGTTCCCATAACTTCTGTGAAGGGAGATCGGTATAGGAAAGGTAAATATGTGTTTGCTTTACCATTTTATATGATAGAGAATATTCAGCATAACTCATTTTGCTAACCTTCTGTTCATGTGGCATCCTCTCTCGTGGCGAGGCTGCTTCTCGTTCCGCTCAAATTCTGCATTCCCTGGTTCTTTTATGGATCCAGGTGGAACCGGAAGTCCACCCCAGAAGATCATGGTGGTTGTGGCTCTATTCTTTTTTACTAGGATCTTGTGCTAAAGCGATAACATATTTTACTCTTTTACTAAATGGGTATTATTAGTTTGACACATTATCCTAAGGCATGCCTGCCATTTTACTTCATATTATTTATTTTGCTGTAATTTTATCATATTGTGAGGAGACTACGGTATTCCCTCATAGCTGTAATGTCATTATGAAAAAATGGTTTGATGGATTCTGGCATCTTAGGACCCGATTCACAGAACTAACTTACGACAAAATCCTAAACGTACTACTCATGGTATTCACAGAATGCACTTACGACTGTCCTAAGTATACATCCGCACTCAGGCTGGAATTTCCGCACCTGGATTGGAAGCTCAGCACCCGGAGTGGAAGCTCCACACCCGGAGTGGAAGCTCCACACCCAGAGCGAATTCCCACCATCGGCTCGGAATCTCCGCTTGCAGGCCGTAAAACCCACAATTAATACCAGACTGTGGGTATTTTTGCCCAGAAGCAGAGATTCCAGCCCTATGGTGAAAATTCCACTCCGGGTGTGGAGCTTCCACTCCAGGTGCGGAGCTTCCACTCCAGGTGCGGAAATTCCGGCCCGAGTGCGGACATAAACTTAGGTCAGTCATAAGTGCATTCTGTGAATACCATGAGTAATAAGTTTAGGATCTTGTTGTAAGTTAGTTCTGTGAATCGGGCCCATACTTCCTACCCATAACACATCTGTTGTGCGGCTCATGCCTTTAAATGAATTTTATCTTATATTTTACTCATCCTAGACTATCTCCTACCATTGCTTTTGAACAGCTCATTGACACTTCAGGTTTTTAAGGTTATAAACCTCCTTATCTGTTAATTATGTAAAGACATTTCTTATTTCTGACAGTTCGTTCAGACCATTTTCTTTCGTACGTAGGCGAAGTATCATTTGTGCTTCCAATCTTAACAAGGTTGGTTCTGATTTGGCATCTTTCATCGGTCTTACTGTCCATTTGAGATCTGTCAAGGTGTTGTTCATCTGCATAAACTGTTGTACCATGGGCACACTCTGGTTCTTGCATCTAATGTGTGACTTGCATTCAAGTATTTCTTGGTTTGTTTTCCCAATGTAAGTTATTTGACATGGGCAAATAACATAATATACAACATTCTTGGAATTGGAGTTTGTTAATTCTGTATGCCGGAACTTAATTTGTCTGTAGGTGAACTCTTCACCTTCAATTGTATTCTCACAGGTTAAACAATTCCCACACTTATGGTGTCCCCTTACTGGTAGTAAATTCAGCATGGTTCTCAGTGAGGGAGTCCTGTGATTAGGGTTGTATTTGATCTGAAGTGGTTGTTCTGTATAGTTTTATTCCTTTTTAGTGCAAACATGGATATTTTCTTAAACTGTTCTAGTTCATTCACAATTTTCCAATTTTTCTTAATAGTTTCTTTCAACATATTTGTGACTTCAGAAAAGGTTGTGACACAAACCATTTTGTTTTTGGAGGATCTGCTGCCTGGTTGGTGTATTTTTTCCCTCTTTGTGTGCTAAGCTCTCTTCATGACGCGTTTCAAGAGTTTCTTTGGTTAGCCTGCTGTATTGACTTCGAAAGCAGATTCCCTGCATTCATTAAATATTTCTCCCTTTTTTTAACAGTTCCTTCTTATCCTTAGGAACTGCCCATAGGTTAGATTCATCCTCAAATTTCTTTGATGAAAACTTGAATAATGTAGGAAGGTGCTACTGTATTTCTCTTTTGTGTAGAGTGTGGTGGAAAGTTGCTTGCTCTCATGTCTCAATGTTATATCCAGGAAATTAATCTTGTTTTTGTTGGTAGCCATGGAAAACTGGATGTCTTGGCTCCTTGTATTCAGCCTTGCTTTTTTCATCTGGACCTTTCTAAATTATCAGCACATCATCTATATATCTTTTCCATGTATAGATGTATTCTATAAATGGGTTGTTATTGTAGCTCCATTTCTCCTTGTACAAAGCCATAAACATTATAGCAATCTCTGGGGTGAAAGGACACCCCATCGAATTCCCCTTCATCTGTATATAGAATTGCTTATTAAACTTGAAAAAGTTCAATTTAAGTCAGACTTTAAACACTTACTGAATATGTTCCATTGGTACTTCATGTGGTTGTTGACTTTTGTTGAGGAAATGTTCCATAGATTCCAAAGCCCCTTCTTGAGAAATATTTGTGTAGAGACTTACAATTTCCAAAGTAACAAAAGTATGCATAGATTCAATAAATTCCACACCTTCCAAGACATTTATTGCATTCATGGTGTCCCTTAGGTAGCCTGGTATGTCCTTCATCAGGGGTTTTAGGAATATATCAATGTATTTCGCAGGAATTTCAAGAATGTAATTGACGCTCGAAATAATGGGTCACCCTGGTGGATTCAGTGCATCTTTGTGATTTTTGGGGAGGATATATATTAATGGTACACAAGGGTTCCTGTTAATTCTCTTCTTTTTTAGAAATCCATCCTTCACTTATCCTTCCCTAAGGAACTCCTCAAATTTCCTCATAATCATGAGACTTGGATCCTCTTGTATTTTTGATAAAGTTCTTTGTTCTATATTTGCCTCATCATTTCATGTTCATATTTATTCCAATCCATGATAATTATGGTACCTCCTTTGTCACTGATTTTATTGTTATGCCTTAGTTTGATTTTAATCTCAAGAGGGCTTCATGTTCCTCTTTGGACAAATTATACTTTGTGTAATTCTTTTTCTTTTCAATACTGTCCTTTAATACTGTTCTGTCAAATGTTTGTAGGACAATGGGAATATGTAGAATATATAGATAAAAACTTGAATGGGCATTCATTTAGCCCTGAGAAATGTCATTTTCGAGGGACAGGATAGTCTGAGAAAAAAACTCTCAACTGCCTTTTTAGAAAGAACTGTAAAACTTCCAGTCTTGTTTGTTTGTAAACTAGTTTTGTCGTGGGGACAAAGGACAACACTTTGCTTAGTAACCATGTTTCAGAACAATCCAATTCTCTTCAAGAGAGGTTGTAAATTGGAATCGATTCTAATGGCTCCATCTGTAAGTCTGATTGTAATATCTCCCTGGTATTGATTCTGATTGAATCAGCTATTTCCTCTGTTTCTTCCTCAACATCTTCCTTGGCCTCTGGATAAAAAAGAAGGGGGTCCTGTTTGATTTGAAGAGGTGCTTGTCAATGGTTTCAACCAATTTGAACTGTCTGAATATGAGGAGGTGTCAGAAAATGAGATACATTTCTTTCTACAGTGTCCTTAAAATTGGATCAATGCTCTTGTGCTATCAGGTTACTTATAGAAGTTCTTATCTAGGTATGGGTACACTTTTACCAGAGATAAATTAGTGATGTCCTTCTGTAACTTGGATTTAAATCTTCAGTATTATTTTTGAAGACTGCTGTTTCCTTTTCAATCTTGTTCAGTAGTGCATATGCATCTTCTATCACCACATTGCTTCCTCAAGTTCCTTTATTAATTTCAATTCTATTTTGCGGAGTCTCTCCGCCGTTTTTATAGATAGAAACATCCAATCTCTTTAGCACTTGTGCCTATATGACTGAAGTCACCTGTATATTCTGGATCTCCGACGAAGATGACAGCGATGTTCTTTACTTGTAACCCTAAGGGTATTGTTCCTGCTCATGGATGTTCAAGTAAAACCTCGCCATGTAGTGCTGTTCTTATCTGTTTTTTCTTAAGTCTAGTTATCTTTTCAACATCAGATTGGTGAGCGATGTTCTGTGTGCTAGTGCCTGTATTCAAAGTAGACAGGCTTTTTAGTATTTTCTCTATATCCTCCTCCCTAACCCTTAGGGTTTTAGACTCAGACACACTAATCTGTGGGTTTTGTGGTGCAGGGCATGGGTACTTTCTTATGGGTGTGGGTTATAAGTGAGAGGATGGAAAAGGTTTAAAAGATCTAGTGTAATCTCCCTCAATCAACGACGAGGGACCTGGAGAATTTCACTCTTTACTAGAAAAAGACTCCCTCGTGCGTTAGTACCCACACTAGAAGTAAATATCAAAATGGGGAAAGATCCTGTTAAGGTAATGAGGGACAGGATCATTTCATATGAGAAACAAAAAAGGAAAAGCCCCTCACACCATAGATGCATCCACTATATTTTGAAGGGCCTACGTAATGTTTCTGTACATCTCAATGCCAACATCTATTGGAGATATTCCTCCATCTCCTGCTTATAAAGAAATCCTCTCACTGGTGTACCACACTTTTTTTACATTCCAAACCACATGGGATATATAGGTTAAAGCATGAAAGGAGACAAACAACACATTAAACTCTGAAACACAGAAAAGAGATTGATCTTTGTAGACTGGTCCATCCCCCCAAAAATGTATTAATACAGGAATACAAGGCAACACTTTGCATAAATCAAAAATTAAGACCACAACATCAAAACGTAGACTCTCACATGAATGATCAAACCAATAGACTCTCATGTAGATGACATAACTTATAAAAGTCAAAGACTTTGATTCTCACACAAATGGCAATTATTGTGCATTTACAGATTATTCAACAATAAAAACATACATAAGCATCCAGCATATATACTGAACTTCTTTATCTTAGTGAGCAAACTGGAAAAATACATGAAAATAACGTATCTCATATATAGTGACATTTCCTATCACATTAATTAGTTTATACTCCAATGGGTATATCCATTTTTTGCTTGTCAACATCGTAACATGCTTTACTACCATATAGTATTTACCATGGAACATATTCCTATTTATCAACAGATCAAACCCAGTGATGGCAATAAGTGGGCACGATCCAGCACATGTGATTGTAACAACAGTTGTAAAGGTAAAAGCATAGTAAAACATTATTATCAAGGAAAGTAAACCCAGTAAGGGCGGTATGCCCAAATATTATGTTATAGATTCATGATAGGAATGTGAATTTCCAAACGCAGAGAAATATATGCATATTGATTATATGCATAATTTATCTGCACTAAGATTAGGGCCTATTGTTATATTGTTAGATTACATTATTTTACCTTGTGGGGGAATAGTTTCGAAATAAATGAATAAAGTTCAATGGTGGTTTTTCATTTTACAGTTATTTATGTATTAAATAAAATACTTACTATAACCTTTTCTTAAAAATTATTTTTGTAAATGTAACTTTTGAAATTATTCTTTTAAAATGTAAAACGTGTATTGTTTTTGTTACACATACAGTACATTTTTCGTATTTCTGCAGAAAAACATTATAAGACATTAAGTATTCTGTTAAAAAACATTTAAATGTTTATTTTATGTTTAGTATCATTTAAAACATATTTCAATTATAATTTTGTGATATCATTGTACATTATAGCCCGATTAACAAATGAAAACTACTTGGGCATTTCCCCACACACATAGGTTTCTGCCTACGCCTAGGCAGAGATCTATTCCCCAATGATATTTACCAATTTTGGAAAAAAGCTTCACCTTGTAGAAGGATTTTTGTCATCACCCTTTTACATGAGGGGGATAGAGTCTCCTAAGATAGAACTTTCAATCATAAAGCTACTACTTGTAACTTTATGGTCAGATTTCTACTATATACCTATTTTGGGAGTTCCCCACTCTGGTGGTAGAGATCTCCACTGCCTAGACGATGATCTCTACCACCAGGTAGGAGAAATCTGAATGGAAGGGAATAGAGAAACACAATACACATGACCCAAATCTCAAAACCTAACATTATCCCTTGAATACAAAAATACACCTCACATCCTTGCCTTTGTCTCAGTAACAGGCAGCCACACAACACCTACCAATTCTAAGATGCAGCAACTTACTCTCAATCAAGAGGTGGGGGGGGATGGGAGACAGACCTCATAGTTACTTTTAGAGTTCATCATTACAAGGAATTTGTGGTCTGCCTAGATACACCCTATCGGCCACATGCATCAATGTTGCCGTTTGCGAATCCTTAATTGCGAAAATTAAGGAATCGCAATTAAGAATTCGCAAACGGCAATGCATCAAAATTTCGCAAATATTTTTGCGATTTCTTATTTTTCCTTAATTGTGATTCTCAATTTGCGAATCGCAATTAAGGAATCCCATTCCCATTGATTCCTATGGGCCAAGAGGTCCATAGGTATCAATGGGAAGGCATTCACAATTTGCGATTTTCAATTTGCGAATCGCAAATTGAAAATGCAATTTCAAGGGTGCAGGGGGGGTCCAAAGAACACCTCCCTGCACCCCTGAAATTAAACTTAAGTGCAATTTACACACACACATGTCCCAAGGACATGTGTGTGTGTAAATTGCAACTTTCAAAAATGCAATTTAGTGCATGTTTGACATTTTTCGGTAAATTAGCATAAAGTCCAACTTCATGCTAATTTACCTCTTCCAAATTGCGAATTCGCAATTTTGAAATGATCATGCATTGCATTTAAGTAATCTCAAATTGCGATTTCTTAAATACAATCGCAATTTTAGAAATCGCAGCATAATAGCGATTTCTAAAATTGCGAAAAAAGCAGAAAAGCTTAATGCATCCCAAATCAATGAATTGCATTCGCAAACGGCCGAATTTTGCGATTCGCACCGTTTGCGAATGCAATTCAGTTTGATGCATGTGGGCATTAGTGAAGCAGAGAGGGCAGCTATGTGAAAGGAGTTGACAGTCTCGCTCAATACATTGGTGTTGAGGTGCCACAGGAAAAAGTGATATAATAAAAGGAGGCAGTTGAAGGGGAAGGTGTCCATGATACAAGCTAGGGTGAAGTGTAGTAAACTCTGGCTCATGGCCGACCGGAGTAATGTATAGAAATAAATAAATAAAACAAATTTCATTACGTGCGGTGATACGCCAAATGCGTTTCAGCGTGCGCAATGAAATCCGGTTTAGTTTATTTTTTTGTTTCTTTACATTACTCCGGTCAGCCGTGAGCCGGAGTTTACTACCACCCACCATGCCCCGCCCCACCGCCCCACAGCACGCCCTCCACGGGCCACTACTGCTTCCAACTGTGGTGGGACAATGAACGGTACACCCTCGTGTTGGTGTATCTCAGTACATGATTCAAACTTATTGATTACATTGTCTGTATGATGGCCACGTTGTCTTCACTGACCCTCAGAAAAGATCCAATGGCCAGGGAGTGTAGAGCAACCATTACTGTGTGCAAGTAAGCCTGGGAGCAGTCTGAGGTTTTTTGAGTTCCTGCTTCCTTTCTGGAGCCATGTCAAGGATCAAACTGGTGAGAAGCATGTAAGAAGCAGTATCTAGCAAAAACTGCATCCCTCGCATGCCAAAATGATGCTTCTCCTCTGTAAATCCTCTGTCTCCTTATCATTTAATTCTTCCTCAAAATGAGGGGCAAGACGTCAAAAATATCCATTCACACGATGAAGCATTTTTTGATGTCTATGTCTTGCTTTCTTATGTGGAATGGCTTGCTCTGATTGGATGATGTTATAATGAATTTCACATGTTGATCAGTGTGGCTGAGTTTGGATTTTTTTTGTCTGTGTGCTGCCCCTTCTTGGCCCTTCTGCCCTCTGTGGTGCATGTGCTGCCCCAGCACATATCCCGCCTGCCCTCTGTGGTCATGTTGCTACCTCTGCCTTCCCACCTGCCCTCCATTGCCTGTGTGCTGCCCCTGCCGTGCCCACTTGTTCTCCATTGTCTGTGTGCTATACCTGCTCCTCCCACCCGTCCTAAACTGTCCGAGTGCTGCCCCTCCTCCTCCCACCGTAGATTTGGGTCATTGTGCCCCTGTTCCTGCATCTGACTTGTGTAGTTAGCCTGCCACCCCTGTCGTTCTCTACTGAGATCTAGGGTCCATATCTTGTAACTGTCCCTCCCACCTGCCCTTCTTAGTCAGCTTTCTATCCCTGCCTGTCCCACCTGTGCTCTTTTGTCTGTGTTGCCCTACACTTCCTGCTTACCCTCCTTGGTCCATGTGCTGACCCTTCACTCCCCGCTTGCCTCGAAGGTCCGCTTGCTGCCCTTGCACTTCCCACCTGCCATCCTGTGTCCGTGTGCTGTAACTGCTCATTCAGCCTAACCTCCATAGTCTGTGTGCTGGGGCCCCTACCTCACCCACCTGGCCTTTGTGATGAACTTGTTGATCCTACCAACACGTCTGCCCTGCGTTGTCTATAAGCTTTCCTTGCCCCTCCCATTTACCTTCCATGGTCAGCTTGCAGCCCCTGCCCCTCTCTCCCTCGGTGGTTAGATTGCTCTCACTCCAGTCTTCATTGTCCTTGCTGTGCCCCTGCCCTTCCCACCCTTCCTGCCCTGCCCTATGTGGTATGTGTGTTGTTTAGATTCGTTATTAAAATCCATTTGATTTATTAAAATTAGCAAAAACAAAGATAAAGACATATATATAATACACACCAGACATATAAATATAAATCAGGTCCCACGCATATGCACTCATAACCAGCACTCATTAAAAATTCTGGAAATACATACACGCTCAGACATAACTACCAATCGAAGACATTCTAAAAACAATCAAATCCACAAGATTACAAGACAAAACGGGTTCCTATAAAGCCAATCGATGTAGACATAAGGGGGTCTTGTGCATTCTCTTGTTTGAAGATAGTAGTTAGTTCCAGACACACGAGGTTATTCAGCGCCAACGCGTGTTTCTGTGTCTAACCAAATGCGGGCTCCACCTTTATCAGGGCGACACAGATACATTATGTGGGACACAAATGAAGAGAACTTGGTGTGGATTGTCCAACTAAATAGAAACACAAAATGTTGAGCCAGCTCAACAAAAGGTATCAATAACTAACGCAGAAAACGGGCTCCTAAGGCTCCAATAAATGTTGAAAAGTAGAAAAAGCAAGCAGCTACTAGCGTCCAGGGTCCATGGGCTAATGTGCTCATCAGCGTTTACATAGGCAGTTCAATTTGAATCAATAATAAGAACAAACAGCGCCGTGGCAGGGGTTCCTCTGGCGGTATGCAGGGCAGTAGGCTCCATCGTTTGGCTGTATAGGAACCGGTATTGCCCAGTATTGTTAACTATTCAGTGACTTTATGGGCACAGTATATTCTATATATAGGCAGGCTGATCTCTTTAGTACTAATAAAGTGAAAAGCTAAACTACTCATGGGGAGGAAGGTCAGAGGTACATATGTTACCTAAAGCCGTACCATGCCCCAATACATTAGAGTATATAGTATACCTTAATGCATTTAGTACAGTACTATAAAAACGTGTTATGTGTTGCCACAGATCGATCAAAAACAAAAATATATATGGGAAAGAGTTGTCAAAAAGTTAATTGTATGTATCTAGTTGGGTATGAATATTGATATTCAGCAGCTTCAAAGTTATATATAAAGTGAAGTGCGCCCAAAGTTTATAATGTGCGTAAAGTGCTCAGTTGTACAGGCGGGCGACACAAATTGATAAGAAAAAAAGGGAAAAACAGCGAAAAGAAGTAACAATGCACTAATATGCATGGAGTAAGTAAATTCCTGATAATTCCATTGTTCATATATATGTTCAGTAATCTATGTCTTTTCAGCTTATATAATGTTGGTTTCATAATTAGCCAGGTCATCAGCAAAACAAAAACATGGAAGAATACCAAAAATAGATTGCAGTGAGATCGTCACTAATCGTAATACCCAAGGCATAATAACAAGGCGTTCTGCTGGAAGCGAATGCAGATAAAACCCGGAAGTGGCCATTCATTGATTGAATACTAAGCCTGAGGGGAATGAATCCTGCATCCAATTGCAGCTCCACACCTTGAGGCATGAAAACTTCAGAAGGATTAGGGCAAAGCTCTCAATCTGACCAATGGAGAGCAGAACGACTGTCGGGGGGGCTTGGAAGAAAGGAGCCCCATTTCTAAAGTCTAAAGGTACCTCTCCATTTGAGATCAGGGCTCGCGGTCCTGAGCTGTGCCCCTGAGCGCAGTCATGCTGAAAGCAATTGGCGCTTCTAGGCCTCTGTTGTGTTGACGGGGTCGCAGGTACTCCGATGAGGTGGGCTAATTACGGGGGCCCCTGGTGCTGCATTAATAACAGAAGCCTGTGGTGCAGTTACGTGGCTTGCGTGGACGTGCCCCTAAATGGCCTCACGTATGAGCACCACCATTTATTATAACTCGGGTCACATGACCCTACGTAGCGTACCCATTACGTCATGGGTAAGACACAACATTCCTCCCCAACAAACATCAAATAACAATCAGTTCTCAATTACAGCGCTCAGCCTTCTTGACAGTCCATGATGCTCACTGGCACACTCTATATTACATTTAACAATACAAATTGGAACAGTCTTACTTGAAATAATCTCTCAACCTGCGAGTCAGCTCAGGATTTTCTCAGAGTCGGTACTTGGAACTGCCACGCCCCTTGGGTTCTCTCTCATCTGCTCCAGACTGTGACTCCCTGCGATCTCCAGAGAGACCACATGGCCCTTCACCTGAATCATCATTCACTGATTCCTCTTCAGGAGTTGGAGCTCTGTCAGGGGTTTCATTACACCCCGGCACTCGGGATGTCTCTGCCCCCATGTCCATGATCACCTCCGTCGCTCCCATGGCCCCTGGAGAATTGTCCATTGTGTTGGACCTGTTTGGTAGTGGAACTTGCTGGAATTTCTTAAAGTATGACACGATTCTTGTCACTGTTTCTCTTCCTCTTTTAGCGATGATTCGGGTACCCTTCACATCAACCACAGTCCATGGGTTTCTCTCATAGGTAAATCGAAACTTGCCGCTGGTTTTGAGTAACACCAGGTCCCCTTGTGCAAACCTCACTGGCTGGGCACGCTGCAGTAGGTTGACTTGAGTATGGGCCGGTAGACGTTGAGCCTCCACTTGAGCATTATCAGGCACCTCAGGGCATCATTGGGGGTGATGTGGGATAGAGTCGGTGACTATTCTCCCCATGATTAGAACTGCCGTGGCCACACCGGTGGCAGTATGGGGCGTCTGGCAGTAGCTCTGCAGAAATGTGAAGATGTCTAGCTCCACTGACTGACATTTATCATGGGCGATGCATATTTCTTTGTTTAGTCCTCATAAACCTCTCTACCTTCCCATTAGCCTGTGGCCACCCTGGTGTGATCCTCCAGTGTCAAATGCCCAGAGTGGTAAGGTACAACACGATTCATTTGAAAATAGTACTTAATACATGGATATAGCCATATATCCCATGAAGGATATATGCAAAGATTACACACTGACCACAAACAAAAGGAAAAACATACGTCTTTAGTATTCAATCTTTTCAAACGTTTTGTTTCTGAAATGAATCAGATATGCTGTCCAATATACATAGAATACATGGGATGTCAATTAACAAAGTGTCTAGGTCGTGACTGGTGACCGAGTGTTACAGGTGACAAAACATAAATACATAAAAGAAAAAACTTTCCAAAATATCCACTGTACAGCACAATAGTCACAGGAGATTTAAATTGTTCCTTTTGTTCAGTGGGACTTTGTGCAAATGGATAAATGACATAGAACGTGGACTTTTCGACCCTGGAGGCGATGTGCTGATTTATGTGCATCTAAGTCCTGTCTTCCTCAGGACTGGGTAGTGGTTGGACAGCCTATTCATGTTAACAACATAGGGTCAGGGCCCACTGTGTGTCAGTGTTAAAAACTAAAAGGAGGGAACCCGCTTATTAGGCTCACCTTATTATTGGGTATATGATTTGTGTGTTCTTCTAATGTAGATGGTGCATGCCAGCCGACAAGCCCCTGTGGTACTCACTGGTTCTAGAATCAAGAAAAAGAATCATTATCCTACACTGAGGAATATATCAGGAAATTGATACAGGAACAAGCAGAATTTTACTACCTTAGCACAGGACTAACACCTGTTGATACCACACTTAATGATAAATTGACACATCTAGAAAGACTTGAGAAAAAATCAATCCGTACACGTCTACACTGACATCTAACAAAGTACTTGCAAGAGAACATTATCCCTAAGGGATTACAAGTACGCAACGAACCAGGAATCTTCATTGAACTGCCCACATTTCGTGAGGGATTCAGTTTTGTGGCAAACAACTGCTCCAGACACTGGATGGTGTTAGGCATTAAGACAGCCCTGGAGTATGTGAAGAAACTAACCCGGGAGCTTGCAGACTTCAAAAAAGAAATCTTGGAAGACAAATCTTTAAGAAACGCCAGAGAGACCCTGGAACGGGCAGAAAAGGCAAATGCAGAATTCAACACCATAACACTGAACAAAAAATTGGACAAATTGGCCAAAGACATTAAGGCATATGACAAGAAAGTGACATATCCTTACATTAGTGACGAGTATTATATCCAAGATTCCCAGGAATACCACACTAATTGCAACAAACAGACCAAGAGAAGGTTCGCCACCTTCTCGTAATTCCTCCTTCGGACGTGGCCCAGATAGTGATTCAGAAAGAGCAAGCTCTAGTTCGGACCCCAGAGAATACCAACAAGGACCTCTCTACCAACCACAAACACTGAGTTACCCTACTGGAGCACCACCACAGGGGGGGTTACAGTACCAAGATTCAGTTGGCCCTCAGAATCAGTCTTCTTTTTTAGGGGATCCTACATGGACCAACAGAGACCCCAACTAGGGATGTCCGCCCATATGGAGCCAAGGAGGAGGCAACCGCCGAAGCAACACCAGAGTGCGATTCCAACCACAACCGCAACAGAAATCAGCGTGAGATGTCAAACTTACCGCTGGTAACCACAACCATAATATCGGTACTAAGTGAGAACGCCCCACCACCAACATCCAGAACAGAGGATGGTCATAGTGCAAATGACAATAAAGATCCGTCATAAATATCTTGAATCACATTCTCAGCCCAGCAGAGAAGGGTTTCTTGGCCAAGGGCTTATCATTTGTAGCCACAGTACCTCCTCACTCCTTCAATGTTAAAGTCGAGCTCCAACAGTTTTTCATGAAAATTCGCCTGAAATACTTCTTTGCCAAAAGAAATGAATACACAAGAAAAGCAGCTGCAACCCACTTTCGCCCTCCATCCACCTTTAACCCGGCCAGCAACCTAATGAATGAAAGAATACTTGCATATGAAAAAGTGGTGATGTCTGAGGTCATGGACCGTCTACAGAGTACAAAATACATCTGGTAAAACCTCACTAAAGAAGAAAGAGAGGCCCTACGTTCACTTAAAAACAACAAATCAATTGTCGTCAAAAACGCGGATAAAGGGGGTGCAGTAGTTATTCAGAACAGAGACGCCTACATCTCAGAGATCACACAACAACTAGATTGCGAGAACAGCTACATCCATATACCAAATGACCCCACAGAGGAAATTGCCAAACTCATAAAAGATCTCACAGAACAAGGAATAGAAAAAGGATTCCTCCCAGAACCTGAATCCAAATTCCTGAACAAACTGACCCCAAGGATCCCCACAATCTACACGATTCCGAAAGTCCATAAAAATGTACAGAAACTACCAGGCAGACCAATAGTCTCAGGCTGCGGTTCTATCCTAAAACCAGTTAACCAATATTTGGATAACTTCCTACAGCCAGCAGTGTGGGAAACCAGATCGTTTATACGAGACACCATGCACACTATTCAAATCTTAGAGGACCAAACTTTTGACAAAACCAAACAACTCTTTGTCACGCTGGACGTGTGCTCGCTTTATACAAGCACACCACAAGAAGAAGCCATTACAGTCATGAAGAGAGTCCTAGACTCACGTCCTTCACCACATTGGATTCCAACAGAATTCTTGATCCAATTGCTTACCATCGCCATGACCAAAAACTATTTCATATTTCAAAACTCTTTTTTTATCAATGTAAAGGAGTTGCTATGGGGGACGGATTCGCCCCCAGTCTGGCGAATCTATATATGGATGATTTTGAACACCAGTACATATATCCAGACAACAATCCATACAAAGACAATATTACATCTTGGAATCGATACATCGATGATATTGTGATGATCTGGACAGGAACAGAGGAAACACTACAACTATTCTTCATATGGCTCAATGCACGCTCAACAGATATTCAGTTTACGATGGCACATAACAGTGAGTCCATCCCATTCGTTGATCTCACTTCGGAAGTAGAGGATGGCAAAATCATAATGAACCTATTTAAGAAACCAACAGACCGGAACACATTGTTAAGATACAACTCACATCATCCCAGAAATTTGAAGGACAACTTACCATACGGACAATTTCTGAGGGTCCATTTAAACTGTACAAGAAGAAATGACTATTTCAAAGAAAGCGATCTACTAGTCTCCAAACTCAGAGACGGGGATACCCCAAAGGGCTCCTCAACAGAGCTAGGAAAAGGGCCTGGTACACACCACAAGAGACTTTAATGGGAATTCAACCCTAGAACAGAGAAATGGGCAGACTTATCTGTGTAACTACCTTCAACACAAGAAGTCATGACATCAACAAGATAATCAGGAAATACTGGAACCTGGTAGGCACTTAGATCGATATACCAGAGGTACCCATGTTCACCTTTAAAAGGGCAAAGAATGTTAAGGGCCACGTTGTGTCTTCCTACTTAGACCCAATACTGCCACCTGACATAAGGTCACAACTAGGCCTCTCACCCATGACGGGACATCAAAGATGTGGCAGCTGTAAAGCATGCAAATACACAATAACAGGCAACAAGATCACTCATCGGGGGAAGACTTATTCACTTAATCACTTCACAAACTGCAACCGCCAAAATGTTATATACACTATAAGATGCCCATGCCAATTCATCTATATCGGCCAAACGACTCAGAAGATCAAGAAGAGAATCTTACAGCACCAAAGCAGAATCAAATGCAAAGTACAAGGAGCCCCATTGGTAGACCATTACTATACACTAGGTCACACATCGGAACAGATGGAATGGACAGTCCTGGAAAAAGTGACCCTTCATCAAGGAGGTGGCAGTATTGCCAATCTACTCAACTTCAAAGAATGCCGTTGGATACATACCACCGAATCCACTACCCATGGCCTGAATGAACAGGAAGAAACCTATACTCAAATGAGCAGGCTGTGACCATCACGATCACCTGGCCCTGCATTATACTCAGTAATCCAGGCATGAATAACAGCATCTCATGCATGCACCAAATGTTAGTTAAAGTCATACATTAAAGAGCATAGGCCCAAGTTCATAGCATATCATCTACCACTGAATTACAACCACTATGATATGTAATAAACATGTATACTTGTTAAATGTAACACATTTATGTACAACTGTTGACATCAATGCAATATTTACATTGGCCAATATGATTTTGACGGACGCACACATTGTGTCTCCACCAAAGATCTATACATGACTGTTTAATAACATTACCACTACCCGTGCAGTTAAATTTCATATCCTACAGATGTTATTGAGTGACTGTTCAGAAGATTCGGACTTGTTTACCCACATGGGTTTAACATGATCAAACCATATGTCCCCACAGAAGATTTTCGTTCTGCGCATACATGTGTAAATAACTCTGTTATAATATGGGTCTCCACCAAAGATCTATACATGACTGGTCAATAACATGAAACATATATGTGGATGACCATGTACCTATTGTCAAAACGTATCATTGATATATATGATCATCAAAACAAGTGTATTACCGCAACTTTTGCAGTTATATTTCATATCCTACAGTTGTGTTTGAGTGACTGTTCAGATGATTCGGACTGTTTTACCCACATGGGGTTAACATGATCAAACCATATGATCCCACATAAGATTTTCGTTTTACGCATACACGTGTAAATAACTCTGTAATAACCACATGAGGTTAATATAAACAATGACCACCCCGGACCACCAGGGCATTTTGGGTCCTGGCTTCAATTTGCTTAAGGCGTCCACTTATTGCGTTTTTACCCTCACAGGTGAAACAGGATCAAAACCATATGTCCGTACATAAGATTTTCATATACGTGTAAATATATTTATTGACTACTATAGGTAAATACTAACGTTAACCATCCCTAACCGCCCGGACATTTAGCTCAGAATGACACTAAGGTCTATAGTGACACACTTTACTTAGCAACCAGTCTGAACCACACAGTATTAGCACACGATCCCAGCTTAGGGCAGAATTCTGAGTAACACACCGGTCACGCCTAGCACGTACATCCTTTTCAGCGCAGGTCAAATAGGACGCATTTCCAAGCCCGAGCCGGCATTCTCAACTAACGATCCGATGCACTCAAACGTCCATCTTGCACGCTAGAGTAAGTAACAATTCCGCATTTTTATCTGTGCTTTCATATTTGCCATATTGGGAACTGTATGCCATTCACTCTAACTGATGGAATGAGGAAGTGGAACACGCTGACACACCAGCAGATACATTCACGGAATAGTAAAAGGGAACCGGCCCATCCCAGGACCCTCCCTGAACAAAGAAGATTTGGAAACGGCCACATGCCCACCTCCAAGAATAAAATTGCAGCGTCCACTTAATCCCTCCCAGTCACATATCCAGAAAGCGCACAGACTCGAAAAATCCCGGTTTAGCACTCTGGATGAACCGAACTTACCTCAAGTCCCCTGAGGTTAAGGAACAGAGGAAAGAATTCATTTGGCCCTGAAGAGAGTTTGTGAAGAACCCCAGCAAACTCGAAACGCGTAGGCGACCAGGATTACGTCCTAAATTTGAAAATACGAACAAAATACTTAGGAATCTATAGCCTTAAAAACATTGTCTCCGAGAGGTTATTTTGTTTTCCTGAAGATTCATTCAAAGGCTGCTCCTTGGGCAATAATTGCTTTTTGATGGAAATATGTTTGCTTAATTGCGTTTATTGATGTTATTGAAAAAAATACCTTGACATCTTTCCCTCCCCTTTTGATACATTTTCACTTTGTTGCAAACAAGCAACTTTTTTTCTCACTAGTTATATGCTTTCATATTGTTTATGTCTGTAAATTTATGTTTTGTGTTGTTAAAGATTAGCTATCACAACTTTGTTGGCTATTATGTAAATGACAGTGGGATTTCTCTGTACATGCAAAACTTTTTTCAACAAAATTGATGAATAAAAACGGCGCAAATAATCGCCTTGATAAACATATTAAACTTTGTTTATCTTTTCATCCGAAACCGAACGGTGCAAAACGTATTGAAGTGTGGGTTCCTTTCTTTTTCATAAAATAATTCATATTTGCCACAGCACTTTGTGTGTTTAATAATTTAAATACTTTTCGGGCGTTGAAAGCTGACCCGTCTATGGAGCGATGACGGGCATTTAAATATAACTACGTCACCCGCTGTTTGAGCTCTTTCATAGAGAAATCATCTTTTTTAGACCCTCAACAAGCGGGATTTAGACCCCTCCATTCCACCGAGGCGGTCATTGTAGCAGTCATGGACACCCTCAGGAAAGGAGCTGACAAAAACATCTCTCAAGCCCTTGTCCTATTAGACCTCTCAGCGGCATTCGACACGGTCGATCACACCATCTTGATCGACCGTGTCCACAATGCCGGCATTCAAGGAGTGGCCCTTGACTGGCTCAGATCCTTCCTTCACCAGCGCTCACAGTCTGTCCACCTCTCCACTTTTTCCGCACCTTTCACTTCCCTCTCCTGCGGTGTCCCACAGGGCTCTGCACTATCCCCTCTTCTTTTTAACTTATATCTCCAACCACTCTTAGCCTCCCTCCGTAACTCCCCGGTCACTATTTTTAATTATGCAGACGACCTTCAGTTAATTTTCCCCATTGACTCCCTCCCTTCCTCCCGAATTAATTTTCAGGCCACCATGCTGACCATTGCAGAGTGGATGTACCACAGCCACCTAAAGCTGAACCCCACCAAGACGGAGCTCGTCTTGGTGGGTGGCCCCAATCACCCATGGAATACCACCTTCTGGCCTACATCTTTGGGGACTGCTCCTATTCCTGTGAGCTCAGTTAAAAGCCTGGGGGTGATTATCTCCGAAGATCTATCAATGAGACCACATATCAACGCGATCACCTCTGCCTGTTTCTTCCACCTCAGGCGGATCCGCAAGATCAGCAGGTTTCTTACTAAAGAGGCCCTGATCCAGGTTGTCATTGCGCTCATCACCTCCAGGCTTGATTACGCTAACATTCTGTATGCAGGAATTCCTGCATGTCACCTCCACCGTCTTCAGCTGGTGCAGAATCAGGCTGCTCGCCTGATCTTCCGTCAGCCCAAACACCAGCACGTCACTCCCCTCCTCCGCAGTCTGCACTGGCTCCCTGTTTCCAAACGCTGCACTTTCAAACTGGCATGCACTACCTTTAAGGCCCTATCGGACGCAGCTCCTAGGTTCATCTCTTTAGCCTTGTCCCGTCACATTCCTTCCAGAGCTCTTCGCTCAGCTTCATTAAACCTCCTGGAGGTTCCAAGATTTAAAAGAAAAAAGCATGGAGGTCTGAGTTTTTCCGTACTGGCTCCCTCCACCTGGAACGCCCTACCTTCCTCTCTCCGCCTCTGTCCATCGTACGACTGCTTTCGTACACTTCTAAAAACCTTGCTCTTTCAAGCTGCCTATGATTAATTCCTTACCCTGATCAACGCTATATGTTCACCCTTGACCATCGCCATATGTCAACGCAATATGTCAATGAGCGCCAAGAAACCGCTGGTGTTAGTGCGCGTAATAAATAATTTTAATAGATAGATAATAGATAACTCCGGCTATGTGATAGAATTGCGCCCGTGTGTAAAGTACTTCACTTGTTCACCGCGTAAGGCATGTAATTATATAGATAACCCGTTCATGGCGCGATGACGGACATTTAAATATCACTCTGGTTTGTTCAGAAGTATTGCGCTCGTGTGTAGAGCACAACACTTGTTCACCATAACCGATCTTTTTAGTAAGCCGTGGTAAATGAATTCACTGCACATTCATTTCCTAGCTAGATGACTCAGCACATTTCTAGTGTCGCCTGCTATGTTTTTAAACCTCACCAGTGAGCACAGACTCCATCACGTAATGATTTCCCTCTACGAAAAAGGTTTCTAATGAACCAGTAGGCCTCGAGTCTACATTTCAAGACTTCCAGATCCATAGGCGCATGTTGGCTGGTATTTCACTTACACAATAACATTATAGGAGTGCATGTTACTCCGCAGGATGATCATGCCCTCAAAGTGAAATCACCAACACGCAGCGTCACTCCTTCTGAATGCATGTGTTTACTACCACCACATGCACTACTAATTCCATAATAACCATTAGTAACACGATGCCAACACTTATACATCAGATCTAAGACATAGAACATTCTCTTCTACAGGCAATCACCAGGCTACGCAGACCCCTAAACATGTTGCACCGGCTGGTGCAGAATAACCACCAGGAAATAACAAGGTATGATGAGACCCTAGGTACATGGGCTCAGTAACATAAAATTGGCACTAAGGCTTCTATCATATATTGATTCTAGAACCAGTGAGTACCACAGAGGCTTGTCGGCTGACATGCACCATCTACATTAGAAGACCAGACAAATCATATACCCAATAATAAGGTGAGCCTAATAAGGGGGTTCCCTCCTTTTAGTTTTTAACACTGACACACAGTGGGCCCTGACCCTATGTTATTTACATTAATAGGCTGTCCAACCACTATCCATTCCTGATGAAGCCCCACTGAACAAAAGGAAAAATTTAAATCTCCTGTGACTATTGTGCCGTACAGTGGATATTCTGAAAAAGTTTTTTCTTTTATGCATTTATGTTTTGTCACCTGTAACACTCAGTCACCAGTCATGACATAGACACTTTGTTTATTCACATCCCATGTATTCTATTTATATTGGACAGCATATCTGATTCATTGCAGAAACAAAACGTTTGAAAAGATTGAATACTAAAGACGTATGTTTTTCCTTTTGTTTATGGTCAGTGTGTAATCATTGCATATATATCCTTCATGGGATATATGGCTATATCCATGTATTAAGTACTATTTTCAATTGAATCGTGTTGTCCGACAGAACAATTGTTGTTTGTTTAATTACCCGCCCAGGTTCTGAGGGTTACCCCATTACACTTAACAGCGTGGTGAGGTAGGCGGCCAACTCCTGCCCTTGGAAAGGGGGTCCAACGTCTGTTCTCAGCTTCTGAATGAGGACGTGAGTTGCCATGATCTTCTCCAATTTTGGGATTACTTCTGCTGCACTTGGGGAGGCTATGACCTCGACCTCCGGGTATTTGGAGTGATTGTCAATGGCTACAAACATGTGTCGGCCATCAGGAAGGCTGCCAAAGTTAAACTGACACACAACCAGGACGTCATAGGTCTTAGTTCAGCAATTATTGAAGCAGGGCGGGGAGCATCCCCCGTTGCCTGGCACCACTGGCAGCAGAGGACGGTAGCTTCTACTAGCTCAAACATGAGGGGAAACCATATTTTGGTCCGCAGCCACGACTTTGTCTTAACCATCCCCTAGTGTCCAATGTGGGTCAGATGAACGACCCCGGCTTTCAGGGCCGTCGGGATCACTACTGGGTGTCCCCGCAGTAGACACCCAGTCGTATCCTCGGTGAGTTCCTCCCGGATGTTGTACAAGCTGTCCATGATGCGCTGTGCCTCTGCGGTGAGTGTCTTCCACTCTTCCTTCGCTCTGTGGCAGTTGCCGTGTCTGAGGGCGAGCTTTACGCACTGTGGGCAGTCCTCTTTGTTTGTCTCCTCTTGTAGGTCATCCATAGAGAGTGGAAGAGGGCAAGACCGTGCTGTGACACACCTGATGTATTCCTCTGTATCAGCAGCATCTTCCTTTTCCTGTTCAGTGTCCGCTCTTGGATAGCGTGACAGATAGTCCGCCGGGTTTCTAGATCCCAGCTGATACTCCACTCGGCAATTGTAGTTTTGTAATTGCAGCATCCATTTTTTAATCAGGGTGGTGGCTTGGTGGATGTCCCGGAAAATACAGCTACCAGGGGTTTGTGGTCTGTTGCCACAACAAACGGCTTGTCATATACGTAGAGATGAAAGCGACAGCCCCCCCCCAGTGTATTGCAATGGCCTCTTTCTCTATCTGGGAGTACCGCTGTTCTGTGTCCGTGAGGGATCGGCTGGCGAAGGCTACAGGAGCCCAGTCTTCTTCTTGATGCTGCTGTTGTAGCAGTACGGCTCCTAATCCTGTTGGACCAGCGTCCACGGAAATCAGTGTCATCTTCCTGGGATCGAACAATGCTAGAGTGGTCGCCTCAGAGAGGGCTCCCTTAATGTCCCAGAACGCTTTCGATTGTTCCTTGTCCCATTTACAGGGGATGGAGTCCTTTGTGAGTTCCCTCAGTGGTTGGGTGAGCGTCGTGAGATCTTGGATAAACCACCCACAATAGTTCACCATCCCAAGGAAGCTGCGGACTTCAGTGACGTTGGTGGGGGCAGCACCATCTTTAATGATCCAGACTTTGTCTAGATCGGGATTAACTCCATCGGCAGAATAGGTATAGCCAAAGAACTATAGTTTCCTCTTGAGGAATTCACATTTTTCCCAGTGGAGAGTGAGTCCGGTGTCCTGTATTCAACGGATCACCTGAGTCATACGTGAGTTGTGTTCTGAAATTGTCTTGGCGTGAACCATAATGTAATTGCTGACATTTATGACCCCAGGTATCTTCATAATCAGCTGGTGTGTCACGTTTTGAAAAACATCCACCGCACTGGACACCCCGAAGCTCAGGCGGATGTATCTCCGAAGACCAACATGAGTTGAAAATGTGGTGATATTGCCGGAGGCCTCATCCGGCACAAGTTGATGGTACCCAGATCTCAAGTCCAGTTTATAGAACCAACATGCTCCCGCCATCTCCCCGATCAGGTCATCTATGGTGGGAGTGATGTGACGTTCGCTCTTAATGGCAGCGTTCAGTAGCCTCATGTCCACGCAGATTCTGAATGCACCTGGCTGCTTGGGCTTCCGGGTGACGGCGATTGAGGAGACCCACGGGGTGGGCCCTGTCACCTTTTCGATGATGCCCGCTGCTTCTAGCTTCTTTAGCTCTTCTTCCACTAGGAGACGTAGGTGGAAGGCCACTCACCGGTGATGTAGGGCTACCGGTTGCACTATGGGGTCAATGTGAAGGTGCACTTCCTTGCCTTTGAACTTCCAAATCCCTTCTAATACATTCGCAAATTCCGCCAAGATGTGTTGAACGGATTCCTGGTGCACTCCGAACGCGGAGGTTACTACTCCTAAGTCCTGCGCAACCCAGCAGCCTAATAGCATGCCCTGTCCGTCCTCCGTTACATGAACATTACTGGTGACGGAGTGTGTGCCATGTGAGTTCAGGGTCTTAAATCGGCCTCTTATCTTCAGTCAGTGGTGTGTCCTGGCCATAGGCAAAAACCGTGATAGTCGTGGGGTATAGCGTTGGCGCAGGATCCATGGTTTCATATAGGGCGGTGGCCATGATGTTAATCGTGGCACCCGTGTCTACTACAGCCATGACATTGTGTGGGCTCACTTGGATGTGGCATTGAGGCAGTTGTCGTGCCCTCCTGGTGGTTGTTCCGATCATGTGCACTTTGTGTACTACCCGTTCTTTTTCATTGTCATCATCCATGTCAGTGGGCTCTCCCCTGCCTTCTGGTACCATGATGACCACTTGTCGGGGCTTCCGGTACCTTTTCGACCTGGAGACTTTTTTGAAGTGATTGAACCTCCCGCATCCTGAGCATCGTTTGCCCTTTGCTGAGCATTCCACTGCTTTGTGAAGGGGTCCTCCACAGTATCCACAGGTTTTTGCCTGCCCTGGGGACGCAGTCCCGGTTTCTATCTTGCTCCACTGCGATGTTGGTTTTGTCGTTACGAAATTCACAGGTTCCATCTTGACTGGGGACTGGGGTGCAGCCTCCATGTGTGCCGCCACATCGTTTGACAATTCTTTGGTGCGACCCGGTGTCAGTATGTCTGTGAGTGGCTTCCCTGATTCCTCTAGGATCCGTTCTCGGAGCTTTGCTGATGCACAGCCTGGAATTATTTGCTCCCTAATCTCTTCTGTTTCACCTCTGAACCTGCAGGTGGATGCTAGATTTTTGAGCTGGGCGTGGATGGTGTCAAGTGACTCTTCAGGGAATTGACGCACTTGTCGAAAGATAAACCGTTCGTAATCTTGGTTAGCCATTGGTTCAAAGTATACATTGAGGGCATTGATTAGCGTGTGGAGAGTCCTGGGTGTGGCCTCGGTGAGTGTCTTGGCTATATTGTGGATGTCCTTACCCCCCAAATGTAATAGCATAGCTCTCTTTTTGTCCTTGTGGAACTTCGTAGCCTCGAAGAATATGATCAAATGTTCAACCAAGTCTTTCCACTTTGGGGCATGTACAGACGGGGACCCTTCCACTTCAAATGGTTCTAAGGGGGGAATTGTGGACATGATGACTCTCTGCTGCCCTGTGCTAGCATGTCCTTTTCACTGCTGTGCTGCTTTATGTCGCAGTTCTGAAGTCCTGATGCTGGTGCTGTTCACCTTGCCTACCCAGCACTGCTGATCCTCCTGGGCACTGGGACACAGATCTGTGCACTGCTCCCCTGTTGACTGGCTGTTCTGCCCTCTGGTGCACACCAGTCTTCTCCTCCACAAAAGCCTTTCTCTCCCCCCTTCATGGCCAAGGCGCGAGGAAATATGCATGCAGGCTAGACCGCCGATTGCAGCGTGGGCATCCAGAACACATGGCAGCTGAGAGCAGGCGCTCGTGTGTACAGGGTGTGCGCGCACAAGTTCTAATGCGGCAGAGTGCCGATGGAGCACCTCACACGTGGCAGGGGTATAAGAGCAGCAGCAGGCAGCGGCTCACTGTTCTGTTGGCAGCAGACTGTCCCTCTCTGCCGAGCAATCCACTGCACTCCTCTAGCTTGAGCGAATCACTGACAAAATATCGATCTTACAAAAATCGACCTACACTAACATCGAGTCTCAAACATCGATATCAATAACATCGACTCCCTATACATATTTAAATAATTACTAAAATATCGATCCCACATTATCGATGCACAAAAATATTGACTACACTATTATCGATAACATATTTATCGAAAATCAAAATATCCCCATTTATTATTAAATATAGGATACTACAAAAATATCGATTACACTAATATCGACAGCACTTATTTCGACTCTCTCAAAATATCGATAACTCTAAATAATTATATATTTATTATATAACCACTACACATCAACACTCTTACTAATACACCCATAAAAATATATTTAAAATAATAATAAACGTTTACAAACTTATATATCACAATGCTTTTTATTATTTTTAACTATGTTATTACTATATTTATATAAACACTCATTTAATACATACAATGTTTTTTCCTATTATTATTCTATTTTTACTACCAACAATAATTAAATACATTTTTATTAAAATACTTACATTTTCACTACTCCTCTGTATAAACCTTTAACTAACATATAACTTCATTCTTTTATTCAAAAAAATGCAAACTAACCAATGATAACTCTTCTCAACATATGTGACCAATCAGAAAAAAACACTAATTAACCATACCCTATATAAACAATTCACAATTATACCCTAAAACCTGCAGGCAATATTCAGCGTGAAGACATACTGCCAGTTTTTGGAGCACCTTCAATATTCTTCTTTGCATGAAAATACTACTAAATACTACAAGTAAGTATTCATATAGCTCTGCAAGATAATTATGATCTATTGTAACCTACTACTCATATTCAAAATTTTATAACTAAATATTTCTTTCTCTATCTCCTTTTTCCAACAACAGACTCTACTATAAAAAACAGTTGAACATTTTCTTCAAGAAAATCTACAAAATAACTATAAAGTAGGTATATACCTAATTCTTGGTTTTAACTTGAAGCCATTAGACAAATAGTTAAAAGAACAAATGTTTTGAAACCTGTGACTTGTGTTTTACTTCCTAAAAAATTACTAAACCCAGGTTTTTTAAACGAAATAAGTAAAAATGCTTTTGTAAAAAATGTCACTTATATTTTTATTACATAAATAACCTTTTTACAAATACTATATATTTTCTCACAACAGATAACAGAACTACAAAAAGCAGCTAATTATCTTCCAAGAACAGACATTCAACAACTAACCATAAACACTTGGTAAGTACAAAATGCAAACACATATACTCATTGTATGCTCTAAAACATGGACAATGTTAATACTTGCCTTTATTACTACTTCTGTTAGCATTTTCTTAAACTGTTCGCTTTTGTAATCCCAAAAAAGTATCTTTCTCATTATGAAAGGTTACACACTAGCAAATGTCTAACTAAAATACACAAATATACATTTCCTATAATATAGTTTACTTTCTTTCTACAGACCTATAAAAACTAGAACAGCATCTAACTGAAAATACATCTACTTTCTAAAGCTACTATTTTATTGTTGGTAAGTAAGAAGCTACAAATGGTACATTTTTTATTTAAAATGCTAGTAAAGTTACAAATTTTCCTAATATTTTGAATACAACTTTTCTAGATAAAAGAAAACAAGAATGACAGAAGATGCAAGATTTATTACATCTCAGAAAGGAAAATTTTTATTATGCTATATGGGGTATACTTATACTCAGGAAAAACAAAAAGACCTTAAAGTTAACTGGAAATGTACTAAGTATTACTCTAACAAATGCTATGGGCGTGCTACAACCAGAGAAACAAGTGTCATTAATACTACTGAACATAACCATCCACCTAACATCTCAGAAATAGAGGTTAGATCCACTCTAGAAAATATAAAAGAATTAAGTAGCACATCTGACCTACCAACAAGCGTAATTCTAAAAGAATTACTACCTAGAGTACCCAGAGAAGCAAGAGGTCAGTTACCATCAATTGCTTCAATAAAAAGAACCATAGCTAGGACCAAAAAATCCAGTAGACCCACAATACCAATACCTAAAACTTTTGAGGAAGTCATTATTCCAACTGAACTTACCATCACACATAATGATGAACCTTTTATCTTCTATGATAATCATAGCAAAGATAAAAGGATAATCATATTTGCTACAAATAACAACCTTAAAAAATTAATAGAAAGTCAAACATGGATGATGGATGGCACTTTTACCATATGCCCTAAACCATTCTATCAATTATATACACTACATGGGCAATATCATAATGCCTGTATCCCATTCATTTACTGTTTGTTACCAAACAAACAAACAGCAACTTACACAGAAATATTGCACAAAATCAAAGAACAAACATCAGACTACTTTCCACTAAAAATAATAATAGACTTCGAACAAGCTATGATTAATTCCATTCTTAAAACATATCCACACACATCCATACAAGGATGTTACTTTCATTTTAACCAATGTCCATGGAGACATTTACAAAAATCTACACTTATGAGTATGCAACCAATATTACCTTTGCATACCAAATAAAACACCTAATAGCTCTGGCATATGTGCCAATAACTGACGTGGCTGAACATTATAATCTGTTAATTGAAAGTCCTTTCTACACACAAAACAAACAAAAACTTGCTCCACTTTTGGATTACTTTGAGGACACCTGGGTAGGGAGACTACACAGGTCAGGCCACAGACGCCAACCTAAATTCCTAATCCCGGTGGAATGTATATCTACCAACCCTAAACCAAGAAGCCAAGACAAACAACGCAGTTGAGGGTTGGCATAATGCCTTCCTATCTTCTACTGGACGAACAACTCCCACACTACACAAACTCCTCACAGCAATCCAAAAAGAGCAAAGTTTTCAAGAATTACGAATGGAGCAATCTGTCTTACAACTAAAACCCAAACTATCAAGACAAACTGCCCAAATGTATCAATATTTACAACAACAAGTACAACTTTACCCTACAACAAGAGGACTAGAATACTTAAAAATGATAGCCAAAACATTAAACTAACAATACTAACTAAAGCAAAGGGTCAAAATCCTCAAAAATCCTGAAATATGAAACCACACATATTAATATATAATCATTTTTTAATTATTTTGTCTAATATATTTATTTCATTAATTATATATAGACAAAATAATTATCTAAGTATATTAAATACATTTCATAACAACACTTTTCCCACCCAACATAATTATTAATAATAAATCACTTACCTTTCACAGCAACATCATAGGCAAATCCAATAATCCATTACAATCCATGTAGGGAGAAATTCTCAAAAATCGAATAAAAAATGCCCAATAAAATTTAAAAATACAACTGTGCAAAATCCATCCAGCATCCAAAGAAATCGATTGTTCAGAATCCATTAAAAACCCGAAAATAATTAAAAAATGTAATAAACGCTCTTGGAAACCCGAAAAATAAAGGAAGTATTCTATACATCTCAGTTCAAACAACTGAAACACACTTCCTTTGATAAAAAAAACGTCACAGCTCGGAAACGGAAATAGCTGTATCCAAATACCTAGAAGAAAAAATTAAACAATCCCACCCACATAACACTTAGAAATATAGCATTAAATATAAACATTACATACTTGCTTTTTTCCAAAATAGACAAATCCTAGCACAAACTCACTAACTCCAACTACTTCGAACCACAAAAAGCCTCGATAACCGAAAAACGTACCTACTCAACTCCATACTATCTAAATAGTCATACAGTAATCCACAACCACTAAATAACAAACGACTGCCTTCAAAAGTTAGATAAAATCGTTAAAATATACCTAAATACACTCTTACCTGCTCAGATCCAAAAAGACAATGAGCGGTTACAAAATAAAAGACCCAAATAATACAGTAATGAAAGAAATAGTGCAATAAATGCCCAAAACATTAATTTTACTGTGAAAAATAATGACAAAATGTTAAAAAATACTTACCTACAAGTTAAAATGTATATGTTTTTTTTAAACTTACAAGTGTATTATATTCATACTTTTAATATTCATTACATTAAATATTAATAATGTTTAATATTTAATGCAATGTTTATTAAAAAATAATCTGATAAAAATCTCAAATTTACTGTCTATTTTTTCTGTATTTATTTTTAACCATATCACTAACATTTAAACATTATTATTATTATTAAATATTTTTTAATAATAATACTTTTAAAATATACAAATAATTTTATAATTTACAAATATTCTGATAATGATGTTAATGGTATGATGTACAATATTATTAATATCACAATTTCTTTATAAAAAAGTGAATTCTTTTATAACATCATTTCTACAGCACTGTATTATGTTTACAAATTAAAAAGATTTATTTCATTACCAATGTATAAATCTTTAAAATTGTATCAAAATTTGTGTACTCTATGTATAGTATTCCTCATTGTATAATCATGTACTACATTTTCTTCTATGTGCCTAAAATGTACTTTCCTAAACAACTATTCAAAAATGTATTGTTTCTAATTACATTGTACTTATAATTTTTGTTTATGATAATATACATTGATTTGTAATACATATATAATTTACTTGATTTAGGATGTTAAAAAAATAAAGATTTGTTTGAAAAACAACTGTGATATTTTTATCTTGTAGCTATTGAAAAATCATAAATAAAATTATTACAAATATTTTTTTCTTATATTTTACAATATATATAGATATACAACATTTAATTAGGGTAGGTGCTGGATACTGAACCTATGTAATTTACTATTCCTACTCCAATGAACATTTATTTAGGGTAGGTTCTGCACAGTGAACCTATTTAATTTACTATTCTAAATCCAAAGTACTATTAATTTGAGTAGGTGCTGGACACTGAACCTATTTAATTTACTATTCCTACTCCAATCAACATTTAATTAGGGTAGGTGCTGGACACTGAACCTATTTAATTGACTAATCCAACTTCAATCAACATTTAATTAGGGTAGGTGCTGGACACTGAACCTATTTAATTTACTATTCCAACTCCAAGCAACATTTAATTAGGGTAGGTGCTGGACACTGAACCTATTTAATTGACTATTCCAGCTCCAATCAACATTTAATTAGGGTAGGTGCTGGACACTGAACCTATTTAATTTACTATTCTAACTCCTATCTACTATTAATTTGAGTAGGTGCTGGACACTGAACCTATTTAATTTGTTATTCCAACTCCAATCAACATTTAATTAGGGTAGGTGCTGGACACTGAACCTATTTAATTTACTATTCCAACTCCAATCAACATTTAATTAGGGTAGGTGCTGGACACTGAACCTATTTAATGTACTATTCCAACTCCAATCAACATTTAATTAGGGTAGGTGCTGGACACTGAACCTATTAAATTTACTATTACAACTCCAATCAACATTTAATTAGGGTAGGTGCTGGACACTGAGCCTATTTAATTGACTATTCCAACTCCAATGAACATTTAATTAGGGAAGGTGCTGGACACTGAACCTATTTAATTTACTATTCTAACTCCAATCTACTATTAATTTGAGTAGGTGCTGGACACTGAACCTATTTAATTGACTATTCCAACTCCAATCAACATTTAATTAGGGTAGGTGCTGGACACTGAACCTATTTAATTTACTATTCCAACTCCAATCAAATTTAATTAGGGTAGGTGCTGGACACTGAACCTATTTAATTGACTATTCCAACTCCAATCAACATTTAATTAGGGTAGGTGCTGGACACTGAACCTATTTAATTTACTATTCTAACTCCAATCTACTATTAATTTGAGTAGGTGCTGGACACTGAACCTATTTAATTTACTATTCCAACTCCAATCAACATTTAATTAGGGTAGGTGCTGGACACTGAACCTATTTAATTTAATAATCCAACTCCAATCAACATTTATTTAGGGTAGGTGCTGGACACTGAACCTATTTAATGTACTATTCCAACTCCAATCAACATTTAATTAGGGTAGGTGCTGGACACTGAACCTATTTAATTTACTATTCCAACTCCAATCAACATTTAATTAAGGTAGGTGCTGGACACTGAACCTATTTAATTGACTATTACAACTCCAATCAACATTTAATTAGGGTAGGTGCTGAACACTGAACCTATTTAATTTACTATTCTAACACCAATCTACTATTAATTTGAGTAGTGCTGGACACTGAACCTATTTAATTGACTATTCCAACTCCAATCAACATTTAATTAGGGTAGGTGCTGGACACTGAACCTATTTAATTTACTATTCCAACTCCAATCAACATTTAATTAGGGTAGGTGCTGGACACTGAACCTATTTAATTGACTATTCCAACTCCAATCAACATTTAATTAGGGAAGGTGCTGGACACTGAACCTATTTAATTTACTTTTCTAACTCCAATCTACTATTAATTTGAGTAGGTGCTGGACACTGAACCTATTTAATTTACTATTCCAACTCCAATCAACATTTATTTAGGGTAGGTGCTGGACACTGAACCTATTTAATTTACTATTCCAACTCCAACAAACATTTAATTAGGGTAGGTGCTGGACACTGAACCTATTTAATTGACTATTCCAACTCCAATCAACATTTAATTAGGGTAGGTGCTGGACACTGAACCTATTTAATGTACTATTCTAACTCCAATCTACTATTAATTTGAGTAGGTGCTGGACACTGAACCTATTTAATTTACTATTCCAACTCCAATCAACATTTATTTAGGGTAGGTGCTGGACACTAAACCTATTTAATTTACTATTCCAACTCCAATCAACATTTAATTAGGGTAGGTGCTGGACACTGAACCTATTTAATTTACTATTCCAACTCCAACCAACATTTATTTAGGGTAGGTGCTGGACACTGAACCTATTTAATTTACTATTCCTACTCCAATCAACATTTCATTAGGGTAGGTGCTGGACAGTGAACCTATTTAATTTACTATTCTAACTCCAAACTACTATTAATTAGAGTAGGTGCTGGACACTGAACCTATTTATTTACTATTCTAACTCCAAACTACTATTAATTAGAGTAGGTGCTGGACACTCAACCAATTTAATTTACTATTCCAACTTCAATTAACATTTAATTAGGGTAGGTGCTGGACACTGAACCTATGTAATTTACTATTCCTACTCCAATCAACATTTAATTAAGGTAGGTGCTGGACACTGAACCTATTTAATTTACTATTCCAACTCCAATCAACATTTATTAATGGTAGGTGCTGGACATTGAACCTATTTAATTTACTATTCCTACTCCAATCAACATTTAATTAGGGTAGGTGCTGGACACTGAACCTATGTAATTTACTATTCCAACTCCAATCAACATTTAATTAGGGTAGCTGCTGGACACTGAACCTATTTAATTGACTATTCCAACTCCAATCAACATTTAATTAGGGTAGGTGCTGGACACTGAACCTATTTAATTTACTATTCCTACTCCAATCAACATTTAATTAGGGTAGGTGCTAGACACTGAACCTATTTAATTTACTATTCCAACTGCAATCAACATTTAATCAGGGTAGGTGCTGGACACTGAACCTAATTAATTTACTATTCCTACTCCAATCAACATTTAGTTAGGGTAGGTGCTGGACAGTGAACCTATTTAATTTACTATTCTAACTCCAAAGTACTATTAATTAGAGTAGGTGCTGGACACTGAACCTATTTAATTTACTATTCTAACTCCAAACTACTATTAATTAGAGTAGGTGCTGGACACTGAACCTATTTAATTTACTATTCCAAATCCAATCAACATTTAATTAGGGTAGGTGCTGGACACTGAACCTATGTAATTTACTATTCCAACTCGAATAAACATTTAATTAGGGTAGGTGCTGGACACTGAACCTATTTAATTTACTATTCCAACTCCAATCAACATTTATTTATGGTAGGTGCTGGACACTGAACCTATTTAATTTACTATTCCTACTCCAATCAACATTTAATTAGGGTAGCTGCTGGACACTGAACCTATTTAATTTACTATTTCAACTCCAATCAACATTTAATTAGTGTAGGTGCTGGAAACTGAACCTATTAAATTTACTATTCCAACTCCAATCAACATTTAATTAGGGTAAGTGCTGGACACTGAACCTATTAAATTTACTATTCCAACTCCAATCAACATTTAATTAGGGTAGGTGCTGGACACTGAACCTATTTAATTGACTATTCCAACTCCAATCAACATTTAATTAGGGTAGGTGCTGGACACTGAAACCTATTTATTTTATTATTCTAACTCCAATATACTATTAATTTGAATAGGTGCTGGACACTGAACCTATTTAATGTACTATTCCAACTCCAATCAACATTTAATTAGGGTAAGTGCTGGACACTGAACCTATTAAATGTACTATTCCAACTCCAATCAACATTTAATTAGGGTAGGTGCTGGACACTGAACCTATTTAATTTACTATTCCAACTCCAATCAACATTTAATTAGGGTATGTGCTGGACACTGAACCTATTTAATTTACTATTCCAACTCCTATCAACATTTAATTAGGGTAGATGCTGGACACTGAACCCTAAAATCCAAAATTAAACATTAAATATCAATTTAAATGTATCATAAATATTTAGAAACATTTTTTTCTTTTTATTTGTTACATTTAATTTCTGTAAAAATAATTAAAATTTTAATATTTCGTATAAACTTTTAAAAACACTACACACCCTTATCCCCTATAAACCCTAGAACACGCTACGAAACATTATTTTACAATTTTGAATATACATTTTTAATTATTTTTTTAATTTTATTAAAATGTTTAAAATTTAATTAAAATTTCTATCTAATTATTTACAAAAAAAAAGGTTTTTGTATATACTTTGTAAAACACTACCAACCCTTATCTCCTACAAACCCTATAAACAACTACCAAACATGTAATAAACATTTTCATTAACATTTTATTTTGAAACATTTTTTTTAATTAATTTTCAAATTTTTAATTTTCAAATTTTTAATTTTTTTAAATGTTTTACATTTTTATTTACATTTTTCATATATACTTTTTACTACACTACCCACCCTTATCCCCTATAAACCCTATAACCCACTACCAAACATAAATTTAAATTTCTAATTTACAAATTCAAATTGTAAATAAATTTCAAAAAAATTTCACATTCGAAATTTTTATTTAAAATTAAAAAATATTTATTAAAATATTGTAATTTTTGGTATATACTTTTTAAAACACTACCCACCCTTAACCCCTATAAACCCTATAACCCACTACTAAAGAGTTAATTACAATTTTAATATACATTATTAATTAATTAATATTTACAACTTCTTCTCTATATTTTATTTATTTTTGCAATTATATTTTTTATTATTACTAATATTATTTTTTTAAATATACATTTTAAAACACTACCCACCCTTATCCCCTATAAACCCTACATCCCGCTCCTAACAATTTATCATTCTATATTTCACTAATAATTACTACTATAAATTGATATACCCAACATTTTACACTATAGATACTTTACATACATTAAAAAAAACACTATATAAAATGTCGATATTTTGTCTTATCGATATTTTTATCTTCGATATTTTCTATCTCGACTTTACTGTCCTCGATATTATTTATACACACATAAATCGATATTTTATATATCGATATTTCTGTTATCGATATTACTTACCTTCGATTTTACAAACTTGAAATTTTGGCTAGTCGACACTATCGACTCGATATTTTGACTGTGTACCAGCTTGAGGGCACCGTGGCACGAGCACCGCAAGGTCAGCGGGATGCCTTCGCTGCCGCCACTCAGTGGGGAGACGGGGCACGCCCACCCTCGGTGCCAGCTGTTGTGTTGACGGGGTTGCAGAGACTCGCGACCTCGTCAGATGAGGTGGGCTGATTACGGGGGCCCTTGGGGCTGCATTAATGACAGGAGCCTGTGGTGCGGTTACGTGGCTTGCCCAGTCCTGCGCCTAGCTGGCCTCAGGTACGCGTGCCACCATTTATTATAAATCGGTTCACTTGACTCTATGCAGCATACCCGTTACGTCACGGGTGTGACAACACAGGCCTCTAGTCCCTGCTTTCAGTTTGATTACAGATGACAACAGCATGCTTTAAAAATGTCTTGGGCTGAAAGCACAGCTCTTCCTCTTCACCCTGAGGCGGGGGCCTGATGGCACCATCCCTCAGGTTCGAGAACCAGAAGGCTACACAGCTGTTTCCTGATCCTCATTGTGCATGGCTTCCTTGCATAATAATGTGCATAAGGCACAACACTAGAAGTCATTTTAGCAGGTATTTTAAAGACCAGAAACTTTTAAGGAATCTGAAGAGCACTAACGTCGTCTCATTGCATTTTCCCATGCAGGAGTTTTGTCCCTGGCGTAACTGCACCCTCTATGTGGTTCAACACCTTTTAAATGAAAGTAAAGCTATCAATACCATGTAAAACAGACGGAAAATCATGCATCTTCCACATTGTTGATGCCTTGCTATGGTGTAAAAGGAAGCACGTCATCCAGTGTTCTCTTTAATTATGCCACACAGGGAGGACCCGTGACAATACTACAATCAGCCATGGTATTTCTCCAATTCATAGGCTTCAAAACCAGAAGTGGAAAAACATGGCTCATTAGGATGTTGAAGATGAGAGTCCATAATGACCTTAAAATTAAACCAGAGACTGAAAACTATAGTGGCATCAAAGGTGTACATATACATGTACATATATGCTGGATAGTTTACATTTCCACCTTTTTTTTTAAGGAAGAAGCCAATAGGTCTGGCTTTAATGTCATTATGTATGCCAACAAAATGTGCGCATGCCTGTGTTTGCATGAATTTGTCCATTAAAGTCAGACTTTTTGGCTTTGCCATGCTCCTAACTAATGTGGCTTATATGTTTATCTTGCATAACAAAGTTTCCTTGTGTACTGTAGATATTAAATTAAAGCCTACTTCAAAAGTGAGGTTTGGCTGTCATAAAAGGGATATCTATGCCCCTCCTAGTAACAAGATGCATAGGCAAGCTTTGTACCACTGTCTCTATATACATAGATATGAAAAAACGGTTTACCTGTGTGTCGGTGTTATTTGTACAATACATGCAGGGGGTGTTTATGCAGCCAGTGCTGTGCTTTCTGAGAGGTATACGGCTTAACAAGAGCTGTGCTGTCCACTGCAGGTAATACTGTGCTATTCACAGGTAATATATGCAGGTATTTCTGTTCACTGTGGGTAGTGCTATGCTCTGAAGTAGGGTGTTATGCAGCTAATGCTGTGCTCTGCAGTGAGCGACGCACTTCAGCAACTGCTCTACAATGAGGGTTGCTATCCGCTAGGAGTGCTTTGCAGAAAGTGGTGCACAAATGGTGCTGTGCTTGGGTGGGACATTTGTGCTGGCTTAGCCACCTCGATTTGCACCTAATATGATGTGCTCTGCAGGAAGAATTGTGCTCAACCTCCCACGCCGAGCCCACATCACACCAAACCTCAATAAAGTCCACTGGACCCCAATACACAAGCGTACACATTAAACTTCTCACCCACTTCTACAAAGCACTCCACAACACAGGCCTTGCCTGCATGAGCAGCCGTATTCCCTTCCACCAACCTACCAGACACCTCTGCTCTGCTGGTCTCTCGCTAGCACGCACCCCAAGCATACACAAAAGCAGACCAAGGAGACATGCCTTCCCGTACATGGTGCCTAAGGCCTGGAAGGACCTCCCAGAGCACATCAGAGCCTCCTCCTCTCTTCTTGACTTTACTTGAATCTGACGACCTGGCTTTACGGGTAAGCCTTCCAGGACTGACCTCTCACACCTTTTACAGAGTGCCTGGATACCCTCATGGGTGATCAGCGCACTATAAAAACACTGATGACATAACAAAGATAGCATTATTACTAAGCTTTGAAGACAGTGCGGGTTCTCATGTGCTGTGCTCTGCAGTGCATGCTGTCCTCAGAAACTGTGCTGCAGTCAGTACTGCACAGCCAGTGATGTATTTTGCAGGCAGTGCAGTTCCTCGGGAGCTCTTGTATGCTCTGGTATGCAGGCATTACTGTGCTGTGCCATCTCCAGCTTCACAGTGTTTGGGCTGGCAGGGTACTCTGTTGCAAACATGACTGAATATCCTGTCCCCCGAACCAGCAGTCCTCAATTAGAGATGGGTGGACCATAAGTATTCCGTCCACATGTCCCCCGTGGCCTTCATCATTGGAACATTTCCTGTGGCAGTCCCTATTCCTATTCAGTGTGAAGTGTGCACTTTCTTATTTTTTCTGTCCATTACCCCTAGGAGAAACCTGGCGGTGAAGGACAGAAGAAAAAAAAATAATGATCCCCACACTCTGGGGGGACAAAGCTCCCAGGGTGTGGTGTTCATTAATTGTGTTGTTTTTCTGAAATACAATCTTGCATGAGGAGCTTGTTATTGATTTGTAAAACAAATGGTAGACGTTTTGTGAGTGTCAATCAAACCCGATGGTGGCCGTGCATTGTACATTAGAAGGAACCACCATATGAATGGTTCCGTCCAATGTACAGGGATGACAGCTGGGCCAGTAGTTGTCTCTAAATTTCTCCAGACAGTAGGCCAGTAGGGTGGCGGAATTAATATCCTTTGCCACCCTGACGGATGAAGTAAAACACTAAATATGGCTCTGATGGTTTCCACTCATTAGGATATGCAATTACAAAGGATAGGTAGGTACCTCAAAACATGGGGTGGGGGGGAACCTTAACTGTCCAATGAGTATGTCCAATGAGAGGCCTCCAGATTAGATGAGAACATATTGCAATAAAATTATACTTTATTGGCATAAATGAACGTGTGTCTTTTGCCAAAGCTATGTTATTTACAATATTTATTTTATTATCCTTCAGGCATCATTCATTCATGTATTACATATTCAAGGAAAAGGAACAAATTTCCTGAAATGTAGAGGTGGCAGGTAAGTGCGGCGGGGTAGGGCAGGGAGGGAGTCGACAGATGATGGAATAGGCTATATTTATTTATTTTATTTTATCTATTCCGCCGTCTGTCGGCTTCCCCCCATCTCCCCCCCTCCACCGGCCCACCGTACTTACCTGCGCCACTGCGCCAGCCGCTGCTGAACGAGCAGAGAATTGCTATTAGAGGTATGTGGTGATAGGCTACGTGAGTGGAAAGCATTTTGATAGGCAGAGATATAGCTGCAGTATTAGCTGTGGGACTGACTGACATTTAAGAGACGGCACTATGATTTGGATGAATTCTCCTACACCTAACATGACCTACAGACAGTGCCACTCCTGCAGTGTTGTTGACAGTTATTCAGTGTCCTGCGTGGTCTAGTGCCCCCCCTGGGCTCCCGGCTCCCCGCTCACTACTTGCACTGCTTCCTGCAGAGCCACAGGGTGATGCACGACGGTGTGAGCTGGAGATGTCCTTGAGACAGACTACTTCTTCACCCAATCCAAAAATGTCAGCTTGGGCAATGCCCTTGTAAGCTGGACGAAAATATGAAAGACAACTCAAACAAGCTATGACTGAAGAGAGCTGGCCGAAAGTGGCCAATAGCTGAAGAGGGCCAACACAAAGCTCACTCCCTGTTTATTGCTCATGACATGAGACACTTGCTTTTGCCAGACTTAACATGGACGAATATTATCTTACATTGAAAACCAAGGGCCCGATTCACAGAATGAACTTAAGACTCAATCCTAAACTTACTACTATTTTGGTATTCACAGAATGCACTTACTACTTTTGGCATTCACAGAATGCACTTACTACTTTTGGTATTCACAGAATGAACTTACTACTTTTGGTATTCACAGAAGTTAGGATTTTGTCTTAAGTCTGACTTAGGTCTGTCTTAAGTTTGTCTTAAGTCTGTCTTAAGTCTGTTTTAAGACAAACTTAAGACAAAATCCTAACTTCTGTGAATACCAAAAGTAGTAAGTTCATTCTGTGAATGCCAAAAGTAGTAAGTGCATTCTGTGAATGCCAAAAGTAGTAAGTGCATTCTGTGAATACCAAAATAGTAGTAAATTTAGTATTGAGTCTTAAGTGCATTCTGTGAATCGGGCCCATAGTTCAGAACCATAGCAAAAGAACTGTTATGGCAAGAAAAGTGAAGGGCCATTTACATGTGTAATCAGAATTTTGGATGCAAAAATAAAACATTAATTAATACAGGCAAGTGCAAACCACAGTATTTATTACCTGTTATATTAATACATATCATTAGGTCTTGGAATGGCATAGATTTTTACACTCCGCTTGTCTACCTCACATCACTATCAACCACGAGGGAGAGTGTACTTCCTATCACTTCCAACCACTAGAGAGGAGGAAGGATAGGATTGGGGAGGGGCCTGCCTCCCTGTGGTCACAGCCTGGCTAAAGATAGTTTAGCAGACTGTATACTATTAAGCCTGAGAAAGTTGTTGTTCCCTATGTAACTCAACTCCTCTCTGTACCAGCCCAGGTGAACGCAGGGTTAAAGGGATCAAATGACCAATGCTTCTCCAGATAGGACACATCACTGAGCATTCATGTAGTGTTCATATTGTTACTCTAGTTTTTTATGTATCCCAGGCCTGTCTGGAGTGGTACTTTAAAGAATAAATTATTTCTATTTAGGGTAGAAATAGAAAAAAAGGCAAGTGTTCCTATTGTTCACAGAACTTTGAATGTTTTTCCCCCCCAAACTGCATACTTGATGCTTTAATTCAACTTCTCAACCCCCCTTCCACCTTCCTGGAGCCAGATGCAAATGGTTTGGAGGAAGATCTCTACTTTGAAATTCCCTTTGCCTCGTTGTTTAGTGGTGGACCTCAGAAACATCAGAAACACCTCAAGACTCACCTCCTCCTCCGGCCTTGAGATTTAATGTGACTTTAACACCCCCACCATCTCTTTCTCGACTGTCGTTTTGTCTCTACCTCTTTTATTTATCCAGCACTTTGAAGCATTCGAAAGCTTCTGTACCACTTTATAAAACCTAATAAATGCAATACAAAAAGAAAAGAAAATGAATGATGTTCCTCTGACTCCCAATACCAGATAGGGTCAGGGAGTTATAGTATAAAGTAGCATCATTAGAAGTTCTGGACATCTAATTGGAAGCTTCTCTACTGGCAGTGGTCGCATTTAGAGGAGTATTGCAAAGCATCTCCCTGGGTGAAAGATCTCACGTAAACCGAAAGTCTCTCTGAGTATCACTTGGAAGACCTGCACTGATCATAAGAGCAATGCAGACCTCATTCTCATGGCCGCCCTCGTTGACTTTTGTCTAACCAGAATATGTTTTCTAAATCACCTAGATGCAGGAGTTCAGACACTAGTGCAACAATTTAGGATTAGATATGTCATGTCTTTGAGGAGGTAGATGAGTACTGGGTAGTCCAGAAAATCTCTATCCTCCCTGAATTACAGGTGAAAAAAGTCCTCCAAGATTATGAGGGGCAATGTAATTGAAAGCTGACTTTGTGAGATTGTCCTAAATAGATTTATGGAAAGCAGGGTTGGATAAGCTAGTTATTGTCCAATGTTTCTAGCAAGGATTTAAAATGTAGGAGGGATCTGGGGCAGCCATTGTAAAACATAGCTTCTGGCATTGGTGAACTCCTTGGCATTTTGCTTTTAAGATTCATTGGTTTGGCCTCTTCTTGGGTCTGAGGCTTGGCAAACCTCTGCATTGCTGCTGTTGTCTCTCCTTACGCAGCACCGGTTAGGGAATGGCTTCTATTGTGGCTGGTCATTCTGCTGTCACTGGAAAGTTCCAAATATGAATAACCATTTTATTACAAATTGGATCTAGGCTAGGGCACAGGGCTGCCCCTTTCTTATCAAATGTGTACATACGATTTGGGAATTCTTACATTTCTCATTTGTGCCAAAGCAGCAGCTGGGAAACTTTCACCTTCTGCTAAACGTGTATCAAGAAATAGACAGTAAATTAGCGGCTTTGGACTGGTAGAGGCTATTCCTAAAATCTATTCACAAAATCTTCAGAAACGTTTAGATCTCGGGACAAAAAGTCTGGAAGTAGAATTTGATCATCTCTTTTTGATAAATAGGTCAAATAATTTGACATTCTGTACATTTAACACGTGAATCCATTTGAACTTAAGGGAAGATGGTTATGGTACAGAGAGGTTTTGCACTGGGTGAAAAGGGCTTCTGCCATCTCAGTTTAGACAGAATATGCCTGCTGATTTTCCTTACCCAAAATTAAAAGCCTCAAATTATTTTGCTTCTGTAATTCCGTTTTTAAAGTGGAGTGGGTCACACCACAAACAGATAAAGATGGATTCCGAGGTACCTATGGCTTTCTATCCTGGTGTCTCTAAAATGCTAGGACGGACCCTAAACCCTAAGTTCAAGCCCTATTTGAATAGAAAGAAGACACCTGTTTTCACGTGCAGAGGAAAAACAGAGACTTATCCTAAAAACAAGCATTGCCATTGCCAATAGGTCTCGCCTTTGGGGTGTTATAAGTGTTTAGACAGAGCTATTGGCTTTGTTAATGTTTTTAATATGTGTTGTAGAGCATTGTTAATGTTGTGCAGCATGTTGAAAATGTATAAGTTATAATAAAAACAGTGTTATAACTATTTCTGTCACCTTATATCTAACTGAAAAAACATTATGTGTTCTAGTTTATCTGTTTATGCAATGCTGTCAATTTTACCTTGCTTGTTGTAATTAATTCTTGTTATCATTTTTATTGTTAGGTGTGGGATATAAACAACGGGAGGGTGGATGTTGTGAAATAATATATTAATTAGATAGGAGTAGTGGAGAGTTATTTGTGGAGAATTAATAGATGTCAAATGTTTATGCCAAACTGAAGTGGTGTGGTGTGGAGTGATGCTGAGGTGGTTGTGAGAAGTGGCGGAGGTGATGCTCAGGTGCTCCGAAATGATATTGAGGTGATGCTGAAGTGGTGGTGCGCTGGTTCTGTGGTGATGCTTATGTGATGCTGAATGATACATAGGTGGTACGAGTGATGCTGAGGTGCTGCTGAGTGATGAAAAAACGCAAATGTTAAAAGGTGTAGTCCATTTTTAAGCTGAGTACTGTGCAATGGGTGGAAAGAAAGCATGCACCACAGCTGTGCACTGTGCAGAGATGTCAAAGGTAGCTCGCACTACAGTTGTACAGAGGTGTGAAAGGACGTTTACACCATGGTGCTGAAAAAATGTGAATGTTAAAAGGTGCGGTCAATGTTTAAGCTGTGCACTGTGCAGTGGGGTGAAAGGAAGCACTCACCACAGAAGTACAATGTGCAATAAGGTGAAAGGAAGCACGCACCACAGCTGTGCACTGGGTGAAAGGAGGCACACACCACATATCTGCACTGTGCAGTGTTGTGAAAGGAAGCATGGGCCACTACTTTGCAGTGGGGTGAAAGGAAGCACTCGCCACAGCTGTGTACTGTGCAATGGGGGAAAGGAAACACACACAACAGTTGTGCACTGTGCAGAGATGTCAAAGGTAGCACACACCTCAGCTGCGCAGAGAGGTGAAAGGAAGCATGCACCACAGTGATGAAAAAACGCAAATGTTAAAAGGTGCGGTCCATTTTTAAGCTGTGTACTGTGCAATGGGGGAAAGTAAGCACACACCACAGCTGTGCAATGTACAGAGATGTCAAAGGTAGCACGCACCAAAGCTGCCCAGAGGTGTGAAAGGAAGCGCTCACCACGGTGCTGAAAAAACGTGAATGTTAAAAGGTGCAGTCAATTTTTAAGCTGTATACTGTGCAATGGGAGAAGGTAAGCACGCACCACAGTTGTACACTGTGCAGAGATGTGAAAGGTAGCACACACCACAGCTAAGCAGAGGCACTATTTAGCAGTCGGTGCCAGCAAGCAAGCACAAAAAGCAGGCGCTAATAATTAAGTGCCCTTGTGCGCACCGGCAGACACTGGCTCAAAATAAGCCCCCAGCAAGGGCTTGCGTTACGCCCCTGGATTGAGTGAGCACCAAAAGCAATGTGGGGAAAGGAAACATGCACCACAGCTGTGCACTATGCAGAGATGTCAAAGGTAGCACGCACCACAGCTGTGCAGTGGTGTGAAAGGAAGCACGCACCACAGTGATGAAAAAACGCTAATGTTAAAAGGTGCGGTAGATTTTTAAGATGGTACCAAAAAAGAGGCGACTTTAGAAGCCAACTACAGAGTAAAGGGAATGTCTTGACAATAACATACTAATACAAAGATATTGGTGCAGGGAGAGAGTGCTGACATAGATGAAATGAGAGTGCTGGAAAAAGACGTGCGCACTCATGTGGCGGCGGGGTCTGTCCCTTGGCCGGGATGGAGGGGACGCGCCTTGTTAGTATCTTATTGTCATGAATGCGAGTGCTGGAAAAGAAGTGCGCACTCTTGTGGCGGTGGGGTCTGTCCCTTGTCCAGGGTGGAGGGGACTGCCTTGTAAGGAAAGATGCAAGGTCTTGAAATGATACATGATCCACAACAGATGGCACGCTGCGCGCCGCTGTTTGCTCGAAACAGCTAAACGCTGTAGGAGTAAACATTTTCAGAAACGGTGGGACATGCACCCGCCTTTGGCAAATTGCGTGCTTTAATTTCTGAAAGCCACACGCAAAGGCTAATAGCATGTATGGAAAATCGAACACCACACGCACAAGTTTGCAGAAAGTTATGTTATGTTATGTATTGGTATTTGTTAGGCGCATATATCACCCTAAGGTCTCATGTCGCTAGCTTGTACTCTAAAACCAAGAGAATGAAGAGAGGGGGATACCGTCTGGGGGAAAGGTTCAGAATAGCAAGTTTTGAGGGATCTGCAGAATTTCTTATGTTCGGTTTCCATGCAAAGGTGTAGAGGCAGGGTGTTCCATATCATAGGGGCAATTTTGAAAAATGATCTGCCGCTGTTCTTAATGGTGCGGGTCTTCGGTACAGTTTGAAGTTGTTTACTGGCAGATCGAAGGGTTCTGACTGGCTGATTTCTTATCAGTTTCTTTGCTAGGTAATAGGACCCTTTTCTGTTAAGGGTTTTGTGTACCAGACAACATATTTTAAAGTTGATCCGCTTCCTGATAGGAAGCCAGTGAAGGGTCTATAGGCTGGGTGCCGAGGTCGAGTGAAGAGGGAGGTTAAGAACTAGTCTAGCAGCTGTGTTCTGCAGGACCTGGAGCTTTGTTGAATGCTCTTCATTTATGGATGCTAGTAGGGCATTGCCATAGTCCAGGTGGCTTGTAATTAGTCCCTGCACTAAAGGCATGCGAGAGGACAGTGGGAACCATTTAAAGATTGTTCTGAGGCTGTGCATTAGTCCATAGCATGCTAGACCCACATGATTGGCGTGGTCAGACATAGAGAATTTGTTGTCTATTATCACTCCAAGATTGCGGGCTGCCGTCTTAGGTGAAGGGCAGGTACCTGGGGTGGAAGGCCACAAGTCATTGGTCCACAGCTTTTGTGCATTTCCGAAGGGTATGATTTCTGTTTTACAAGCGTTAAGTTGAAGAGGATTGTTTGTCATCCAATCATTAATGTCTGTCATGCATTGCTTTAATCTTTGTTTAGTATCGGTAGGATCTGGTCCAAGGGTAATTAGCAATTGAGTGTTGTCCGCGTACGACACTGTTTCAAAGCCATAGGCTGTTATAACCTTGGCTAAAGGAGATACATACAGATTAAAAAGTTTGGGACTTAGGATGGATCCCTGGGGCACACCCTTGTCAATGGGTTGACTGCTGGAGGTAAAGGCTCCTATTGGGACCTTAAAGATTCGGTCAGTCAGGTAACTCTTGAGCCAGCTAAGTGCGTGGCCCTCAACACCAAGTTCCCATAAGCGCTCCAGAAGAATGCGATGGGAGATGGTGTTGAAAGCTGCCGACAGGTTAAATAGGACCAGGATGCCAGATTGTCTTGGGTCAAGAGAAAGCCTGATGTTATCAACAGTCTTCAGTTGGGCCATTTCAGTGCTGTGAAATGCCCGAAACCCAGATTGAGAGGGGTCCAGCAGGTTATTGCTTTCTAGGTGTTTTGATCGTTGGTTATTGACCAGCGATTCCAGGTCTTTCTCAAAGAGAGGTAGGAGAGAGATAGGTCAGTAGTTGTTGTTTTGCTTCAGGTCTGCAGTGGACTTCTTTAGGATGGGTCTGACTATGGCCTCTTTCCAGATTAAAGGCACAGTGACTGGGATAATGAAACATTGAAGAGTTTGGTCAAACTGGGGAGAAAGGCTGGTGCAATTTTGGAAATAATATGGGAAAAGGCAGGGTTCGTGCGGGAGCCGGATTAAAAAAAAAAGTCAAAGTGATTCCAAGAGGCCTTCTCCTAGAACAGCGCATGCGCGCAGCGCTAGGCTCGACCTAATAACAGGAAGGACTTGATCGCAGTTCTGCTGATTACAGCCTCCAGACTGGCTGTCATACGTAAATGAGTCTCTCCTATGCTGTGGACTGAAACCTACTGGGTGCTGTTTTTTGAGAATGGTTATTCCTAGAGGCTGCAAGGTCGTGGAAAAGAATCCTGCAGTGCACTGGAAGAAGCTGTACTCCCTGCCTGCCTAAAAGATTGCATATACTTTGGGATTAATGTATGAGCTGATGGTAAACCCACATAGGCTCTATCCATGCGGACAACTAATATTGGAGCCGGATTTAGCAATACCATTGATTCAGAACTACAACTGTGTGCATCATACTAAGAAACTAAATTCGCTCCACCCATGTAAACGCTCTCAGCAGCTTGAGGAGGCCTGGTAAATATGCTTGGTGCTTAGCTGACCTTTAACAGACTCACTTGATAACATACCTTTTTTGTTCCCTACTAAACTACAACCTAACATAGTATTGGGTGAGCAATCTTTCAGTTACTATTGTTCTCCTTAATACTCTCCCTTTGTCCCTTTTTCTATTTTCTTTATGATTGTGGAATTGGTTATTACAATGTGATTAATCTTTCTGGGGTGCATTATGTTCAATATTTACAGCAATGTTTCTTGTTATATCGTTCTACCACATTCCCAAGCATACCTCTCTGCATGTTAAATATAGTACTCTGCCAGAGCAGTACAGGTGGATCAGGTTACCCTTAGAGACAATGCTTTACCATGTCCTTGTAACTCCACCTCATCCCGTGGTGTGAGAGCTGAGTCACAGCTCACGTCTCTTCAGTGGAGCTTGCAGGCAAATTTCCAACATCTCTTAACAGATAAGACATGCAAAATATATTGAATTGTGTTATTGCCAGCCAATTGATAGCTCTTGCTCTTACGCGTCTGTGCTGAGGGCTTCGGGAAGAGCTGAGGTTGTTAAGAATGTTTCAGAACTCGAAAGAAACTGAGGCTTGAGACTTGAGTTTAGGATGAGTGTCACACACTCGCATATGTCTTGATCCTGCCCCAGTGTTTCCCTCAATTAATGGGTGTGTTAAGCACCATCATGGCAAATACAAGGGTTAAACTATGAAAGAGCGCTTGTTAGTGTTGCTAATTTGCTATTGGGTTCTAGGACTGGGAAATGCTCTGAAATGATGTAGCGACTGATTCTGCCCACAACTGTTGCCAGGCTGCCAAGTGGATTGGTGTGAGACCCCAAAAAGGGCAAAGGGGCGCATTCAACATAACCAGGATTATTCATTGAAGAATTAACGCTGGAGTTTGTGACCGAGTTAATGAAAGAGTTGTGCTGCTTTCTGAGGAGCAAAGTTTGATCCCACAATTCCTGCCGAAACCTAGAAGACATACCTAAATCTCATTCATCAAGAGAGAGGGAAGAGGAATTAAAGTCCATTCAGTTCCCCTGGGTAGATATCGAAATAATCAACAATGGGAATGGACACTGGTATCTACAATAACCATTGGTTACGTTTGACAACCCTCATAGACGCTTGTTGATTCTGATGTTGATGTTGCGGTATATCTTTTCGTCCGCCCCTTATCAAGCGTCAAGGCATAGTCATCGGGTTGTCAAGTAACGTGCTATATGCCTGCCTCACCCGAGGCAACCTCAAGTTAGTGTAGAAGTGTCCAGAAATTCAGGGGACAGATCTCAGGAGGTGGTAGGTAGAACAAAAAAATCGTTCTTAAAAACAGTGACACACCTGTGGCGAAATTTATTGAGAAGAGGTGGGTACTGTGAGTTAAAAAATAGTGATATATTAAGTAATCGAGTTACTAGATTACCAGATTTCTCTTAAAGACAGGTCGACATGTTTCAGCTCACCTGGGCCTAAAAGGTCTATGGAGCTTTCGTCAGGACAAAACAAAAACAGGACAAAAAAGATGGGTTTTATGGTACTCACACAACTTGTGTAGTTTTCATAGAATTGTATGAAGTTCTCATACTGAGATTCCTGTGTTATGGGAACAAAATGACAATTCAATAAGGACGTTACATCAAACAGTAGCATATAGCGCGCTTACAAGCAGAAGTTTAAAGCTAAGAGAGAAGAACAATAGTTTCTCAAGCAAAGTGCACCTATTGCCGGCACTAGAGGGGGACGGGGGTCTAGAAGAGAAGAACAAATAATAGGTTCAGTTCACTGGAGCCTTGGCATTCTTAAAAACAAGAAAAATAGAAGAGGGGTTATCAAGGAGAGGAGAGTAGACCTACTTAAAGATGGTGGGTCTGCAAGGGTTGGTAGTGCACTCACAATGGAAGAGCATAGAAGCAATGTGAGACTGAAGAAAAATACAACGAAACTCTGCACACATTTTGTGGAGGCAGGACATACATGTGACGACCTCAGATGGACAATCCTTGAGATGCTGCATGACAAAAACCACAATGCTGAACAGATCCTTTTCGAAAAGGAACAGCGATGGGTCAATCGCCTCAAAACCCATATATCAGGGATGAATGACAATATTCCATGGCACCAGTTCTACTAATCTGTTTTCCGAAATCTTTTGACTACTGAAATAAGTATCCCCCCAGTGACCTCATCTGAGAGAACGTGTGTATAACACCGACCGATACGAATCTCTTCAAATGGAGACTATAATGTGCGCTGTTTTCTCGTTTCCACAACACAGGTTTCATATATGTTTCCATTTGATTCCTATACGAATTAGTGCACTACCAACCCTTGCAGACCCACCATCTTTAAGTAGGTCTACTCACCTTGATAACCCCTCTTCTATTTTCCGCTTTATATAGTGGAAATAGTAGGTCCTCCTTACTTTCCAGGGGCAGAGTCAGCACTTGGAGTGAATGCTCTCCTACACGCGGGTAAGAATGGCGGCTAGCTCCGTCAACAAACGCCTCTAGACCTTTAGTACCCTTACACATCGTGAGGCCCTAACCTTTAAACACTTTTGTCTATCCCATCTTCTCAGCAAAGACCACGTTATTTGCGACTCTCTTGCAACCTGATGTGGAGAGATTAACTACTAACAAAGGTATTTGAGAAATTGCTGCCTACGCACTACTTTTCTACATAGCTGTCTATCATAGACTTGTACAAACCTGTGACTATTTTTAACTTAATAATTCCTCTTGCTGCGTAATACCCACTTGTTTTTAAGAATGCCAAGGCTCCAGTGAACTGAACCTATTATTTGTTCTTCTCTTCTAGACCCCCGTCCCCCTCTAGTGCCCGCAATAGGTGCACTTTACTTGAGAAACTATTGTTCTTCTCTCTTAGCTTTAAACTTCTGCTTGTAAGCGCGCTATATGCTACTGTTTGATGTAACGTCCTTATTGAGTTGTCATTTTGTTCCCATAACACAGGAATCTCAGTATGAGAACTTCATACAATTCTATGAAAACTACACAAGTTGTGTGAGTACCATAAAACCCATCTTTTTTGTCCTGTTTTTGTTTTGTCCTGACGAAAGCTCCATAGACCTTTTAGGCCCAGGTGAGCTGAAACATGTCGACCTGTCTTTAAGAGAAATATGGTAATCTAGTAACTCGATTACTTAATATATCACTATTTTTTAACTCACAGTACCCACCTCTTCTCAATAAATTTCGCCACAGGTGTGTCACTGTTTTTAACCCCTTCAGTGCTGATGACAAAGCCAGCTCGTCATGGGTGTTACCTGTGCTGTGCTTATGACGAGCTGGCTTTGTCATAAAACAATGATAATCAAAAAAAGCCAGCACAGGAGGGGAAAACGCCTAGCAGCCAAGGTGTTAAGAACTATTTTTTTGTTCTACCTACCACCTCCTGAGATCTGTCCCCTGAATTTCTGGACACTTCTACACTAACTTGAGGTTGCCTCGGGTGAGGCAGGCATATAGCACGTTACTTGACAACCCGATGACTATGCCTTGACGCTTGATAAGGGGCGGACGAAAAGATATACCGCAACATCAACATCAGAATCAACAAGCGTCTATGAGGGTTGTCAAAAATAACCAATGGTTATTGTAGATACCAGTGTCCATTCCCATTGTTGATTATTTCGATACCTAAATCTCAGTCTTGTGCGGAAGAAGTGACAATAAGTGTTTTCAACCCTAAAATCGAGTCGCTTCTTGTGGTCTGTGGTACAGAATGAAGATCAAAAACTGCCTTTGATGCTTCAATATGGGTGTCGAGCGGAGAGGTGCATTGCCCACTCATCTCCATTAGGGTCCCTTATTCCGCACCCTCTTTTTCCATTTTCTTTGTTATCTGTGTGGGTGTGACTGAGGGTGACAGCGAGTGGGTGAATATAGAAGACTGTTTATAATGGGGAACTATAGGAACAAAACCTCAAGTGGTATGGAAAGGTGAAGTAGGGTGGAATGATGCCAGTGTGCAAGTTAGAATGATATACATTGAAAATGAAGAAAGGACCACATGTACTGACGAGTTCCCTGTACTATTATCTTTCATGTTGACATAGTGTAATGTACCCTCTCACACTCACAGCAATTGGCAAACTATGGCCCTCATTACAATGGCGGTCGGACGAGCATCCGACTGCCATCACATGGGGATGGATACCGCCAACATGTAGTCTGCGACTTCACCCGCCTTATTGTGATCCAACCACCGTGAAGGCAGTCAGAAACATGCCATTTTCAACTGCGGCTGGTGCTCTGGCCCAGAAAAGGGTTGCAGCACATGCCACAATTGAAAAAGGGTACGTGGCACATGGCGCATGGATGTGCAATGGGTTCCGCGGGTACCCCTTCGGCCACTCTACAAAGGCTCACAGTAGACAGGGGCTCTGCTTGGGGCCCCAAAGTTCTTTTCCATCAGCTTGAAGATGGCAGTCGGATCACCATGAATAGGCTGTCAGAAAAGCGCAGAGGTGTATTGCCCACTCCCCTCTTTAGGGTGCCTTATTCCCCACCCTCTTTTTCCATTTTCTTTGTTATCTGTGTGGGGGTGACCGAGGGTGACTGTGAGTGGGTGAATATAGAACTGTTTATAATTGGGAGCCATTGGAACAAAACCTCAAGTGGTATAGAAAGGGGAAGTAGGGTGCAATGATGCATCATGTGGCCTAATGGGCTAGGGCGGTCGATCACAAATTTGGGGAACCGGGTTCGAGTCCTGGCAACGATGCTCAACATCCTGTGAACAAAAAGGCATGTGTCCTTGTGTAACATAACTGGTGCTCATGTAAAGCACTCTGATACCTGATATCTTCGGGTCAAGTTCGCACTATATAAAACTCAATAGAAAAAAAAGACATTCTAATCCCTATGTCAGTGCCTGCTCAGGCACCGCCCTCTTTGTAGGGAATAGGATTCCGACCACCACCCCGACTGGATATTTGATCCTGTGAGACGTGGTGGTCTTTCCCCCCAACAGTCAAGCTTTGAGGGCCTGCTAATGTCTGATGCAGCGGCCGGACTGATAGGCTGGATGTCAGTGGGACTGCCACTGAGAGCCTGTCAGTGGTGCACCATCTTTATCAGGCCCTATTTATTTTGTGGTATTTCAATAAATAAAACTAAACTTGTATAAAAAAAAAGATGTACTAAGTACACGCTCTAGATCCAAAGAATCTGTGCTACATTAAAGGAGAACTTTCTAAAGACCTGCGCACATGTCATGACAACACAGCCCAAGTCTTGCCAAACTTAGAAGCAAAGGGGTCCATAAGAGAGCAGAGGGGTCCAGAAGACAGTAGAGGGGTCCAGAAGAAAGCAGAGTAGAGAGGTCCAGAAGAGAGCAGAGGTGTCCAGAAGAGAGCAGAGCAGAAGGGTCCAGAAGAGAGCAGAGGGGTCCAGAAGAAAGCAGAGTAGAGGGGTCCAGAAGAGAGCAGAGATGTCCAGAAGAGAGCAGAGCAGAAGGGTCCAGAAGAGAGCAGAGGGGTCCAGAAGAGAGCAGAGCAGAAGGGTCCAGAAGAGAGCAGAGGGGTCCAGAAGGGAGCAGAGGGGTCCAGAAGAGAACAGAGGGGTCCAGAAGAGAGCAGAGCAGAGCAGAGGGGTCCAAAAGAGAGCAGAGGGTCCAAACCAGAAGAGAGCCGAGCAGAGGGGTCCAGAAGAGAGCAGATTGGTCCAGAAGAGAGCAGAGGGGTCCAGAAGAGAGCAGAACTGAGGGGTCCAGAAGAGAGCAGAGCTGAGGGGGCCAGAAGAGAGCAGAGCAGAGGGGTCCAGAAGAGAGAAGAGGGGTCCAGAAGAGAGCAGAGCAGAGGCACCCAGAAGAGAGCAGAGGGGCTTGAAGAGAGCAGAGCAGGGGGTCCAGAAGAGAGCAGAGGGGTCCAAAAGAGAGCAGAGCAGATGGGTCCAGAAGAGAGAAGAGCAGTGGGGTTCAGAAGAGAGCAGAGCAGAGGGGCCCAGAAGAGAGCAGAGCAGAGGGGTCCAGAAGAGTGCAGAGCAGAGGGGCCCAGAAGAGAGCAGAGGGGTCCAGAAAAGAGCAGAGCAGAGGGGTTCAGAAGAGAGCAGAGGGATCCAAGGGAGAGCAGAGGGGTCCAGAAGAGAGCAGAGCAGAGGGGCCCGGAAGAGAGCAGAGGGCTCCAAGAGAGAGCAGAGGGGTCCAGAAAGCAGAGGGGTCCAGAAGAGAGCAGAGGGGTCCAGAAGAGAGCAGAGCAGAGGGCCCCAGAAGAGAGCAGAGCAGAGGGGTCCAGAAGAGAGCAGATCAGAGGGGTCCAGAAGAGAGCAAAGGGGTCCAGAAGAGAGCAGACCAGATGGGTCCAGAAGAAATCAGAGGGGTCCAAGAGAGAGCACGTTCATTCGGGGCTTTACATGAAGGCAGATGTCTCTCTCGGGCTGGGGTGTGAAACTGAGGAGGTGTGTAGTTGAGGACAGTCCACCAGGTTCTGAGTATAGGGGAGGAGAGTTGCGCGGTAAAGACTATTTTTTTCTTCTCGGGGGGTGATGACCCTCACACAGAAATGGCTAACCAGGGTGTCCTGATGTACAGGACCACCCTATGTAATTATTCAGTGCAGATAACACTTTTAAGCCCCCTCACAGGCAGGATCATCGTGAAAAAAATGAACTAAGTTTTAGACGAGCTTTGAAAAAATGGTCTTCCGCCTGCACAAAGCAGTTAATTCAGTAGTGCTTGACTCACTTCTACAAATGTACACCGTATGCCACTGACTTAAAAATGTGTTTTGCTAAAAATGATGTTCAGTCATCAGATCTATCTAAATATTATTGATCTGTGTAATAAATGATTTTCAATGGTTAGCACATTTATTCCTCTGACTTACTCTAAGTTGACAGGAGGCAAGGAAATTGTAATTCCTCCCTGCAATTGCTTTCATCAAGTCTCACATATTTCAACACAAATTACCATTAGAGTTATTTCAAAGGCATGCCTGCGGTTTCTGCTAACTTCTTATTACACAACCCCCCTTCCATAATGTAAACCAATGACTGTGTGATAAAGTACACCCGTCTGAAATGTAAACAGATGCATTAGGGGAAGCTCAAGTAATGCTTTTCCTCATGTGAATACAATTTATACTATTTGGAAACAGAAATCAAAGCAAGCTGGCGTTCCTTCCGTCTTGAGGTTTTAAAGATATGCCTCATTATATCAACACTGGCAAATGGAAGCAGGCAGCCCATGGCGATTATCAGTGCAAGAGGTGGCCGGTGCTGCTGCTTTGCAGCAATCTGTGCTTAGTGCAGAACGGGCGCGGGAAATTAATACTCAGGCCAGCACAACCAACGCTTAACCCATTTCACTTCAATACATGACTTATGTTTTTGTTTATTTATTTAATTATTTTTGCATTTTCCTGTATTTTTGTCTGGAGAATCACTTGCGGCAAACCCAAGTGCATGAAGTGTGTATTAGGAAAATCTTCATTAGACTCGTAGACCACAGTGTCGGGCGCCTCTTTGAGGGTACATCTTTGAACATTATGCATATTCCCGGAAAATAAAAGCTATCAACATAAAATGTTTTATGAAAAAAGATTGAAACAATCCTGGGGCACGACGCCATGTGCAACGCATCAGTGCTGCAGGGATGTACGCCTGGCTGCTTTTAGAAACCATCGTTCAGGCACACCAGCCTCTTGTGGGGAATGGTCTGTGTTCACAATAGCTATGCAAGACCGAAACAGAACTATGTTAAGCTTTTCCACATAGTTGGAATAATTTCACAAACAAATGTCATTACTTAGCTATCGACTCATGAAAAAGAATGTACATATTTTCATGTAGATTTAGATCTATGTGCAGATGCAGATTTACTCCTTTTTGCTGTTCACTATTATTCCCAATAGTACTCCTGGAAAGCTACACCTGGCTCAGGTTTCCAGGTGTACTATTGGGAATGCAAAAAGAACAATTGATGGACAGAATGCAGAGCAATGTCATACATTCACCCCAGTACAATCAATCAAACACTTTGCATGAGTGCTGCACTGTACAGCAGTACAAAAGGGGGTGGTGATGGACGGAGCATCTGAATCAATCAAACAATCACACCCAGTCAACAGATCTGGGTTTAATCCATCACCGTTCTTTAGCCCACTCTGCCACCCCAGTTCAGACATGGCTATATGCAAATCAGTATGACCCTGTGCCCCATGTGTGGCAGGGTATGCTCAGACGTGAGTCCCTTGCTCACTTTGCCACTGGATTCAAGCAAGCCGGGCTGAAGACGGCTGGAATGCCAGAAACCGGTCCTCGGAAGCTTGTTTCCGGTCCAGGGAAGACATGGCTTGGCAGTTCGGGCTGGACTGCTCCCATGAGGCACAGGGTCAGACTGATTAGCACATAGCCATGCCTGAACTGGGGTGGCAGAGTGGGCTAAAGAACGGTGATGGATTAAACCCAGATCTTTTGACTGGGTGTGATTGTTTGATTGATTCAGATGCTCCCTCCATCACCACCCCCTTTTGTACTGCTGTACAGTGCAGCACTCATGCAAAGTAAAAAAATAAGGTGATATGTAAGCATTTCAACTTTTAATGTCTGTATTCCAGCAGCATTATTTTTTGGCACAAACCTCTTTCTTCTAATGTTAGCAGAAAGGGTTTTGCATCAAATATCATGGGTGGTTGCATCGGAACGCCCAAGTACCACCCATGTAACGCATCCATGGAGCTAAGTAATGCAAAGCAGTCCATCACGCTACTTAACATTACTTTTCCTTACAATCCAATTCAAAGATTAAATTGCGTTGGTTTGTAAATCCCCTAACACTTTTGCATTGGGTTTGCGTTAAAAAGTAACACAATCCGGACGCAAAACCTTTGTAAATCTTTGCCCACATATAGGGGATGATCCTTCCTCTTGTCATCCTGAAATGGGAGCTAGTCTGTCCTTGGCTGGAGTACATCTTTGATCATTGACGTGGTCAGAAGAGGTTAGAGAAGAGTTTAGGAATGTCATCAAATGTACATGTTTAGGAGCGATCTCATACTTCCAAAGCAAACCACACCCTGCAACCCCCACATTCCACCACTGGAGTGGTAGGGAAACATCCTTTACAACGCAACTTTTACCACGCAGTGCCTTTACGACGCAACTTTTACAACGCAAACCATTACAAGGCATTGCGCTGGGGGGCGCTCTAGGACAGGGAATACGTTTAATTTACTATCCAACACCTTCCCTAGTGTCCACGGGGACTGGAGTTGGAATAGTAAATTAAACTATTCACTATCCAGCACCCCAAAGCGCTATGCGTTGCAAAGGTTTTCGTTGTGAAAACCGCGTTGTAAAGGCATGCGTGGTAAAAGCATGTGTTGTAATGTTATACATCCGAGTGGTATTAATGATTGCAGATTTCTCTGTACCAGTTGCAGTGTTGTCTGCTCTCGTAAACGCATTTACACAGGCCAGGAATGCCCTTATGACATTCTTGCAAATGCAAAAAAGGTAAATGTGCTTGTAAACCTCAGTTTACAACCATATTTACATGTTTGACTCTGGCACTTAACTTTCAAGGACAAATGTGCTGACAATGAAAAGGTAAGGTTTGGAGAGAAATTCAAACAGTAGGTCACTCACTAAATGGTTGAGTTCCCAAACATATGCATTGTAAAAGTTAAGGAAAGGCCTCTGATGCTTTCGGAGAAAGTAGATAATTTTAGAGCACATTTTGTCATTTAATTCAGTGACACAATTCCTGTTACTGATGGTGATGTCGCGTTCAGTGACCGTTGCCCTGCCACATCCCTCAATTCAATGGCATCTGAAAACCTAGGTAGCACATGATTGCACTGCAGAACTTCCCTTCACAATTTGAATTTGTGTTTGTCAGGTTATTATATTGCCTGATTAATGTAACACATTCCAGTCTGCTGCATCAAATCCACTTCATAAATCATGGATATAAAAATGTAATTGAAAATTTTCAAGTTGTAACTGTAACAACCAATAAATAAAATCCACATGTCTTTATTTTTTAAAGATTGCAATGGATAACATCTCTTGCCAACTTCATCAAGTAATATGCAATAAGATATTTCTCTCCTTCAACTATAATGCATTCACTCAGACCCAGTTACCAGACGACTCTGATCATCTAATCATGTGCACTAGCTTACTTGATCATCTGATCATGGGTACCAGATAACTCTCATCATCTGATCGTGGTTACTAGATGACTCCATCTCATCAAGAACACCATTAATAATTCTGGAGCCTTCAATGTAACACCCTATTAGACTCAAGGACTCATAGTCACAGTTGACCTTAATTAAACTAATTAGGCCACAATGGTTTGTGGAAGTGCACTATTAAATATATAGGGCCCGATGTAGGTAATCCCAGATTACCGATTCTTAAATACCGAATCATACCGATTCTGTATTTAAGAACAGGCAAATCGGATGTAGGTAATTTTACCGAAAAAAATTACTGAATCGGTAAGTTTCGGTAATTACCGAATCGGTATTTACCGATTCGGTAATTGCCGTTCATTCCTATGGGCCTGGAGGCCCATAGGAATGAATGTCAATTACCGAATCGGTAAATACCGATTCGGTAATTGGGGGAAACATTGAAGGGTGGCAGGGTGTCACTTTGACACCCTGTTGCACCCCTCAATTGTGTATGGGTGCACATGTTGCAGACATACATGCCCTAAGGGCATGTATGTCTGCAACATGGCACTGTTGGGAAATATAAAAAAATTGCTTTTTCAAGGGTTTTCATTATTTACCACCAACTTCTAGTTGGTGGTAAATAACGAATCCTTAACTGAGGAATGCTCTAACTTGAGTGCTTCCTACATCCTGGAAACGGTATTTTACCGAATCGGTATGTTAAGAATTCAGTATTTTACGGAATCCTTAAATTACCGATTCGGTAAAATACCGAATCCTTAAAAAATGCAACCTACATCTGGAAAGCCCAATACCCGTCGGTAACGGACGAAATTCGGTTATTTCGGCCGTTACCGACCGGTATTTGGCTACCTACATCAGGCCCATATGGCCCACATGCATCAATATCGGCTTTTGCGATTTCTAAATTGCGAAAAATAGCGATTCGCAATTTAGAAATCGCAAAAGCCTATGCATGATTATTTTTTCCTTTTTTATGCAATTCGGTAAAAATCGCTATTTTTACCGAATCGCATAAAAATGCGATTTTCACATTGCGAATTCGCAATTCCCATTCATTCCTATGGGCCAAAATGCCCATAGGAATGAATGGGAATTGCGAATTCGCAATTTGAAAATCGCAATTCATCAATCCATCTCAAGGGTGGAGAGGGGGGTCTAAATGACCCCCCCCATGCACCCCTGAAATGCATTTTTCGCATCATGTTGCACACACACATGTCCTAAGGACATGCGTGTCCGTAACGTGAATGTTTTAAAAATGCATTTTCTGCGTTATTTACACTTTTTGCAAATTTACCGAGTGGTTCAACTACTCAGTAAATGTATCCCTCTAATTGCGAATTCGCAATTTAAAAAGTATTCATGCATTGCTTTTAAGAAATCGCAAATTTGCGATTTCTTAAAAGCAATCGCAATTTTAGAAATCGCAAAAATGTAGCTATTTCTAAAATTGCTTGATGCATCCAAAAAAGCATTTTTGGAATCGCAAACGGCTGATTTTAAGGAATCGCACCGTTTGCGACTCCAAAAAAGCTTGATGCTTGTGGGCCATAGTGATTTGTTAACACAGACTACGGCCTCACCTTTCCACCCTCCGTGGTCTTGTAAGCTTCCCCCCTGTTATAACATCTTAACTCTTTTTCAACTCTTTTTCTCTTGTTAAGTTGTCTGCAGCTCCTCTTGTTGTATGCTATGCATGTAAATATGTTAGTTTTTGTTATGTTAGTTTATGTTATATTATGTGTGTGGTGATGTATGTATCTTGCACCTTAGGCATCACAAGGATTGCTTAAACGCACTGAAAGGTTGGTACACATTTTCCTTTACAATGCCCCATTTCAATAAAAGTAAATGTATGTGACAGATCATAGGAACATTTTTCATTATAATCTATTTTTGGAAAAATAATTAGACTCGGTTGTTAAATTCTACACGAAGCAGAAGTATTCATTATAACTATTTATCTCACAGTAGTATTAAAAAAGAATACTTTCTTTAAACAGAAAACTAGTTCTGTGGTTCCTTGAAAAAGGACCGGTCTTATATATTTATAATATTCCTTGAAATACTGCAACACTATACAGGAATATCAACAGGAAAAAATGACATTCGTGAGGACACACCTGTTAAACTCTCAAATATTTTCTTCGAGTCTGGAAAGTTACCCAGTGTAAGACACTATGCATACAATATTACGAGCCGACCCCAGTGAGAAGAGAAAGCCTCATGCCACTGTGTCTATACTTGAGATTACAGCACCACTACTAACACCCTTTAGCACCAAATGAAACCAATTCACTAAAACATTGCTGTGAATTACACTTTTCGTATTACTGCATTCAAAAAATAATCCTGGGGGAACACAGGAGTTCTTGTGGATTGGGCTTGAAATTCATTAGTAAACCAGGAGTATCACGACAGTATTTCACACGTACTCATACACAATTCTTACTGAACAGAAATAAATTATTGTTAGCACATTTGAAGGTTAGAATATAAAAACGTGTAGGCCCCGAGGGGTTTCCTGGGCTACCCAAAGATTTTAAACAATTGTGTGCACTGCTTAAATGTCCTCCAAGGTCAACTTCGAGATAACACATTGAGAAAAATCCACCTTTGGACTATCCTTAGGTTTTAGAACTTCTTCCATAAATCTGAGGTTTACAGTTAAATGGCAGTGCTTAGCAAACAAACACTTCACAAATGTACTCACTTAAAGCTTGATTCGCAAATATTGGTTGTGAGTGGCTCTTGTGGTATTCCAGAGGTTTACTTCTGGAATTCAGATGGGTCATTTGTATCATAATATAATGCTTACTTGATGCAGGCATAAACACAAGGACATGTGTTCACTTCTCGAAAACTAGATGCATTGCCTGTGTGCTGCAATGCACAGCACTCATCCAATGCATGGAAACCTTCCGAGTTTGTCTACACAAACGAATTTGCCCTGCAATGCTATGTCTCCAATACAGATCCAATGCTAAACAATGCATCCTCAACACTTCTCATGGTAGGAGGTGGCATGTCACTAAAGGCAGCCCTATCCAGGAGCTAGTACTGGGGATGCCAACTAGCAACATAGCAATCTTAGTAGATACGACCTCAAGCTCTGATAGAGCCAAACCCCTGGATGCTGTGCTGCGTTTTATGAAAATGTTGTAAATGTTGTACTTTTATAAGCCGTCTTATAACAATAAGATTGCACTCTACAAAGGCACCACCACCGAACTCATGCAAAGACTCCAGACCATCCAGACCCCAGCCACCAAACTGGCCCTCAACCTGCCCAAGAGAACCTACATCGCCAGGAATCTGAAAGACCTCCACTGGCTCCCGGACCAAAATAGATGCCACATGAAACTCCTGAGCCATTTCTACAAAGCCCTCCCCGACTAAGGTCCTGTCTACATGAACCACCGCCTGCACTTCCACCGTCCCCCAGGAGCCTCCAATCCACACACCTCGCCCTCGCACAGATCCCCCAAATATGATGCTGCTGCACCAGAGGACGATCTTTCTCCCTTCTCGCCGGCAAAGCTTGGAGCACCCTCCACCTCTGCACCGCACCCTCGGACTGACTTCAGGAAGGGCCTCAAGACCTGGCTCTTCGCCTGAGACCTGCAGCAAGCGCCTGGATACCTTCTGCAGTGACATATGGGACATGATTGATTGACACCATTCTCACTAAATGTGCTACATAGATGCATTCTTTACTCCAAAGCAAAGTTGAACTTTTGAGCTTTATGATTATGCAACATAAGAGCACAGTCAGCCTGTTCACAAAGGCATTGTGTAGTATGTAAATATTTCTGTAGTTCTCTTTTACATACTTTTACACGTCTTTGTAAATTGGCTCCAAATCCGGGAATGAAATGAAATGTTCAGGTAATATTCATACACAATTCCTACAAACTAAAAAACGTCTCTGCCTCTTATTTACTAAATAGGGATGTTTTGGGTCTGATTCGCAGTGTATGCAGGCTAATCTTGTAGCACTACTTCCCATGCTATTAACAGCCTTATTCATGAAGGCTAAATCGGCTCGCAAAGGGCCGGATTCTGAGAATCCGGCCCTTTGCGAGTGCGATTTTTGCATTTGGGATTCAGCATCCCAAATGCAAAAATCGGTAATTGCTAAATCGCTAAATTGCGAGGAATTACATTTAAGGAATCTCTATTTGAGATTCCTTAAATACAATTCATGAAGCATTTGAAAATTGCGAAAATGCAATTTTGGGCCGCTATTTACCGAGAGGTCAGACCTCTCGGTAAATTGCAAAAACTTAGAAAAATGCTTTTAAAAGCATTTTTCTAAGTTGCATGTTGCACACACACATGTCCTTTGGACATGTGTGTGCGCAACACCTGTTTCAATTTGCATTTAAGGGGTGCTACAGGGTGTCCTTTGGACACCCCTGGCACCCTTTAAATCGCTATCTTATTTGCGAGTAGCAAATTGCTAATCGCAAATAAGGAATACTCCCCATGCATTCCTATGGGCCTTTTGGCCCATAGGAATGCATGGGGAGTTATTCCTTATTTGCGATTAGCAATTAGCTAATCGCAAATAAGGAATCAGTGGGAATCGCAATTAATATTGCGATTCCTACATGATTACCGTTTTGCGAGTCTCAAATAGCGATTCCTTATGATTCGCTATTTGAGCCTCGCAAAACGGCCCGATCATGAATCAGGCTGTTAATGCTTTTGTAATCTCCCCTACCATATTTATTTCACCGATAATAACATTATGAAATAGCTGTTGAACCCTGCAATGGCTTCATTTAAATCTGAACGATTTCCAATGAGTAAGTAAAAAAGCAATAAAACAAAACTCAGTAAAAAAAAATACACAAGCATTACAATACGCGTTTGTTGCGCGTGTGTGATTTGAGCATTAGTTTTTCTTTCTTGTTACTCTCTATTTTCTTGGGGCTAAGTTTATTAGTGAAAAAGATAAATAATGCGTATGATGAAAAAGCTATCGCAAGAAACACTGACAATCCGAACCCTTTGTAATAAAACTTGAGCAGGGCGTTCCACGAAGAATACACAGCGCCCTCTATGGGTCAAAAGGAGTCACGCTGATTCCATCGTCCTGAAAGTTTCCTGCACTGACAAGAGCGTTCACAGCAGCCCACTTTTCCATAATCACTTAGCGCGATACAAATCCTCAGTCATTTTAACGCGCTTACATCTGGAATGTAGATTACAAGTAGCAAATACACCGCACTACTAAATAGCTGCTAAATCCCGTTTGAAACATTGTCTTGTGAGCCATGCAGGTTTAAAAGCCAAAAGAGCACATTAAATTCCAGCGCGGCAAGACTTTCCTTTAGTGATTTATGACGACTCAGGAAGCAAAACTCACTGAAAACAAATCGGAAAGTGTATTTTTGAAACTATCGAGCTTTAGAAATCAGTCGGCACGCCAACTGACGTGCTGATAGTGGCTGTGCTTTTTGTCTCAGCCAACCAAGCTAATTTGGATCTATTCAATTCAAAACCTAAATAAACCTTTCCCGCCTCAGACACTCAATATAATCCAACTCAAAAATATTTTTGTCATTTTCTTCAGGAATTGGTAAATAGTGACGAACATCAACCGTTTAAGGGGCATATTAGCAAGGAATAGCGATATTTATCGGTAAACGTGGTTAGCAAATTTTTATTATCGCTGCCTATCGCTGGATATTTTAGCAGAGAAAACATGCTATTAGCAATGTTTTTCTCCATTGTGCTAAAATATCCAGCGATAGCGGCAAAATGCGAGAATATCGCTGGAAATCGCTTAATCTGATAATCCACCCTTCCCCATTGACTAATCAGGTAAATCAACTTTTTAGCAGGCGTTAGATTATAGCGATAATCGGGCTTAGCGCAATTTTTTGTATTGCTTCGCCTGCCTTGCTAATAGGCGATAGCTGTGTTAGCGACTGTTTTCAGTCGATAACAGTTTGGGTACGCCCACTTTGCATGTCATTAGCGATAAATATCGCTGACATGCAAAGCGGGCCCCAAACCTGTAGCTGTTGCTAACTGCTGTTGCGACAGCTTGCTGATAGGGCGATAAAAATATAGACGTTTTAGCGGCAAAAAGTGCCGCTAAAGCGGCAAAATGGCCCTTGCTAATATGCCCCTAAATTCTTTCGCAGAACGAATCTTCATTGTCTTGTTAGATTATCAGTCGATGCACTTTGTAAACATCTATGTCGCAGCTTTACTTTTCGCACATTTCAAATTGAATGGACTTTTAGTGTAAAATACAATCAAGAAACCTTTCTGATGTGCTCATTCTAGGGAGTGTTTTAAGCTGGTTTAGCATCTTTTTGGGAACACTTTTAGTATGTGACGTTTCTAGAACCCTACAGGAGGTTTGAACAAAGAACACACATTGAATAAATACAACTGATAAAAATTATAAGTAATACAGTAATAGCATATATAGATGCCACAGGCTAGATATGGGCCATGCCTGAGCTTTCACACTCAAACAGTCCAGGGCATCTAAGTAAAAGAAGTTTTCTTTATGGAAGCCCAAGCTTATCCATGAGGAGATTCACACGAACAATAAAGCACTGCTCATATAAATACGCACTTGGTCTCCATACAGGAACATAAAGCAATACAACAGCAAACAATAAGGGATAGGCATTACAAAAATACCAGTTTCAGGGTTCTGTGTAGGTATGTAGGCATATGCTATTTCTTTAGCGCAAACCTAGTCCAAAGGTAGCAAGAGCTGTACATGGTCAAAGCAAGCTTAAAGTCAGTCGCTTTTTTGGTAGTCTTCCCGCCCGCTGGCTTGGAGGTCCGCCTGCCCAATTTAGATTTTGGCTGACCTTTAGAGGGTAGACCATCGCAGTCCCGCTGACTCCACAAGGATCTGCCTACCGCTGCGAGGGTATCAGAGGCTGAAGCAACTGTAGCCGGGAGCCCCGCCCAGATTCCCGCACTTCAGATTACCAAGTGCCTGTCAGTCGAGGCAAATGTGGCAAAGAAACCTTCATACTCAAATTGGCAGAATCACAGAAAAAGAGGTGAAAAGTCCCCTTTTTTTGGAGTCCAACATGGAATCCATCTTGAATGCCATTGTCCAGGTCCCACTTGTGCTGCTGGTACTTGCCCATAACGCTCAGCACACCCTTCCTTGACGAATTTTAAGGTAGGCTTCTGTGATGAGAGTGGATGTACATACAATAGTGTGTGCATGTTGATGGTGTGCTATGCTACATGTACAAAATATGGGCAATACACATTACATACATGTACACATTGACATATACACAACATATATGTGAATGTCGATGAAAATGTACTTACCTGGCTTCACACTAACACGGGGAACAGCGTTTACAACGCAACTTTTACCACGCAGTACCTTTACCACGCAACTTAACAACGCAAGTCGTTACAACAACTTGCGCTGGGGGGCGCTGTAGGATAGGGAATAGTTTAATTTACTATCCAATACCTTCCCTACTATCCACAGGGACTGGAGTTGGAATAGTAAATTAAACTATTCACTATCCAGCGCCCCCCAATGCAAGTCATTGTAATGACTTGCATTGTAAAACCTGCGTGGTAAAGGCATGCGTTGTAAAAGCATGCGTAGTAACGACATACATCCCACTAACACGGCCTCAGTGCATCACAACTCTGCCGCAAGGACACCGCCAGCACAACGGGAACATCTAAATTGGCTCAGCCAATCTCACCGGCCTAACGGCAGAGGAGTGTTATCTACCTGCAGGGACAACTGCCACGGTCTTCCCTCCATAGCCGCAGCATTTAAATACAGTGCCTGGGCAGCCGTCAGCTCAACAAAGTACTTGGAACAGCTGCAATGGCGGGGCGGCGGTAATACAACTAAAATCTAAATCAGGCCCTAAGTCTTTATTGATTTACTCCCAACCTGGGGACCACAATATATGAATAAAATGCACATAAAACCAGACAAATCCTTCCTATGTGCAAGTACCTAACTGAGTGCAAAAAGCAATGCATTCCTATTTAAGAAACATTTAAAAAATGTAAACAAAAAAATTACAATAACATAGACTTGCATTTATCTAGTAAAAGTGCTGAAGTATTCTTTCTAGAGTGCGCTTTCAGAATACTAAGAGATGGATCAAATAATTTGGATCAATATTGTACTAGTGCCAAACATTTAAATAAATAAGAACCAAGGGCCATATGTAGGAAGCTATTTTGCGACCGCAAACACTGCGAATCGCCAAAAATAGGTTGTATGCGATCGCAAAACAGACCGTTCCTATGTAGGAAAGGTTTCTGCTGCGCAAAAATGGGAATCACTAATTTAGCGATTACCATTTTTGCGTGCCAATGATTCTGCAAATTATTGTGAGAATTCAGCGTCACATCATTCGTGATATTTGCTACTACTATTCTCGGTAAATGCGAATTTGCAAATTGAGATGTAGGTAAAAGTTGCAATTTGCGATTTTGCAAAATTTGCAATGTTGCACTTCTCAATTACCACCAACTCTGAGCAGGTGGTAACCATGTGCTACCTATTTAAACAGCCCCACAATGCCACTGGGATTTCCCACCATGGCTGGGCTGTCTGTTATAGCCAGGAGGCTGCGAATCAGAGATGCCACACAGAGAAGGAGATGACAGGAAAGGATCTACAGAGCACGCATCACCCTCTTCCAGCTGACCGAGGAGGAGATCCATGTGAACTACAGGCTACACCCAGACAGCATCCTGGAGTTAATAGAGGAGCTGAGACCCATTGTCTAACACCCCACACGCAGGGCACACATCATTCCCACCCATGTCCAGGTACTGTGCTCACTGCACCTTCTGGCATCAGGGAGTTTTCAGGGGGTGATAACCACAGCAGGAGGAGTCTCTCAGAGTGCTTTCCTTGATGCAGTGGTTCAGAGGCTGCATCACCACATCCAATTTCCCAGCACACAATAGGCACTAGATCAGACCAAGCTGGAATTCGACCAAATAGCCCAATTCCCCCACGTCATTGGCTGCGTAGATGGGACCCATGTCGCACTCTCACCCCATCACAGAATGAGTATGTGTTTAGGAACAGAAAGTCATATAATTCCCTGAACATTCAGGTAGTGTGCAACGCCAAACATATAATCACTGATATTGTGGCAAAATACCCAGGAAACACACACGACTCATTCATGTTCCAGCACTGTGGATTAAATCACAGACTCACAAATGGCGAGTTTGAAGAGGGCTACCTCCTAGGTTAATGTTAATGTTAATGTTATATGTGCTTATATAGCGCTCGGCTGCTCCAGCGAAGGGGCGTCCCGGCGCTTTCTGTATGAGTCATTGAGCGGGGGATAGAGTCTGAGGGAGTAGTAGGGAGAGTACCGTTTTAACAGAAGAGGTGTGTTTTGATTGCTTTCTTAAAAGATAGCAGGTCCTGCATTCCTCGTATCTGGTCTGGGAGGCCGTTCAAGAGTTTAGCGGCCAGGTATCTGAATGAACGGACACCCATCCTGGCTAATTTGATGCGAGGTACGGCCGCTAGATTCTGCCCTTCTGATCGTAGGGTACGCCGGGGGACGTAGGCTGAAAGGAGTGGGCAGAGCATGGGGGGGGGGAGGCTGTTTTAAAATTTTTGAATGCTAGGCATAGCGTTTTAAAATTAATCCTTTTCTCCATTGGGAGCCAGTGGAGTTTCGTAAGGACGCCAGCCACAGACGTATGGCGGGGGAGTCCGACCAGTGCTCTGGCGGCGGCATTTTGGACTCGCTGGAGTCTGGTTTTTTCTGCCACATTAGCTCCTAGCAGGAGGGAGCTGGCATAGTCCAGCCTTGAGAGGATGGCTGCCTGGACTATCAGCTGACGGGTTTGGTGGTCGAAGAATCTTAGGATAGGCCTAAGATTCCGTAAGATGCTGAAACAGGTGGCCGCCACTTTTTTTGTATGGTTGGTGAAGTTTAGGGCAGAGTCTACCCAGACTCCTAGGTTTTTGACACAATCCTTCGGTTCAGGTGGTTGGCTGAGGGTTTCTGGCCACCAGTTGTTACCCCAAGTGTCAGTCTTTTTTCCCACCAGCAGCACTTCCGTCTTTCCGGCGTTGAGCTGGAGGTAGTTCGCCGTCATCCATTCAGTGATGTCGACGAGAGTTTGTTTGAACTTTTGGGCGCCGAGACCACTTTCGTCATTCAGTGCTACCACTAGCTGTGTGTCATCGCCATAGGACACGAGGGACATTCTGTGCTTCCTGGCTACCTCTGCCAGGTGTTGGACGTACACATTGAACAGGGTGGGGCTGAGAGCTGACCCCTGGGGCACACCCTGTTCAATGGGGCATTCTTTGGAGAGATAAGGGGGGGTGGAGACTCGGAATGATCTGCCAGATAAGAAGTCTTTGAACCAGCCAAGGGCGTTTCCTGATATTCCAACCTCTTTTAGCCCAAACAGCAGGACCTCGTGTGACACCGTGTCGAAGGCCGCACTGAGATCAAGTAAAATCAGTACTGCCGTTCCGCCAGAGTCTAGAATGGTACGGAGGTGTTCTACCACACTTAGTAGGGCTGTCTCGGTGCTGTGTCCAGCCGGAATCCGTGTTGTGACCTGTCCAGGATGGAATTAGATGACAGGTATTTGGTCAGGATGGTGTTTGCATGGTCTTCTGCTACTTTGGCTGGCCATGGGAGGAGTGATATCGGTCTGAAGTTTTCGGGTATGTTTGGGTCTAAAGTGGGCTTTTTTATAATGGGTGATACCCAGGCTTGTTTCCATTTCGTGGGGATACTGGCTATAGAGAAGGACATGTTTATAAAGTCTCTCAGGGGGCCTAGGGTAGTCTTGTCAGCCTCTCTGAAAGTATCAGGCTTCAGAGGGTCTGCGGGTGAGCCAGATTTGATTTTGTTGCATATTTTGGTGAAGTCTTCTTGACTAATTGCCATGGATGCTAGAAAGATCAGGTCTGTTGAGGTCAGTTGAGGGAGTGAGGCGGGGAGTGGTGGGAAAGGCACTGTAGATTTTCCGGATTTTCTCCATGAAGAAAGAGGCCATGTTATCACACAGTGCGGGTGAGGTGCTTGGGTTAACCACTGTTTTTTTGGCGCTGAGTTCTTTGAGGATTTTAAAGATGGTTTTAGAGGCATTATGGCTGTTCTTAATCTCGGTAGCGTAGTGAGCTGCCCGGGTCCTACAGATGCTGCGGTGGTAGGTTTTTTGAGACTGGATATACAGGCTTTTGTAGTTTCTCCTCCAGCATCTTTCGGCTATTTTGCACTCTTTTTTCAGTGCGGAAAGTTCTTTATTATACCAGGGACTTGATTCATGTGCGCCTGCCTTGATCCATTTGGCTGGGATTAGGGTGTCTAGGGCTAGGTTGATCCAGTCGCAGAATTGGTTGTACCCTTGGTCAGGGTCTTTGCTAGGTGGGGGGGGGGGGCTAGTAGTAAGGAGTGCATGGAAGTCCTCTAGACGGAGCTTCCTCCATGGTCTTTTCCGAACCTGCTGGGTGGGTTTAGCGAGCAGGATGTTTCTGCAGGGTATTGTCATGACCACTAGACAGTGGTCGGTCCAGGTCATGGGGATGGGTGCCTCGACCTGTGCATTGGTCATGTTAGAAAATATGGGATCTAAGAGATGTCCCCCATTGTGGGTAAATGTAAATGTAAATGTATAGGCATTTATATAGCGCACTACTTACCCGTAGGGTCCCAAGGCGCTTAGACCGCTGCGAAACCCTTCCTGGCTTCCCTGAGAGATGGTCCCTTAATGGGTATCTCCAGGGTGAGACCAGGCATCCCCGGCGGTCTGGTGGGGCCGTTAGTGAAGATGAGGCAAGCTAATGCCCAGAGTTGCCGAGTGTGATCGCTGATCAGAGTGGGCACCGAGGCGAGAGAATTATCGAGTCCGCTGACCCTGGTCCAGAAACCTGCCGCACCGGGAATCGAACCCTGGTCCCGGGCCGTCCTCTGCTCTCGGGTCTGCCGCCTCTAACCAGTGAGCCACACTACTTCAGTGGGGCCTTTTACAAGTTGGCCTAGCTGGAGGGCAGCAAGATCTGCTAACAGTGTGTTGATCTTAGTGTCTGCAGTGCGGTCAAAGTGAATGTTCAGGTCACCAATGATAGTGAAGTTTGCAGTTCCAGTGATCTGTGAACATAGGTTCTCCAGAAGTGAGCTAGTGAATTTAGCGTCAGCACCCGGGGGCCTGTAGATCAAAAGGCCTACCAGGCTGAGCTGGGGGTTGATTTTATTGATGTAGCGTGCGCATTCGCTATCTTTGATATCTACTTTAGTTAGCTGACACGCAAGGTGCGATTTGGTCATTATCGCAATCCCCCCACCCCTGGAGTTTCTGTTTAAGGTGTAGGTAGTGTATCCTGTAGGGGTGGCCAAGTTTATGACAGTGTCCATGTCGTCCTGGAGCCAAGTTTCTGTTAGGAAAAGAATGTCGAGGGAATGGTTGAACAGTAGTTTGTGGATTTCAGAGTGATGTTTCTGCATAGATCTCACATTCAACTGTCCAAGTCTGATAGTTAAAGGCTTGGCTGTTGAGCGGGGTGTTGGCCGAACTGGAGTTGGAAGGGAGAAGCCGCATGAGCATACAAGGGACTTGGTGTTGCATACAAGGTTGAGTCTGGCGCATTCACAGCCAGGGTGCTGCAGCTGTAGTAGCTCTAGTTTTGAATACACTCTCTTACCGCTCCGGTTTTTGACAGGGTTTCTGGCATCTGGCGCTTCCTCAGCGCTGACGGGCGCATGGCTTACAAACACACAACCAGTAAATGTTTGAAGTGGCAAGACGGTATTGAACATAAATCTAATTTTACCCTGCAGGTGACAGTGCGTATGCAGTACGTGACTACATCCTGACACCGTACCTAAAACCAAGCACTGCAGGTGAGGGGAGGTACAACAGCGCCCACCGATCCACACGCTGTGCCATTGAGAGGACATTCAGAATCCTTAAGAGCCATTTCTGCTGCCTCCATAAGAGTGGAGGTGCGCTAAAGTACAGCCCTCAGACATGTTGCAAAATCGTGGTTGCCTGTGCAATGCTACACAACATTGTTATCAAGAAAGGCACCCCAGTAGATTTGACAGATTCAGACACATCAGATGAGGGGGAACCAGCTCCATGTCACAGATCGCGGTACAAAAGGGGGTGGTGATGAACGGAGCATCTGAATCAATCAAACACTCACACCCAGTCAAAACATCTGAGTTTAATCCATCACCGTTCTTTAGCCCACTCTGCCACCCCAGTTCAGACATGGCTATTTGCAAATCAGTCTGACCCTGTGCCTCATGGGAACAGTCCAGCCCGAACTGCCAAGCCATGTCTTCCCTGGACCGGAAACAAGCTTCCGAGGACCGGTTTCTGGCATTCCAGCCGTCTTCAGCCCGGCTTGCTTGAATCCAGTGGCAAAGTGAGCAAGAGACTCACGTCTGAGCATACCCTGCCACACTTATGGCAGCCAAAAGCGGTACAAAAGGGATTGGTGATGGACGGAGCATCTGAATCAATCAAACACTCACACCCAGTCAAAAGATCTGGGTTTAATCCATCACCGTTCTTTAGCCCACTCTGCCACCCCAGTTCAGACATGGCTATATGCAAATCAGTCTGACCCTGTGCCTCATGGGAACAGTCCAGCGCGAACTGTCAAGCCATGTCTTCCCTGGACCGGAAACAAGCTTCCGAGGACCGCTTTCTGGCATTCCAGCCGTCTTCAGCCCGGCTTGCTTGAATCCAGCGGCAAAGTGAGCAAGGGACTCACGTCTGAGCATACTCTGCCACACTTATGGCGGCCAAAAGCGGTACAAAAGGGGGTGGTGATGGACGGAGCATCTGAATTAATCAAACACTCACACCCAGTCAAAAGATCTGGGTTTAATCCATAGTCACAGATCAGCAGGTGGTGCCCGGGCAGCTGGTGGGAGCCTCAGACGAGATGAGATCACACATAACTACTTCTTGGTGAGTAATGAGGACACAATGCCTCAGAATGATGCGTAACTGTGATGTTTATTTTCTTTGGTGCAGGAATACATCTGTCACACAGCGTGACTTTATTGATATTGCTTGCACATGTTTGTTCCACAGTGCAAGTATTTCCATCAGCCAATAAGTCCAGATGGGATGTGTTGCTTCACACATAGCCATAAGTCCCTGATGTTTCTTCACCTCATACATCACGCCCTGTTGCCCCTTGCTCAGGGTGCCCACTGCCCTCTCTGGAGTCATCATCTACTCTCCCCTGGCATGCACTCTGGCGTCTGTCCGGTGGAATTGGTGGAGTGATGCTGCTCCTGCTAGACTGTTTGTCAGTATCCAAAGTGCTAAGTGGGCCTATGCCACCTGTCCAGCAGCGCTCATCTGGTCCGCAGCATGTGTAACCTGCACCAGGCCCCTGCCCACGTCCTGGCAGCAGTGGACCATCTCATGCTGCACATGCACACAGCGAGGGGCCAGCAGGGATGTGGCGGTTGACAGCGGTTGACAGCTCTTGTGTACAAATCCATTCCTTCCAGTGCACCTGTCATGGCCATTACACCAACCCGCATCTCCGTCATGGTGTGATTGTGTGCACACAATCGGCACTGTACTGATTTGATTCCTTTAACTTGCTGGCGCTGTGCTTTCAGCATGCTGCCTTCAAGGCCCAAGAACACTGTGTCTTTATCGACAGGAGCACTGCTGGTGGATGGCCGTGCCGTGCATCTCGACCCACTCCCTTCACTGGATTGTACAGGGGACTGTGTTGTCTGCTGTTCTGCACATTGCCTCTCGACTGGCTGTGCCTCTCCTGCTGTGTCTGTTGCCTTTGCCGCCAGCAGTGGTAGTGGTGGCACTATGTTGCGCCGTCTGCATGGCGCAGGGTTTGCTGGTCTCACTTCGCCCTGCTCCTCCTGCCCTGGCTCAGCCTCATTTTCTGGTGTGTCCTCTCCTTCTGCCATGGTTTCCTGTGTTGTTGGTGCTGCTGTGAATTTAATTGCACACATTAATTCTGTGCCCCGTCTCGCATTTGTAATGCAATACAGTTTACAATTTTTAAATCAAGTGAGTACTATCTGTTTGTTTTATTCATTTCCTGGATAACTCATCCCTATTCTACCTTACTGTGTCTCACTGCTCCAGGTATCAATGCATGTGTCTACATCTCCCATAATGCATTTCTGGGTGTGCTTGTGAACATGTACTGGAGTTGCACTCATGTTTGGTGTCTGGGGGTGTGAGTGGGTTGGGTATGTATTAGGGGGTTGTGGCATGCATCTTACCTTATCTGGTGTCTGGGAGTTCGGAGCTGTCCAGGTCAGCCAAGTCACTCACATTCTCAGGCTGAAGGGTGCCCTCCACCAACTCCTCCAGGGGCATTGAGTCTGTTGCTGTGAATGTCCCACCATCAGTCTTTTTGGCATCGGCCAATCTTGTAGCCACCTTCTCCTTTGACCGTTGCTGCATGTCGTACTACCTTTTTCTGAGGTCTTCGACTGAGCGGTGTGTCACACCAATTGCATTAACTTTATCCTGGATGTCAGTCCATATTTTTTTTTTAGCCTCTAGCACACGTAGTGATTTTTTTCCAAATAGGAGGTCATGGCTGGTGACTATTTCCTGGGTGAGGACCTCCAACTCCCTTTCACTAAATTTTTGTTTCCTCTTTCTGGAATTTTCTTCCTGCTGCTTCTCTGTCCCCTGGGACTCCATTTCTCCTGCTTTCAGTTGCTAAGCACAAATCTCCAACTCTCCTCACAGGCTCTCACTCAGCTTCTGGCAATCAGGTGCAGCATGGGCAGTCACACTTCCTGGTTGTGATGTCATCATTCTGCACCTGAATGGCAGATTCTCGAGATTGCAATTCCTTAACTGCGTTCTCGCAATTAAGAAATCGCAATTTAAGTAATTGCTAAAAATTCTGAACATTTTTGGGAATCGCTATTTTTTGCGATATTTTACCTACATCGGATTTTGCGATTCTCAAAATGCGATTAGCTGAAAATCGCAATTTCAGAATCGCAAAATCATTTTTACCTACATATGGCCTCAAGACATGTAAACCACTGTGACATAAAGAATATATATTCTCTTCTATGGGAATACTTCTTCAAGCACCTGAGACTGCAGCCATGGGTAATATAGCCACCTTTAACTCCTTGCATGCTGATGACGGCCCCCAGCCGTCATGCACTACAGTGCTCGTGTGCTGATGACGGCTGGGGGCCGTCATGACCGCACCCGCGATCGGAATGTGCCTCACAGGCGCAGAATCACGGCAGCATGCAAGGGGTTAAAAAAACAAAAGGGTCTAATCTTATGTTCAATGGTCATTGCCAGAAATGGCTGCATCTTATCTAAAATAGATTCCCAAATGTACTGTAACTATTCAAGGAGTCAGAGTGCAACCTACAAAGTTTCAAGTCGAGGAGAGAAATTAGTACTTCGAGAGCAAGTCTCAGGTGACTATATTTCAATCAGATAGGTACTCAATGAGACTATCAAAAAGGGTTTGTTCTTAAGATTTTGGTTAAAAACACTTGACACCTTTTATTTTATTTATTTATTTATTATTTATTTATTTAAACTTATAAGGCGCGCAGCTACCCGCAATGGGTTTCCCATCCCATGGGTTTTATACCTAGAACCATTTATTCCTATAAAATCCATCTGAGTGTTCCTTCTTTGGAATGTAAAAGTTTTAAAGTCCCAGCGAACTATGGTGGAACAAAACATAAAATGCATACATGAAATTGGCAATTCTAATTGGAGTGGTTGCACAGGAGTGCTTGAGATACTGAGAAGAATGTATGTAAAATTGTTCTCTCTAATTTTTGTATTATACTCCACAGTCTATGAGGAATATATTCGAAACCAAATGAGAAAGTGGGTGAAATCCAGAAATTGACTTAAGGTGCTTAAAATGTTTTGTTCCCACAAAACTACAAAATGAGTTGTCGTGTATTTCCCAGGAATCCCCAGGACCTGCACATTTTGGATGACCTAAACTGGGGGCTTGGTTTCCAAACTGCTTCCGGACACCCCTACAGGATATGTCAGCCATTAGACCACCTAGCTCTACAGTGCTACTACCACCCCCTTGTATCTTACAGTGATGTAGGTAGTTTCTGACAACTACTGAACATGACAACCCTGATTCCTCAGGGATCGTGGGAAGCAGTACAGTACTTTTCGCTCAGGCACTAATGCGTGCTTATTCTCAGAAAATAAACAGGATAGTGGCTAGGACGGTTCAATAAGTATTTATTGGTCCAGCATCAGTCTTCTGTAAAACATATTTGCTGCAACAATAAGGAGACAGAAGCATTCGAAAGAAATCGCAAGTACCAATATAGTAAACAGTAGATACATTTCTACAATAGTGTTAAGAAGATGAACATATACAGTTCAGATAAGACAGTAGTTCTTAACATACTCCTATAATGCACACCCTACGTATTTTGCCTTAATATACCTAGCCTAGATATGTATGTGTAGCATGGGTATGTGTATAGATATATATGCATATATATATATAGCCAAGAATCCCCTAGGGAAGAACCAACTCCCTCACCTGTTTTTAGAGAATGAAGGACCCCGTCTCTGCTCCGAGGATGACATCCCACTGCGTGTCGAAGATTCAGCCTGAAGGACCCCGTGTTAGCTTGGAAGGAATTCTCCTCTAATTTGTAAGGGAAAATGATGGTATTGTATACTAGTGTTATCACTCTAGGGTTTCTTCTAGAATCAATCTTTTGAAAACTGTCACGGTTCCTGGGTTCTGCCCTCCCGCTTACCTGTTACCAGTATGTGTGTGCCGTCGCTCGCGTGGGATACAGCTTACTCACTTCCGGCCTCGGCACATTAGCGGTGCAGCATATGGTCGGAAGTGCAGTTACGTCATCAGCGCTTCCGGGGAAGATCGCTTATGAGATGCGACTTCCCCGGTTACAGCGCTTCGTATACCTTCCATAGCCTGCTTCCATGTTCCAGATACCTCGTTGCCAAAGACTCGTTCCTGACAGCGCTGGAGCGCTTTCTCCCGTCCATCGGTTTCTGATGCAGCCGCAGATTCCCAACCACTCAGGAACACGGTTCTGTTACAGGAATCATCTCCACCTGTACTCCGTACTTGGTAAGGGACGAGCGTAAGAACGCTAAGGGTATGTAGTGCAGGAGCGCATTTTTGAATACTCACATGCTTAGCACAGGAGCGCTTGTGACTTGTTTTTGGGCATAGCGCAGGAGCACCTGTGACTTGTTTTTGGGCATAGCGCAGGAGCGCTTAGTACTTTTCTTGGGCATTGCGCAGGAGCGCTTAGTACATTTCTTGGGCATAGCGCAGGAGCGCTTAGTATTATTTCTTGGGCATAGCACAGGAGCGCTTACTTGTTTTCTTTTGCATAGCGCAGGAGCGCATCGGGGTGTTTTGTTACGCAGCGCATGAGCCCTACATGCTAAAGGACTATACATAGCACTGGAGCGCTTATACCTTTCTGTTTCTTTTACTTGATGGTAGCAGAGCCTCTATGGAATAATAGAAGATAAGCTGTGTTCACATGAGTGTATGTTGGTGAGTGGTTGCAGGATTAGCGTTTTATCAGTAACCTTTGTTCCCTTGTCTTCCTGTCCAGCTGGTGTCCAAGGTTCATCCAAGCCGAGGCCGTCCACTACTACCTACCCAACACCATCCTGATCCTTAAATATTGGCTACCATCCTCACTCCCATCCTGATCCTGTTTTGTTCCTTATCCAGAGTAGGGAAGGGTGGGTGTGGGGGCGATAGCTCGTGTCGTGTCTGCGAGAACTCTCTACAAGAAACAGGTACTTGTGGGGAACCTGACAAAAACAATAATAAATGTTTTGAAAACAATCATAAAGGTTTTTCCAAACAAATGCAATCATGCACAACAGGCCTGTTGGCCAAGGATGAAAAAAAGTGGCGGCCCTTATACAGAATAATTATGCAGTGCCTGAGGACATGTTTATGTGCATCAGGTATAGGGATTATGATAAACTACTAAGAGCCTGGTGTCAAAGTGACAGTGGAAAACTACTAAGTAAAAGGTCTCCTGTTCTAAACTGTTATTGTCATGGGTATGGGACAATGTATGTAAACGGGGGCATACATGACAGTACTATCCTAAAGGGCATGACAGAGTTAATTGTTCCACTGTGACTTTAAGCCTTCAAAACTAAGATGTGCAATATTGGATTTGGAATCTAGGAGCCAAATGTACAAAGCATGTTACCACTCACAAACAGCCCATCGTGCCATTTGTGACTGGTAAAATGCTTTTTGGCATGTACTAACTGTTGGACGCGGCCCTTTTTGCAGGGTCATCCCTGAACTTTTTGCCTTCCTCCTGTATTTTGTATGACCTGTTTTTGTTAGTTTTATGACTCTGGGCACTTTACCACTGCTGATCAGTGCTAAAGTGCATATGCTCTCCCTATTGTAAATTGATTTATGGAAAATTGACTCCATGATTGGCTGGTTTGGTTTACTTGCCAGACCCTAGTACAGTGCACTGAGTGTGCCCAGGGCTTGTAAGCCAAATGCTGCTAGTGGGCTTGCAGCACTGGTTGTGCCACCCACAAAAGCAGCCTGTAAAAGAGTGTCTCAGGTCTGCCATTGCAGAGCCTGTGTGCAGTCTGGTACTGCCATGCTGACTGGGCAAGTGCACCTACTTGCCAGTCCCTTTTCTTCATATCAGACACCCCTATGGTAGACCCAGGTGCCAGGGTGCCTTGTAAGTATAAGGTAGGACATGACCTAGTGTGTGGCATGTCCTAATGGTGCTTCGGCAATGGCTGCCGTTTTTCACTATTACAAGGCTGCATCTTCTCCATAGGCCTGAATGGGCAGTTAGATTATTACATTTTATAATCCTAACTGACTCAGGGAACATGGTAGAAATTCGAATTTAATATGCCTGTACTCAGAATGATAAAAAACATATTTTAGTGGTTAGTTTTAACATTCTATGTTTAAAGATACCCCTTTTAGAAAGTAGGTATTTTCTTGTCTGACTATCCAAGCCTGCCTCTGATAGGTTGTGTATTCCTTGTCTGGAGTTTGAGTGACAGGGGCTGGGGGATTCCACGAGACAGGGTGAGTCAGCCCAGTGGTGAATAGAGATATCTGCATGTAGACAGGAGGGAGGAGTTGCACCTGGGACCTGAATAGGGCTGTGCCTTCTCTCCACAATGCTGGCTCCACCTCCTGTGGTGCGTCTGATGTCTCTGCCCTGCACTGTGTAAGGAGAGAAGGAGTCATGTCAACAGAGTGCTTCAGGGCTGTGACTTCCCTCCACAATGATGGCTCCACCCCCTGTGGTGCGTCTGATGTCTCTGCCCTGCACTGTGAAATGAGAGAAGGAATCATGTCAACAGAGTGCTCCAGGGCTGTTCCTTCCCTCCACAATGCTGGCGCTACCTCCTGTGGGGTGTCTGATGTTTCTGCCCTGCACTGTGAAAGGAAAGAAGGAATCATCATGTAAACAAAGTGCTCCAGGACAGACCAGAACTGGTTTGAACTAGGCAAAGGCCCCTCTGCCCCCAGAGGACAAAGGATTTTGGGGCATAAGTATTGGGACCCTGATCCCAAGAATTCAGATCACTTTTGGACAACAACAAGAAACCTGTGGTGAGGAGAGGAATCTGAAGAAACTGAGGAGAGACTATCCCTAAGCTGAAGTGCTGCTTGGAGGATTGGCCTGCAGTGGTTGCCTGACTGCCAAAGAAAGGACTTGAAAGGATCTCCAAGGGCTTGAGAGAAGAGCTTGCCTCCTACTGAAGTCTCAGAGACAACAGACTTCAACCCCCAGCTCCCCAAGAGTTCTTTGGAAGTGCCTTCTGCTATTTTGGGCCTTCTGAGGGACTGCGTGTCGCAAGGAGCTGGAAGCATTACTCAAGAGGGAGAGGTTTGTCGCTGTCGCAGCCGCTGCCGTCAAATCATGGATGTTGAGGTTCCGTGACGATCGTAAGTGGTGTTTTCGACTCGCACGAATATGGTCGAGTCTGGTATCTATGAACCGCAAATGACGAGTTTAGTGGGTGTATGCGTTTTCGCTGTGCTAGTCTAAACCGTTCGTTTGTTTCGTGGGTTTCTTTGTCCGAGCCCACGGGTTCCATCTTAGATACGGCATCCATTTTGTTTCTTGCCCTCAAGTAGCCAGCGAACGGACGCTGTCCGCTTCGCGACCCTGGGATTCCCAAACTTTTGCGGAAGACACGTTTCCTTTGAAAGTGTCTTTATGATGAGGGGGATGATACTGTAAGGCAGATGGCCCCGCTCGAGGCTCATCTTGCCGTGCTGGTCTATTGTCTCAGTTGTGCATTCATTAGGCACGTCCCCTTTGATGCCTGCAGCTCGTGTTTCCCGATACCACCCCCTTTTACACCCTTTTTGATCTCCTCACTGTTTCTGTCTTCCTCTGCACCTGTTTCTGTCCCTTCCTCGATTTGTTTATTGCTGATTGGAATGTACTAATGGTGGGAAGATGTGCTTTTACAGTTGGGAACTACCAAACGTTTCTGTACTTATGTTCCGGGCCCTGAATACGTGAAAGCAACCCCTTATGGTCTTTACGATGGGAACCAAGTTGTAAACCTTTGTGTACTATGTTATCTTATGCATGAAAACTGTATATAAGGAGCGATCCACAGAGGCAAGTTGAAGCAGACTCCTCGAACCTACATGTGTTGTACTTCCTGTGACTTCTGTGGTCCCTGCAGTAATAAACTTCGAATCTTTGACGCCGAAGGAAGTGTCCCGTGTCTCTGTCATTTGTACGCCGGAACAGGTTACCCACGAAGGTTTTAGGTGTTATCCCTGGCACCGCTGGGTCTTAAGAAAACCCAGTCCTTCAATGTCACGGCTGTAGCTGTCGCATTGCACCACATCTCAATGAACATCCCTTAACCCCGAAGAAGCGCGTCGCCGTCGCAGCCGCTGCTGTCGCATCGTGGATGTCGCCGCTGAAGCTGTCGCATTGCACCACATCAAGAGAAGTGTCTTGCAACGAGGAAGAAGCGTGTCGCCGTCGCAGCCGCTGCCGAAGCATCATGGATGTCGCCGCTGTAGCTGTCGCATTGCACCGCATCAAGAGAAGCGTCTTGCAACGAGTAAGAAGCTTGTCGCCGTCGCAGCCGCTGCTGTCGCATCGTGGATGTCGCCGCTGTAGCTGTCATGTTGCACCGCATCAAGAAAAGCGCCTCGCATCCAAGGAGAAGCGTGCCACCGTCAGAGCTGCTGTTGTACATAACCGAACAAGGGTGTCACCTCTGCAATTGTTGCATTGAGCGGAAGTGTCTCGCATCGTCGGAAAAGAGTATCGCCGCCAAACCCGCTGTTGTCGCATTGCGGAACAAGGGTGTCGCTGACGCATCGAGTCGAAACTTTTTCGCAACATCGGAGAAGCGTGCCGCATCAGGAAGAACTTCACGTCTTTATATCTTTGCTGCATCTCCATCTCTGCAACACTTTTGTTGTGGAAGCGTGACACATCGTAAGGTACATCGACTCAAAGTGTCGCATTTTAAGAAATAAAGAGAACTAATCTGCACCTACCATTTTAAGTATAGTATTGAGGATTTTTGTCGTTTGTGGTCTTGTGATAAGTCTATATAAAGAATACTTATTTTTGATATAAAACCTGTGTGGTGTCCATCTGTAGTGTTGTCACTTGATTACTGTATGTGTTCACAAATGCTTTTGAGGTTCTTTAATTTTGACTCCCTTTTACATTTGCCGCCATTTTGTGTTGCCTTTACACAGGCTGCTCGATGAACGAAGTATCTCTGGCCTTTTGGACTGCAACGTGTCGAAAACCCCCTCCGTCCTTGTTTTGAAACCAATCTCAGACACTAGCTGGCCTAACTAATCCTTGTCTGGACTACCTAATCCCTGTATCAACTATCTGTTAGCCTTTAGTATTCTTCTCTTGCCTATCTTATCTTTTTGGCCTTCTCCATTCTCTCCCTGTGTTTTCCCATTTCACAACCTTTCTCTTGAAGCATACAGACATGTCCTGCCATTGCAACACTGAACTATGGGTACCAGTATTGATTAACTCTGGGGAGCTGGATAACACACAACATGTAAGCAGAGAGCATTCTGGTTACGCAACACCTTGTTTTCGAACTCTTCTGATTGTCTAAAACTTTGTACATTGGGTGTATGTTTGTACAGATGTATTTTTGCTATAAAAGACTGTGAGCCACGGAGTAAAGGGGCAGTCTCCTGAGAACCTACTTGATGTACTTCTTGGACAACTGTGCTTAGCTGCAGCTAATAAAACTTGTTTTTTTACGCCAACAGAGTATTCTGTGTCTCTGTGCAACAAGGTAGGTGAACTCGAAGATTTCAGGCTTGCCCTGCGCCGCCAGGCCCAAAGGCCCGGTTCTTCAACTGGCGCCCAACGTGGGGGGGCTTCAGAGGTAGCGGTTGAGCCCGAGGATCGTGAGAGGCCGCACAGGAAAATTCCGGAGGAGGCCCCCCCCACATCAGCGACCCCTTTATGTCGAAAAGTGGACCGATGGTCTTTGAGCTGCGGTTTCTCCTTTCCAACGGCCGCTGGTGACTGCTGCCCTGAGTGCCGCCCTGCCTTGGTCCCTTTTGGTGATGACTGGTATTGTGAGACGTTAGACGGACCTCTGTTGGCGCAAGAAGACATTTTGTTAAGTATTCGTGGGTAGCGCCCACTTCTTTGTTTTTGGGTTCTTTGATTTAATTATTGCAATAATCGAAGCCAAGGGGTGAGTACGTTGGTGCTGTTTTATTTGATTAGCCCCTTGTTGTTTGTACAGGAGCCAGTGAAATAACGATGTCTGGTTTCAGTAAGTTTAGGAAATTGTGTTGTTTTGGTTGCGATAGGGACTCCCGACTGGAGGACTCTTGTCCAGTTCCTCCGGTTGGAACTCCTACTTATGAGCTCTATTCTAAGCATGGTGTGGGCCCCATCACCTTTAATGAAGTGTGGGTCCGATATACAAAGAAAGATGGTGTTTTGCAGTGGCCACATAATGGTAGTTTTGAGCCTGATATTTTAGACAATTTAGAAGCTACTTTGTTTAAAAGAAAAGCCCGGCCGCTATGTTTGACTCTTTTCGCCTTTGGCGCAAGGAACCTAAACAGAAAGAAATTAAACAAGCAAAAAGAGATAGGAAAGAAAGAAGCATGACTGTTATACAGGCTGCCCAACACTTTAAAAATGATGAAATAGATTATGCGATAGAGGTTTCAGATAGGCAACATCGCATGGCGATTGATAAATGTTACCCGGTGCTGCCAACTTCTCCTCCGAATCCCGATGTTGATCCTGAGAAGGATCCTTTAATGTCCCACTTGTTAAAATCACCTCCGCCCTATGTGCAAGGTGCTAATGAACCCCCATTTTTGCCACCCGTCCAGCAACCTGTTATTCTCCCACCAGCCCCAGCTCCTGCACCTCCACCACAGCCCTTTGTGGCACCACCACTCCCACCATTTCCTTTGCCTTCAGCTCCCTAGCTTCCAGTTCCTCTGCCTCAAACTCCTTTGCCTCAGCCTTCTTTGCCCTCGACTTCTCTTCTATCTGTTGCTTCTTCTCCTGCTCCATCTCATGCCTTATCCCCTGTTCATTTGTCGCCTTCTCCCTCTGTTCGTAAACGGAGGATTGATACAGTTTCTGACATTTTATCTCCTTTCTTTGGGTCAGTAAGTTTGACTCCTGTTCTTCCCCATAGGCAGACACGAAGCTCACTCCCAGATTCCCAAGAACGAGATGCGTTAATGGGTCTTGCTCGTAAGTGGATCCTGAGTGATCTCGAATATACTGTTCGAGATATCATGGATACTTTTGTGCAGTGGGATGCCTCTGTACAAAGATTTGTTTTCAATGCCATATGTGACATTCTAGGTCAGGAATGGGAGGCTACCGGATTGGGTTTAGCTCCCAAGGGTTTGCTGGATATTAGGACTGATTTTGATAAGGGAATTATTGTGGGTCCTGAGGTTGAGAATGCTGTACGGACACTTATCACTTTTAGATCAATGTCCTTTTCCCGGTCCTTGTCTGAACCTGAACCTTCTGTTAGACGTAGACTGAAGAATTATCCTATGAGAGAGGTTCCACCAGTGTGGAGAGAAGCGATTGGAGCCCAGGATGGTAATCAGCCTATACCAGCTTACTTTCAGCGTATATGGGTACATCTACCTTGGAAGAGATCTGAGGTTCTGGCCCTTAAACAATCCTTACCTGACCCCCGTAAAAACCCTGCGGGTTATTACAAGGAATTGTCTCAGACGGTTGATGTTTATATTATGAATTTGGCTGATATAGATATGTTGATGGGAAATGTGGTTCCACAACCGTTGTGGGTTAGGATTCGGAAAGAGAACCACGCCAATGAATTAGGAGGTGATTGGGATGCTATAGTTGCTGCTGATATAATCCAAGTGGGTGGTACTAAACCTGATGATTTAATTGCGGAACTTCCTGGTAGAATAATCACCTTAATGAAAACTATGATGCCCGCTCTGCGAGTTAATTGGGATAAGTTAGCTGCCTGTAAGCAGAAGAAGTATGAGAGTGTCTCCGACTTATTTACTCGTTTTGAGGAAACATTCCTTGATCACAGTGGTCAGGATATGAGCACAGAGGGGGGACAGCGATTGTTCGTAGATAAATTTGTATTTAATTTGCTTCCCGAACTCTCTAATAAATTTAAAGTTTCCGAACGTGCATGGGCTGTTTCTTCTTCAGCCCAGATATTGGCTACTGCCCAGTATTACAAAAATAGGGATAAGGAGGAAAAGGACAAATTGGATAAAAAGACTAAAGAGTTAAAGACAAAGGTTCTTTTGCAACAGGCTTATCCTCCTCGTCCTGCTCAGCGCCAGTTTCAGCCGATTCCCCAGTTTCAGAAGTTGTTGCAGAAACCTGAGCCCTTTGTTCCACGGCCTCCACTGGGTCCTAATCAATGTGCCTATTGTAAGGAAGAAGGTCACTTCAAGAATAATTGCGCGATTTTATTGCAGCGTACTGGTGGTACGCCTGGGCCACGAGGCCAAGGTGGCTTCCAGTCAACACCTAGGGGGAGGGGGCGAGGTACAATGTCCCAGGATCAACGTTCCTTTCCGCCTCAAAATTCCATGAATTATTTTGATCAGCAAAAAATTCAGTCTGCCCATTATTACAATGATGATTATTATATGGAAGATGGGAATGAGGGTTTCTCCAGCTAGGACAGCCATAGGCAAAGTGAGGGAGTCATTTCAGTTCCAGTGGACCGAAATGGGCCTTATGTTGATGTTCTATCATCCACTCTAAACTCCATGGGGCACCTTTGTCAGGCTTAAGAAATGTTTCTGTAGGATTTTCTGGCACCCCAGTTCGTAACCCAGTTTCTTGTCCTTTGCCTATCTCCATTGGTCCTTATGATTTGGAGGCTCCGCTTATTTTAACGACTGGTTGTGGTGAGAATTTGTTGGGGTTGGACTTGTTAAAGAGATTGTATGCGACTCTGCATTGTTCTCCTTCTGGTGTACATCTTACTTTAGGTAAGAGATTAACCTCCCCGACATATTTGTCTCGAGACCAACTCCCTTCTGAATTACGTTCCCTGCCTGCTACTCTTTGGGCTACAGGCCCCAATGATGTTGGTCTCTTGCAGGTTCCACCCTATGTTGTCACCCTCAAGTCCAATGTTAGGTTACCTTGCATTCCTCAGTACAGAATTTTGAGTGATGGTGAGAGAGCGCTGATGGCTATCATTTATGATTTGGTTGAAAAAGGTGTGGTTGAAGAGACTAGAGGAAATGTGTGCAATAGTCCTGTTCTGCCTGTCCTTAAACGTACTGACTCTTCCCAGCCACCTGTTTATCGTTTTGTCATCGATCTCCGGGAGGTCAACAAGATTGTTGTACCCCAGTTTCCTGTCGTCCCAGATATCACTGCTTTATTGACAATGATACCTGCTTCGGCTGCCTGGTTTTCGGTCATTGACCTTAAGAACGCTTTCTTTAGTATTCCCATTGCTGAGGAAAGTAGGGATATTTTTGGTTTCTCTTTGGGAGGCCGAAGTTTCCGGTTCAAGCGTCCACCTCAAGGCTATTGTGAGAGTCCCTCCATTTACAGTCAGGCTTTGAAAACTCAGCTCGATGCTTTCACTTTCCTCCAGGCGCCACTCTTATTCAATACGTAGATGGTCTGTTGGTTGCTGCTGATTCTGAGGAAATTTGTAAACAAGTTACTGTCTCACTGTTACGTCGATTGTCTGACCTTCATCACAAGGTTTCGCCCTCTAAATTGCAATATTGTCACCAAGAGGTTACCTACTTAGGTCATCTCTTGTCGAAGGAGGGACGGCGATTGACCCCAGAACGAATCCAAGCAATCGCACAAATGTCTGTACCATGTACACAGAGAGAGGTGCGTGCCTTTTTGGGTATTCCCTCCTATTGTAGACAGTGGATTCCAAATTTTTTATTGTTAGCAAAACCTCTGTTAGCACTTACCCTTAAAGATACACCCCAACCTCTCTCTTGGACAGAGGAATGCCAGAAAAGTTTAACTGATCTGCGTACTTCCTTGTGTTTTGCTCCTGTGTTGGGTACTCCGGATTACAGTAAGCCTTTCACACTTTATGTCCATGAGAGAGAAGGTTGCGCGTTGTCAGTTTTGACACAACAATTTGGGGACAAGCAGCGCCCATGTGCCTATTTTCCGGCTACATTAGGCCCTGTAGCTAAAGCATTACCCAGTTGTCTGAAAGCTACAGCAGCAGCAGCAGTTTCCATTCGCCAGTCTGCTGGATTGGTACTAGACAATACTCTTATTGTCATGGTGCAACATGCAGTAGATACTCTCCTAAATAGGACAAAAACTCAGCACCTTACGAGCGCCCGCTTATCTGGATACGAGCTGCCGCTCTTGGCTAGCCACATGCACATCAAACGATGCAATACCCTAAATCCAGCTACACTGTTACCGATCCCAGTAGAGAAATACACTCAGGAGCAACATGATTGTTTTCTCCGTACAGAGGAAGAGACGAAACGTAGAATCGATTTAAAAGATACGCCACTCCTGGAACCCGGATGGGATCCTATGGGTGGATGGTTCTTGTTTCAAGCTTCCCAATGGTGAAACGACTGCGGCCTATGCTGTTACCACTTTGCATACAGTTGTAGAGACAGCACGCATTAGGCATAATTCAGCTCAAGCAGCCGAATTGATAGCTCTTACTAGAGCTTGCGTATTGGCTAAAGGAAAAAGAGTGAATGTGTTCACCGATAGCCAGTATGCATTTGGGGTGGCCCATAGTTTTGGCCGCCTCTGGAGGGAAAGAGGATTCTTTACCTCCCACGGTACTAAAATACAGCATGGTCAGTTAGTGAATGACCTTCTAGAATCACTTGCTTTGCCCACTCAGATAGCAATTGTGAAGTGTAGTGCTCATAAGAGGATCACTGACGATGTGGGTGAAGGAAATGCTTTTGCGGATCAGATAGCGAAAGAGACAGCTAGAGATGTGACGAGTCATATGTATGTTGCAGGCCCTGCTAGATGGCTCAGCCAAGGAGGAATGTGCGAGGACACAATAGAAAGTGTGAAAATGATTCAGGGAGAGGCTACAGAGAAAGAATGGAGTAAGTGGAAGGATGGCATGGGAATGTTGGATGCGACGGGATGTTGGATAGAATTGTCGGAACATCAGCGTTGGCTGTTACCAGACGCCTATGTGCTTCCAGCAGTTACCATAGCGCATGGTCCAGCCCACATTAGTGCGAAAGGAATATGCAAGCTTTTAGCTCCTGTATGGCAGAATTCGGGGATCCCTAAATGCGCAGATAATCTTGTTAAGCATTGCATTGTTTGTTTAATGCTTTATCCAGGAAGGGGGACACCAACCCCAGCAGGCCATTTTGCTCCCCCAACGTATCCTTTTGAGGTGTTGAAAATAGACTACATTCACATGGAGAAATACAATAACTTGAAGTATGTCCTTGTGGTGGTGTGCGCCTTTTCTAGATGGATAGAGGCCTACCCCCTAAAGGATAATACTGCCTTGTCTACAGCCAAGGTCCTTCTGAAAGAATACTTCCCGAGGTTTGGTTTACCTCAAATTGTCTGGAGTGACAATGGAAGTGAATTTGTGGGTCAAATCATGCAGAAAGTATGTGCAGTTCTTGGTATTAGGCAGAAATTCCATGCAGCAACCCATCCTCAGTCAGAGGGTTTGGTAGAGTGCTATAATGGTACTGTCAAGCTTAAACTTGCGAAGATACAGGCCAGCAAGGGTCTTGCTTGGCTTGATGCTTTACCTTTGGCTCTCTTGTCCACCCGAACAGCTGTTCAGTCTCGTGTGGGACTTAGCCCGTACGAGATAGTGTTTGGACGCCGGACGAATGTCTGGGGAGTCCCTAGGCCCAAAAAGTACTCTGACATAGAATACCCAATGTTGGTTGACTATTTGCATGACTTCACCACTAAATTGCGTGTTCTCCATCAGCGGATACACAACGCTTTGCCTCAGGCTTCCTTAGATCCCGGGCACACCATCCAACCCGGGGACTGGGTATGCCTGAAAAACTTCCAAAGGACGAGGAACTTGGAGCCTATCTGACGAGAGCCGAGACAGGTCCTACTGACGACACATACAGGTGTGAAAGTGGTTGGAAAGAAGAACTGGATCCATCGTGTGCACTGCAAAAAGTTACCCTTGCCTTTGCACTTTGACCAGTGGGTCTGCGAAGGTGTAGGTGATTTTAAAGGAGAAAGGGTTCCCCGGTTTGTACCTTTTAGTGATGCACACCTGGAATGGACTCGGACTGAGAAGGAAGACGATGATGTTTTGCAAGAAGCTGTACCATCGCATCTCAGAATAAATACAACTCATCCAGAGACACTTTTCCAGGACCAGACTGTGCCAAACAAGACCAGATACAATTTGAGGCCTAGAGCGGCCAAAGACAGTTGAGACTTTTTTTCTTTTCTTTGTTCCTGAATTGTACTTTTTTTCATACGATACTTGAATCATCCAATAAAGTTGCAGGGTTGTAGTAGGAGACTTGGTTTGTGACCTGAGTAGTGGCAATAGGCCTGTAGGACCTGCAGTGTCATAGGACGACTAATAACCACAGTTAAGTGAGATAGGAAGATTGCCACAAGCAACACTTTACAGGATGAATTCTAGTGAATCAGAAATTGATAAAAGAACAAAAATGAAGAAAAAATACTGTAAATTATTATATAGTAGATGTGGTGTAGCATTATGTGTTTTAACCTTTTTATGTATTTTATTAGCTTGTGTGGGTTGGGTTACTCACACTTTGCAGCCAACATCTGTACCTATATCTACCTCCCAGCCCATACCTTTTCGCAATACTGCTTCCCCACGCCAATTTCATATGCTACCAGAGCATGAGCAAATTAGGAGAATGGAATATTTAAACAATTCCTTCATTCAATTGTTACACCAGCATCAATTGGTGATCAATACCACTGATTGCTGGGTATGTGGACTTTTACCCCATAATACGGATAGAGGAATGTCATATTTAGTCCTACCCTTCTCCCTAAAAGGATCTGCTTGGGCTTACACCTCTATGTTTGTCAATGCCTATGAGAACCAACATCGACATCCTGTTGGTCCGTATAGGGATGGAATTGACGTTAGTCATGACGCACTAATCAAAGGAATAGTGGCTATGTCAAAACATTATAAGAAATTTAATGAATTCCCCACTGACGAGCGACAAGCATACATTGATTGGAATGTGCCACATTATGTCACTAGTCTTACAGACAGAGCCAAAAGGAAAATATCCCCACCTATATACTGTACCCCACCAAGGTCACTTGTGTCTCCAAGGAAATGGTCAAAGTTCTAAGGCCCAAATTGGGAAAGAGCACTTGTAACATCACATATACCTATGCATCCCAAACGTCTCCACCACTGGTAGCGTCTCAAGGGACATATTCCGTTTGCCATGACAGAGCCTATACATGGCTACCAGCCGATTTCTCAGGAACCTGTTATATAGCTTTTCTCCTCCCTCCAACATATACAGCTCCTTCGGGACATCACAAGACAAGGTACAGTAGAGGGGTTATTGCTTTGGAAGACACAGCAGGACAAGAAGTCTGTAAATTGATCAGATCCAGTTGTTGCATTTACATACCTGACAACGTCCCTACAGTATACCAGGCCATCTCTAAATTACACCACATTGCTGAGTCCATCCACCAGGACGAAGGAAATTGGTCTCTGATGGGATGGTTTTGGGGACTATTGATCACATGTGGATGGAAGCTATTGACTTTCATTGAAGTAGTCTTGGCCATCATCTTTTCGTGTTGCCTTTGTTTGCAATGTGGTCCCGCAATCTGTGGTCTTTGTGCTACTATGTGTGTCCCAAGACCCATGTCACAGAAAACAGAGAATATGAAGATGATGTTGCAGCAACAGCTTGACGACCTCATGACCATCGACATTGATTCAGATTAGCATGAGTCTTTGTGAATTGCCTGCGTAATGGCAAAAGGAGGGTCTGAGGTTCTTTAATTTCGACTCCATTTTACATTTGCCGCCATTTTGTGTTGCCTTTACACAGGCTGCTCGATGAACGAAGTATCTCTGCCCTTTTGGACTGCAACGTGTCGAAACCCCCCTCCGTCCTTGTTTTGAAACCAATCTCAGACACTAGCCGGCCTAACTAATCCTTGTCTGGACTACCTAATCCCTGTATCAACTATCTGTTAGCCTTTAGTATTCTTCTCTTGCCTATCTTATCTTTTTGGCCTTCGCCATTCTCTCCCTGTGTTTTCCCATTTCACAACCTTTCGCTTGAAGCATGCAGACATGTCCTGCCATTGCAACACTGAACTATGGGTACCAGTATTGATAAACTCTGGGGGGCTTGATAACACACAACATGTAAGCAGAGAGCATTCTGGTTACGCAACACCTTGTTTTCGAACTCTCCTGATTGTCTAAAACTTTGTACATTGGGTGTATGTTTGTACAGATGTATTTTTGCTATAAAAGACTGTGAGCCACGGAGTAAAGGGGCAGTCTCCTGAGAACTTACTTGATGTACTTCTTGGACAACTGTGCGTAGCTGCAGCTAATAAAACTTGGTTTTCTATGCCAACAGAGTATTCCGTGTCTCTGTGCAACAAGGCAGGTGAACTCGAAGATTTCAGGCGTGCCCTGCGCCGCCAGGCCCAAAGGCCCGGTTCTTAACTTTACACACTGCCTCTGAGATAAGCCTGTCTGCTCGTGCCAAGTTCTCATAACAAACGTGGGGAGAGGGTCAATGGGACATACAAATATTTAGAGACCACTCCTGGTTCAAGTCCCCAGCTCAATACATGATCCACAAAAGGAACACAGGGGGTCTAAAGCAACACGACGTGTGGCTAGCTATCCTAAACTCCAATAAAGCTTGTGAGTTGGGGCCCTAGTCACCCTAGATAGCCTGTAAAGTAGAATGCAGTGTTACAATGGGTCTGTGTGCATGGAGTCACGTACATACAGTGCTAATTTACTCAATCCCAAAAGCTCAAAAGTGGATAACCATCAAAATGAACTTCGTGATCAGTCCTATCATCTGGTTCACCAATATCACATGGTTCGTCCCTTGATCATCAAGACCATTTAACCACGTTGATAGTGGAGCAAGATCAAGTCCATTGGCACTTATGGACGACCATGTGACAGCTGATTATTGATGGTTGCGAAAGTGGCGAAAGCGCAGTGCAAACAAAAAAGTGGTGATAATAAAATAGAGTGGAATGCCCTAAAAAATCTTTATTAGGCAAAGGACATGCCCCCTAATTAAATACAGAACAGTGCAGGCAACAGTGGAAACAAAGCTCTTAGTGTATTGCTATAGTCTTTGGCCTCCCCCAAAGACTCAGGCTTGAGCTTTGAGGCACCGACGGACAGAACGGGCCTTGAGAAACCTGAGCACTGTCCAGGTGAGGTGAGGTCCAGTCCCCGGTCATGCTGGATGTGCTGATGCATCCACTGACATGGAGGATTAGCTTTCCACAGGTTGTATTTGTTCCAACCGTTGATATTTGTGTTATATTTACAATCTACACCACCTTTATAGCAGTAGCAATACACTAAGAGCAGAGGCCCTGATGAAAGCCGGGGGACTTTTTGCCCCGTTAGGCAGAAACATGTTGGCCTTGTTTTATGACAGATATTTGTTTCCACTGTCGCCTGCACTGTTCTGTTTTTAATTAGGGGGGATTGCTCCACTATCAACCTCGTGGTTAAATGGTCTCGATGATCAAGGAACCAACCACGTGATATTGGTAAACGAGATGATAGGACTGATCACTAAGTTCATTTTGATGGTTATCCACTTTTGAGCTTTTGGGATTGAGTAAATTGGCACTGTATGTACGTGACTCCATGCACACAGACCCATTGTAACACTGCATTCTACTTTACAGGCTATCTAGGGTGACTAGGGCACCAAATCGCAAGCTTTATTGGAGTTTAGGATAGCTAGCCACACGTCGTGTTGCTTTAGACCCCCTGTGTTCCTTTTGTGGATCATGCTCGTGCCAAGCTACTAAGGGGATGAGCAGGGGTTATTATAGGAGTGTACCCCCTTACCCTGACTAGAGGCAAGAGTCCCTATTTGTCACAAGTACCTACCTGTGCCAATTAGAGACCCCCAAATCTAAAATCAACCCTATTTTGCGAGTTGCCAGCCTGTTACCGTCTCGCAAAGTCAGGTTTGCGAGTCGTTATTAGGAAGAGGCAAGTTAAGGGCATCCCTTCCCAATAGCAAGTTGCACTGGTATGTAGGAATGTTTTGCAACTGGGAATGCGGTCACAAAACATTCACAGTTACCACCATCTTCAAGTTGGTGGTAAACCATTCACAAATATTTGTGAATGTGGGCGCCAAAAGGTAGCTTTTCTTTTTTATTTTTGAAATGCATCCTGTTTTCCTTTAAGAAAAATAGGTTGATTTCCAAAAAAATAGCTTTATTTAAAAAAACAATCACAGACATGGTGGTCTGCTGACCCCAGTAGGCCCCCAATCCCTGTGTTTGCAGCCATTCACAATGGGTCGCAAATTGTGACCTGCCTCATGAATAGTGATGAGGCAGGTCCATTTGAGACCCACTGCAAATTGCTAACAGTGTCAAACACACTGTTGTGGTAAACAGCCGTCACCCCGCATCCATAACCCTGCATGCTATTACAACGCGGTCGTGACAACAAACACGTTGTGACAACGCATACCATTACCTGCAAGACGTTATAACGACTCACAGAGGGGAAAGAAGGTGTTGGATTTAAAATCCAACAACTTTCCTTCAGTCCACACAGACTGGAGTTGGAATAGTAAATTTTACTATTCCAACATCAAACGCCCCTTCCGGGGTAATGGAATGCGTTGTTACAACGTTGTCGTTATATGCGGGGAAAAGCAGCATATTCCACTGTTGTACATCACAGTTTGCGATTTCCTAATAGCGAATTGCTACAATTTGCTAGTAGGAAATCACAAAAACGCATTTTTTTTAATTTTTATTATTATTTTTTTTTTTTTGTCCTCATTACGCAACTGATTTTAAAGTAGGAGAATCTCAGAGTCGCTTTTTCTTACTCCGCCCAGAATGTGTCTTTTCGGATACCCAGACCATGTCTTTCTGGTGTTTTGGAAAAAGTACACCCCTTACTTCCATACCTTTAAGAACAAGAGGTCTTCGTTCCCCGGATCTGAGATAAGCTAGCCATGATGGCTACTACAAAGTACCATCAGTTCCAAATTGTTGCGGCGGCGTAATCATTGGACAAGTGTTAGGATGGAAAAAACATAAAGTCTCACGATCCCACTTCATCCCATACCCCTAGTCACCCCTTATTAAAGTCTTCCCATATATCTCAAAATTTAAACTTTTTCGAACTCACACTCTTTCTTCTGTCTAAATTGTACACCCTTAAAACTGACGCTAGCCATTCATTTCGAGAGGGGGCTACCGGGCTTACCCATTTGATACAAAGCTCCCTCCTAGCCAACAGGATTAAAATAAAGACTAGATTTTCCTCAGCTTTCGATAGAGCATTCATGACCGGCATACAAGAGACCCCAAAAACAACCAAATCCATACTCACAATTAGTTGCTTTCCTAGGGCCCGTTCTAATGTCATACCAACGTTTTTCCAGAAACCTTCGAGGCTGGGGCACTGCTAGAACATGTGCAAGTCATCAGCTTTATTCAAACCACATTTCGGACAGCTTCTCAGTGCATCTCCACTCAGTTTAGAAAGCCTCTTCTGGGTCCAATATGCTCTGTGTGTGGTGAATAAATGGTTTCTTTTGAGAGCAGCAGAAGATACAATAGACCAGCATTTGCTCATAGATACTTGCCATGTACTATTTAGATCCAGCGTCGGCAGATCTTTACCCCAGATGCTCTCCAGAATCCGAAAGTCGTCTTCTCCTGCTATTATTAAGGCCCAGTACCAGTAGGATATTTCTTTCTTGAATTGATTTGCCTCCAGGAATTTGACTTCCAGTTCGAGGTTTCCTTTTCTAGTTTCCTTTAAAGAGTTCGACCAGCTCATCATCTGATAGTACTTAAATTTAGAGAGTGTGTAATTTGTCCGTTTATTTTGAAAAAGAAGTTGGCCCCATTCTACTATGCCTGCCTGTTTAAGTGGTCCAGCAAGTCTGTCCTTAAGACAATCTGGTGTATTTGGCGAGTCCCAGATTGGGGCCTTCTCACTATATAGGGGGATGCCCAGGGTACACCTAACACCATACCATAATTTAGATGCTGATTTTAAAGTCTTCAGTTTTATTTTTTTGAAAAATTTTGGGTGACCAAATTTATAAAGGAAGTGACTTGTATTGTTTGTTATGCTTTGGAAGTGCTGTGGGTAAGTTTCAAAGTGGCCCAACAATGCCCTAACGTATTTAAATTGAAATGCCCGACAGTACTCTAAAAAAACGCAATTTCATACATCTGGCCCTAGGTTTTGTGCATAGATTCTTCCCAGATAAGGGTAAATGTTTTCTTATTCAATTATATTGCTACACAGTTTCTAACAATTAGTTTTCATTCTCTTACAAACACCAAATGTTACAATTTGCTTTTCTACACAATGATTTTAAGAAAATGCTTAACAGAACAATTATATAATTTACCTTTTTGAAGTATGATAGGTGTTAAATCCAGTAAAATTAAATTATCTGCATGTAAAAGTGAGAGACATTTAAAATTTCTGAATTTTGGTGACAAATGATTACATAAACGAAATTGGTTGGGCAAATCACAGGTTGTACAACGCTTGCAATTACTTTGCATACCTTTCACATGCATTTTTTAGTGTATGTTTTTACCACGAATATGCATTTAAAATACATGCTAATACCACGCATTGTTTTTAGATTTAAAAACAATGTATTTCTCGGGGGAGACCCCCCCCTACCAACTTACCTTAAATGCATGGTGTTGGCATGCATTGTAAATGCATATTCGTGGTAAAAATATGCGTGCTAAAAAATGAGTGGTAAAGGCACAAAAAACCTTGTTGTAAAGGCTGTATCCTAAATCACATAAATAAAGAGCTAATAATATGTTTTAATCTATTCTCAGTTTTAATCATGTTGGAAAGCCTGCTATCTCCACCCAACAATACTTTACTCATAGTGAAAGAACGCAAGGCGATTATTTGCTTCAATAAGGTCCATAGGATTCTCAACCATGGCAATTTTTCCCAAAGTAGAGGGCGATCCACGCGATCAGATGCTGTTGAAAAACCTATCAAGGCAGCATAAATAGGTTTGCTTTTTTGTTTAACGTATTTATCAAGACTCAACTGCAAAATGGCCATATTGTCAGTTGTTGAACTAATCGACCTAAAACATGAGTGCTCACTAGGTACAATGTTCTTCTCTTTAGCCCATTCTAGAAGTTTTTCATGAATGCTCTTTGCAATAATCTATCCACCGTGTCCAGCAATGCAATCTGTCTATAGCTCTTCGAGCTATTTCGTGGCTCTTTCTATAAAATGGACAAATTATGCTTCCTGTCCAATAAAATAGTACAATTCTAGATTCATAGCACATGGAAAACATCAGTGCATAGATCTTACTCCAAGTTTTAGCAATAGACTTTAAAACTGATATGAGAATCTGATCTGGTTCCATTGAACCAGAATACCTGGAGGAGCATTTGTACTTTTTGAAAACCGGGCATGAGAGTGCAATAACCAAGTTTGCACCTTATCCTGAATTCGATTAATATAAGTTACGAAGATACACTAACTACTATTCCTGTGGAAAAGCAATAACATGCCAATGTCATTCTTGAATGACATTGCTTTGCTATGATCTTCCAAAATATTCATTGATTTTTTTCGCTAGCAACCTTGGCTAAATGCTGCCATAGAAGGTCTGTATGATAGAATTTCTGTTTAAAATCGAACTTTTATTTGCTGTTTTTTTAGCTTTGTTATTTTACTAGAACTCCATGGACGAGGTGCATTAAATTGGCAGTTTATCATGTGGCTTCCCAAATTGTTTATTAGAAAAAGTTCCATGGCTTAATGCTGGACTGGCAAATAGCCAATGTTTTAAAATGTTCAAAATGGAAGAGCCAGAGGCTTCGAATATTGCTCCCTGAAAGGCTGGCAACAGACCATTTAATGAAAGTATAGTTCTAGAGTTCCAGATAAACTGTCCATTTTTTGTAATTGTCCCTGTCCCACCAGAACGGTTCTAGATATTTCTAAAGGCCACATAAACCAGATTGATAGAATAGAGTGGTTACCTAGAGTATTCTGTAATTCCTGACCATCCGACAGAAGGTTGAGCAATGCATAATTACACACCAATTAATCAATTGTCGAGGAGCTGATAGGACCAGATGTAATCGGTAGAGCAGTGAACTTTCAAAACGACCATTGACAATTATGCATCTGAGTCCCTTAATTCGGAAAGCAAAAGATACCTCTTTTATTTGCTTTAAATGTTTCTGCTAAAGCAATAGACAGGAAATATTAAAAAGCATTCATAGAAGACCATGGAAATCTAAAAACAGGATGTTATCTTAAGAAGTGATGTTGAGGAGGTTCTGTCACCCTCTGTGGAGAACGATTGGGCTTGGACCACAGTCGTTTTTTTTTCTTTGAACAAGATTACTTTTACACAAGTCAAAATCTGGCAGCAGGGCAACGAAGGGAACTTTGGGAAAAATAAACTCTGCACAGTTATGTTGATTTCTATGTTGCAGTGAAGCCCAAATTGTGCTATAAATAGCTTTGAGCAGGTCAATCCTGGAAATCATGACAACCAAGATAATGTCATCATTTGGCATGCTGTGGCAACTTTTTCCATCAACTAATGCAATTTACCACTTGAATTAGAAGCTTTTGTAGAGATCTGAATGTAATCAGCAGAGCAAAGTTGGGAGCCACAGCTGAGCATGTTGCCTATCAACACCTGATATTAAATGTACTGCCAAAACAATGAGTTTTGTGGCAACATGTTCATAGCAGAGCGAGCCAAGAGAGCTTGACCTCTGAGGTTTCCTTTCTATTACCTAACCTAACCTAGTTTTAGTCCTGATGAAAAAAGTGTCAACTTCCAGGACTAGTAGTAACCGTTCTATGGCTTCTTCCATCATACTCCAAGTATTCCTACACTGCTAGAGAATGTTCCATAGACACCAATTTATGGAGTCCATTTAACACTGATCTGTTTTTTTTTCCAGGAGGAGATATCTCCTTCTACTTCTTTGACCTTCGGGATTCCTCACACAGGAATAAATTCCCCAACATATAAATTCCTTCTGGACAGACCTGGGTCCTCTTTGTCTTTTACACCAACAAGAGGTGTTCCCTGTTCCCTGACAACAGCTTTTCAGATTCAAGGGGACGCAGCACTCATCAGTTGTTTTGATAAGGGCTGGTGTCATGCTTGTAGACTGCAACCTCGACTCGCTGAGAATCACGGCCATTCCTGAATGTCTCAGGAGGAGCTGACAACTCATACACCTGACCATAGAAAGATGGAGAAATGGTAGCAGATACACCAGCGGTCTTGTGGCTGGAGAACAGGAATTGTGAAAATCACATTGAATGGGTGTTGAATTCTAAAGCATAAGCTTGTGGCCTCAGGGAATGATGCAGAATGTGTACACTAGAGAGAAATAGTAAGTAGCCATCAATCAGTATCAAACTGAGGGGTCGATTAGGATCGCGGACGGAAACGTGTTCCGTCCGCCGAGGAAGGTGGCAAGATACTCCGGACCTGTCCGCGGAGAAACCGCATTAGCGATTAGGATCAAATCTGATAGAAACGCCGATCGTGGCGGACGGAGCACAACAATCTCTGTCCGCGGCGGTCGAAGTACACCTGAGGCCGCGGCAGGCTGACGGAACCAAAATAACACCGACCGCCGCGTACGCACATGACCAGGAGAACAACAACCTCCCCCGCGATACCTGCGTAGTGTCCGCAATTAGGATAACTCCGCAAGTACCCCGGTAGCCACCGCAATCCACGTCCGCGGCGGTACCAATGCTACGAGAAACCGTGCACCACAGCGGAAGTCCAACATCCCTACAGTCAAACCAATGCCATACATTGCGACAGAATTCATCACCAAACACAGGAAAATGAACGAACACCCACCTGACACATCTAAACCAAACACAAGACACAATGACCCACCCCCAAGAACCGCATGAACCACACCTGCCAACACACCCACCTATCACCTGACTGCCAATCAGCATTCACACAGGCCCAACACACAGACTACAAATTAACTCCCACCCACTCCAGAAATCCTCTGCATCACAGCATAGCTGCTAGCAGGAGACACCACTTAGCCAACAGCATAAAACAGACATCATACACATAACCCACACCCAAACACACCCTGTACACAAATACCCACCACACCATCCCCAAACACCACACACCAGCACCTCCTACTTCACACAAACACACACCCCGAGCACCATGGCACCCAAGAAAAACCCGAAATTCACCGACACTGAGCTAAGGGTCATGGTCGATGAGATCATTCGTGTTGAACCCCACATATTTGGAGGCCTAGTGCAGCAGACAAGCATAGCTAGGAAGAACAGCCTGTGGGACCGGATCGTAACCAGGGTCAATGCCTCCGGGACCGTCCCGAGGACGAAGCATGAAATTCAGAGGCGGTGGCACGACCTCAAGACCCGGGTGAAATCCATCAGAGCCAAGAACTTCCTCCGGGCCAACCACACAGGCGGTGGAACCCCCCCGGAGCCCCTACCATACACCGAGTGGGAGGAGAAGGTGCTGACCATCCTGCACCCTGAGACCCTTGATGGACTTGCTGATGGAGAAGAGGCTGGTAAGTACCAACCAAGCACCACAAACACAACAACACGGTGTGCCTCACACAACTCTGAAGACACATCTCCCAGACCCCAAGCCATGCATGCAGTCCACATACTCAGCAACGTCTAAACCACTCCTACAGGCCCCCATGTCCATAGAGAGGGTGGTGGTGGTGGGTGGGGTGTGTGAGGGGACGGAACTACAACTCCCAACAGGCCCCCATGTCCATAGAGAGGGTGGTGGGGTGGGGTGGGGTGTGTGAGGGGACGGAAGTACAACTCCCAACAGGCCCCCATGTCCATAGAGAGGGTGGTGGGGTGGGGTGTGTGAGGGGACGGAACTACAACTCCCAACAGGCCCCCATGTCCATAGAGAGGGTGGTGGGGTGGGGTGGGGTGTGTGAGGGGACGGAAGTACAACTCCCAACAGGCCCCCATGCCCATAGAGAGGGTGGTGGGGTGGGGTGGGGTGTGTGAGGGGACGGAACTACAACTCCCAACAGGCCCCCATGTCCATAGAGAGGGTGGTGGTGGTGGGTGGGGTGTGTGAGGGGACGGAAGTACAACTCCCAACAGGCCCCCATGTCCATAGAGACGGTCGTGGTGGTGGGTGGGGTGTGTGAGGGGACGGAAGTACAACTCCCAACAGGCCCCCATGTCCATAGAGAGGGAGGTGGGGTGGGGTGGGGTGTGTGAGGGGATGGAAGTACAACTCCCAACAGGCCCCCATGCCCATAGAGAGGGTGGTGGGGTGGGGTGGGGTGTGTGAGGGGACGGAAGTACAACTCCCAACAGGCCCCCATGTCCATAGAGAGGGGGGTGGGGTGGGGTGGGGTGTGTGAGGGGACGGAAGTACAACTCCCAACAGGCCCCCATGTCCATAGAGAGGGTGGTGGGGTGGGGTGGGGTGTGTGAGGGGACGGAAGTACAACTCGCAACAGGCCCCCATGTCCATAGAGAGGGTGGTGGGGTGGGGTGGGATGTGTGAGGGGACAGAAGTACAACTCCCAACAGGCCCCCATGTCCATAGAGAGGGTGGTGGGGTGGGGTGGGGTGTGTGAGGGGACGGAAGTACAACTCCCAACAGGCCCCCATGTCCATAGAGAGGGTGGTGGTGGTGGGTGGGTTGGGTGTGTGCCAGTGCTGACTGAATGTCAAAGTAAAATAAATCTACACGTAATGGCCACATGACTCATCCTCACTTTTTTGTTTTGTAGGGGATCCTAATCTGACAGCTGCAATAAACACCAGGCCTCCAGCCTCACCACAGTCAGAAGTGTCAGGGGACGATTGGCAAGCCACCTCCGGGGCTGAGGATGGTGCCGGCTCAAGCACCCAGCCAGGGACATCTGGCTCCCAGGTCACACCAGCACCACCAACAACTACTACGGCCTCTGGCATAACCACAACACCGGCTACTGTGACCTGCACAGCTACCTCCAGTACAACCTCCACCACCACAACTACCACCACTTCAGCCCCTGCCACCCTGCCCAACCCACCGCCCAACGCTGGGCCAGCGCCATCCCTGCCACGCAGCCAGAGAGTGAGGCAAACCACAAATGCAAGGCCAGAACCTGCAGGCAGGAGCACTGCACAAAGAAGGCATGAGGAAACAACTACACCCGATGCCGTGCAACAGTGTCTAGAAGCACTAGCCAGGGTTGAGGCAAACTATCTACGTGGCCAGGCACAGACAGAGCAAGCCCACCAGGACTTTGTTGACAACACAGCGATGTTGGGTGCCATCGAGAGGAGGCTTGGCCAACTCGTGGACATTTTTAGCATGAGGATATCCGCCAACACCACCCTCCCCACAACCCCTCAAACAACACCACTGCCACCAACAACGCCACCGCCACCGCCACCTGCGCCCCTGGTGGTGGATGTGGTACCTGATCAGCCAGCGCCCCCAGCTGACTCCGTCCCGACACAAAAACGGAGGGGCCGTCCGAGGCTGGAAGTGGGCGAGAGCAGTGTCGGAGCTCCTGCCACACGCCCCAAGAGGAGCCGAAAATGACTCTTTTGGGTACCTGAGCCTGCCATTCACACTGCCAACTATCCGGTCCCACCTGGCACAGGCCTGCTGCACTAGGCAGACACCACCCTATGTGGGGTCTGGACGGACATCTCATCTGCCATAACCCTTGACTCTCACTCCCCCACCCCTTCACTCATTTGTAAATATGCACCTACACCTATGCACAATCTGTAAATAAATAACACTTACTCACTCAATGATGTGTTGCCTCCATGTTTATTCACATGATTGCATCAGAAACAGACGTAACCAGGTTCAGGGATCCAACTGGTACAGAATCATGCCGCAAAGGAGTTACCTAGGGAAACATAGAAAAGGCAAACACACGTTAGGAAACACCATCACACTCATCCCAACGCACTGCAGTGCAACTTTCAACAAACCACACACATCACTACAGGAATGGATGACACTACACACATCATGGAGAAGTGCATGTCCACATAAATGAAGAGACACACACACATGCATACATCACATAACAAAACACATAGATGATGCACAACACAATGACACAAGAGCAGCAAACCTACACAGGGCATACACAAGCAGCACAAGAGGGGCACACTCACAATCAAGGGAAGTAGCGTTCAATGAGCTGGCGCCTCTGGTCCACACCTTCCTCCTCACCACTATCCTCATCAGTCGACATGGGTGGGTCGGGAGGGCGAGGAAATTGCTGTTCATCTGGGTCCAAGATCAGTTTAATGTTATTGCGCACAGCCAGGTTGTGGAGCATGCAGCAGGCAATCACAATCTTGCATACCTTGCCTGGCGCGTAAGGCAGGGCCCCTCCAGTCTTATCCAGGCACCGATACCTAGACTTAAGCAGGCCAAATGTTCGTTCCACCACTCGACGTGTCCTACCATGGGCATCATTGTATCGCATTTCTCCCGCTGTAGTGGGCTTGCGTATTGGACTTAGAAGCCAAGGCCTGTTTGGGTAAGCCGAGTCGCCTGTGTTTGTGGAAATGAGAGAGAGAAATAAACATCACTACCTGAACATGTGGGCACACCAAGCCACACAGATATCACTCCTGTCACCACAGCATACTCACCAACAAGCCAGGCTTGTGCCGGACGCACATTTGCCATCAGTTGGGGGACAATGCTGCTCCGCATGATGTGGGCGTCATGTGCAGAGCCAGGAAATCTTGCACACACATGTGAGATTATGTTGTCGGCCTGGCACACCACCTGCACGTTTAGGGAGTGGAAGTGCTTCCGATTCCTAAACACCTGCTCACGTGCCCGTGGTGGAATGATCGCAATATGCGTGCCATCAATGGAACCCACAACGTGTGGTATGCGACCCAGTGCATAGAAGTCTGCTTTGACCGCTGCCAACTCTGCCGCCTGTGGAAAATGTATGTAGTCATTCTTGTACAGCATCATGGCTGTCAGTACATCCCGAAGTACCGTGCTGAACATGGCCTGTGACATTCCCCCGGCATGTCCAACAGTGTACTGAAATGTGCCTGTTGCAAAAAAATGGAGTGCCGCCATCACCTTTTGGGTGGGTGAAATGGAGCCTGGATAGGTTCTTCGCGGCTGCAGGTGAGGAGACAATTGGTTCACAAGCTCCAGCAATCGACGTCGATCAAGCCTGAATTTCCTGATCACCTCCACGTCCACCATATCCTCAAGCACAGTGTATGGGCGATGGACATTTTGAGCCCTCCTGTGTGGGAGAAAATGGAATGGAAGTCAATTCACATACAACGCATGTCTGTGCAACTCACACACATGTCATCGCACTCTATCCAACATGTAATAGGCAGTGTTCAATTAGCATATGTGTGACATCTCTGATTGTCACAACAACATGGATTGACGTATCAACAATGTGCACCCACTAGCTACATGATGTGTTGCAACATGTGCTATGCACTTTGTCTCACCTAAACATTACTGCCAACAAGACATGTGACATGACCCAAATGTGTAGGCGCAACATGACATACACACATGCAAGTGCATGCACACAAACGAAAATATACACTCACCATTTCTTGATGCACCAATGGCAACACCAATAATGGTGACCAAACGGACATCACATGCATGGTGACCCAATAGGCAACACGCATGCACTGAACACAAGTGAACCCCCACCATAGTCAATATCACACATATACCAGTCACAGACAACAGAATCACAATGTGCCAATACATCCGGGATCTACTGTGTAGATGTGAGGTACGATAAACTTGTGTATGGAAATGACCGATGTCGACATGCACATGTGATGGACATTTGTGGCACACCGATGGCCATGGTATGGACACACATGGGATAGAGCATGAAGTGTGCAGTCACGCAATCACGCACACAACCGTCATCATGCAGCTGCAGACAATGAAACAAGGTGCATCGGCAGCTGACATGCAAACATTGACCCCGCCATGGCGGTGCACTGCTTCCGCTGTTTACGTCTGGCCATACGCGGGCCGCGTTCAACATTCACATTGTCTGCATGTGCACAGACCGTCACGCTCACACACCGGCAAGTGCACGTGCTAGACACCGGGACGGATGCATCATTTGCAACAAAGTTGTAACAGTGGCGCCACCATGGCGGGGCACGTATTCGGAGGGGGAGGTGGAGGCCAAAACATCCATAAGCTGATGTCCATGCACATGGCAGTTCATGACCCCCCTTACAGTGACATTGCATCAGCCAGCCTACACCGGCCGGCCCAGCCCTGCCCATGACCGGCGTGCCAGGCCCTGGCCATGACCGCCGTGCCAGGCACTGCCCATGACCGCCGTGCCGGCCATGCCAACTACCGCCGTTGCAGGACCCCTCCACTACCGCCGTGCCAGGCCCAGCCCATGACCGCCGTGCCGGTCATGCCAACTACCGCCGTTGCAGGACCCTTCCACTACCGCCGTGCCAGGCCCAGCCCATGACCGCCGTGCCAGGCCCGCCAGGGCACGGCGGTAGTGGAGGGGGCCTGCAACGGCAGTAGTTGGCATGGCCGGCACAGCGGTCATGGGCAGGGCCTGGCATGCGGTAGTGGAGGGGGCCTGCAATGGCGGTAGTTGGCATGGCCGGCACGGCGGTCATGGGCAGGGCCTGGCACGGCGGTAGTGGAGGGGGCCTGCAACGGCGGTAGTTGGCATGGCCGGCACGGCGGTCATGGGCTGGGCCTGGCACGCCGGTCATGGGCAGGGCTGGGCCGGCCGGTGTAGGCTGGCTGATGCAAGGTCACTGTAAGGGGGGTCATGAACTGCCATGTGCATGCACATCAGCTTATGGATGTTTTGGCCTCCACCTCCCCCGCTGAATACGTGCCCCGCCATGGTGGCGCCACTGTTACAACTTTGTTGCAAATGATGCATCCGTCCCGGTGTCTAGCACGTGCACTTGCCGGTGTGTGAGCGTGACGGTCTGTGCATGTGCAGCCAATGGGAGGTGTGGACATGGGCCACGGTTGCCCAATAGCAAGTACCGTATGCTGTTCACCGCAACACCAGGGCCAATCATTGGCCCAATTCCAAACACGCTTCCACGGCTGACCAATGGCTGGCGCCGTATGCCGCTGACATGGCCACAGGGCCCTATATAAGTGTGATGTGCAAAAGCATACCTTCTACGATGACCACCGACTGCTGCCTGTGACCATCACCTCCACCTGCTGCTGCGGAGCTGACCACCGACTGCTGCCTGTGACCATCACCTCCACCTGCTGCTGCGGAGCTGACCACCGACTGCTGCCTGTGACCATCACCTCCACCTGCTGCTGCGGAGCTGACCACCGACTGCCGCTCTAGTGCCATACTCCGTGACCTTGGCATGTCGAGAGTCAAAGAGATCCGGTCTCGTCCCTTCACCGCCGCGGAGCTTGATGTCCTCGTGGACGCTGTGCTCCGCAACTACGGACGCCTCTACGGCGCACCCGAACAGGTGGTAAGTGCAGTGGGGGATAAGTTGTTGTGCATGAGGTGTCATATGACACCTGGGCTCTGGTAATTTGGCGGTGTCATGTGTGACCAACAAAAGATTCGACATGTGCATGGCTGCAGAGAGAAATGTGTTGCTCCTATCTGTGTGACTGGCCAACTGTCCACTGAGTTCCACCCTTTTGTCTCCCATCATGGTAGGTCAAGCTGCACCTTCGCAAGGACGTGTGGAGGAGCATTGCACGTGAAGTACGAGCAGCGGGGGTGTCCAATAGACGACATACACACTGCCACAAACGCTGGGACGACATTTCCAGACTGAGCAAGAATGTAGCGGAAGTGACACTAGGGATGATTCCAAGGACGACACGTCTGGCCCGATGCTCAATGACCCCTCTCATGCACCGTATCATAGCTTTGACGCATCCTGACCTCTCCGAGCGGTTGCTTGTGGATGAACAGCAACGTGGCGGTAAGCATACTGTCAGTGTATGTTGCTTGTGAGTGCAATGCATGTATAGTTGCCCACACACATTAGGGACTTCCGTCGATCGTGAGGCTCGTACCAATGGCATGTTGGTGACATTTCCGCAGTAAAATTTCACTTCCCGATGCGGCATGTTGAGACGCCACCCGCTAAGCGGTTCAGTTGTCATGCACATGCTGTAGTGCTTCGTCACCCCTTGGCAACACTTGTGTGCAGATGTAGTTCCTCATGCCCAGTGTGCATGCTGTACATGTATGACGGCCAACGCCACTTAATTCCTGTGAGGTTGACTGGTTGGGGTGGGCCGTGTGCGGGTTGGGGGATCGATGGACATTGTCATCATTGGCTTTAGGGATTCCGTAGCTGTACTGTACGTGAGTGTGCCCATGACTTACACCAATTTCCTGTGCATTTCAGCTTTGGCAGAGGGCACTCAGCCACAGACGGCGGAGATGATAGAAGGCAATGCATCCGGATCAGACGTCGGGCACACACAGACTGACACCGAAGGGGCCAGCGCCGGAGAGGGGGACAGGACCGTCCCGGAGGACTCGCATGTGGAGACAACATCGTCATCATCTTCCGACAGTGTTGGTGAGTCAGCACTGTTGTCACAGACTGGGAGTGGGCAATCAACACCTTCGGTCGGGACACAGCACACAGGGCCCACCCTGCCGCCAACTGCACCATGTAATGTTCGTGCACGCAGGAGTAGGGGGAGCAGAGTGGCGTTCGGTGTCGGCACCGCTGCCCCAGCCTCGGTGAGCCAAAATGCACTTTGTGCAGAGGCTGTTGATCTGCTGCGACAGCTGTGTGTGGGGCAGACCAATATGATAAATGCTTTCCAAGACCACGATAGGAAGTTGGGGCAGGTGGTGGCATTCATGGAAGGTATGCATGGTGATCTGGCTGGTGTACACAGGACACTGCAGTCATTGGCTAACAGTGTGTCGTCTGCCATTGCACAGTCGCATGGACTGGGTGGTACTTCTGTTCCACCATCTACAACTCTGGATGTGTCAGGGGGGAGTGAATTTTCTGACCAGGACTCTAATACAGGTTATTGCACTAGAAGCAGCGTCAGCCAGCACGTCAAGGCACGGAGGCCTCAGACCCCATCCCCTAGGTCAGGTAAATCTGTTCACAAGGACAACGTCAGATATAGTGGAGTACACACACGTGAAGCAAAAGAGGGGCTCGGTGTAATGGCTACACATGCTGCACAGCCATCCCACACACAAGGTACTACCAAGCCAAGACTCACTCCCACTTCCATTGACACTACCGTGTACGAGGACATTGAGAAGACAAATAAATCTCTTGAGGTCTCGCATACTCCCAGTGCCAGGGAGACTAGGAAGGAAGGAGCCACTCCCAAGGGCAGGGAAACTAGGAAGGATGGAGCCTCTCCCAGTGCCAGGGAGACTAGGAAGGAAGGAGCCACTCCCAAGGGCAGGGAAACTAGGAAGGATGGAGCCTCTCCCAGTGCCAGGGAGACTAGGAAGGAAGGAGCCACTCCCAAGGGCAGGGAAACTAGGAAGGATGGAGCCTCTCCCATTGCCAGGGAGACTCGGAAGGAAGGAGCCACTCCCAAGGGCAGGGAGACTAGGCAGGAAGGAGCCACTCCCAAGGGCAGGGACACTAGGAAGGAAGGAGGCACTCCCAAGGGCAGGGAAAGTAGGAAGGATGGAGCCACTCCCAAGGGCAGGGAAACTAGGAAGGATGGAGCCTCTCCCAGTGCCAGGGAGACTAGGAAGGAAGGAGCCACTCCCAAGGGCAGGGAGACTAGGCAGGAAGGAGCCACTCCCAAGGGCAGGGACACTAGGAAGGAAGGAGGCACTCCCAAGGGCAGGGAAAGTAGGAAGGATGGAGCCACTCCCAAGGGCAGGGAAACTAGGAAGGAAGGAGCCACTCCCAAGGGCTAGGACAAGGACAGTCACAAGACAAACGCACCTAAGAAGAGCACGGACACTCCCAGGGGCAGGGACACACACGGGAGAAGGCGTGTCCTGGGGATATGTACACCACACACGACAAGTCTGCTGCCTGGTACAGGGCACCATCCAGGGAATAGGGAAAGTCCGTAGACATCAGTGCTCCTACGGAAATGGAACATCCAAGGCCCAAGGCATCTCCCATGGACAGTGGCGCTGTCAGGGACAGGCATACATCACCCATTGTTGCACTGAGGCAGCTGTTTTCTGGGACACGGAATACAGATGTCTCCGCAGTGGAGTCACCACTTACCTCCACTCCCATCAGGGCCCGTCAGGGACGGATGCAGGTGGACCCTGTAGTAGCATCCCCCATGACACATGTTGCAGAGGCCACAAGGCAGCCACACAGCAAACGACAAGCAGCCTCCAGCACGTCCCCAGAGAGCATTCCCCCCCTTGCAGATGCCCCTCCCATGGTGGGTGAAATTTCTTCTCAGTCCGGACCACTTGTCAGTCCTGTCCTGTCCAGGGCGCAGGCACATGTCCAAAAGAAACGTAGACACACAGCATTGACACATGCACAATCCGATGTCGGACATTTGCAACTATCCCCCGCTCCCAGAGCCACCCTGCCTCCTGGACCATACAGCCCTGTGGCTCATCATTTCAGTGGTCCCAGTGGCGCTGGTGCAGTTGACTCGCATGTGTCTGTTAGTGGCAGGGTATCAGTCGAGACCTATCCTGTATCAGGTGCTGGCAGTGTATCTGGGTGTATGGGCCATGTGTCAGTCACTCGGTCTGTGGCTGTGTCCCACACTCCTGTATCAGGTGCTGGCAGTGTATCTGGGTCTATGGGCCATGTGTCAGTCACTCGGTCTGTGGCTGTGTCCCACACTCCTGTATCAGGTGCTGGCAGTGTATCTGGGTCTATGGGCCATGTGTCAGTCACTCGGTCTGTGGCTGTGTCTCACACTCCTGTATCAGGTGCTGGCAGTGTATCTGGGTGTATGGGCCATGTGCCAGTCACTCGGTCTGTGGCTGTGTCTCACACTCCTGTAGCAGGTGCTGGCAGTGTATCTAGGTCTGTGGCTCACGTGTCAGTCACTACATCTGTGGCTGTGTGTCACACTCCGGTTTCTGGTGCTGGGAGTCTGTCCGATGCGGGTACTTCACGCAATCCACCTGATAGTGTGATGTAAGTTGCTGTAGTGTGCCCTCAGGTGTAGTGCCTCTGATGGACCTGTGCCTTGCCATGCACTGTTTGTGCACCTAGCCCCTCTCATGTACTGCCTCTGATGTACCTGCTCTGGTGTCCACACTGCCCTGTTGCTGCCCTGTTGCTGTTCTCATACTGATGTACTGCCTCTGATGTACCTGCTCTGGTGTCCACACTGCCCTGTTGCTGCCCTGTTGCTGTTCTCATACTGATGTACAGCCTCTGATGTACCTGCTCTGGTGTCCACACTGCCCTGTTGCTGCCCTGTTGCTGTTCTCATACTGATGTACTGCCTCTGATGTACCTGCTCTGGTGTCCACACTGCCCTGTTGCTGCCCTGTTGCTGTTCTCATACTGATGTACTGCCTCTGATGTACCTGCTCTGGTGTCCACACTGCCCTGTTGCTGCCCTGTTGCTGTTCTCATAGTGATGTACTGCCTCTGATGTACCTGCTCTGGTGTCCACACTGCCCTGTTGCTGCCCTGTTGCTGTTCTCATACTGATGTACTGCCTCTGATGTACCTGCTCTGGTGTCCACACTGCCCTGTTGCTGTTCTCATAGTGATGTACTGCCTCTGATGTACCTGCTCTGGTGTCCACACTGCCCTTTCGCTGCCCTGTTGCTGTTCTCATAGTGATGTACTGCCTCTGATGTACCTGCTCTGGTGTCCACACTGCCCTGTTGCTGCCCTGTTGCTGTTCTCGTAATGATGTATGCCCTCTCATGTACTGCCTCTGATGGACCTTTTCAGTGCAATGGACTGTTGGTGCACTTAGCCCCTCTCATGTGCTGCTTCAGATGGACCTGTGCCTTGCCATGGACTGTTGGTGAACTTAGTCCCTCTCATGTGCTGCTTCTTATGGACCTGTGCCTTGCCATGGACTGTTGGTGCACTTAGCCCCTCTCATGTGCTGCTTCTGATGGACCTGTGCCTTGCCATGGACTGTTGGTGCACTTAGCCCCTCTCATGTGCTGCTTCTGATGGACCTGCGCCTTGCCATGGACTGTTGGTGCACTTAGCCCCTCTCATGTGCTGCTTCTGATGGACCTGTGCCTTGCCATGGACTGTTGGTGCACTTAGCCCCTCTCATGTACTGCCTCTGATGGACCTTTTCAGTGCAATGGACTGTTGGTGCACTTAGCCCCTCTCATGTGCTGCTTCTGATGGACCTGTGCCTTGCCATGGACTGTTGGTGCACTTAGCCCCTCTCATGTGCTGCTTCTGATGGACCTGTGCCTTGCCATGGACTGTTGGTGCAGTTCGCCCCTCTCATGTGCTGCCTCTGATGTACCTGCTCTGGTGTCCACACTGCCCTGTTGCTGCCCTGTTGCTGTTCTCATACTGATGTACTGCCTCTGATGTACCTGCTCTGGTGTCCACTATGCCCTGTTGCTGTTCTCATGCTGATGTACTGCCTCTGATGTACCTGCTCTGGTGTCCACACTGCCCTGTTGCTGCCCTGTTGCTGTTCTCATACTGATGTACTGCCTCTGATGTACCTGCTCTGGTGTCCACTATGCCCTGTTGCTGTTCTCATACTGATGTACTGCCTCTGATGTACCTGCTCTGGTGTCCACACTGCCCTGTTGCTGCCCTGTTGCTGTTCTCATAGTGATGTACTGCCTCTGATGTACCTGCTCTGGTGTCCACACTGCCCTGTTGCTGCCCTGTTGCTGTTCTCGTAATGATGTATGCCCTCTCATGTACTGCCTCTGATGGACCTTTTCAGTGCAATGGACTGTTGGTGCACTTAGCCCCTCTCATGTGCTGCTTCAGATGGACCTGTGCCTTGCCATGGACTGTTGGTGCACTTAGCCCCTCTCGTGTGCTGCTTCTTATGGACCTGTGCCTTGCCATGGACTGTTGGTGCACTTAGCCCCTCTCATGTGCTGCTTCTGATGGACCTGTGCCTTGCCATGGACTGTTGGTGCACTTAGCCCCTCTCATGTGCTGCTTCTGATGGACCTGCGCCTTGCCATGGACTGTTGGTGCACTTAGCCCCTCTCATGTGCTGCTTCTGATGGACCTGTGCCTTGCCATGGACTGTTGGTGCACTTAGCCCCTCTCATGTACTGCCTCTGATGGACCTTTTCAGTGCAATGGACTGTTGGTGCACTTAGCCCCTCTCATGTGCTGCTTCTGATGGACCTGTGCCTTGCCATGGACTGTTGGTGCACTTAGCCCCTCTCATGTGCTGCTTCTGATGGACCTGTGCCTTGCCATGGACTGTTGGTGCAGTTCGCCCCTCTCATGTGCTGCCTCTGATGTACCTGCTCTGGTGTCCACACTGCCCTGTTGCTGCCCTGTTGCTGTTCTCATACTGATGTACTGCCTCTGATGTACCTGCTCTGGTGTCCACTATGCCCTGTTGCTGTTCTCATGCTGATGTACTGCCTCTGATGTACCTGCTCTGGTGTCCACACTGCCCTGTTGCTGCCCTGTTGCTGTTCTCATACTGATGTACTGCCTCTGATGTACCTGCTCTGGTGTCCACTATGCCCTGTTGCTGTTCTCATACTGATGTACTGCCTCTGATGTACCTGCTCTGGTGTCCACTATGCCCTGTTGCTGTTCTCATACTGATGTACTGCCTCTGTTGTAAATGCTCTGGTGTCCACACTGCCCATGCTCGATCCTACATGTGATGTTACTCCGATTCTGCGTAAATAAAATTGTGAATCATGTGTCGTGGGTTGTCGGAGTCATTCTTGCGTGTGTGATGCTGGTGTGGATTTGTATTTTCTTGAGGGCGGTGGGTTCAGATACATGTCAGTCCCCCCTACCTGGGTCACGACCCTTGGAGGCGTTGCCGTACACAGGAATATGTCGAGTCCGGGACATGTCACTCCCCCCTCCCTACGTCACGGCCCTTGCAGGTACTCCTCTCCAGACAGCGAATGGTTTGTAGCCTACCTGCGTCGTCCTCGATGGTGGGCCAAGACTAGGACGTAGTGGATCGCGAAGAATATCGGGTAAGCGTGTAGTGCAGGGTCCATGTTGGCGAGCGGCTCGTGGTGGGTATGGTTGCTGTGGGGCATCCGCAGTGTTCAGGCAGGTTGTTTTTCCGCAGCGCTTTTATGTGTATTTTCCGCCATCTTGATTTGGAGGACGGTCCTAGATGTCAGTCCGTACGGCGGAGTCTCTGGATAGGTTACGTCCGCCGCGTGGTTGGGTGTGGTGGTGCGGCGGACCGTGTTCTACCGCCGCGGATGGATTTTGGCCCGTATTTTGTATCCTGATTTGGCGGACAGAGTGTACGCGACGGGCACACGGAAAATAGGCATGTTCCGCATGCTCTGGGTCTGCGGAGGCACTTCCGTCCGCCATCCTAATGAGCCCCTAAGTTGGTATGGGAAAGTATAATAAACAGGATAAACAGGAGCATATTCCTCTTACCCTGCTCTGCAACGGATGTTGCTGTGATCAAGCATCGATCGAGAGTACATCGGATGGGACATTAGTGTTATGGTACTGGCCATATATTGTAAATATCTGTGAATATGGTATGGGAAAAATGTAAACATCTACTCCATCACCAAAGTTTGAACTGTTAGAGTTAGTAAGTTATTATTTGTTACAAGATTTCTTTTCTCATAATTTTCGATAATATGCATAAGGAACTCTTGGTTAGTGTGTACCAGTTCCAAATATTCAGGAATTTCTATTTCTTTAAATGTCTTTGGGGATCTTGAGGCTTGCCTTGCTACCCTCCTTGTTCTTGTTATTAGTCTTTTAACGTTTTCTATAGCCTATTGCTTCTTCAGCAGCTTGCAGAAATATAACTTTAAGTATAGTTCCTGTAGGTGATTTGGATCTAATGCGTACTTCTCTTATGTTCAATAGAATAATTTTAGCTTGTGTTTCTGTAACGTTTGAGGGTGACTGTGCTCCCTCACACTTTCTCTTTTGTTGTGGCTCCAACTTTGAATGAATTGGAATATATTAATTGCATTTCCGATGCATCCTTTCATTACTAGTACTTTCTATGATGTCGTTGTATTTCTTGTAGCAGAGCACAGACTTTAATTTTGGTGATTTATCATGATTTCTGACATTACATCTTTAGGTTGTAGAAGTATGGAAATATATATTATATTTATTTGAAATTAATATTTACTGTTATTCCATTACATTATTAACACATATTTCACATTACATAATTACGTATTTGTCTTTCTTCTTTTTTCTTGGGTTGTCTGTTCTTGTACTTTATCCCTTTCCGATTTGCTTCATTCTTCCAGTTACTGTTCAAAAGAACAAATGTAATACTCATTTTTGTTGAAAGTTTTTCCAATACATTAGTGTTTTTTCAGTTGAAAATGTTTCTGGCTCATTTAAAAATATTATACTATTTCAGCATATTTACAGTTTTTATTAGTTATACTTTTTTTTTTTTTTTTTTTGGTGCAAAACATTTATTGAGCATTGCCAGGATTACACAGCGTCTCGCCAACAACCCGGAGGCCGGCCGCTATCAATGCATACATAAATACAAATCATACCAGATGTGCATGGGTGCGAAAACAATCGCGCCAAACAGTACCATCCAAGTGACAAATGCAGCGTCTTCACAGCGAAATCTATGAGTCTTGCATTTTTTAAATTTTATATGAACATTAACATGTGCAGTGTCTATGCGAACCCATGGAGGAGGGGGGGGAGGGGGGGGGGGAGCAGGCATATCGGGCGCCCAGGCGGGCATAGTAAACCTTGAGGGGCACGTGGCTGGCAGAGCTATGAGACCACCAATGAGGGGATAGGCGGGTCACAGTATCGGAGGCAGTAGGCCGTTAGATACCCGGGTGACGTCGTGGAGGTCGGAGTTTCCCACAGAGAGCCTTGAAACGGGGAGGCAAGGGGAGACAGAGAGGGGGGGGGGGGAATGGGGGAATTGGGGAGGGGGGGGAGGGAGCAGCGAACACATCATGCCACGCTCGTCAGTCCAGGAGTTTCAAATTAAGACCAAGAAACAACATCTCAGGATCCCTACATCCCAACCTCAATTATTGTCATCCCCGAGTGGGTCAGTTATCAAATAACATTGTAACGGGGCCCATATATCAGTAGGCCTGGAAGTAGGCGGTAGTAATTCGGAATAGGTATGTAATTGTTCCTGGCAGTATACCATGTCACTAATCCAATCCTTAAACTTGGGCGCCCTTCCCCTCCCCCATCTACAGGCCACCCTGCGTTTAGCCAGAAGCATAGCCAGCGCCACATATTTGCGGTGAGCCGCCTGGAGAGGCGCAACATACCCCAGAAGGGCTACCAATGGGGACGGATCTACCGTCATGTGTATCAGTTCGGACAGCGCCTGAAACACTTGAGTCCAGTATCTGTTCACTTCGGCACACCCCCATGCAAGGTGAAGGAAATCAGCCCCTGGGGCCCCACACCTGTCACATGTGTCTGTAGGCCTAAGCTGGAACCTGTGTAAGCGCGCTGGAGTGTGGTACAGCCTGTGCAGGAATTTATAATGAATTATCCTATAACGGCTGTTAGAGGATATGCGCTCGGTTTGCTGTAGGCAAAATTCCTTTTATTAGTTATACTTGTATGCTGTTATTCTGTTATTCTTGGGTGGTTCTTTCTCTTCCTTCTTTTCTTTGTTAGGTATGGTCTTTCTCAGGTGTTTCTGTTATTCAAATAGTGTTACGTATTTATTTAGGTTTCTTTTACGTGACAGTATGTTTTAAATACTTATCTTGTAGTTGCTGGGACTTTTTTCTTCAGTTTGGTTTCAATTCTTCTGTGTAGAGCTTCGGTTATGAAGAGGGTCTATCTACAGCAGTAGTGCCTTGATGAGCAGCATTATGGTGAATGTGTTCATTCTCTCCTGTACTGTTTTTCAGTAAAGAAAATACTTCTATATGCTACTTTTCTCTTGAATTCCATTGGTTTCAGTTGCAGTTAAGGATTTTTTGTATCTTGTATGGTGGATGTTCATTAAGATTAATTTTTATTATTAATTTCTTTATATATGTGTATCTGTGCATATATACATAAATATGTTTATATTATATATATAAATATATGTAAATATATATGTACATATATATATATCAAGTTTAAAAGTAACAATATACAGTTTTAAACTAACAAAACCACTGAAATTCACCAGTTATCTGAAGTAATTATAACTCATGCCTTAAAGTAACTTTAACTTGCCCCACCACAATGCACAGTGTTGACATCAATGATGCAATTTCAGATGTTACAGTGATGTTATCACTGATGCCATAGAACATGTCATGAATTGATTTAATATGTGAAGTCATAAGACGCACATGGCAAGAGCACGAGTTATAGTTACTTTAAGGCATGAGTTATAATTACTTGAATTTCAGTGGTTTTGTTAGTTTAAAATGGATTGTTTAAACTAACATTTTCACCTATCTAAAACGTCACTTTAACCTTTGTTTTTTCAGTGAATTTTCAAGTTTTTTTAAATGCAAAGTTACATATTATTACAAATTCTAACTATACCGTCAAATTGACCTTTGGTGTTTTCTGTGAATTTCGATGGTTTTTCTAACAAAAGTAAGATGTCAATCGCTGCAGTGTGGGGTTAGGTGCAGAGCCTGGCTTGTGCCCAGGCCCTGCGCCCAATCCCCTGTAAGCATCCCACCCCCAAGGCCTTTGGGCATATCCAGCATGCAGTCAGGCCTGCACAGCATTTGGCTACGTGCGGCGTGGAGTTGGGCACAAGGCCTGGCTTGTTGCCAGAGCAGTGAATAATAAATGAGTGGCTCTGGCTGCTCATTTGTAATTCACGTTTTCTTTTTTTTAAAATTTCTGCAGGTGTCCCGGTGCCCACATTTTTAATTTTGGTTTGGGGCACGTGGAGGGCATCCCCAGGGCCCAGTGGTCCCAGGTAACTCCCCAGCCGGCACCCATTGTGGATGCCTGCAATAGCCAGCATTTTTCTTAAGTGCGTGCCCCTGTGCCCACCCGCAGCACCCAGAGCTAAATGTTTGTTGGTGGCTGCAGGAAAAGCCCCAGGGTTACCACAGCCCCAGATAGTTACCTTCTTAAGTTTTAGAAGATTAGCAGACCTATTAATTTTTCTACATTGACTGATGATGAAAGCTTCATGGTGATTAGTTAAGGGGGTGCAACGAAAAAATTGGGGTCCCAAAACACATTTTTCCACCAATAAGTTTTTCACTTATGTAGCAGCAAGACAGCTCAATGGATTTTCATAAAATTTGGCAGGTCTATGGTCTGGAAAGGATAATTTTTGGTACTGCATGAAAATCCATTCAGTAGTTTTGTATTTATAAGGGACTAAAACTTAGTGATATATTGTTCCTCGGTACACCGCTGCACTTTCATCGTTTACAGCTGTACAGAGCAATGAAAACATTTTTAAAACACAACAGGCCCGATTCCTGAAGGTATTTGCATGTACGAATGTGGAGAGTCCACCACGAGTGTGGAGACTTTGCACTTGTGACTTTACTACACTTAAGTGCCTTCGTTATTCAGGCCCAATATTATTGTCAGCCATATAATAAAAGGCAGCCATATTGTTTAGACTATGCTTTGGCTGGGTTCTGGGTCTGGACCTAAGATATACATTCCAAGTATGTTTTATAGGTTTAAGAAGATGAGAGGCACTTTACAAAACTCGTTAAACTCAAGAAAAAGTATTTCAATTGTTCTATATATTAAAAGAAAAAGGTAATGGAATACTGTGGTACTACCTGGGAATTACCATTGTACCTTTTGAAATAAAAATGTAAAAATCATGACAAACAAAAATAAACAACAAGTAAAACGTATTATTTTATTGTTTGTGATAAATCCTTGTTAATAGGTCCAGCGGTACTACGTTACCTTTTTGAAAAATATATACACACAAGAAAAATAGGTTTCTTTAATTATTCACTAGGGAAAATGCAACTGGCTCAATTCTCAGTAGAGTAATTACTCGCAATTACTCCAAAATTATACACAATTGTTTGTAATTACATGAGTAGTTTAATCTAGCATTTAGCAATATTTTCTTAGTGCAAAAGGCACCCTCATGTCCAAAATTGGCCACAGTATGGACACGAACCACTGTAGCCAGCAGCCACTCACTCTCTCCTAGGGCCAGATGTACGTATCTATTTTGAATGCACAAACGGGTTTGCGACCCGTTTGCGCACGCAAAATACAAATGGGCCATGTACTAGTCCTATTTAGCGACTCACAATTATTTTGCGACTTGCTAAATAGGATTAGGGACTTGCTATTAGGAAGGGGCTTTCCAAGGGCGTCCCTACCTAATAGCGAGCCTGAGCCCTATGTAAGACTGTTTTGTGAACGCAAACAGTCACAGTTTACCACCCTTCTCAGAAGGGTGGAAAAGCACTTGCAAATGGGAAGGGGTTCCCAGGGGACCGCTTCCCCTTTGTGAATGCAGGGGTAAATATTTTTTAAGGGCAGGCAATGGTCCCAGGAACCACTACCTGCCCTTAAAAAAATGAGCGAAAATGCTGCATTTTAAAAAAACTGCTTTATTTAAAAGCAGCGCCAGACATGGAGGTCTGCTGAGCCCTTGGGGTCGCAAATTGCAAGTGCGGCATTAATATTCATGAGGCATGCAATATGAGACCCCATTGGGAATCGCAAACAGAGTCTGAGACACTGTTGTACATTGTGATTTGTGACTCGCAAATTGCGACTCGCAATTTGTCGCAATTTGCGAGTTGCAAATCACGATGGTCATACATCTGGCTCTAAGTTTGTTGTTCTTATCCTCTTACACTAGAACTTTTGCCCAAAACTACTCTTAGTTACTCAAGCTGGGCTAATCGCATATTTTTAGTAATTTTGCATCACAAGCGAAAAGTGTAATTACCAAAATTACTGTGATTACTCCAGCAGAATTAAAATTTCACCCAGGCCTACTATTCAAACTTCTGTAAAATTCCTAATGTCTTCCTGTGGGTTAAAAACATACTAATGAGGTATATCTCATGTAGAAACCATGAACTCACCCATTTTGCCACTACATCTATCCACAAAGTCAAGTGAAAGTGCAAAAGACACTTCACTCCACTGCACAATATGCCACTCCAGTCTAGAACATCCCCCAGCACTCTATGAAACGCCACACCGCTATATGCTATTCCACTCTATGCCACTCCACTCTACTCTACGCCACTAGACTCTACACCACTCCACTTTGCGCCACTTCACCCTACGCAACTCCACTCTACACAACTCCACTCTATGCTATTCAACTCCATGCCACTCTAATCTAAGCCACTTCACTCTAAGCCACTCCACTTTGCGCCACTCAAGTATATGACCTATCACTATAAGACACTATATGGCTCGCTGTTCTATGACACAATATTCCACTCTACTCTACAACATGCCACTCCACTCTACTCTATGACACATCACTCCACTCTAAGACATTCCACTCTGCACCACACCACTCTGTATCACTCAACTCCAGAACACTTCTCTCTACCCCACGCCACTCTACACATCTCCACTTTCATATATGTAGGTGTGTATCTCTATACACATCTATACATATATATTACCAAGTAAGACACTGTATGACACACTATTCTATGACATGATGTTCCTTTCTACTCTATGGCATGCCACTCCACTGTACACAATTCAACTCTACTCAACAACATGTAACTCCACTCAACGCTACTCAACTCAATGCTATTAAACGCTTTGCCTCCCCCGCACTACACTACTCCACCCTGCGCTACTCCATTCTATGCCACTCCCCTCTAAACTATTCCACTCTATGCCACTCAATTCTATGCCACTCCACTGCACACAACTCTCCTGTTAACACTCCACTAAGCCCCTCCATTAGAAGACAGTGTAAGACACACTACTCTCTAGCACAATGTTCCACTCGACTCTGCAACACACCATCCCACTGTACACCACTCCACTCTACTCTATGACATGCCACTGCACTCTAAAAAATTCCGACCTACGCTATTCCACTCTACACCACTCCACTCTTCACCATTCCACTCTAGTCCACTCTAGGCTATTCCACTATACGCCACTCCACTGTACACCACTCCACTCTACACCCCTTAAATGTAAGGCACTGCACAACATGCTACTCTATGACACAACACTCAACTCTACTCTATGACATGACACTCCACTCTAAGTCTCTCCACTCTAAGTCTCTCCACTCTACCACATGCCAATACACTCTACACCATTCCACTCTATGCTATTCCACTCTACGCTGCTCCACTCTATGCCACTCTACTCTAAACCACTTCACTCTATGCTATTTCACTCTACACCACGCCATTCTATGCCACTCCAATCCACTCTATGCTACTCTACTCTACCCCTCTACACTCTACGCCATTCCACTTTATGCCACTCCATTGTATTCCACTCCACTCTACAACACTCCTTCTATGCCAGTCGACTCAACACCACTCCACGCCATTCTACTGTATGATATAATATTCCACTCCACACCATTCCACTCTATGTCTCTCTACTCTACGCCTCTTCACGCTATGCTATCTCATTCTACGCCACTCCACTCCTCAACAATAAAGTCTACACAAATCTACTGCTCAGCACTCCATGTATGCCACTCCTCTCTACGCCACTCCATTCTAGGCTATTCTACTGTATGGCACTCCACTCTACACCACTCCACTCTATGTCACTCCACTCTATGCTACTCTACTCTATGCCACTACACTCTACCCCATACCACTATATGCCCCTCAATGCCACTTCACCCTACATCTCACACACTCTACGTCACACACACTCTATGCTATTCTACTGTATGGTACTCCACTCTACACCACTCTACTCTACGCCACTCCACTCAATGCCATTCCGCTCTCTGCCACTCCACTGTTCACCACTCCACTCAACACCTCTCTGCTTGATGATATTCCACTCTACACCACTCCACTCTATGCCAATCCACTACATGCCTCTCCACTCTACGCTATTTTTCTCTATGCCACTCCTCTCTATGCCTGTCCACTCTACAGCCTGCCACTGTAAGACGCCCTACGATAAGCTACAAGCCACAAGACTCCACTCTACTCAGCCACATGCCACTCAACTATTCTCTATGATGCACTACTCCACTCTATGACACTCCACTCTAGAACACTGCACTCCACTGTATGCCTCTCCACTCTACACCACTATACAATGATGTTCTCCACCATAAGACACTCTGTGACACTCCACTGTATGACCCACCACTCTACGACAATCCACTATACGACACAACACACTACAACATTCTCCTCCACTCTTCTCTATGACACTCTGCTCTACTCCACTCAACTTCACACTTTGCCACTCCACTCTACAACACTCTACTCCACTCTATGGCACTCTATAACAATCTGCTTGACAACACTCCAGTCGACAGCACTCCAAGCAATGACAGTTCACTTGACGACACTCCACTCAACAACACTCCACTTGATTTGAAACACATTTTTATTATAACAAACACCTTGAAATTCATTGATAACACAAAGGTTAAGGAGAAGTTATAATTGAGAAAATATATTTATTAATTGTATGCAGAACCAACATAACCTACACAAACATTAGGAATTCTAATATCTTACAGTTATCATTTGTGCCCCGGTTGAAACATACTATGACTCTCCTTCCACCGTACGTGTTGTCAACTCGCTAGCCACATCGGTGTTAGAGGTACTGCCCTGCAATGGTTGGCTGCTTTGTTAGAAGATCAGACTCAAATTGTCCCTCTGGGTCCCTTTCAATCCCTTATGGTTCCCATCATCAAAGGGGTACTGCAGGGCTCATCGTTGAGCCTGATGCGGTTTCAAATCGAAACTGTTCCTTTGGCGAGTTATAGTTATTGTTGTCTGGTTAGCGAGCTGAAAAGAGTGTGTAAAAGAGTGTGTAACGAGGTCCCCAATTTATAATATTTTGAAGGTGGTGGATCAACCAATCAATCAATCATTTGTAAAGCGCACTACATACCCGCGAGAGTCTCAAGGTGCTGGGGAGGGGGGCAACTACTGATTGAACAGCCAGGTCTTGTGTATCCTCCTGAAGGTCAGCAGGTCTTGGGTCTGTCGTAGGCTCAGTGGGAGGGTGTTCCATGTCTTGGTGGCGAGGTGAGAGAAGGACCTCCTGTCGGAGGTTGTTCTTCGGATATGTGAGATGGTAGCGAGTGAGAGGTTGGCGGAGCGTAGCTGGCAGTTGGGGACGTAGAAGGAGAGCCGTCTGTTGAGGTAGACTGGGCCAGTCTTGTGGAGTGCTTTGCGTGCATGGATGAGGAGCTTGAAGGATATCCTCTTGTTGACAGGATGCCAGTGCAGGTTTCTCAAGTGGGGGGTGATGTGGCTGTGTCGTGGTACGTCAAGGATCAGTTGTGCATAGCGTTTTGGATGCGTTGTAGTCATATAATGAGCTTGGTCGGGGCTCCCGCATAGAGGGCATTTCCATAGTCGAGTTTGCTGCTGACGAGGGCCTGGGTGACTGTCTTTCTTGTATCTGTCAGGATCCATCTGTAGATCTTGCAGAGCACGGGGAGGGTGTTGAAGCAGGAGGAGGAGAAGGCATTGACTTGCTTGGTTATTGAGAGCGTTGAGTCAACGATGGTTCCCAGGTTGTGTGCGTGGTCGGTGGGTGTCGGGGCTGCCCCCAGTGCCGTCGGCCACCAGGCTGAAGGGTTGGAGCCGAGGATGGGGACCTCCATCTTGTCCGAGTTCAGCTTCAGACTGCTGATCTTCATCCAGTCGGCGACGGCCGTCATTCCTTTGTGGAGGTTGGCTTTGGCAGTGATGGGGTCCTTGGTGAGGGAGAGGATCAGTTGAGTGCCATTGGCGTAGGAGATTATGTTGAGGTTGTGCTGTCGGGCGACGTGTTCGAGCGGGGCCATGTACATTTTGAACAGTGTCAGGCTGAGGGAGGATCCCTGGGGTTATAACTATAGCTTTAGAATGTTTAAGATTTTTGTAATTTAAACTTGGTTTGTATAGGGGAAAATACGTGTTCCTAACTATAAGATTTAACCTTTGGGTTTTCTATTGAAATTCAATGTTTGATTTTTTAAATCTCAATCAATCAAGTGACTTGTAAGGAGCGACTACTCCCCCGTAAGGGTCTCAAGGCACTGGTGGTGCTTATCCGTTGAAGGCACTGTGGTTCAGTTGAAGAGCCAGGTATTGAGGTCCTATCTGAATTGAGGCAGTGAGGGTGATTGCCTGGGGTGGAGAGGTAGGGTGTTTCAGATCTTTGCTGCAAGGTAGGAGAAGGATCTTCCTCTTGCTGTGGTCTTGCCGGTATGTGGGGCGGTGGCCAGGACCAATTGGGCAGAGCGGAGGTCTCTGCTGGATGCGTTAAATGTAAGGCAGAGGTTGAACCATGCAGGTCCCACGTCGTGTAGGGCTTTGAAGCAGAAAAAACGTGTTTCAAATCATAGCATCCAATATCACTAGTGGAGAGTTCTTATGTGGAGTATTGAACAGTACAGTGCAGGACAGTGTTGTAAAGTGTGTTGTCATACACTGGACTATGTTATGTTATGTTAACTGACATTTATAGAGTGCATAATCACCGGCAGTTCTCTTAGCGCTTTGAGAGGGTGGCCAAACTCCAGCAGGAATAACAACTAAAACACTTGGAAGAGTTATTAGGCTGTGCCCGGAGCCTCCCCAAACAGGAGAGTCTTGAGTTGCTTCCTCAAGGGAGGAGTGCGGGTTCCTTACGGAGATTCTCGGGAAGTCTATTCCAAAGTTGAGGAATTAGGACAGAGAAGGCTCTGCCGTCTTTAGATGCGGTTTAAAACTATGGGTGGGCCAGAAGGCCTGCCTCGGATGATCGCAGTGTACGACCCGGCACATAGTTCCCTAGGCCCTCCTTGATATAAGCTGGGGCCTGGCCATGCACAGCTTTATGAGTGATGCATAGACCTTTGAATTTTACTCTCTGTTTAATGGGGAGCCAGTGCAGCTGCTGCAACAGGGGGGTCATGTGGGCCCATCTGGGAAGCCTAAAAATCATCCTAGCTGCATCATTCATGGTCACCTGTAACTTGCTGATAAGTTTCTCGGGGAGACCAATATATAAGCCATTACCAGACATGATCATAGCCGACAACCATCTGTAGTGTAGCAAATGCCAGGAGGGGGGCCAGTCTCCGTAGCTGTCTCATTAAGCCCGTATAGGTTCCGACCACGGTCGAGACTTGATTTGCCATGGAGAGGTTGGTATCAATCTTGATGCCCAAGCTTTTTACAACCGGAACTGGGGTTGGGGTGGTGCCCAGCTCTTGCGGCCAGAAGAGGTCATTCCAGGGATTGTTTTTGGAGGGGATGACCAGGACTTCCGTTTTATCAGATTTGATTTTCAATGAATTGGCTGTCATCCAGTTCACAGTGTGTCTAAGTATGTTTTGCACAAGGTCATGGGCTTGAGGGCAGTTATCGATCTGGAGGATTAGTTGTGTGTCATCCGCGTAGTTGAAGACTTGGCAGTCCATGCGGACCAGATCAGCCACTAGTGGCTGGAGGTAGATGTTAAAAAGGAGAGGGGACAGTACTGAGCCCTGGGGGATGCCACCGGTGAGTGCGCCAATGTTTGAAACCTGCTGGCCCAGTTGGATCCTTTGTAACCGCCCTGACAGGAAGGACTCCAGCCATTGATGTGCCAACCCACAAATGCCCAACTCGGCTGTGCATGATTGACCGTATCGAACGCTACTGACAGATCTAACATAATCAGGGCGCTTGGTTTTTGTTGTCAGCCATGAGCCTAAGTTCATCCAGCACTAACAGCATCACCAATTCAGTGCCATGGTGGGCCCTGAAGCCAGCCTGCTGCACCTGGAGTAGCTGTTGTTCCTCAATAAACGATGAGAGTGTTTTGAAGACATATTGTTCTATTACTTTCGCCAGGAACGGGAGCTGGGAGATGGGCCTATAGTTCTTAAGATTGGCTAGATCTGCCCCAGGTTTTTTCAGTAGGGGGGTGACCCTGGCTTCCTTCAAGCTGGCTGGCATGAAGCCTGTCTCCAGCGCGCAGTGAGTTAATTAGAATAAGGACCTCCCTCTCGAACCCGGGGAGGGCCATTTGAAATATCCTTGGAGGACAGGGGTCTGCTGGAGAACCAGAACTGACACTGTTCATCAGGAGTGACAGGGAGGTTGGGTCTAAGCTGGGGAGGGAGATAAGCTGCTTGCCGGATATTCGGGGGACTGGATCCTGGTCCAGGCGGCACTGGTTAATTGGCATGTTGTCAATATCAGTTAAAATGTCCCTGACGTTCTGATGGAAGAAGGACTGAAACTTGTTACAGTCTGCCGTCTCCGTGTGGATTTCTGCATTGATTTCTGGCTGAGTTCTTTCAGAATTCTGAAAGTTTCTATCTGTTTGTTAGCAGCAGGCGTAATTCTTGCCTCATAGTACTCCACTTTCCTGGTCCTGATGTTTTTTTTATATATAGCTAGCAAGGTTTTGTTGCTTGTCAATGCGGCTGGGTCATAAGATTTTTGCCAGAGTCTCTCAGATTGGCGGGGGGTCTGCTTCCTTCTCCTCAGGTCCTCATTGAACCAGGGAGCCCCTTTGCCCTTGTTCCAAACTCTTTCCCTCCGGGCAGGTGCCACCTGATCTATGGCCTCTCTCAAGATGCCTGTAAGGGCCTCATTCTCCTGGTCGATGTTACCTTTCGTGTAGTTTTTAGATGGGATACTAAGCAGGGTAACCACTAACTTACCTACCTCGATTTTATTCCAACCTCCCACCTCTCTCCATTCCGAAGGTGGTTGCGTGAGTTGGCTGGCCAGTGGAACCCAGCAAGTGATTAGTGAGTGATCTGACCAAACACTGGGGCTGATATCTATGAGGCTGGCTAGTGGCTGAGTGGTTCAAATGAGGTCAAGGATATGCCCCTTGACATGGGTTGGGGACTCAATCAGCTGATGGAGCCCCATCGAGCTCATGGATTCCTGGAATTGAGTGGCAAGCGACTCTCTCTGTGTTTTGTCCCAGTGGCAATTGAAATCCCCCATTACCAGGATTCGTTGGTACGGTGAGCAGAGGTCACTGACGATTTCAGTGAATAGCTCATTGAACCAGGGAGTTGATCTTGGCGGGTGATATGCCACTATTAATATCAGGCAGGAGGATTTGTTTGAGATTTGTACCCCCAAAATGTCCGCGCTTTCAATGCTCTCTGCCACTATCTTGTCAACCACTAGTCATTTGTTATGAAATATTGCTACTCCCCCTCCTCTGGTCTTTTCTTGTCTATTGTGCCACAGGACATCGAAATCCTCGGGTAGGGCTGCCACTAAATCTGGAATTGAGGTGTCCACAAGCCAGGTTTTTGTGACCGCCAGTATGACTGTATCTCCATCCTGGAGGAGCGAGAAGCTATCAAGGCTGTGCTTCTGTAGCGAACGCATGATTAGAACTCTACCTTCAGTCCTAGCGGTTTCCCAAGCTCTGTGTTTATGAGGGGGGGTTGGTGAGGAGGCCTGCATCCGCCACCTCCTTTGTTTCTCAATAAGTTCTCAGCCCTTGGTATAACTATTAACCTTTTATCTATGGCGCGGTTCTCAGTGGCTAATGCCTGTAGGCTTACCGCTGAGTATGTCAACAAATGACATGGGGTACTGGCCCCTGGACTCGGTCGGGCATGGACGGGAGCAGCCGTGCTTGACTTAGGCGTGCCATTGGCGAGCTAGCAGCGCTCCCTCTGCGTGCGTCATCTCCAGTGTGGCAATTATGGTGTTCCCTTCTGCCCACCCACCAATCAGCCCTGCAGCAGCTGACCTCCCCCTTGAGCTCTAGACCGCGATTGCAAAGCGGAAGTGATGGTGATCTTGGGAGGGTACAATCAGGCGGCGAGGCAGAGAGGTGGTGTAAGGGGAAAATGCAACAGGTAATACAGCAGATTCAATTCAGATTCACCTTCAAATTGAACAGTAATTTAGCATCAAATTCAACTTCAATTAAAACGTGCTAAAACAAATAGGAGTACGATTTTAAAAGTCTTTAGAGGTATTAAAAAGTCACTAGCATTCCGCGCGTTGAGAGACCACCCAGTGGGGTTTGGCGTGTCTCTTTCACTCAATAGTAGTTTGGAGTCAAGTGGGGTAGAGTAGAGTGTAGTAGTGTATTGCACAGTGTAGTAAAGTGCTGTATAGTGTAGTGGCGTGGTGTCTTATATAGTGGAGGTAAACATCAAAGACTGGAGCAACAAGTTGTACAGTGGAACAGTAGAGTAGGGGGTTGTGAACTGTCAGAATGGAGTAGAGTGTCTTAGAGTGGAGTAGTGTAAAGTAGCGTGTCACATGGAGAAGTCTCATGATGTGGAGTCTTGTAGAATACAGTGGAGGAGTGTTGTGTCATATAGTGGAGTGGCATATCTTAGAGAGACATTGAGTGGCGTGTCCTTGAGTGTCATACAGTGTATTACAGCGGCATAGAGTGGATGGGCATATAATGGAGTAGAGTGTCATAGAGTGGCATAGAGTGTAGTACTGTGTTGTACAGTGGAGTTACATACACTGGAGTAGAGTGTCGGACAGTGGAACTGTGTAGAGCAGAGTATAGTAAAGTGGTATAGAGTGGGATACAGTGCAAAAGAGTGGAGTATAGTGGAGTGGAGTACACTGAGTAGGGTGGTGTAGAGCGGAGTAAAGTGTCATACAGTGAAGTGGCATGTCATAGACTATAGTGGCGTGGAGTACAGTAGAGTAGAATGGTGTCGCATACAGTCGAGAAAAGTGTCATAAATTGGAGTACCATGATGTACAGCTGAGTATAGTGGGGTGTTGTACAGCACTGGTAAGTGATGTAGACTACAGTAGAGTAGAGTGGCATACAGTCTAGTGATTTCTGTAGAGTGGAGTGGTGTACAGTACAGTACAGTGTTGTAGAGTGTGTACAGTAAATTGGCATACAGTAGTATAGAGTACAATGGCATTGAGTGGCATATAGTGGAGTGGCGTAGTGTGGAGAAGTGGTATACTGTGTCAGAGTAAAGTGGAGTAAAGTGAGGTGCAGTGGCATACAAAGAGTTGCATACAGTGTCATATAGTGAACTAGAGCATCAGAGTAGAGTGGAGTAAAGTGTTGTACAGTGGCATACAGTATAATATGCTGTTGGGCAGTGGAGTGAAGGGGACTAGACAGGAGTAAAGTGTTGGAGAGTGGCGTACAGTGTAGTTAGGTGTTGTAGAGTGGATTTGCACAGAGGAAAGTACTGTGTGAAACAGTGGAGCTGCACAGAGTGGATTGTTTTATAGTAGCGTAAAGTGAGATAAAGTCTTGTACAGCAGAGCAGAGTCAAGTGTTGTAACATAGTCAATCAATCAATCATAGCATTTGTATAGCGTGCTACTCACCCGGAAGGGTCTCAAGGCGCTTGGGGGAGGGGGTCCGCTACTGCTCGAACAGCCAGGTCTTGAGTTGTCTCCTGAAGGCGAGGTGGTCCTGGGTCAGCCGGAGGTGGATGGGGAGGGAGTTCCATGTCTTGGCCGCCAGGTAGGAGAAGGATCTGCCTCCGGCGGTTGCTCTTCGGATGCGTGGTACGGCGGCGAGGGCGAGGCTAGTAGACCGTAGCTGGCGGGTGGGCGGGTAGAAAGTCAGTCGGTCGTTGAGGTACTTGGGGCCCAGGTCGTGGAGAGACTTGTGTGCGTGGGTGAGGAGCCTGAACGTGATCCTCTTGTTGACGGGGAGCCAGTGCAGGTCCCTCAGGTGGCCGGAGATGTGGCTGCATCGGGGGATGTCCAGGATGAGTCGGGCGGAGGCGTTCTGGATGCGTTGGAGTCTTTTCTGTAGCTTGGCTGTGGTTCCGGCGTAAAGGGTGTTTCCGTAGTCCAATCGGCTGGTGACGAGGGCCTGGGTGACCGTCTTCCTGGTTTCGGTTGGGATCCATCGGAAGATCTTGCGAAGCATGCGTAGGGTGTGAAAGCATGATGAGGAGACGGCGTTGACTTGTCTGGTCATTGAGAGGGAGGAGTCCAGGATGAATCCCAGGTTGCGTGCGTGGTCAGTTGGCTTGGGAGCGGTGCCCAGGGCTGGGGGCCACCAGGAGTCGTCCCAGGTGGAGGGCGATGGTCCCAGGATGAGGACTTCCGTCTTGTCTGAGTTCAGTTTCAGGCGGCTGTTCTTCATCCACTCGGCGACGTCTTTCATCCCTTCGTGTAGGCTGGTTCTGGCGGTGTCGGGGTCTCTGGTGAGGGAGAGGATCAGCTGGGTGTCGTCGGCGTAGGAGATGATGTTGAGGTTGTGTTGGTGTGCGATGGCGGCAAGAGGTCTCATGTAGACGTTGAAGAGGGTGGGGCTGAGTGATGATCCTTGCGGAACGCCGCAGATGACTTCGGTGGCCTCGGATCGAAACGGGGGGAGGCGGACTCTCTGTGTTCTTCCGGCGAGGAACGAGACGATCCACTCCAGTGCCTTCTCTTGGATGCCGATGTTGCTGAGGCGCTGTATTAGGGTGCGGTGGCAGACAGTGTCGAACGCTGCGGAGAGGTCCAGGAGGATGAGTGCCGCTGTTTCCCCGTTGTCGAGCAGGGCTCGGATGTCGTCGGTTGCTGCGATGAGGGCGGTCTCAGTGCTGTGGTTGGCTCTGAAACCGGACTGCGAGGGGTCGAGGGAACCGTTTGTCTCGAGGAAGGCGGCAAGCTGTCTGTTGACGATCTTCTCGATGACTTTGGCAGGAAAAGGAAGGAGCGAGATGGGGCGGAAGTTTTTAAGGTCGGTGGGGTCCGCTGTTGGTTTCTTCAGTAGGGCACTGAGCTCTGCATGCTTCCAGCTCTCCGGGAAGGTGGCGGTGTCAAAGGAGGTGTTGATGACGTCTCGGAGTTGGGGTGCGATGGTGGAGTTGGCCTTGTTGAAGACATGGTGGGGGCAGGGGTCAGTCGGAGATCCGGAGTGGATGGTGTTCATTATGCGGGCTGTGTCTTCCGTGGTCACCGTGGTCCAGGTGCGGAGGGTGGCGGTGGGGGGTTGGTTCGACGGTTGGGTGCGTGGGTGGTGCGCCAAAACTGTTGTGGATGTCGGATGTGGATTAAAGTGCAATAGACTGCATTGGTGTGCCATAGAATAGAGTTGCATGGAGTAGAGAGTACTGCTATAACGTACGTAGTATACTGTTATAAATTGTAGAAGGGTCTTGTACAGTAGAGTGGAGTGCTTTGTTGTATAGAACTGTGTTCCATTTTGGAACAGAGTATTGTACTTTGGAGTGTACTGGCATAGAGTGGAGTATAGATTTGGACACTGGAGTGTACAGGGATGCAGTGGAGTAGAATGTCTTACAGTGCTAAGAAGTGTGGTAGACTTTAATAGAGTAGAGGTATAAAGTGTGGCGAACAGTGTCATAGAGTGGAGATGCATAGAGTATAGTGGCATACATTATAGTGGCAAAGAGTGGATTACCGTAAAGTGGAGCACTAGACAGTGGAATAGCGTACAGTGGAATGCTGTACAGTGGAGTGGGGCAGAGTGAAGTAGGGTACAGTGGATTAGAGTAGAGTGGGGTGGCATACATTGAAGTGGTGCAGCATAGAGTCAAGGAAACTGTTATAAACAGGAGTGCCATATCATACAGTAGATTGAAGTGCTGTGTTGTACAGTGTTAGAAACTGTTGTAGAGTGTTTTACAATGGAGTGCACAAGCACACAGTTGCATGCAAATTCTAACAGTAGAGTGTAAGGGGGAAGAGTGGACTAGGGTCTAGTAGAATTGCATTGAGTGTAGTAGAGTTTTGTAGAGATGAGTTATATAGAGTGGAGGAGAGTGCACTGGAGTGGCATAGATTGGAGTGGCCTACAGTAGAGTGGCATAAAGTAGAATAGCATAGAATGGAGTAGAGTAGACTGGAGTGGCATACAGTGGAGTGTTGTAGAGTGTAATGGCATATAGTGTAGTAGCATACACATTGGAGTGGGGTAAGTGTAATAGCGTATAGTGTTGAAGCATACAGTGGAGTGGGGTAGAGTGGAATACCATACAGTAGAGGGGCAAAGATTGAACTTGTGTACGGTGTAATAGCGTAGAATAGAGTGGAGTACAGTGGATTAGCATAGAGTGGAGTATAGTGGAGTAGCATAGAGTTGAAATAGCGTAGAGTGAAATAGCGTAGAGAAGTATAGAGTACAATAGATTGGCGTGCAGTGGACTGGTGTAGACTGGACTGGTGTACAGTGGAGTTGAGTAGAGTGAAATAGCATATAGTGGAGTGGCGTAGAGTGGAGTGGCATCCAATGAACTAGCGTAGAATGGAGTGGCATAGAGGGGAGTGGTGTAATCTGGGATGGCAAAGAGTGGAGTAGCGTATAGTGGAGTGGCATACAGTGGAATAGCGTAGAGTGGAGTGGAGTACAGTAGAGTGATATAGATTGGAATAGCATATACCAGAGTAGCGTAGAGGGAAGTGGTGTAAACTGCAGAGGTGTACACTGAAATGGGGTAGGGTGTAATAGTATACAGTGGAGTAGCATACAGTGGAATGGCATCCAATGGAATAGCATAGAATGTGGTGGGGTAGAGTGGAGTGCCATATACTGGAGTGGCGTAGAGTGGAGTAGTATCCAGTGGAGTGGAACACAGTGGAATAGCATAGAGTGGAGTGGCATAAAGTGGAATGGCTTAGAGTAGAATAGCATATACTGGGGTAGCGTATAGCGGAGTGGCATACAGTGGAGTGGTGTGCTCTGAAGAGGCACAGAGTGGAGTTGCATGCAACGTAATAGCGTAGAATGGACTGGCATAGAGTGGAGTTGTGAACAGTGTAATAGTGTAGAGTGAGTGGTGTAGAGCGGAGTATTGTAGAGTAGCATAGAGTGTCGTAGTGTATAGTGGAGTAGTGTACAGTGGAGTTGCATATAATGGGGTGGTGAAGACCAGAGTGGCATACAGAGGTGTGGGGTAGAGTGTAATTGCATACTTTTCGTGGTGTACATTGGAGTGGGGTCCAATCAAATAGCATAAAATGAGGTGGCATAGAGTTGAGTGTCTCACATTGGAATGATGTAGAGTCGAGTAGCGTACAGTGGCATGGCATACAGTGGAATAGCGTAGAGTGGAGTGGCATACAGTGGAATAGAGTAGAGCGGAGTGTCGTGATGTAGAATTGCACAGAGTGGAATTGTGTATAGTGGAGTAGCTCTCAGTGGAGTGGCAAACAGTGGAGTAACGTAGACTGAAGTGGCTTACAGTGACATTGCGTACAGTGTAGAGTGGAGTGGCGTAGAGTGGAATAGCGTATAATGGAGTGGCTACAGTAGCGTGGTTAATTAATGTATATGAAATTTAGCAGCAATGTAGATTGTAGTGTGCAGAGTAACGCAAAACAGTGAATTGTGCTGCTTTGTGTTTCTCCAGATTTGGTTTAAGTGGGCACTCGCACAGCGTGGGTAAACTTGAGTTGATACGGTTGTAATGGATTGTAGCGTGCAATCGGATAAACACTGTCTGACCAAACAGTGAAAGCACAAGAGCTAAGAAGTCTGAAGGTTCCCCTACTCGGAGGGGAACAAACCGATGCACAGCATGTAGACCTTGGTCTTATTCACTAAACATTTTTGATGAAAAACAGTCTGATTGTTGAATTATCAAGTGTTTTATTCTTCACGTGGTATGTTTGTATTCATCTGTGTATTATACATCAAAGGCAAGTTACTGGGTGATCCATAATTCAATCATTATAATCCAAAACACAAATTCCCGATGCATTTCGGGCAGACGCCCTTTCTCAAGGGAAATGCTCTACAAAAAAGAAACAAATTGAACCAAAATCAATAATATGCAGGCGGTTAAATATTCGACCGAATAGCAGCATGTTGAAGCCAGATTTAAGGTGACTAGACAGCAAGTGACGAAGGTTAAAAATGAAATGTGACTAAAAAATACACCGGAGAAGCCAAGTAAAGTATGGTAACCAGAAAGGTGCATGCAAACAAGAAACGGAAATGATAGCAGAAAGTTACACAAAAATAAACAGAGTTGCTAGACCCTAAAACGGGTAAGAACAAACATCAACCTGCTTGGTAGCGCTCAAGTGAACTTACTTGAAGTTGTTAGTAAAGTGCCTCGCGGCATAACAGCGGTGTGATGATACCAATGTAAGAGGTTCAAACGTGTGTTTAAATAGTGTGTAAAACATAAAGGTAGGACTCAAGATGTGCAATTAGTGAACAGTGAAGAAGGACATCGAACAGAGGAAATCGGTCGCCATCTTAGAACGGGTGTAAGAACAAAAAATCAGTGCCATGAGGTACATTATATAAACAATAGTGATAGACATAAAGTTCTTAATGAATCATAAGTAGCACAAAAATTCAATTCGGTCGTTCAGCCCATTTGGTACCATCGTGGAAAGGAAACGGATCCAAAAGTTCTCACGTTTTAGTAAAGTGTTCTTGTTGTTGTAAGTGACTGGTACTTGTTCCAAGATCAAAAATTTGAGTTGTGCAACTGTATGTCTGGATTCAGCAAAGTGAGAAGCAACTGTGGATTTCAGATTGTTGGTACGTATATTGCTTTTGTGTTCTAAAATCCTTGTGCAGATTTTTCGTTCTGTATGACCCACATAGCATTTTCCGCATGGACACTTCAATAGGTATGACATTGTTTGAGTTGCAAGTGGCGTTTACTTTCAATTTGATTTGATGCCCTTTCATGGGGTGACAGATAACATTACCAGAGATGCAATTGTTGCAATTCGAGCAGTTGTAGCAAGGTCTCAGTCCTTTGTAGATCCTGGGTGTGTTATCAAGATTAGGTTTGGATATAATTTCCTTCAAATTTCTACCTCTTGTGAATGCGAAAATGGGTGGTTGGTTGAACAAACCCTTAAAATCAGGTTCAAGGGTGAGAATAGACCAGTGTTTACGAATGATGGCTTGAAAACGGTTGGATGATTTTGAATATTTGGATACAACCACGATGCGTTCTGATTGTTCTTTGTGCTTGGGTTGCAACAAGGCGAGCCTACTTTTCTTGTCAGTTCTTGCCATGGCAAGATCCAGTATGGGTGTGGGATATCCTCGTGCTTTGAGTCTATCCAATGTGTGTTTCATCTGTGTTTTGCATTCATTCTCATCAGAAACTATTCGTTTGATCCGTAACAGTTCAGTATACCGTAAGCCTACAGACAGAAACTCAACCCTCCACTACAGCAGTTTTCACCGTTCTGGTCTCAAGAATAATCTACCCTACGCACAACTGTTACGGATCAAACGAATAGTTTCTGATGAGAATGAATGCAAAACACAGATGAAACACACATTGGATAGACTCAAAGCACGAGGATATCCCACACCCATACTGGATCTTGCCATGGCAAGAACTGACAAGAAAAGTAGGCTCGCCTTGTTGCAACCCAAGCACAAAGAACAATCAGAACGCATCGTGGTTGTATCCAAATATTCAAAATCATCCAACCGTTTTCAAGCCATCATTCGTAAACACTGGTCTATTCTCACCCTTGAACCTGATTTTAAGGGTTTGTTCAACCAACCACCCATTTTCGCATTCACAAGAGGTAGAAATTTGAAGGAAATTATATCCAAACCTAATCTTGATAACACACCCAGGATCTACAAAGGACTGAGACCTTGCTACAACTGCTCGAATTGCAACAATTGCATCTCTGGTAATGTTATCTGTCACCCCATGAAAGGGCATCAAATCAAATTGAAAGTAAACGCCACTTGCAACTCAAACAATGTCATATACCTATTGAAGTGTCCATGCGGAAAATGCTATGTGGGTCATACAGAACGAAAAATCCGCACAAGGATTTTAGAACACAAAAGCAATATACGTACCAACAATCTGAAATCCACAGTTGCTTCTCACTTTGCTGAATCCAGACATACAGTTGCACAACTCAAATTTTTGATCTTGGAACAAGTACCAGTCACTTACAACAACAAGAACACTTTACTAAAACGTGAGAACTTTTGGATCCGTTTCCTTTCCACGATGGTACCAAATGGGCTGAACGACCGAATTGAATTTTTGTGCTACTTATGATTCATTAAGAACTTTATGTCTATCACTATTGTTTATATAATGTACCTCATGGCACTGATTTTTTGTTCTTGCACCCGTTCTAAGATGGCGACCGATTTCCTCTGTTCGATGTCCTTCTTCACTGTTCACTAATTGCACATCTTGAGTCCTACCTTTATGTTTTACACACTATTTAAACACACGTTTGAACCTCTTACATTGGTATCATCACACCGCTGTTACGCCGCGAGGCACTTTACTAACAACTTCAAGTAAGTTCACTTGAGCGCTACCAAGCAGGTTGATGTTTGTTCTTACCCGTTTTAGGGTCTAGCAACTCTGTTTATTTTTGTGTAACTTTCTGCTATCATTTCCGTTTCTTGTTTGCATGCACCTTTCTGGTTACCATACTTTACTTGGCTTCTCCGGTGTATTTTTTAGTCACATTTCATTTTTAACCTTCGTCACTTGCTGTCTAGTCACCTTAAATCTGGCTTCAACATGCTGCTATTCGGTCGAATATTTAACCGCCTGCATATTATTGATTTTGGTTCAATTTGTTTCTTTTTTGTAGAGCATTTCCCTTGAGAAAGGGCGTCTGCCCGAAATGCATCGGGAATTTGTGTTTTGGATTATAATGATTGAATTATGGATCACCCAGTAACTTGCCTTTGATGTATAATACACAGATGAATACAAACATACCACGTGAAGAATAAAACACTTGATAATTCAACAATCAGACTGTTTTTCATCAAAAATGTTTAGTGAATAAGACCAAGGTCTACATGCTGTGCATCGGTTTGTTCCCCTCCGAGTAGGGGAACCTTCAGACTTCTTTCTCCAGATTTGCCCATCAATGCAGAGTCATGCATAGTGGCCTTGTGTTCCTTTGTTAATCTGACTTAGGTATTGCATTGCCCATGCAATATCATCCAATAATACAGCTAGGCCTTAGTCATAGTCTGAAGCAATACCAAAGGGGATGAATGACAGAGCGTTTGAGCAAATCAAACACTCACCCCCAGTCAACTGATCTGGGTTTAATCCATCCCCATTCTTTAGCTCACTCCAACACCCCAGTTCAGACATGGCCATATGCAAATCAGTCTGACCCTGTGCCTCAAGGGAACAGTCCAGCCACAACTGCAAAGCCATGTCTTCCCTGGACCGGAAACAAGCATCCAGGGACCGGTTTCAGATCCATAATCCTAATCAGCCAGGCTATCTTGAATCCAGTGGTAGAGTGAGCAAGGGACCCACGTCTGGGCATACCCTGCCAACTTAGGGAGAACAAAGCGATACCAAACGGGATGATGGACGGAGCATTTGAGCAAATCAAACACTCACCCCCAGTCAACTGATCTGGGTTTAATCCATCACCATTGCTTAGCTCACTCCACCACCCCAGTTCAGACATGGCCATATGCAAATCAGTCTGACCCTGTGCCTCATGGGAACAGTCCTGCTCGAACTGCTAAGCCATGTCTTCCCTGGACCAGAAACAAGCATCCTGGGGCCAGCTTCGGATTCATAATCCTCATTAGCAAGGCTATCTTGAATCCAGTGGTAGAGTGAGCAAGGGAGACGCGTCTGGGCATACCCTGCCAACTTAGGGCGAACAAAGCGATACCAAAGGGGATGATGGACGGAGCGTTTGAGCAAATCAAACACTCACCTCCAGTCAACTGATCTGGGTTTAATCCATCGCCATTCTTTAGCTCACTCCACCACCCCAGTTCAGACATGGCCATATACAAATCAGTCTGACCCTGTGCCTCATGGGAACAGTCCAGCCCGAACTGCCAGTCTGTACATTTAGCTGTATTCTATTTGTTATGTATTTATTTATAGGTTTCCGTTAGCATGTGACCATAAATGGGTCTTTCAGTTGTTCATGTAGGAAATCTGAAACTTTATATATGTGGTCTAAATTAGTCTTTGGGCTTCCTTGGTATTAAGGTGCTACATATGAAGGCCAAAGTGAATGAAAGTCAATCATTGCCATTGTTATAAAAATTGAGATTTATTTGTTCCTAGTTCCCAGTTATCATGAACTCCAAATAGTAGTTGTGTGACTGCTAGGGCAATTTTTCATTATGGTGCACAGGGGTGGTTAAGAAAGATGTTTTTTGTTTGGCTTGTTAGGCCACTTTTATTTTGTGAGCCAGAAAGCATGTGTAGATTTAGAAGTATTGTATTTGTTATGCATTTGTTTATAGGTTCCATTAGCATGTGACCATAAAGGGTCTTTCAATTGTACATGTAGCAAATCTGAAACTTTACATATGCAGTCTAGTTTATTTTGTGAGCTTCCTTGGTACTAAGTTGAAAAACCTTATAACTTAAAAAATACTTACTCTACTTACCTTCAGTACCAAGAACAATCATCTGCGCTCACTAATATCTAATGTTGGCAAATTTCAACAAATTCCGACTTGCAGTTTTTGTGCTACATGCATTGGATTTCAAGCTTGTTGTGGACCCTCTTTTTTTCTTTGCACCCTCTTGACCAAGCATCCCAAAAGTTTCAGTCCTCTGAAAAAGAAATGGGTACAGCTGGCCTGCAAAGTTCTGCAGACAATCATCAAATACGTGCAAAGTTATTAAGGGACAAAAATCAAAAATATCACTATCTCTGGTGACACCAACTATAACTATGGAGAGGCAAGTGCCACTCTGTCATACACACACATATATTATTTTCAATATAATATGCTTTTATATATTGTTTACAACAATATATGTGATACATATGTAGTTAATAGTTGTAGCATTCTCCATTTAGCATATAAAATGGGGATATTAAGTTTCTCAATTGTATTCTTGTGCTTCAATATTTCTTTTTTTTTTTTTTTTTTTTTAAATATCTTTATTCAGACAAATTTTTCCCCCCCCCCCACATTTTTCTTTTACATCCGGTATGTTTTCACCATTGCACAGTCATTTGCATCAAATACAGATTTGTATTAATAAACAAGTGATCAAAACGGAAACAAAAAACAAATAAGGAAACAAAAGAGAAGAGAACCAGAATACATATTTAAACCAATCATGCAGAAAGGCTACGACAACCACTAAACTTCCAAATATTGTGCCCTACTTTCTCTCCGTGAAATTTGTACAGTTACCAAATTTCTCAGCTGCTATCCAAAACAGGTTTCCTAGATTTCCATTTCTCAATAGGTAGCCATATCTTACTCCCCAGAGCTTTTGCCTTCCTTCCTCTTCTATCGTATATGGCCTTCTCCAAATTATATGTAGATAGTAGTCTTGCTACCCACATCTGAAACGACGGAGCTGATTTTTCCTTCCATGCCTTAGCTACGATTATCCTAAATACTGCAGTTACCATGAATAAAAATTCTGGATATCTTGTATTTACATCTAGGCTTACCCCCAAGATTATCAGCTCTTCAGTTAGTTTTGATTGTATTCCCAGTGATTTATCCAGAAACTCCTCTATCGCTAGTTTTAGAGTATACAATTGTGGGCAGTTTGCAAACATATGTGTTATATTGGCCTCTGTAGAGTTACACCTTGGACACGTTATCCCAGAGGAGCCGCCCCAGCTGGCTATTCTGGCTGGTGTAAAATATAAAGAGTAAACTGTTTTATAATGTTGTGTTTGAAGTGTCGCTGAGCATAAAATAGTTCGACCATAATCTAAAGAGGTTTGCAAGTCTTCCGGTCGGGCCTTTACCTGTTCTCTCCATTTATTGCTGTATTTTTCTCTGTCGTCTATCTTATAAGCTTGGAGCTCTGCATACAGCTGTCTTATTGAGCATGGAAGGCTGCTTCCCAGGTATTCCATTATTCTACAGCTCTTCATCCCTCCTACACCCCCTGTTTTTGTGTGAAAATAACTCCTCACTTGAAGGTATTTGAAGAAATTATTCCCAGCTATGTTATATCTCTTCTGTATATCTTGGAATGTTAAAATTTCCCCCTCTGTGTCCATTAGATCCCCCAATTTCCTAATCCCTTTTGAGTCCCATTCCCTCATAACTGTGTCACGGAAGATTTCCATTGGGAGATCATTGTTCATATAAAGCCTTAAATACCTGTTGTACCTTCCTAGTCCTAGTCTTTTCCTTATTGCTTTCCAAACTTTATAGATCGCACTCAGAGTCTTGAATTTTGTGCGCTTAAAGTATGCGAAGTCCACTGTTGTTACTAGGGCGTTTCCTGCCGCATTACCTAAAAGGGCTACATATACATTAGCCGGTCTCTTTCTTCCCTCCTCCTCTTCCTGCGCACTTCCACCTAATAGCCCTTTGGAGTATTGTAGAGCTGTTGCCCAGTAATAGAATCTAAAATCCGGTGCTCCCCAACCTCCCCTTTCTCGTGACAAAGTTAAAAAACGGTATGCCCTACGTGTCTTCCCCTGAGCCCAAATTAGTTTGTTTATTACTGATTCTATTTTATTAAACCATATCCCTTCAATAAAGAGTGGAATTGTCCTAAACAAATATAAAAATTTTGGAAAGGTAACCATTTTAACAAAATTAATTCTACCCATGAGAGTCAAGTGTAAGTTGTTGACCCTCTCCAAGTTGGTTTTAACTTTGTCTAGTAGTGGTTCCATATTTATCTCAACTAACTTTTCCAAATCCGCTGTCACCTTAATACCCAAGTATTTTGTATCTGAGACAACTCTTGGATCTACAAATGTAGTATGTCTATTCTGTACTATTTGTGTTTTTCCCTTATTTATTGAATAACCCGATACCTCTCCAAATTTTCTTGCCTCCTGCTCTATCATGGCCAATGACTCCTCTGGTGTAGGTGTTATGACAGCCACGTCGTCTGCGTACGCAAATATTTTGTACTCCTTTCCATGCAATAAAACTGGCTTAATCCACCTATTTTTTGTAAGCCTTCTCAGATAGGGATCTAAATAGATTGCGAATAGTAGAGGTGAAGCTGGACATCCCTGCCTAGTTCCCCGTCTAATCTGTACTGCGTTGGAGTATGCTCTGTTAATGCGTATCCTAGCACTAGGATGTTTATATAGCGCCTGGATTGCGGTTATATACCCTCGACCAATACCAGCCCACTCCATAGCCTTCCATAGGTACGCCCAAGAGACCCTGTCAAAGGCCTTCTCGGCATCCAAAAAGATAGCTGCGACAGGGTCCCCCAAGGCTGCTTCAGCATCCAGAATAGTGATTAGCTGTCTAATATGTTCGGTAGTTCCTTTGCCAGGTATAAACCCATGCTGTGTAGGGGACACCACCCTCTCTATCACCCTACTCAGTCTATTAGCCAATGCTTTAGAAAATATTTTTGCGTCGGCATTGAGCAGAGTGATAGGTCTGTAAGAGCCCGGCTCAGTGGGGGATTTATCTTTTTTTAAAATGACAATTATATCAGCGCCCGCCCAAGATTGAGGAACTATTCTGCCTCCCTGTGCCAAGCAGCAAATTGACCAAATGTCTTTAGCTAATACCTCCCAAAAAGTCTTATAAAATTCTACCGGGATCTGATCCTGGCCTGTTGCTTTTCCAGAGGGTAAGCTGAATATTGCATCCCTTATCTCCTGCGTTGTTAGCTGCACATCCAATTTGTCCCTTTCTTCTATGCTCAATCCCTCTTGTAAGCTTTCCCTTAGATATTCCAGGCTTTTCGCCTCTATCTCTCCATCATTTTTGTCCTGCTCATACAGCCTCTCATAAAATCTTCTGAACACCTCCTGGACCTCTTCAACTTTATTAACGATTACCCCACTATCGTCCTTAATTTCTTTAATCTCGCCTGCAGCTAACGTTTGTCGAGTTCTTATTGCAAGCAAGTGTCCCACCCTCTCATTATATTCATAGCATTTTTCTTTATTTGCTAAATATCTAGTTGCTGTTTTTTGTGCCAAGGTAGTTCCTGTCTCCGCCTTCTGCGCCTCTATAGCCACTAAGATCTGGTCGATGGGCTCTTGTCTTTCTATTGCATCTAATAGCCTTTTTTCTAGCTCTGTCAAAGTTCTAATTTCATCTTCCACCTTTTCCCTTTCTCTTTTATTTCTACGTAATGTATAGCTCAGTGTCTCCCCCCGTATTCCCGCTTTAAAACTGTCCCAGACCATATCTGCCGAGGCTGAGTATCTATTTATATCCCAAAATTGAGTCATCCATTCTTTCATCCTTACAATATAATCCTCCTCTTTCAGCAGACCTCTCTCAAATGTCCATGTTGAGTTAACTTTTCCTATTTTTTGTGTCGTTGCAAGGCTTAATACCAACGGGTTGTGATCCGACATTATTCTTGGAAGGCATTCTATTTTGGCCCTACTGACTAGAGAGCTAGAGATAAAAAAGTAGTCCAGTCGAGCTACTGTTTGATGTGGCGCTGAATAAAAAGTGCTGCCAACGCCTACTGGATTAAATTCCAGCCATATATCCACCAGCGCATTATATCTAGCAAGATTTTGTACAGCTTTATGCACCTTTTTTTTCCTTCCCTGGTATAGACCTCCACTTGCATCTAATATTCCATTTAACCCATTAATATTGAAATCCCCACAGCAGATCACTGGCTCTGGCCACAAGGCCAACTCTCTACCAATAAAATCTAATAATGCCGGATCGTCGTCATTTGGGCCATATAGCGATACCAGAGTGCATCTTCCCATAACTGTTTCTATGTCTAATATCACCCATCTTCCATCCAGATCCTCTTTTTTCTTTTTGATTTGGGCTATTCCTTTTCTAGCCAGAACTGCCACCCCCTTATTTCTTCCCTCTTGACTTGTACTAGCAAGGATCTCAAGTCCCATTTGGCCAAGTAGGAACTTTTCTTCAGCTGCTATGTGTGTTTCTTGTATACAGGTTATATCTATTTTCCAATAACGCAGCAGTGAAGATAGCTTCTGTCTTTTTTCCATATTATTTAGCCCACAGATGTTAATCGACATTATCCTAACTGCCATATTTCATATTTAGGACTTGCCAGCTCCACATCCGCTTTTCTGACTTTTTGTCTTTTTCTATACATTCTTTAAGTATTACACACCAAACTTTACAAATCTGTATTTTTTTAAACCACCACCTCACACCCATGACCTCTTCCCTTCCCTCTCCCCCCCCCCTTGACGCCCCCCACCCCGAAAGCCCCCCCTCTATGACAGGCAAATAGGTCATCCCTGACCTATGCGTGTCCGCTTAGCACTGTAGAGTCGCCCCCCCTCCCCTGCCCTCTTATCGCCTTCTACATTTTCTTGTCAGGCATAATCAAGTTTCCTTCATTATTTCCTCCTGGCCCCTCTTTGTTCTTGTAGTTCTGTCAGAAACTCCCCCGCTTTAATTTCAGAAAAGAACATTCTAGTGCGACCTGCGACTATGACCTTCAATTTCGCTGGGAACATTAAGTATGCCTCTGCACCATGGGACTTAAACTCGTTAATCAGTTGCCTTAGCCTCCAACGTCTCTCCACTGTTATGTGGCAGAAGTCGGGTCTCGCGAAAAAAGTTACCCCTTCCACTGATTTTTTGGCGTCAGGCCTAGCTCTCTCCATAAGTTCTTGTCTTGCCAGATAGCTCCCAAAAAATACCAGCATAGCTCTGGGCAGTGTTCCTGAGCCTTCCTTATGGTTTTTCTTTACAAAGAGTGGATACCTATGGGCCCTCTGCACCTCCTGTTCCCAGTTCCAGGGTACCTCCGGGAATGCTCCCTTTAGCAGCTTAACAACAAAGCCTCTGGGATCTTGACCCTCAATCCCTTCCTCAATTCCCAGGAGTCTAGCATTGTTCCGTCTCTGACGATTCTCCAAATCCTCCACCTTCCACTGTAGATCTTCCATGGCCTTATTCTGTCCCTCTTTGGTCGTTTGCCACTCATTTACTTCATCCTCTAAGCGGCCCGTTCTTTCTTCCACTTCAATGACTCTTTCCTCTACCTCTTCAAATTTTTTATTTATTTTCCTAATTGAGGCTTGGATTTTTTTTGTGTCGTGTCTGGCTCTGCGGCTTTCCGCCCTCGCCTCCGTTTGCATTTGTTTCAGTGTGGCAAACATCAAGTCCAGCTTCCCCCCCTCGTTTAGTGTCTCTTTTTCATCTTCCTTATATAAGCTAGAGGTAGCGGAATAGTCCCATACAAGCCTGTTAGTTGTTCCCTTATGCATATTCTGTGAGGAGCCTGCTCTTCTTCTTGCTGCAGTTTCACGCTTCTTTTGCGTGCCTCTCCCTCTAGAAGTGTCGCTATCCTCGGAGCTTGATAGTGAGCCTGTCATTTCGTTTTCCTCCTCACTACTTGCTAATGTAGGCTCAGATTCTGACTCTGTTTCCTCTGGGACAGAGAAAAACCCATCGCCGTCAGCCCCTTCAGCCCCGACAGTAAATACTGCCCCTTCCATCTTGCCATCGAATGCCTCCTCCTGCGCAGTAGTCTCTTTGCCTTTGGCTTGTAGCTGCTCTCCTCTGATTTCCTCCTCTACCTCTTTAAGGGCTTCCAGCATTTGCCCTGTATTCGATGTCAAACCCCCACAGTATGCCTCTCTCACCTTCTGAGCCGGATCGTAGTCCTGCAGTGCCAGCGTCTGTCCATGCTCCAAAGCGCCGCCGTCTGACTGTGCCTGAACTGCCGTCTGGTGCTCCGACGGAGGCTCCGCGGGAAGCGTGAGGTCCGTAGATTCCGGTTGCTTGGCAACGTTTTGGCTTGCGTCCTCGAGGACGTTCTGCACTGCTCCTGCTCCTGCGGGCGGTTTGACAGACGCGTCTTGCCGAGAACCTGATACTCCAGGGCTTCGCGATGCCTCCGCTCTCGCCTTGCCACCAAAAGCCTCGGACACTAAAGGCTGCCGATACACGGTATCATTCCTCTTTCTTTCCGCCGCATCTCGTGTCGCTGGCGCGTTGGTAGCGCTTCTCATGTCCTTATTTTGATTTGGCATTCTCTCTTTTCCGCCGGCTTTCTCAAGCTTTCTTAGTTGTGTCTTTGTCAATGTGGAAACCGTGGGGGTTACCTTTTTGTTGTTCGTTGGGGCATTTGTTTTGGGGATAGCGCCTGATTTGCTCACATCCTTTTGCATTGATTCCTTGCTTGTAGCGCTTGTAGTGCTCGACATGGATAACTGTTGGGCTTTCTCTTTTCCTCGTGTGGCCATACCTGCAGTCAATGTCTTAAAGATTCTGAAATACCACGATTTTGTTTTCTTGATTATATTTGCCAAATTAATAAGGCCTCCGTGGTATAGCGAGACTGTGAATTGCATCCTGTTTGTGGTTCCCCATTAGCGCCTGTATTCTTTTCCCAACAGCAGGAGAGGGGTCTAAGTGCGACTTACTCCCACAGCGCCTCGGCGGCCATCTTGCCGCGTCCTCAAGGAACTGTCCGCTTCAATATTTCTTGAATCAATATTATAACATAAAAGGGCATATCTCCACTTGAAAATAGTAAATAGCAAAAAAGTTGTGAGTTACACCTATCTACCCCTGAGCACATCTGCACATGTAAATTTACCTCTGTGAATCAAGCCCCTAATTCTCAAATTTCCTTCATATAAATTTATTTTGCTATTAGAACCAGGCAATGGCAAGCCCAGAGGGGATTAGGTAAACTGGTCTGCCTTTTCTTTGATAGAGTGTATTTCACAAAATCTGAAAACAGAAAAGATGCATTTTATTTGGCTTGCTGGGTACAGTTTTATTTTGTGATCCAGAGAGCATGCAAAGAAAACTTATGTAGATTCAGCTGTATTCTATTTGTTATGTATAGAATATGTATAGGTTTCCGTTAGCATGTGACCATAAATGGGTCTTTCAGTTGTTCATGTAGGAAATCTGAAACTTTACATATGTGGTCTAATTTAGTCTTTGGGATTCCTTGGTATTAAGGTGCTACATATGAAGGCCAAAGTGAATGAAAGTCAATCATTGCTATTGCTATAAAAATTGAGATTTATTTGTTCCTTTTTCCCAGTTATCATGACCTCCAAATAGTAGTTGTGTGACTCACTGCTAGGGCAATTTTTCATTTTGGTGCACAGTGGTAGTTAAGAAAGGTGTTTTTTGTTTGGCTTGTTAGGCCACTTTTATTTTGTGAGCCAGAAAGCATGTGTAGATTAAGAAGTATTGTATTTGTTATGCATTTGTTTATAGTTTTTCATTAGCATGTGACCATAAATGGGTCTTTCAATTGTTCATGTAGCAACTGAAATTTTACTTATGCAGTCTAGTTTATTTTGTGGGCTTCCTTGGTACTCAGTTGAAAAACCTTATAACTTAAAAAATACTTACTCTACTTACCTTCAGTATCAAAAACAATCATCTGTGCTCGCTAATATCTAATGTTGCCAAATTTCAACAAATTCCGACTTGCCGTTTTTGTGCTACACGAAATACAAAAGTCTATGTAAAATGCATTGGATTTCAAGCGCGTTTTGGACCCTCTTTTTTTCTTTGCACCCTCTTGACCAAACATCCCAAAACTTATAGTCCTCTGAAAAAGAAACGGGTACAGTTGGTCTGCAAAGTTCTGCAGACAATCGTCAAATATGTGCAAAGTTATTAAGGGACAAAAATCAAAAATATCACTATCTCTGGCGACACCAACTATAACTATGGAGTGGCAAGTGCCACTCTGTCATACACATACATATATTATTTTCAATATAATATGCTTTTATATATTATTTACAACAATATATGTGATCCATTTGTAGTTAATAGTTGCGGCATTCTCCAATTAGCATATAAAATGGGGATATTAAGTTTCTCAATTTTCTCAATTATATTCTTGTGTTTCAATATTTCTTGAATCAATATTATATCATAAAAGTGCATATCTCCACTAGGAAATAGTGAATAGCAAAAAAGTTGTGAGTTACTCCTATCTACCCCAGAGAACATCTGCACATGTAAATTTACCTCTGTGAATCAAGGGGATTAGGTAAGCTGGTCTGCCTTTTCTTTGATAGAGTGTATTTCACAAAATCTGAAAACAGAAAAGATGCATTTTAGATCAAACTGCTACATGAATTTCTCAGGTCATCACTCAAGCTCTTATTTAGAATTTGATGAAGCGGGAATCCACCAAAAAGAGGCAGATGTTTCATCTGCCGCATTTAGAGTGCCATTCACATCAATGCATTCATAATATTAATGACTCCCATCCCCCACATTTTGTCTGAAGTCCGGCATTCAGAGAACCCTGAATAAGGCCCTTAGGGCCAGATGTAGGAAGGCTATTACCGGTCGGTAACGGCCGAAATTAACGAATTTCGTCCGTTACCGACCAGTGATAGGCTTTTCTGATGTAGGGGCCGAAATTAAGGATTCGGTAATTTACCGAATCGGTAATTTAAGGAATCGGTAAATTACCGATTTCTTAAATACCGATTCGGTAAATTACCGAATTCCTAATGTAGGGACCACTTAAATGAGTGTTTATCCCATGTTAGGATTCGTTATTTACCACCAACTACAGGTTTGTGGCAAATAATGAAAAAAAAAACAAAAAGCAATTTTATGCAAATTGCTTCAGTGCCATGTTGCAGACATACATGCCCTTAGGGCATGTATGTCTGCAACATGTGCACCCATACACAATTGAGGGGTGCAACAGGGTGTCAAAGTGACACCCTGCCACCCTTCAATGTTTTCCCCCTTTTACCGAATCAGTATTTACCGATTCAGTAATTGTCATTCATTCCTATGGGCCTCCAGGCCCATAGGAATGAATGGCAAATAACGAATCGGTTACCGATTCGGTAAATACCGAATTTTACAGATTCTGTAAAATTTACAGAAAAATTACCTACAAACTATTTACCTATTCTTAAATACCATCGGTAAAATTCGGTATTTAAGAATAGGTAAATAGTATTTACCTACATCTGGCCCTTAGTCTGGTAAGTCCTACCTGCTTGAATTATTGGCAAGTCCTTCTGATGCTCTCGTGAAACATCAGCACTCGTGGAGTCCACCTGAATCGCAGCCATCCCAGTGTCTGCTGCTTCTCTGTGTTCCAGATCCAAGAGGGGTGACAAAGACTTCAGCTAATATGTAGAGCCTTCTGGTCGTCTACTTAAGCAGCAGTAGTAGGACTCCAGCATAGCTCAAATGTAGAGTTAACACCTTGGTAATCTATATAATTCTATGTCTTCAGAGAAAACGAAGACAAGCGCTCCTCCCAGCCTGGCTGTCAGCTTCAAACACTTTTTTTTCCCGTCTGTCATCTTCCAACATTCTACTGTTTTGTCACAGTCACACCATCCACCAGCATGCTTCCGCCCAGATATAGACACAAAGACAAATACACACACACACATACTTTCTTATATGTCCAATTAACAGTAACACCCTGCCAGCCTACCAGTGGAAGAGGTGGACCCCTTTCTTACATTGGACGTACACTTACATCATACACAGTGACCGAAGAAATTGACTTAGATCTATAGTTATAGATAAACTAACATTAATTGTCGCATCATGAAAATTGTGGAGTTGTGAAAAAACTGCTTTGTGCGCCTTTGCACAAAAATGTAGCCATGCCATTTACGTGCCAAATCACGAGACCCTCTTGTGAAGAGTGCAGATGGACAGCCCACATTTTTTCTCAGACATTGCACATTTTCTGAAGTTATCCCTTAGTAAGAACGTGGTAAAAAAAATAAAAAAAAGAGCAAGAGAAACTTTTTGGGGGACATATTCTGGGTATGGAACGGACTTCCTAAAGATGAAAAGTGTAACATGATCATCTCTGTTCTTCACAACAGAGTGCAGCTGTGCAAGCTAATTAGATGCATACATTAGAGAAACCAGGCTACACCCAGTGGCATAGCAAGGTCAGGTGGTAAATGGTGCAGAAAATTTCTTGTCACCCCCGGCTTGACAATATGGCGAAAATATGTGGTTTAAACCCACTCAGAGATGACACTTGTCACCCCTGGTTTGGCAAAATGGCAAAAATATGTGTTTAAAACACATTTATGTCATTTTGTCACCCCCTCAGTGATGACACCCCGAGGCAGCCTGCACCCACCGCAGCCCCCTTCCTATGCCACTAGCTGCACCTGTGCCAACTGAGGTGCGCAAAACATTTTCTGCAGAGATGCAGAGTATTCCAAATAAGCACTAGGACTATGACTCAGTATGCAGATATCAAACCGACTCTGCAATAAAAAATATATTTATATTCTCCTTAATTAATTTTTACACAGGTCAGAACTTGGTGTTTTTTGTGTCATTACCATTAATATTATAGCGAATTTATTTCCAAATAATAATAATAAGGGTAATGTAAAATCTTAAGGCTAGAGTTTTGTGAACAATTACAGGCTAATGTTAAACGAGTTTTTGTTTTGCTTGATAAGGAACATGATAGTCACTTCAGAGTTAGAATTATTAGGGATAGCTCAACTAAGAGTAGTATTGTTTTTGACATGGTGCTATGTTGAGCTGATGTCCATATGTAGAGTAATAGCAAACTTCAGTCCAGATTCTGAAAAGTTTCACGGAACGTAGCTCAGCAGCCAAAAAGAGAAGAGAGAGCTGAAGAGAGAGCAGGAGAGTGACATATTCACAGAGATACGGCGCTCTCCTTCCCTCTCCCTAGTGCCAGTGCTCATTTTAGCAGCCATGCACCAGGCATACACCTTAGTGCCATAGTGCTAGGGTGTGTACCTCAGTCTACCACTGGCTTTGTACAGCATGGGTACCCTTCCTGTACAAAATACTGTGCCTAGACACACCTTCGAAGTTTTCCTACTTTGTATGTGTAATGCATCGTGGAGCACGCATGCAAAGTCAGAAAAAAAGGAGAGGACTTTTAACTCCTGCTTTCCAGCCTCGTTAATTTTTGGCGCTAAACCCTCTCTCCTCAAGGTCACAGATAGGGTTTAGCATCAGAAAGCATGGATGGTTGCCTGGGAACGCCTATGTACCACCCATGCAACGCCCCCTAGATGCAAAGTAGTTCGAAGTAGCCTTTCGCGCAGCTTTGAGTTCCATTCCCCTACAAACCAATGCTAATACCAATTAGTGTTGGTTTGTTACTCCCCAAAAAGGTTTAGCGTTGATTTTGGGTCACAAAAGTAACAATAACCCGACGCTAAACCTTTGAGAAAGTGGGCAAAAATCTCAGTCTAAATGCATCAGCATAACAGATACATAGGAGGTACATTTTCTAGTTTTCTCGACACAGCTAGCAAGACGACTAAGCAAACTGTTGACATCTGTGACGTACGACCTACAGAACAGTGATCTACAGGTCACAAAGTATGATCCTGGCTATACCAACCCAACCTTTCATCCTTTCGAAGTCGATGCATTGAGTACCATTCAACTGAATATTACTAGCACCTGTTATTCAAAGGGCCTAGCTACTGCGGGAATGTTATCAAGCACTACATACAACCAGTTTTTATAATGTGATGCAATTAAACATTTAGTGAGTGCAGGAAAACATACTTGTGCCCCAAGGAAGAATTAATTATACTTGAACCCTGACCCTCCATGTGTTTCCATGGCCAGAGAAAGGGCACCCCGTACATTTATTTAACCAGATCTGCTACCCAAAGCGACAAACGTCACAGTGCAAACAGACACATGCACCACATTGTGCTTTTTAAAATGCCACGATGGTCACTAATCGACACACTGTTTCTATCTCAATTTGGCTTTAAAAAACATAGGCATTTTATGGAGTTTCCAGGCCATGTTGCGAAAAACTATCTTGTTTCGGAAGATCAACAAAGTTTTATAGTCGCTGATACGGATTCCAGGAATGTTGCAGTCACATGTTTCTTTTCTTAAAAGCCTTACCAGCGCGCGCTGCTGGCTCACTTGTTATTGATATCTGGGAAAAAATAAACTGTTCCAATGATTCTCATGCGGTTGTTTTCTGGAGTAATTGAAACCACTGTGAATTTGCTGCTGATCCTCGTGGTGAGCCACGGTCCGCCATGAACCAAGGGCAGGCCAAAGGGATCCGCTCTCCCATGAAAAACAACTCAAACTCGCGAGACCTTCGACCCAACACAATATTCAGGAAAGAATGGAGTGTGAAAGGGAGGCTGCATGTTCCCAGTAAGACTTGATTGATTTGTAAGTAAAGAAAAATAAATGTACAAAACAGCAGGGTCGGACTTGGACAGAAAATTGGCCCGGGAACCAAAATAAAAGTGTCCCACATTAGAGAATTTGATAGCTCATAACGTGGCCTATGATTGTAAATACGGGAAGTGTTAAGCTTTCGAAAGAAATGCAGTATAAATATTTTGCAAGGTGAGGAAGACTGCATGGATTTTAGTTTTCAGCAGGCAATGCGTATTTTAATATCAGGTAAATTAAAAGTAAAAATCAGCCCAGTAGACCATAACACAGGTCTACAAATAGCCAAAAACCTGGCCCACTCACTGACCTATCCGGCCAGCCCATTGGCCACTGCCTAATTGCCTTATAGGCCACTCCGACCTCGCAAAACAGCGCCAATTTCATAATGCTTCAAGAAATATCTGAAAAAAGAAACTCAATAAGCAAGTACTAAACAGAGACAAAGTAAAAATACAAGAAATGGTCTAACTGATCTAGAAACAAAAGATCCAAATAAACACAGTTAGAATAATTACACCATGGTTGTAATTTCAAGCAAAACAAATGATGGGAAGCCCAAATGTATACCGAGATTAAAAAGTATTCCTACTCACTCAATACATGGAAGAAAGCAATATATTACTACATTTATCAATCAATCAATTTTTTTTAAAGAGCGCTACTCACCCGTGAGGGTCTCAAGGTGCTGGGGAGGCAGCTACTGATCATACAGCTAGATCTTGAGGCGTCTCCTAAAGGTCAGCAGGTCCTGGGTCTGTCGTAGGTGAATGGGCAGGGAGTTCCATGTCTTGGCGGCGAGGTGGGAGAAGGATCTACTGCCGGTGGTTGTTCGGTGGATGCATGGAAAGGTGGCGAGGGTGAGGTCAGTGGAGCTGAGCTGGCGGTTAGGGGTGTAGAAGGTGAGCCGCTTGTTGAGGAATACTGGTCCTACGTTGTGGAGTGCTTTGTGAGTGTGGGTGAGGAGCATGAAGGTGATCCTCTTGTTGACGGGAAGCCAGTGCAGGTCCTTCAGGTGGGCCGGGATGTGGCTGTGGCGTGGGATGTCGAGGGTGAGGCGTGCTGAGGCGTTTTGTATGCGTTGGAGTCCCTTCTGGAGTTTGGCCATGGTGAGGAGGGCCTGGGTGACCGTCTTGGTTTCGGTGGGGATCCATCTGTAGATCTTGCAAAGCATACGGAGGATGTTGAAGCAGGAGGAGGAGATGGCGTTGACTTGACGGGTAATTGAGAGCATTGAGTCCAGGATGAACCCAGGGTTGCGTGCGTGGTCGGTGGGTGCAAACCAGCCATGATTGGAGAAAATGTTTTTATTTGTAAGAAAAATAAAGTTGTAAACATTAACAACAGAAAGAGGACACCCTGTGGAGAAGTGAAAATAAGGCATGTATTAATGGTATTGTCAGAAAGGAAAGGATGCTCAGAAGGAGTGAGCATTAAAAGAAACTCCCGCTCTGGTATTAGTGGAAGACTGGTAAAGTGTAAATGTAGGGAAGGGGCACAAGGCATTTAGCTGCATACATGTATTAGGATTTGAAAACGTCAAAATATATCTGAAGTAGTGAAATCAAAGTAACAATTGTGAAAAAATGGGAAAACTTTGAAAACTATGAACACTCCATCTTAGAGACAAGTACACATCCGGGTTAGTCAGATGCTGACCAATTGAGAGGTAAATGCTTCCCCATCCCGCCTGCCGCAGCCATCTGGGCAGTGGAGACACAAAAGCAGCAAATGTGAGTTGGCCACTTTGGAGCTCTGTATTTGGTGTCCACCACATCTCTTATTCATGTGAAATCATTGTGATTGTGATGTATCTGCCAAAGTTAAACACGGAGAAAGGAGATATGTGTTTTAAGTCTATAATTGAGTGAGGAACAGTGTTTACGCTTGGCCTTGTAGGGTAACTTTTTGGGATATTGATTCATTTTTTTCTTTTTTGCAACAGTCTCTACTAGAACGATAATTACACGTTTGCAAGTATGATGTTCTCCTTAATCCTTCAGCAGTTATCTTGTCCATTATTACCATCTTACAAACATGTATTCAGGTAAACTCTTGCTACTTGGAAGAAATGGTTTAAGGCTTTTACATTTTATCTGGGAGAAATTTCTGGTTTAAGGTTTTGTCCTGAAAGGAAACAAATATTGAAGCATTGTTTGAGAATGGAGGGACAGCGACTTTTCAAACATTTGCCAAATCCCCTTAAAGAGCAGAATCTGATAGTTATGAGGAAGCTGCCAAAATGCTGGAGATGCTCTTCACTGTTTGAAAGGGAATTGTAAAAAGGCACAAGTTCTCTCTATGGCACAGCAAGATGCAGAAACTGTTGACAGCCTTTAGAGAACTCGCTGTGACTTCCAATTTTGAGGCGTTCTTGTAACACCTAATTGGAGGTAAACTCATTTGTTAGATGGTTCAATAAAAAGGTTTAGGTTGTTCTCGATTTTCAAAAAAACTCACATTGATGGAAGCTAAAAGCAAGCAGCATTAAAAACTCTCAAGAGGAAGTAAACATGTTTGCTGACTTGATGAAGGATATGTGGTCAGCAACACCAAACTAGGTCCTGAAAGTGAGGCCAGGAGAATTTATGAAAAACGGGTCTGAGCATAAGTGAAAATTGTGTTTTATTAATGAGGGTTGATTATGGCAAATTGTAATTTCTGTTGTGCACTTCAGAAAGAATGCAGTGTTGTGGGATATTAGGGATAATATGCCAGGGTGTGTGTTACAGTGTTAAATGTTAAATATGTATGCTGTAGTTTATGAAAACAATCTGCAAGAGAGCAAGGAAAGCATGGTTCTAACAGTGACCTGGGTTCCCAAAGTTACAAGAAGAAATTCAGAGAAATGTATACATCTTGTAGCTGGAAATAATCGTGGGTTTCATAGTTCCGAAGCTCACAATCGAGTCAGGTTAAAAAATATCTGCCTAAACATCTCATCGTGTGTGGAGTAGATTACATTTGACAGAATTGGATATCAGATCGAGAGCAAATGGGGAGTGTGCTATTCATGTCAGATTTTCTGACACCTAGATTGAATTTATTGAGAAAGGTATTGTTGGGAAGCTGTATTAAAAGGTTTACATATATTATAGTGGAATGATCAATAGATGTTAGTTGTCACAGTAATACCTAGTCAAGAAATTTTGGCTATCTCAGTGATTGAGAATGATGTGAAAAAATTGGTATTCAATCTATTCTGGATGAATATTAAAGACAAGACAGGTAATTGCAAAAGGTTGAACATGGAATTAAACTAGTGCAATCAGCACTATTAAACAAAAACAAAATGAGAGGTGGGTCTTCTACATACAAAACAAAGTTAAGAAATGTATTTGAAAAACTCAAAAAAAGAGTTAAGGGTGTTCTGAAACCTATGAATTTTACCAGTGGCTATCTCCAATTGTAATTGTGTGCATAAAGAATAAGACTGGAGAATTGCACCTATGACTCGATCTCTGGATTTGAAATACGTTGATGTGGTGGATGGTCACTCCTTCCCCAAACAATTTTGGAGGAGTGTGAGATTGATATTTTTCTAAACTCAACCTTAGATACATCTACGATCAAGTGTCATTAGCCAAAGAGCTGCAACATCTTACAGCATCTCTGTCAAGGACTAAATGCTGAGAAGGTCTTTTGAGTCTTTTTTCAAATGCCTGAGGACAAGACAACTCCGCCTAGAATAGTGTCAAAGATATCAGGTGTCATCTTAGGAGGGTCCCAGTTAGGAAATATAAGCTATAAAGGTAAAATACCCCATTCACTGTCTTGTAGTTCTTGATTAAAGTTGAACATAGACAGTGAAGTCATCAGCAACACATCAAATGTCCCTTAACATCAGAGAGGCGAAAACAGACAGGCATTAATTTAGTAGTAGAATTCAGTAGAAGGTCCAACTGCTCGAAGCCAAAGAGCTGGAAAATAAATGGTAGAAGGGGTGAAGAATGTGGCAAAAAATCATGGAACAAGTGCATTACGAAGCATCTTCCTCTCTTCGTCACTCCTTTAACATATGTTTCAAACAAGAACTGGTATCACAGGAAAAATTATATCCATTCACCATCCTTCACTATGAGCTGAATTCTTAAGTCCCACCATAGCCCTTTATATTCTACGCTCCAAGTGACTTGTGAAAAATCACTCTAGGTCAAAGCAAGCTTGGAGACACCAGAGCAGTCCAGGCGGTCAGGATGCCCAGCCATGACCAGCACGTGGTGCGCAAAACAACGCACTTTCAAGCAGCAAAAGGTGCTTCTGAAAACACGAAGGGGCATATTTACAAGGGAATGGTAGAGCATGGTGTTAAGCACAAAATGCTAACGCCACGATCTGCCACTCTGAAAATGCAGGGATGCACTGTATTTGCAAAGATACTGCACATTCCTGCATTTTCCCTCGTGATAGCGCTAATTAAGCTGCCTTGTGCCAACACAGGCACCCTTGAACCATAGTACAAGGGTGCCTGCTTTGAGGGAATGATTGTTTATGTGCAGGAGGGTGTCCTCCCAAGTAATTCATCTTATCAAGGATCCTTTTCCAGATCCTGATTTGCTGGGATGCAGGGACTGTGAATGAGGTATTTCACAAAAGCTGGTCCATGTTGGCAGCACAGTCCTCCATAAGGACCTCCAGCTCTCTCTGCGAAAACTTCACCTTGCGGTTCCTCCTGCTCCAGATGTCCTTCCCCTTTTCAGCAGCAATGGTGTGGTTTGCTTGGTGTTTCTGATATAGCCAGCAGTGAGGCAGCGACATTCCCTGATTCCAAAAGGTGTGTTAAGCGACTGGCGGGTGGTCACGCCTGTAATTAGTGTGCACCTGGGCTCTGACATCTTCATTCTACTTCCAGCTGCATTTGGGCCTCTGTTTCCTAAATTGTGAGTTCCTATTAGAAAATCGCAATTTAACAAATTCCTGAATAGCGATTTACTAATAGCGATTGTGAGGCCATTGGAATATCTATTAGGAAATTGCTGGGTATGTACATTCCCATTTGCGATTCCCAAATAACAATTTCTACAGATTTGCTATTTAAGAGTCATAAATTAAGAATTTCATACATATGGCCCACTGTCTCCTTTCCTTGCATGTACTCTGAAATCTATAGTTGCTATTTATGTTTGCTTTTCATTTGTGTTGTTCAGTTGTTTACAAACATCTAGGTTTGTGAACCCTAACCCAGTACTGAAGAGCTACAAAAAATTCTTTTGGATGGGAACATTTGATCAACCATTTGACTACAGTATCTATGAGCTTTGCGAACATTGGCTGTTTGTAAAAGTTGTCCCTATGTGTACTGCATTAAATAGGATCTTTGTGTTTTCAGTTCCAGGTGTTTTCCAAGCTTCACAATCACTCAAGCTTTGCATACACTAACTGTTCATGAACCTGCTATAGTGGTAAGCCACGGCCCTAGCATGGCAGGCATATGGTCACTTATGTTATTCCTGATGCTAACAGGGGTCCATCCTCAAAAACAGCGTAACTAATGTTCCCCAAGCAGTAAAATGTTTTCTCCAAGCAAATGTGGAACATTTGTGAACTTTGGAGCACATTTATCAAGCTTGCACCCAGCACAACGCAACAAGTAACCTTGCTGTGCTGCGCTGCGTGAAAGGGCAGGAATGTGCCATATTTAACATTATACAGAGCATCTCTGTCATTTCCTTGCCCTGGTGCACAATGTGCTGCCTAGCACTAAGGCAGGCACCCTTGCGCCATGGTTCAAGTGTGCCAGCAGTGCAGGCAGGACTGGGTTTGGATTGCTGCAAAATACAGCACTCATATAAAGAGGAAAATATGAGAAATAGAAATATATTCTCCTCGTTATGCCTCACTTGGGGAGGCGTGGAATTTTGACGCATTCCCAGGTCTTCCCTGGAATGGTACATCTGGGAGTGCGCCAAAATTCATGGGCTGATGCATGTGAACATCCACGCTCCACCCATTGAGCACCTCTCTGGGGCGGTGTAACGCTACGCAGCGATTTGCGCTGCTTAACTCTAGATTTATTAAGTCACGCTGGGCCACACAAGGGGGCCTTGCTTGGCTTGATAAGTCTGACTTAGTTGCAACTCAATGATAAATATGCCCCTTCGTCTTTTGCGGCTGCAGTGATTATCATTAGAAACCGCAAAATTAACATCAATGATGAGAATGGCTTTGGAGGGACCAAGCCAAATCGGGCAACACCTTCCTACCAATTTCACAAGCATCAAGTCCACAGGAAGAAAGTTCTCAATTGAAGAGCCAGCAGCAGATCCACTATCAGGAACTCTACCTTCACCCCCGCTCTAAATGAGGTAGGAGAATTGAGTCAATGTTCCTTTACTTCCCCTCCCCTCCATGGGGTCCTTGGTATTCTCAAGCTGTTTGAAAGAAACCAGGGGTATTCGAGCAAATGCTCCATGGGCTTTGGCTATACTTCTGGAGCCATTTCTACCTCAAATTCATGTGAGTTAGTTGAAGAACATGGTGTTCCACACCAGTCCTGAGGTTCAACCTGCTGAGAGTGATAATCACCCTCAGGAAGATCCTAAACCTATTTTGTACTTCACTATTGTACAAGCTATCAATGATCTCTGGTCAGCCTCGTGTGGGTATCTTGAGGTAATATCGCTATCTTCTGTCGTAATAATGTGTTATACAATGCACTGGTGTGGTTGTATTTTTAATTGTTTGCCAACTCTTTTTTAGATTAGGGCTGCTGCTTGCTAATACGTATTACACGTTTCTTGCTAGTTTGTGATCCCCTTCTGCAAAATGCTTTAGATGCGTTTTGGATTTTTAACTTTTAGGCGTTTTGTACCTTACATGTAATAGCTGTGCTGACTTGGTTGCTTGAAAATGTGCAAGACTGCAAAGAATAAATTAAAGGCTACTTTAGAAAAGTGCTTCCAAAGTTTCAGAAGGTAGGTCGCTAGCACATGACTGAAGGGCCTCTGGGGAGGCATGCACAACAGTTCAGAGCCTGCGGTATGATTCGATATATTTTGCGGTTTAACCTGGCCTTGCTTGCAGACTCATACCTATTTAAAGCTTGCAATAAGCTGCCTATTAACCCGCGGGCTTTCGAACAAACATCGCTCCTGGCCAGGGAAGTGTTAAAAGTGAGTTATTTCATCATGTTTAAATACGTGAAGAGGGTTGGCAGGGCACACGTCTCTATCGGTTCAAAGTGAAGTAACATGGGTTATATAAATTCAAATCACAAACATTTTACAGCTGTGTAACTTCAACATTTGGAAGCACAAAAAGGCTCGGGAATTAATGAGAGAATGAACAGGAGAACTGTTGTGGGTCAGTGACATGCTGAAAACAATACTGCAGGAGGCAGGTTTGGGAAACGAGGGCAGAGCTATTGGCAACTGCAGTCTGTAAGACTATTATCCCATTAGTTTAACTGGCAAGGCGCATTCCAGTAGGAATTAGACATGTTCCAAACACATCAGTGTTTCCCGGAGCAGTAAGTGTAGCCGGGTAAGCTAAGCTTTCAACAATTATATCGGCCATTAAAATGTCTTCGAGGCACACAAATATGTCATATTTTGAACATTGTATTCTGGTGTTAATTAAAAAAGGTGGGTTCCTGGAAACACTTGCTGGAGTGAAAACAACATTTAACAGAATAACCATCGGCTCTGATTGCCTAATCAACAGGACTGTTTAGCTCTGTTTCTTTTGGATTTCATCTTTTTACATTAAAACATTTAGAAGCACAAAAGAATAATTGATAAACCCGGTTTTATAGCAAGGACAATTCGTTGTGTCTGCTTAGGGAAATATAGATGTATATTCATTCAACATGAAGTGGGCTGTATCTTCTCTTTCTTCATACGTTCTTCATGCTCAAAGGTACATTTAGGTGATTCTAGCTACATTCTTTCATATTTATGCTGAAAGTCATGCTATTTGCATTGAGGTAGAGAGAATAATCTCTTTTGCAGCTTTATCAAATACTGTTTCCTGGAGCTCATTTGGCTGAATGATTTTTATGGTCTGGCTTGGCAGGGAAGCCATGGCCAAACAATTGTGTGAGCATCACCAGGAAAGAAGGGCTTTGGCTACGCCCACATGTTGAGAGCCAAATGTACATTATAGGATTGGACAGAGGTTGAGTGCTTCTGCAAAAAAAAGTGTTTGCCCTCCACACAGCTGTGATTATTTTGTTTATTTAGCCTGCTGCTTGAGCTTGAACTTTCAGGGGCATATGCATGATACTGTAATGCTATTATATTGTGCTAGTTAACTACATAGAACATTTATGGCGCTTTTCTCTGGCAGCAGGACAGGTCAATCAATCAGGGGTTTGTTAAGCGCAACTACTCACGCGTAAGGGTCTCAAGGCGCAGGGGGATGTTGGGGGTGTTAGCAGGCTCCAGTCCATCGGCGGGGGGTCAGTCGAAGAGCCAAGTTTTGAGGTTTCTTGTGAAGATGGGGAGCGATGTCTGTCTGAGGTGGAGGGGAAGGGCGTTCCAGGCTCGGGCCTTGAGGAAGGAGAAGAAGCAGCCTCCCGATCTGGTCTTTCTGGTGCGGGAGACCACAGCTTAGGAGAGCTGGGCTGATCGTAGGGTCCTCTGGGGTGCGTGGAATTTGAGTCGGGTGTTCAGGTATGCTGGTCCGGTGTTGTGGAGGGCCTTGTGGGCGTGGGTGAGCATCTTGAAGGTGACTCTAGCTTTGATGGGGAGTCAGTGGAGTCTGCGCAGGCGCTGTGAGATGTGGCAGTGTCTTGGCAGGTCGAGGACCAGTCTTGCGGAGGCGTTCTGGATGTTCTGTAGCTTGCAGGTGAGGTTTTTGTTTATTCCGGCGTAGAGTGCGTTGCCGTAGTCGAGTGTCTGCTAGTGAGAGGTGGGAGGAGAGAAGTCATTAACAGATATGGATTTTTATGTCTGGGTTGACAGTGCAACTGTCACCTAATTTGTAAACGATGCCAATATTATTCTACAGTTCTTTGCTTCAACACAAATATATATCCATTCTCGTGCTAGCTACTTGTAATACTTCACATTTCCAAACAACATTCCATTAAAGCCAGACCTGTTGACATTGACTATGCTTGTTTAAATATATTTTTCAGTTTTCTTTATCTCCACTTTGAATATGTTTGCACGCAAGTTGCTGTCAACATGAGGGGGTTATTTTGCTGCGTTGAAGTTTGAATACCATAATTTGAATTTTCTAATCTGCATCCGAAAAAAAATTGCTTGTTATTTTTTATTATTTCATAAATACTTAGCTGTTGAATCTTGGACTGCACTGGCTTGCACAGTGTCTGTCTCTGGTGGGTATTCCAGGTCAGATTTCAGGACAGTGGTAGGGACAGAGTTAGTGACACAGAGCATTTTTGTCAAGGTTGTCCTTTCCACAGTGCTAATGGATCCCAGTTTCCCTACGGCTTCATGTAAAATCTTATTTTCCTTGTAACTCTTATGATTTTCACTCCACAAATTCTGCCTTTAGTGTTACTTGACAAACATTGAGTTTTCAATTGTGTATATAATTTATTATCCCTCTTAGATATAATCAACAACGCTATTCGGATGCTACTTTCCATGTAGAATATTTTGATTCTTTTCTTTGTTTTTACGGAAATTTCAAAACACTTCAATTTTAATTTTCTTTTACTAATTGTCAATTTATACACACTGTACAATTGCATTGAATTTTTTTCAGATGTTCTTAAGTGGTATTTCCTACTAACTATTATAATCATGTATGCTGCATTTAAGAGAATGGGTTTCGGTTACATCATATGATGAACTCTGGCAAGACAGTTCAGTGAGTTAACAGTAGCTTGTGGTTGTTAAGTCATACGTTTGTACCATGAAAAAGGCCATTTCATTTCTCCACTCTTCTGAGATTCAGAAAACCAATACCATAACACTGTGTAATAGTAACATATGTAATTTACATTATTTTGAAACAGCAGCAGTGAGATGTGCAGTGTGAATTGAGAAAACACTTTGTTATTTCTATGTGTTGAGGCTTCAAAAGCATTATTGTTTCTTTAATGGACTTTCTAATGGTTGAATCAATAATGCACCCTTCTAATGGAGGAGCCTGGAGCGGAGGAGAGGGCAGCATATTAGAACTGCTTTGCCTTGTTTTCCATAGACACTGATGATTATACTGGGTTTATTTACACTGAGCAATTGCACATTTTTAGTAGCTACTGAATTTCTATTAAATAGAATTCATGATGCCGTAATAACTCAAGGTTCCATTTAAATATGGTACACATGAGGCTGCTGCTTCCAGTGGTGGCATGTTCGTCTTTGCAGTTGGTACCGTAATGTTATCCTTTCTTCCTGGATGCCATTATTCGCGACTCCGCCATCATGTGCTATACCTTAAATATGGAGAAAATGCAGGTCCTCTACCTAAACCAACTGTTCCATCCACAGATTACAGACAAAATGGGTCCCCAATGCCCATTATCTTGAATGAAATACCTGGGTACCTGGTTTCAGAATGATTTATAAAGTACGGCTAGACTTAATGAGAAAACATGATCATTAACTGAGCTCAACAAACTGATAGCACATTAAATGGTCAAGCAGAATTAAAATAATGTGGATGATTCTAACTCCCGTCATCATTTTTTTGCTGCATATAATCCCAATAAGGCTTTCCCAGGGGTTCTTTAGGTCAGTGGACAAGATCAGATCTTAGTTTAGACGATGTTGCAAGCGTCAGGATCTCTCTAAAAGAGGTGTGAATAATAAGGACACTGGACGCCCTCGCCCTCGGCATAGCAATTTTGTATTTGTGTCCTTTCTTGTGAGGCAAGGAGGGAATGATTTCTGCAGTATTGCCTCACTGATAAAGAGCTAATGAACCCAAAGCACATCTTTTCCATCAGTACGATGGAGCATAATATATAGGGGTTAGTCTTTATAGAACCATTGTAATTGATACCAAAGCACTCTGGGGAAGATTAGGATGGCAGTTCCTATTGTAAACGGGACCACCTGACAGGCTGTTGTTGGTCCCGACAGAGGCATTACGATGCAACTGTGTAGAACCGGCTTTTTGGAGACCTCTCCCCCACTAGGAGAGTCAAAGCCAGTGGTGCAGGGAACACCTTAGAATCTACGGGTTCTTCTTGTTCAAGTCATACATTACCAAACAGACCAGGACAACCAGCCGTTGAGGGAAGTAAGTTATTTATTAGCTCGCGCTAAGGACAGGGTCCCAGAATGGTACAAAGACAATTCTACGGAGACTGCTGCTTCAATCCGCAGCACACACATACTTATAGCGCTAGCCATGCCCATTTACACAATACACAGTTCTACATTTTGATTAGTTCCTCATTTGACAAGTTCTTCATCAATCTTGTGGTGCAATCGTTACCAGGGGACATCTGTCTCTTATTGCACAATGTCCACAGCCTCATGCTCCCTTGCTCAATGGTGTGGTCACAGGGTGCAGCCTTGTGCTTCCTTGACCAGATGGCGTTGTCACGGGGCACAGGAATTGTGACAGGCTGAGTTACCAACGGTGGACAGGATGTAGCTGAGTCTTTGACACGACTGGGGGGGGTGAGGCACATAGGCAGCTTCTCGGAATCTGCTCAACCACAAGGAGCGGGTAGGGTTGTGCAAGTTTCAACAGGGACATGGAAAACAGTTCTTCACCAAGTTGCAGAGAGCATGGCAACACAAAATGGAGTTGTGTGGGTTATTTTAAAATACAGTTCAACAGTCCCTCCTTTTGCCATGCAGAGGCAACAATCAGTCGTCATCCAGGTCAATGCCCATCATTTCCTGGACCTCTTTCTCGATCATCATCAAGGCATTGCGATGGTGTGGATTCACTTGTTTGTGTTCCAAAGAGGTGGCACAGAGCCCACACAGCGCGGGCATGCATTGAACACAGAGGCAGCAAGAGAACAATGCGGTAGCAAGGATTGCAATGAAAATCATTATCTTCCATCCCCACTGAGATACAATGCTCCAAAACCAGCCTGTTAGGGACCATGATCCCTCATCCGGATGAATGTCGGAAGCAATCTTGATTGCTTGATAAACTGTCGGTGCATTATCTGGGATGTAAATGTAGCAGCTTGTTTTGATCAATGTGCAGACTCCTCCACGATCCGCCAGCACTATGTCAAGTGCCATTCTGTTCTGTAAAGTCATGAGGCGGTCTGCTTGAAGTTCAGCCGTGATGTTACTGAGGGCACCGGCAGTTGTGTTGATGGTGGCCTCTACCACCCTGGTGAGATGTCGGAGATTGTGACTATTGATCATAGGGCCCTAATAGGGTAGGAACCCTTTAGCAAAGTCACCAAATTCTTGGCCAGCTGTGTCTTCAGCATCAACCACACCTCTCTTCTGGATGTGGTGTTTTGCATTGGCTGTGTAGGTGAGGGGGAGCAACCAAGCAATGTAACAGGTGCCTGCCCAAGACTTGGGCAGCCAGGTGTAGGCCTTGTTCCCACACACAAAGTACGTATTCATTGAGGACACCAGAGCTGGAGGGTCGAACCATTAAGCTGGAGTGTGTAGGCACAGTCACTCTCTCCCACCCATACTGTTCCACTGCTCTTCATGCAATATTTTCGGGGATGTGGGTAGACCAGGAGATCTCTGATAGGTGGCAGTTTTATCTTTCTCCCACCATTGTAAATGTTCGATGGATAAAAGGACCCATGATTGTTTTCATACTCGTTCTTCCCTGCTGAATCTTTATTCATGTTTGGCCACTACGTAGCCATGATGTGTCGGAAGGCTTGTCTGCTACTGATCTTCCCCAGGGATCGTGTGGATGTATCACCTGAATAGAATGCATCAAAGAGCACAGTGTACCAGCCGTAGGCCGAACCAGCTCGAGAGAAAGGAGGAGGAATCAGGGACATTCCGGTGCTTGCAGTGTGGGGCAGCCGCCCACATACCCAACCGTTTGTCGTGTTCACCACAAGCTGGTGCTGGTGTAACATTTGAATGAAAGTGTTGTTAAAGGAATATGTCCTTCTGTTTTTCTCATGGGTGGGTAATGACACATGCTGATGAGGCAATTCTGTAGAGGCAAGAGGCTCAGGTGCTGCAAGGGCAGCGTGTATTACCCATCTGAGGCAGGCCAGTCCCAGTGAGATAGTCATCGAGTACCGGCCACATATTCTTTTCATGTACTCTTCTTTTTTTATTTCTTGGGTTTTCAAGCTTTCAGTGTTCATTTTGTTCATCGTCTGCGTCACTTGGTCTTCCCTAGTTGCTGCCTGTGATTGGTGATTGCTTCACCGGTCAGTGATCCCGGTGGCCCTATTGGCACGTTCTGGTCCGCTGTACCGGCTCCGGTCAAAAGAGAAAAATAAAAATGTGCTGGTGTATCACAGCCCTGTAGCGATTTGTCGTACCATGTCAAGCAGAGGACAGAGACCTTTGTCTCTTCAGTCCATTTTCTGGGTCGGAGGTTGCACCGGGTGGACCTGGGCGTTGTCTGATCAGTAAACAAAGGCTCTGGCTGTTGAGTGTCCCACAACCTCAGATGCGGAGGAACAGCAGATTGCAGGATGCCGTTGTCCTCTCGTTCTGATGAAGCCCAGGCAATGTTGGCGTATCTGTAGGGTGCAAAGCGCGGGACCTTTTCGCATTCGTTGTCTCCCGGGCTTTGGTTGACCCACCGGTCGTATGGTAGAGGTAGAGGCACCTTCTTGCAATGCACTCCGTGGACCCAGTTTTTTCTTCCTGCCACCATCACTGTAATCTGGTCACCAGCAACACTTGCTGGGGCAGATTCCACCTCGGCTCCAAGTTCTTTGTTCTCTGGAAGTTCCGGATGCAAACCCAGTCCCCGGGCTGGATGGTGTGACCAGGGCCCTCTGTTTTGGGTGGCAGGATATCTTGTACCTGACGATGAATGAGACGTAAGTTAGTGGTCAATTCATGTAAATAATCAATCAACAACAGGTATTCAATGTCAGAGTATTTCTTGGGGCGGGTACTCCCCAAATATTTGCCGGCCGACCAAACACTATGTTGTACGGAGACAGTCCGGTACGGGAATGTGCCGTGGCTCTAGTTGATAGGAGGGCAAGGGGCAGCGCGTCCGGCCAAGACAGTCCTGTGTCAGCCTGGATCTTTGCCATTTTTAATTTCAGTGTTCCACTGTGGCGCTCAACCAAACCTGCTGACTGGGGGTGATTGGCGGCATGGAATTTCTGTCTGATCCCCATACCTATACACACTTTCTTCTTTATTTCTCCTGTAAAGTGGCTTCCGTTGTCGCTCCAGATAATTCTGGGCATCCCAAATCTGGGGAAAAATTCCTTCAACAATATTTTGGCAGTGCTTATAGCAGTGTTGTCCTTAAGGGGGTAGGCTTCGATCCACTTACTAAAGGCACACACAACTACCAGGACATATTGGAGATTATTGCATCTTTCCATCTGTGTGTAATCTATTTGGAGCACTTCGAAGGGGTAAGGTGGGGGTGCAAATTTCCCAGCAGGTGCCGGTGTGCCTTTTTTCCGGGGTTATGCATCAAACAAATCATGCAATGCCTGAATAACCTCTCACCTAAACCTCAAATTTGAATTGAAACAATAAATGCTAGTTAAAGGATAAACATAACTTTTTTAGTTTACCCTGACATTGATTTATGTCATTTACTTTTTACTCAATTATCGGATTGTTTTTTTTCTTTTTTCACAGAACAAAGATCGTCATCAACTTCATGTATTGCCATATATTTTGAAAAACAAATCATAAATATTTACAATAGAAAACACAATAGTGAACATGTGAATATACATACAACAACAATGTGCTCGTGATTATACTGTAACATGGAACAATTGATCAGAAACTTCGAAAAAATCGCAATAGTCAGTACAAAACAAGGGGCGTAAAGGACTTCTCGAAATAACACCCCAATTCCTGAAACACAATAAATCTGTACAACTCAGGAAAAAATGCCCATTCCTGCACCAATATCACTGGCATTGAATGTCACTAAAGGGAGAAATGCCGACGCGTTTCGAATCCCGTTAAATCATTCACAGGATTCTCATCAGGGCAGTGTGACTCAGGTCCATGGGAACTATTTACAAAAAGGAAAAAAAGTGTTTTAACAAACGGGGTCCTCAATCCAAAATAATGTTTAAAATATTCGCATCACCAGGACGCGGCATACCTTGTATGATTCTTGCCCAAGGATGCGCTTGCTTTATAGAATCGTGTATGCCGTGGGTGTGAGCTGCAACAGAGTGGACACTGGGTCAGACAAGGTTCCCGTAGGAGCAGATTGTTGCTCGCATGGGCAATTGTGCGGGAAAGGAAAAAGCTTTTACCTTCACTTCTCGTACTCCGACGGCGTGTCTGCCGTTGTCCGGATAAATTATTTCTTTTTCGACCGTATCACATCCCTAGAAAATGAATGTGTATCAAGAATAAGGATTTTGTGTGTGTCCGCTACCATATTGAGGCTGGTGTGTAAAGAGGAATAAGAAACTTACTTATGTTTGGGTTTGCCGGCGCGGGGAATAATGTCGCTCCGGTTTCAAATGGTTTCTTTCTGTGTGAATCAAAAAAGCGGGGGAGAATGACTCGGCTGGCCTATTTTTTCAAGAATTAAGGTGAAACAAGCCGTATTCTGGTTCCGAGGCTTACCGCTAGACTGCACGGATGTCACCACTCGTAGAAATCACTGCTTCACGGCACTCTGCGATTGTAGGTGGCCGTGGCAGTGCCGGCTGATTGATAAGTGTGTCATGTGATTCTCGTGTGGCCAATCGAAACCTCCATGGCCACAAGTTCATTGTGGTGTCTTCTGGGATTTGTTGTACTGTAACAAACCTGTGATTCTCAACCCCTATTGATTTCACTTAAACAGTTAAGGCCCTTGTTGATGCTGACAAATTATAAAATAAGGTATGCCTCTTTGCGCAATAACATGGTATCCACGTTAGGCTGATGTTTGGAATCGATCCAGACCAATGTTGTCCATTTGAAATCATTTTCATTGTGGTTATTATTCACAAAATGTTCAACCATTGGTGCGGACAGTACTTTTTTCTTTATTCGCGAACGATGTTGGGTAATCCTTACATTAATGGATTGGCTTGTCTTGCCAATGTACACTCTGTTGCACGGACAGACCACAGCATAGACCACATTTTTGGTCTTGCAATTTGTAAATGCATCGTGTTTCCATTTGACTCCATTATGAGAAAAAACATTGCCTTCCAATGTTGTTGAACAAGACACGCAATTGCCACATTTATGATGCCCACATATAGGTTTCAAATTCCACTGTGCTATGAGGTCACTTTTTTGTTTCGGAATGTAGCTGTCTGCTTTTATTAGCTGTTGCCCTATGCTTGTATTCTTCCGCATGGCGAAGATTGGTTTTGATAGGGGGTACTCTAGCGTTTCCAATAAATGCCAGTTTTTTAAGATGATACGTTTGAATTGATTTGTGTGTTGACTGAAAGTTGTTACGCACACCAATTTGTCTAATTCACTTTTCTCTTTTACCTGAAGGAGAGTCTCTCTCGGGGTAAATCTGGCCCTATTTTTGGAATGTTTTAATAGTTTTTTCGGGTAACCCCGTTTCGCCATTTCACTGCAGAATGTTGTTGCATGTGACTCGAAATCTGACACATTTGTGCAATTTCGTCTTATCCTTAATAGTTGCCCGTAAGGCAAGTTCTCTTTCAAGCATTGTGGATGTGAGATTGTATAATGGAGGATGAAGTTGAAGTTGATGACGATCTTTGTTCTGTGAAAAAAGAAAAAAAACAATCCGATAATTGAGTAAAAAGTAAATGACATAAATCAATGTCAGGGTAAACTAATAAAGTTATGTTTATCCTTTAACTAGCATTTATTGTTTCACTTCAAATGTGAGGTTTAGGTAAAAAATCCCCTATTTCTTATTATTCTGTGGCCCTACCTACCCTCTCTCCCACTGGGCCCAACCACCCCTTTTTCTTTGACTAACCTCTCAGCATATTTTGGGATGTGTTTGTTTTGCCATACCGGAGCTAGCAATTTGCAAATGCCTTTTGCACTAATGTGAGCTGGGCCATGAGTCATAGTGACCACTGGCAAAACATAGGCATCGGGTAACAACCATCGCTGTTGTTCAGACAGATCCGTCCAACAGCCATTCTCATTTAATAGGCCTGTTTGCTCTTCCCAGAGAGCCTTTTCCTCTCTGGTCGCCTCTGCCTGTATTTCCTTCACATTCTCAATAGTGTCCTCGTGCATCCCATTCTCCGGTCAGCTACATACATACGGGCAGAGACATCTTTAGCTGTTGCCTTTGCCGTCTGGTCTGCAAATGCATTACCCCTCCCTAAGTCATCAATTACTTTCTTGTAGGCGCAACATTTGATCACAGCTATCTTTGAAGGAAGAGTTAATGCTTCTAACAGCCTGCTGACCAGATGACCATGCTGTATCTTAGTACAGTGAGAAGTAAAGTATCCCCACTCAGCCCATAGTGGCCCAAAATATGGGCGACGCCAAAGGCGTACTGGCTGTCAGTGTAGATGTTGACGGCCATCCCTGTACTTAGTTTACAAGCTCTGATTAGTGTCACTAACTCAGCAGCCTGGGCTGATTGGTAAGGTATTCTCTCACTCTCTACTACTGTCTGTAACTTGGTGATGGCGTAGGCAGCAGTTGTGCTGCCATCAGGAAGTTTGAAGCAAGAATCATCCACGTACAGGGTACCATCAGGGTCAGTTAGGGGTGTGTCAGTTAAATCCACATGTCCTTTAGTTTCTTCCTCCATCCGGAGGACACAATCATGTGGATCAGAACTAGTGTCATCATTAACAAAGGGTAGCAATGTGGCTGGATTGAGCGTAGTGTAGCGGTGGATGGTGATATGACTGGCCAAGAGAGTCAATTCATATCCGGACAAACGTGCACTAGTAAGGTGTTGGGTTTTTGTCCTATTTAATAAAGTGTCAACTGCATGAGGAACCATAACTGTAAGTGCAGTGTCAAGGACCAGGCCAGCAGATTGGCGAATGGATATGACAGCTGCAGCTGCTGCTCTCAAGCAACTGGGTAGTGCATGGGCTACGGGGTCTAGAACTGCAGAAAAATATGCACAGGGGCGTTGTCTGTCACCAAAACACTGTGTTAGCACTGACAATGCACAACCATTATGCTTGTGTACAAAAGGGGTGAAGGGTTTCTGATAATTAGGGGGCCGAACACAAGGCTGTTTTCAGGTCTTCAAATGCATGCTAGCACTCATTTGTCCAAGGGAGTGGGTGGGGAACATTTTTAAGTGTGAGGTTCAATAAAGGTTTAATGAGTAAAGAAAATTTGGGTATCCACTGGCGACAGTAGGAGGTGATACCAATAAAAGCACGTACCTCTTTCTCCGTTTTTGGTGGGGGCATCTTACTGATTGTTTGTATTCGTTCAGGGGTAAGGCGGCGTCCCTCCTTCGACAGGAGATGACCTAAGTAGGTCACCTCATGTCGAGTATATTGGAGTTTGGAGAGGGAAACCTTGTGATTGAATTGTGCCAGATGCAGGATCAATTTCATTGTAGCTTCTTTACATAACGCCTCGGTATCTGCCGCTATAAGCAAATCATCAACGTGCTGGAGTAGTGCAGTACCTTGGGGTAAGGTCAGGGAATCAAGTTGGCCCTTGAGGGCCAGACTGTAAATTGAGGGGCTCTCTGTATATCCTTGTGGAGCTCTGCAGAACCAGAAACTCCGTCCTGCCAATGAGAATCCAAAAAGATCCCTACTCTGTTCATCAACGGGTACACTAAAGAAGGCATTTTTTAAGTCAATGACAGAGAAAAAACATGCAGTCAGGGGAACCATAGTAAGTAGGGTGGTGATATCTGGGACCACAGTAAACTGGGGTACTACTATTTTGTTTATCTCGCGTAAATCAATGACAAAACGATAAACAGGGGGCTTAGATGGATCGGTGCGTTTTAGGACAGGCAAAATTGGGCTATTGCACACATTTCCTCTTTTCTCTTCAACCAAACCCTTGTCAATAAGTTCAGAAATGATCTGGAGTAATGCCCTTTCCCCTTCTTTGGGTATTTTGTATTTGGAAAGTCGGGGAGGGCAAACATTTTTTTTCAGGGTAACAGAAAAGGGGGTTATGGACAAAAGGCCAACATCAGTATCACCTTGGGCCCAAAGAGCAGGAGGGACATTCTGAAGTTCCTGGGGAATGGGATCTGGGGAGGCCAAATATACTGGGTGTGTGGTGGGGGACCCATGGTGATGTAAACCCCATCAGGAGAACAGTATATGGTTGCATGTCATCTTTTTAATAGATCTAAAACCAACACATTTTCGCCACATGTGGAAGTCAAAACCAAAGGGGAATCAATTGTGTAGGGTCCTATAGTTAGTTCCAGTGGTTGTGAAATGGGGCTAGATACTGGGGTGCCAGAAACCCTACAAAAATGTTATTTGCGCCAGACAAGGGGGCCCCAGGGACCTTGGACCTAGCAATAGAACTTTTTGTTGCACCAGTGTCGACCAAGGATTTTTCCGTAGAGCCCAGTGTTGTAACATGTCCCTTTTGGTCAACAGAAATAGGCACGGGTCCCTTCTCTTGTCCTTGGCAATCTTAGTGGGACCTGAACCATGTCCCTTCTTCAGGCTCACAATCCTCAGTAAAATAATTGCGGTCCTCATAATTAGTGGTATCAAATCTATTCTCTTGCATAAGGGGGCCCCTGTCCTGTAACTGTGTTCTAGGTCCGCCTCACCCTCGTCCTCTCTGGGGACGTTGTCCTGTGAAGCGGTCAGTGGGGGCAGAGTTGTTCTGGGCCAACAAAGGACACTTGTCACGCCAATGACTCTCCTGGTGACAATAAGCGCACTGGTTGGGTCCCAGCGGTGGGCGAGGAGTCACAGGGGCAGGTCTCTGAGTTATTCATTGAAACTTAGGGACACCTCTGTTTTGGGTCTGGTTCGGGTATGCTTGTTGGAGTAACACCTTTGTCTTTAAGTCTTTAGTCTTTTTATCCGTTCTATCTCGCTCTTCATTCTCCCTATTCTCATAGTACTGGGTCATTGTCATAATACCAGACGGGGTGGAGATGGGCCATGCACTTTCTGACATTTTTAGTTAAGTTCCATGCTCTGGTAACAGATTGGACACAAATGTATCCACAAACAGTCACTATCCCCCTTCTAAAGTCATGTCCTGTCCACTATGGTCGGTGAATGTGCTTTCGATTCGTGTGAAAAAGTCGAAGACACTTTCATCTTTCTATTGTTTGCAAGCAGCTAATCTGTCCAAATTGATACAGTGAGGCGTCAACATCTTTTTCATGGCAGTTAGTATCTGGGCCGGAAGGGCTAAGATCATGGGATCGGGTTTCTCACCACCAGTTTGAGCTCTGTCAGCTTCCTCAAATTCCTTCCATGTGTGGCCAAATTCTGTCTGATCATTATTATTATGGCGTATTTTGGCCCATACTTCAATCGGTACTACTTGTCCCATTAACATGTCTATATCTGCTAAAGTCATTACGCAAGATTAGAGTGTCTGAGTCAATTCCTTATAATAACCTGCTGGATTTGTACGTGGGTCAGGTAATTGGTTTTTAAGTTGGAGGACGTCAGACCTTTTCCAAGGGACATGGACCCACACCTGCCTAAAACCTGCCGGTATTTCAGGGTTGACATCTGTGCCAGCAACGCGGTCTCTCCAAACAGGCTGTACCTCCCTCATTGGGAAACCCTTATTTAACGAAACACCAGATAAGGACTCTTTAGGCTTAGATCGCATAATAGTGCTGGGCCCTGAATGTCCCCTTTTTCAACCTTATGGCGAAGGTCAGACAGACCTGGGGGTGGACCTGATTCTACAAAATCCTCCCACATTTGGATCAGTATGTCACACATTTCACAAAAAATGTCAATCTGTTGAATGCGTGTCCACTGATCCACTGTCATCCATATATCCTGAGCGGTGTACATAGTGTTATTTTCCATACACACACAAGCTTGTTGACTCATAGCAGTTGTTCCTGTGCACTACCTATCAGTCTTCGCAAGGTGCGTCGTCTGGGAGTGGGTGGTCTATGCGGAGTTGCATAAGGGATATAATCACGGACCACTGACTGTGTCGGATGACTGTCAACAAGAAATGGGTTGGGTGCAATGGGAGTTGAAGGCATATTAGGTTGGACAGGTACGAAACCAGTGGAAGGTGCAACAAGAGGAAAAGAAGGGTGGACTTGCATTGGTACAGTGGCCTGAACATTGGGAGCGTTGTGAACAAGTGACTGAGGAATTGGACAAACCAGGGCATGGGCAGGGGCATCAACTGGAGCATTAGCGGGGGTCAATTGGACGGGATTAAGGGTCGGATACATGGCGGGAGTATAGGGTGGAGGGATGTTCAGCATGAAGGACATGAGAGGGTCATCCTCCTTGTCCCAGGCTTTTTCGGGGACCTTCTTTGTAACGTAACATCCATCTATCTGCATTCTATTTAATCTATCATGTATTACTATACCCTCTTCTATTCTCTTATTATCATGATTCTGGGCTTTCTGAATCACACTCATACGCATTACTTTAGCTTTGTTCTTTTTGAGTTTGATTTCTATCTGTTTGGACTCCTTGCGCCAAACCCGAAAGGAATCAAACATCGCAGGTCGAGCTTTTCTTTGCAACAACTTCTTCTCTAAATTATCTAATACAGGAGGTTCAAAACTACCGTACATTGGCCATTGTAATTCAGCACTACCTTTTGTATATCTGTACCAAAGTGAAGAAAACATAATTGGGCCAACACCATGTTTAGCATAGACTTCGTGATTATGGGTCCCCAAAGGAGGAATCGAACAAGATTCCTCCAATGCGGAGTTCTGCGTACAATAACAACAACACAATTTCCGGAATTTACTAAATCCAGGCATCTCTAGATGTGTATCCTGGTTCTAAATAACAAAGGGCAAAATCTAATATTTACAGTATACAACCCTTGGCTTCGGCTTTTCCAAAACCAAAATACAATTCACCAAAGAAGTGGGCCACTCCCACTCTTACCTGACCGTTAATCTTCCGTCACACGGCGACTGTCACAAAGGTCTCGATCTCCAAAGATTAGGAACAAGAACTGGGACGTCAGTCGGGCCGCAGTCGTGTAGCCCACTGGAAGGAGGAATCACGCGATCGGAGACCTCGGGCCTACAAAGACAATTTTTCAGCCAATGTAGCGGGCGCCTCCCTTGGAATTCGATCATGGACCCCTCACGACCACCAGGCTCGATGACGACCACAGAAGACGCCCCACGTTGTGCGCCAAATTGTAGAACCAGCTTTTTGGAGACCTCTCCCCCACTAGGAGAGTCAAAGTCAGTGGTGTGCACGGGACACCTTAGAATCTACGGGTTCTTCTTGTTCAAGTTATACATTACCAAAGAGACCAGGACAACCAGCCATGGAGGGAAGTAAGGTATTTATTAGCTCGAGCTAAGGACAGGGTCCCAGAATGGTACAAAGACAATTCTATGGAGACTGCTGCTTCAATCCGCAGCACACACATACTTATAGCGCTAGCCATGGCCATTTACACAATACACAGTTCCACATTTTGATTAGTTCCTCATTTGACAAGTTCTTCGTCAATCTTGTGATGCAATCGTGGCCAGGGGACATCTGTCTCTTATTTCACAATGTCCACAGCCTTGTGCTCCCTTGCTCAATGGTGTGGTCACAGGGTGCAGCCTCGTGCTTCCTTGACCAGATGGTGTGGTCACGGGGCACAGGAGTTGTGACAGGCTGAGTTACCAACGGTGGACAGGATGTAGCTGAGTCTTTGACACGACTGGAGGGGTGAAGCACACAGGCAGCTTCTCGGAATCGGCTCAACCACAAGGAGCGGGGAGGGTTGTGAAAGTTTCAACGGGGACGTGGAAAACAGTTCTTCACCAAGTTGCAGAGAGCATGGCAACACAAAATGGAGTTGTGTGGGTTATTTTAAAATACAGTTCAACAACCGCTACCACAGTGGTCACAATGCCTATCTTTTGCATTGTGGTGGGTGCTACTGGCTGCAACAAACACCGCAATGCAAAGGGTTATACATTACATATCCCAGCACTATGTGGCTAGGCACCATGCGGTGCCTGCCACATGGTGCAGGGACATGTAGGGGGGTACCATAGGGGCCTCCCACTACCCACAGCATAAGGCCAGGGGGGAAAACAGACTGCTACGGTCCCCCAAAGTCCCTTTCAGCCTGCCTTTTCATGGCGAGTTACCCGCCATGAAAAGGTGGGTATAAAGGGCATCATACTCCCACCATTGCAGAGATTTTATGTCCATCCGACACACCAGCAGGCTCAAGGAGCCTGTTGGATACGTGACGGTCTGTCTTTCCGACCACCAACCATCCGCCCGCCATAGTACTATGGCGGGCGGTTTACATGGTTCCGATGGCAGTGGGACTGTCGCCGACGGGCATCAAAAACAAGAGATTCTAATTCCATGTCATCATGAGGATCAAAATAGAAAGTTATCTTTTATTGTGTGAAGACAAGGCGATTAAGGGCAGTATTGGGATGTGCAATCCCGAATATTGAGGTGTGCTATTCAGTTTTACTGCTTAACAATGCAAATATATTCTACCGAAATTAGGGGCCCGGTGTACATTATCATTTTGCAGTTGCCAACCCTTTGATGCCCAATAGAGTACCTTGAAATGTACAAAACCCCATTTGCAATTCAGAAAAGACTTTCTGCCTCATAAAAGGGGTTTTTGCGACCCATTATGGATCACAAACAAGAGGGAACATGAAACAGAAACAACCCTCTTTTTTGGTAGCACAACTGAATCTGTAAAGGCTTGGTGACTGCAACTTCAGTCCCAAACTATTGATACGACACCTACAAGCAGGGTGTATTATCAAAGGCGGTAGTATCTGAATCATGCGGGCCACCCTGGGTAAAGGTAGTGGTCCAAGAGCCACTGCTCACTTCCTCAAATCTGGTCCCATAGGGGAAACGTCTTTTTAAAACTTAGCACCTTTACTTTAAAGCTGCCTTTAAAAAATGATTTCAGTTTGGGAAAACAAATGCAAGGATGGCGGTCTTCTGATCATCTGTGTAACGCATGTTCCCTTTTCTATACAGGGGTTGACCTCAAACAAGGGGGCATTATGGCCTAAATAGTAATTTGTCAAGAAAACTATGTTACCCCTTATTATTTAAACCACTGAATTAATCAAACAGACCAAGAGCTTCACAAATATTCATTGTATCATTTATTACATAATGTTTAACCAAATCTTCACTGTTATATTTCCAATGCACATAGAGTGGATGGTGAATTAAAGATTACAAAACAATGAGTGATAGTTGGAATGCTTGAATTAATCCCATCTACTGGTAATTACTCGGGCCGCATCCCAGTTCATCATTATTTTCCACACCATGCCCCCTCAGTTTGGACCAAGCCATATGGAAATCAGTCTTGACCCTGCTCCAATAGGAAGAGTCTAGCCCAAACTACCCGGCAAGGTCTTCTCTGAACCAGAACACAAGCAGCCCAAGACCGGGTTTGTCCTGATTGTGCTCTTCAAAGGGTTGTAGCTTGGTTCCAGAAGCACAGTAAGCACAGGACTCATGTCTGGGCATGCCTGTTGCACTGAGGGCATCACACTAAAGTATGGATTGAAGTGGGAACATTTATTTTAACCCCTCCAAAGTGCAACAATTTCCCTACTTTTTCTTATGTTGGAGTGGGAATAGTAAATTTGACCCCTTTAAAGTCCAACGCTTTCCATACTATAGCTTTTGTTTGTTAAGATTGTTAATGTATAAATATATTTTTTTCTTTAATTCATTTAAAATTATCTATAACATTAAATCATATTAACGTTTTTCTTTTAGATTAGAATTTTTTTATATCATTTTTTATATAATTTGCTATATTTTTTGTTGATATCTGCTTAGTAAATATTTCTTGTTATTAATATTATTAATAATATTTTAATGCAAATTTGTATTCATTGCTTAAATATTGTTTTATATATTTAAATGTACTTAAATATTGTTTTATACATTACATTTTCTATTCCATGATCTTATTTTAATAATACCTTTTACATATTATTTGTATTAATCTTAAGTATAATATTTTAATTTTTACCTTTAATATCTAAACTAAATGCAATATAATGCTATATATAATAAATACAGTATGTACCTGTTTTTGATGATACTGTTTCACAATATTTTTGTTTTATTATTTTTGTAGTTTACATGCAAAGTATGCAAATACTTTATTTTGGTTCCTAATATTTTTTTGTGTTATTTATGTATCGCAATATTTTGGTTCTTGATATTTTGTTGTTAAACCACGCACATGAGGTGCAGAAACTCTGCACCAGCTAGGAAGTGGCATATAGTTAGTGAGCTATCAATGCTCCCCTTTGTGAAAGCTCAGGGGTCCGAAACTGCACCCCTCTATGTCTGTAGGTGTCACTGTCCCCCTTTAAGGAAAGTAATGTTTGCTTGCAGTAACAAATGGCGTGACAGTCCGAAGTGGTGCACTGCTGTTTACTGCTAAACTCAAATGCCGAGCACATTCTAGTCCATAAAATTCTCTGCCACCCTCAATAAGGATTCTGCACGGGCTGAAACTGGGAAAGCGTTGGACAGTCTGGCACCTGATAGTAATTGCAATCATATGATTTAATATTTATTTCCTATTCCATACTCAGTTGTGAGTCAAAAGCTACTTCTGAAATCTTTACTTTCATAGGAGTTGGAATTTCACAGTCTCCAATTTTAAAGTAGTTAGAACTTGCTGAGATTTATTTGAGTACACATTTTGCCCTAAGTAATCATCAAGTATCATACTGGTGGTTAAAAAGAGCCAATTTTCATATATTATAGTTGTTTGTGCCTTGCTTTGATCTACGAGAGTCTGCCAAGTACTTTTTTGTGGTCTTAGATAACAGTTGTCAGCTATAAGAACAATGCTTCTTTATTTCAACACTTAAGCCCTCATTACGATGGCGGTCAGAAGAGCATCCGACCGCCATCACCAAGGGCAGGTGTCCGTCCGACAATAAGTGGGCAGTCTCACCTGCCCTATTTTGATTGGACCGCCATGCAGGTAGTTGGAAAGTGCCTTTTCCTGGTGTGGCTTGCGCTGTGGCCCAGGAAAAGGGCTGCAGCACAAGCCGCAGTAGGAAAAGGCACTTTGTGCACATCAGTGCACCGTGTGCCTGGCCCATGGTATATGAATGTGTGGGGGGCACTACATGTGTCCCCCAGGCCACGTAGCAGTGGCCCACTGGGACTGGAACTGTGGCTGGAGCCCCCAAAGTCCCTTTCTGGCTGCCTTTTCATGGCAGTTGCACTGCCATGAATAGGCAGCTGGAAACGGACATCCTAATCCCTACGGAGGTACCTGCACAGGCACCACCCCCATTTTAGGGATAGAAGTCTGACCGCCACCCCAACGGGACCCTATATCCTGTCGAAAGTGGCAGTCTTCCCCTGACAGCAAATGGTTCAACCGCTGCTATAATAATCAGGCAGTCAGACCAAAGGGCTGTCAGTCAGTCGGACCACCACTACGGACCGTCGGACCGTCACCAGTCGGACCGTCACCACATGACGGTCCGACCGGCACCCAAATCAGGCCCTTAATTCTTCCAGGTGGCTATACACATTGCAAATTTGTAGGTATAGTGGGAGCCACTGAGGCACATCACTGAACATTATAGCATAACGTGCCTCACCAAACAGAGCAGTTACTCTTGTTGATCACGCTTGAAGGGAGAAACTAACCCATGTAAATGCTAAGTAAGACTTGTTGTCCACTCTTTATAGACTTTGTAAAAGGATAACGTAGTAGACTTGACCAAAAGTTGAGGATAAGTCCATCACCAAAAGTATGAGTTGACTTATACCTGCCCCTTCCACTAAGTACTATTTCACATTTAGTAATCCTTTTTCTATATCTCTCATTTGGTGGAAATAAGGTTGCGGATCCCCTAGGCAGAGTCATTCTTCAAAATGTGGTTAGTCACAATCTTCTCCACATTTTCACCACACAAGGCACCTCATCAATAGGACTAATATAGGATGATTATGAGGGACAGAAAGAAAGTGTTATCTCCGAGCTTTCAGTAAAGATATGGGCATGGTTGTGTTATGTTTTTGTTATTTTCTTTTTGGTAAGTGCACATACGCACTAGCCACTCGGAATTATTCTTCATAATGAGGTTTCTCGCAGTTTTTTAAATAGTTTTCAAAAAAAGACTTGGGTGCATTCTGAGTGAAATTATAAAGGCAGAGGATTCCAGGTTCTTGGTGCGGAGATGGAAAGTGCCCTGTCCCCAGAAACAGAGTCTAGATTTAGGTATCTGCAAGAAGAGCTGCTGTGCAGATCACACACTTCTAGAAGGTGTGCGTCATGAGTGCAATGAGAATTTAGTTGCAAGCATGACTGGGGCCTTCTGACACATGGCTTCATGGAGAATCGTCGTAGATTTCATGAATATGAAGCCAGTGTTGTGATCTCAAAGCAAGTGTAATATGAACACCCACTCTTGGTGTACCCTTTAACTAGGTGAGCTGTTCCTTTCTGTATTGGTTGCAGGCAGTGCAAAAACCTAAAAGGGAGGTGAGATAAGGTGCATTGCCATGATATAACTGGGACTGAATAAAGATGCTTACAACTGGAACATGCAGTTGGGGATCTAATAATGGAGGGCTTTTTTTCTAGAATCTTCAGATAAAAGAAGCAGATGCTGGCTGTCATGGTGACTTGATACTCAAAGGAGACAGAAGAGTCTAAGAAAAGGCCACTTTTTTCTTTGTACTAGGGTTTCGGTCGTGGACCCATAATTGCAGCCTTCCAAAGTAATTTGACAGTACCTCTTTTTCAAAACAAAGGAGCCAAAAAATCCAATACCTTATAATAATCTTTGATGGTGATGAATCTCCTGGGCTCATGGATAGCCGAAAGCTATGGACGACCATCTCCTGCTCAGTAGATTTCACAAGACATGGGTTTAAAAGAGCCTCTATTGTACTCTCACTAATTTAATTGAGGGGCTCAAAGTATGAACTAGCAGCTATTCCCAGTAAAGTTGTATTATTAATCTTCTTTCATGTGATACACATTCTATCCTGGTTGAAATATTTTCTCTGGCATAAAGTCCTCTATATTCTGGAACAGGGACTTTCTGTATGGTATTACATCCCCATCAACTACATTGCCACCTTCACATCACAACACCTGCCACTCCATCACCAATGTAAGATTTACATGAATTTTCTACCAGATTCATCCCCACCACACTGTCCCTAGCCCTACACTGGAAGAAGTTTTTTCAGTTCTTAATCTCTTTTGTTAATTATAACTGTAGCCCCTTTGTATTTAAAATTCTTTGTTTAAAATGTATTTTACTTCACTTAACATGTCTGCTGAGATTGTTGCATCTGGACAATATCCAAGTGGCAGTATTGCCATGGTAATGTTCCATTCTTTCAGCAGCCCTCAGGGTCCTTAGGGTCCTAGTTGAGATGTTCCCCTGCTTAGAAATAGTTATGCCAAATAGCACTGAATGGTGGTGAATAAAAGCCATTTTCTGCCCAACTACATTTTTAATTAATGTATGTCCAGTTCATTTAAAATACTATCCTAACCCTAACTTTTTAATATTCTTATATTTATAGTTATTGTTTAAATAGTTTTAATTCATTTGCAATCATTGAAATTGAGTAATGTAAACTAAACATTTTTCAAAATATTTTACTCAATTCAGGATAACATCTTTTATTTTCCTTGATTTAATCCATAAATATACACACTCTGATATCTTGATATTGTAATTGCTTCTGTTGCTGTGGAACTCTACGTAAGCATTGTGTTATGTTTTCGTTGATTCTCAACTGACATCTATCAACTTAAACATGCACAGACACTTCAGTCACACACCACCACAACCACCTCAAACCACTTTTATGTTATGGTGGTAAAAGTGTTTTCCTACGGATGCTTCACCCCTCAGATATGTAATAGTACTAACCAAAAATGTTTTGTGGCGTGGCCTTATTTTGTAAGAGTGTAGATAATTCACATTGTAGGCCAATGACACACTAGTGAAAAAAACAGGTGGGAGGGTCTAAGGGGAATTTTTAACGACCACAGTAGCTCAAACCCCTATGCCAATTGAAAAAACAAACAAGAGTTACCTGGTCCAAATGATTGCCTGTGTGTTGTGTCGCGCAAAATAAACGCTAGACCAACATGTCATCACAATGATAATGCTGGGTTGGAAAAAATTCCCATCCCTCCACCGTTATGGTGGAGTGTCGTCATGTGGGATACATATCATAAACCCAAATCTCTCCCAGTGCACCTGATAATGATGCGGAGATGGATTTAGAAAATTACTTTTCCAAACCACAGTATTTCAAAGGTAGGACTGATGGAGTGCAGTGCTCGTGAAAAAGAAGATAAAGTGTAAATAAAATTGGCTCCTGTGACAAAAAATATGTTTATTAAGTATTATCTCAGGGTCAAAGGTTAAAAACAGCGCCTAATAGTCTTAAAGAATGACTATATAACGGCGCAGTGCATGGAGGTCGACATGTTTCAGCTTATGTGGACAGTGAGTCCAAGCTTTCTTCAGGACCAAATGATGTTAAGCATCTGCATTTTGTGAAAACTGAGTGCATTGACAATTTGGATTAATCCTACGAGAACTTTGTGCCCAAATGTTCTCTGGTGTTTGTCCAACTATTCGTGATTCTCCTAAAGAAAAAGGACAACAAAGTGTAAGAGACGCATGTGGTATATTGGTGATTAAAACACAACACAACAAAACAAACAAGGCGACAAGAGGATTTTCTTCGCCCATCAGAAGCTGTATAGTTCTCCTGATTTTAATCCCATCAATTTCAGGGTTTTGAAGCATTCGACTGTAAGTTATCACTCACCCAGCATTCTGTGGGAAAACACCTCACCTCACCCGGCACCCACTCGGGAAGAAGGAGGCCCCGCTCTGTTAGAAATGGAAAAGTGTAAAAAGACCTCAAAAATCTATTTTTAAGGTACACATTATACATACTCAACTAATCCAAAATATGTACTAACAAATACCAGTTGATTGAAAAAGGAGACTCAACCCCTAGAGAAGACATGGTTATGACCAAGCATGGAATGGCAATGATTGTAGTTGTATGCAAAATTCAACTTAAAACAAGTAAAGGGAAAGCATGGTAGAGAGAAACACGGTAGAGAAAAACATTCCCTAGATCTAACTGAGGAACATGTTTATCAAGAGCATGGGGGCTCTATAGCAAGTTGGTTAAACCCAAATGGGTTCTCTTATAAAGGCCAACCAAGTATCCAAATTTAAAAGTATTAGTGAGAAAAAGCGCAATGTACAGATCCCTTGTTATTGGGTCCTAAATGCTAAAGGAACCATACCTGTCCGTCGGTACCTCTAGGGCCAGCGTCCGAGTAGGAGTGGAGGTAGCTTGGACTGTGCCTGCCTTCTCGTTATATACCCGATCTAATTGGGTAATCGATGGCAGCTGGCCGTAAAACGTAGATGCGGCGCTTAATTGAAAAAATATCGAGTGGCTGATGCGCATGCGCCGATATTCTATCCTATTGCAGCCGAGGCTGGGGACTAGTGACTGCAGATCTGCGCGCGCGAGTCTGTAGAATTCGTGATGCGCATGCGTCGATAGTCTAACGCGTTGCAAGCAGGGCTGGAGGTTAGTGTCACAAAGCCAGCTCAAGCGCGAAAGCAATGTAGCAGTTCGCGGTGCGCATGCGCGAAGAAAGTAACAGAACTCGCGCATGCGTACCCTCTATTCTAGCGGTACTGGTGTCTTTGGGGAAGCGGATATCATGCTGAAATAGATGTCATGTAATTTCAAAAATAGTGTGGGGAAATTCGGAAATTGTGCGGATCAGATCTTTTTGATTTAAGAGACTCTAAGTGATCTCGTGTCTTCAAGATACATTAGACCCTGACTTCACTCTAAGTAAAAGTAGGAGCTCATGAGTTAGGTGAAAGTGAGAGCCTGGTTTGCACTAATACGACTGTATATAGTAAACTAAATACCCAAACCACGCCTTGAAAGATTAACTTTTGTCAGCACCTTTAATGCACAATCCAACAGAATCCAAAAATCTGTGCGTAAACACTGGGGTATTCTAAACACCACGGATGCTAATATCCCTTTACCCTGGTCTTGAAGACACGAGACCACTTAGAGTCTCTTAAATCAAAAAGATCTGATCCGCACAATTTCCGAATTTCCCCACACTATTTTCGGAATTACATGACATCTATTTCAGCATGATATCCGCTTCCCCAAAGACACCAGTACCGCAAAATCCATCTCCGCATCATTATCAGGTGCACTGGGAGAGATTTGGGTTTATGATATGCATCCCACATGACGACACTCCACCATAACGGTGGGCTGATGGGAATTTTTTCCAACCCAGCATTATCATTGTGATGACATGTTGGTCTAGCGTTTTTTTTTGCGCGACACAACACACAGGCAATCATTTGGACCAGGTAACTCTTGTTTGTTTTTTCAATGATACACTAGGCCTTGCTCCAAAAGCTTGTTACAGCTGCACTGTAGCAAACCAGCATGTATAACTCTCCTGTAGGTAACCTTTGCTTTAAAAGTCCTTCCTCTTTTTTCAGAAATCCTGATGAACCATACGTTGAATGTTTTGCAGTCCATTATAGTAGACCTGCATACGTTGCCACAAAATGACCTTATTTGTGTGCTCACTATTGTTGCAGTAGCAACTGAACAATTACATTTTTAAAAAGAACAAAAGAGAATGGAAGTAAATCAGAATGGCTTTAGCCTTCGGTGTTCGGCAAAAGTTATTTTGCGACCATGCTGGCCAGGACAGACTGGCTTATAGGGCAATCCGACAGTGCTAGAAGGACTGGTTTGACAGGTCAGTGTGTAGTCATTTGTTTACCGTTTGTGGGCCTGGTCAATGGTCTACGTGTCTGGTGTTTACAGTTGATTCATGGGATATACTTTAAGTGGCCTTGCTCAGTAGCTCTACCCAGTGGGACAATGTTGTATCTGTTCCGGAGCTTGAAAACTGAAAAGTTCAAAAGCCAGTGCCACAGGAGAGTCTAGAGTATACGGTGAGGAAATTCAGCACATGTCACCCTTCCTCCTACTCCTGGCCAGCATCTGGAATTCCTCATGCAGTTACAATTTAAACCAAATACACATAACCTTACAATATTTAGCTACAATCTGAGAGCAGCTAACCTAACCCTCTAGAGAGCAGCACATCTCTTGAGGTCTATTCAATACTGAGAAAATCTCACATAGAGGAGAGCAGGAGAGCACAGTGTCTTGCTTACTGGTCCACATGAGAGAGATTCCTGAGAGTGGATGAGCTCTCATAATACACCAACCAACAAAAACTGGTGTTTGCTACTTTGTTAGATATTACAAATTGATTGTGGAGGTTTGTTTTTGCAAAATCTAGGACCGACATTCATCTGACATCATTAACAATACAAGAATATTTTGACAATTAAGGGACACACTTTTTTTTTATTTAGTGCACATACATTAAATTGTAATATTTCGTACATAAACAATTTGTGAGTCCCCAATAAACAATAGTTTTCTTATTTGTAATATTTGCATATAAAACTTGACAATAAATTCATTTAATTTATCATTTATCATTCCAGGAATCCAAGACCAGTTCAGTTAGGGCTTGTAGTGAGTTCTGTGAAACAATAAGCTGCTACAGTGCCTCATGGCACGTGTGACACAGCCAACCATGGCTTTTTACATCATGGGACTTGAAGCTTCATTTTCACATTGCAAGATTGATCTCAATTGTATCAGCTTGCGAGGATGGCTAAAAACCCAGACTAAAGTTTCACCTATGACATGGGGCCCATTAGAAATCTAAACTTATGCCATTTGGGAATCTTCAGTTTCAGACAAGCTCTGGGAATCTCACCTTTCTGTAGCTTATTTCCTGTGTCTTGAAGGGTCAGGTAACAGCTATGCAAAGGTCCAGTTATATGACTCCACACTGGAGCGCGAGCAGTTGAAGAACGATTAAACAGAATGACTTGAAATCCTGAGAAACATATTGGGAATTCAACAAGAGTTTTTTGAGATCTCAGGATAATTAATCTTCTCATGATATGTATGGCAGAAATGTATAAGGCCCTTACCCAAAAATTGAACCCAGCTATGCCCTTTTGTGGTATGCTTCATCATCGGGTGCATCCCGTTCTGCTATGGAGCGGGGCATGCTGTGACCTACAGACTATGCGGGAGCACTTATGTGACTATACAATGATAAAGGAGATGGTGTTGAAAAATAGGAGTGGGAGGTTGGTCCTGGAGTGTATCTTTGGCTAGTTGGTGTATCCTATTTATTCTGGCTTCTATTCAGTATGATTAAAAAGGGGGATAAGGAAAGGAAGATGTCATGTACCTGATTTTCTAAAAAGTCAACATGTTTCAAGCGGTACCCCTATAGGCTTTTCATCAAGACCTAGGGAAAATTAACTCCCTGATACCACTCCTGCTGTTTCACATTGGATGTTCACTTATTGCATGCTAATTAAAAGGTGTGTAAACATTTAGCACCTATCTGGTGATCACTGTCTGTCTGTTTCTGTGGAGATATAAATGGAGAGTTACACTTTACAGCCATGTGACTGTATGCATGCTCCTTTGGATTCAGTAATACCAATTTTATCATCATGAGCACCTCCAAGTGAGGAAAAATGTGACTTAAAATTATATTATGAGTGGGCACATCTAGTGAAGTCCAAATAACATTATCTGAAAGCAAACTGTGGTCTTAGAGTATACTGTCAAAGACACACACATTCAATACAATGAAACACACATCCCATACATGTAAAATCCTTAGATATCACATCATGGTTCTTCCAGGGGAGATGGAAGCATGTAGTCACACTCCACAAAACTTTGGATAACCCACCCCAGCGACCAATAGTATCAGGGACAGGATCAATCCTGGAAACTCTGTCAAGATTTGTGAATGCTTTACTAAGTCCCATTGCCCAAAAGACTGATACATACTTGAAGGACACAAAGGCATTACTCTTTCTCCTGAGGGACATACAATACAAACCAGATATACATATCTTTATGGTTTAAATATTGAAAGCCTATACACAAGTCTTCCACATGCAGAAACCCATAACATAATCGAAGAAGTACTCTTTGAAGAAGAATGGGTTTTCCAGACACCTGGAAATGTGGTAATGGAATTTTGTAACTGGGCTCCAACCCAGAATTTCTTCAGATTTGAGGACACACTCTATCTACAACAGCCCACAACCAGTATGGGAAGCACCTTCGCTCCAAGTGTAGCTGGTCTCTATGTGCACCATTTAGAAAAAACACAGAATCCCTGGCACTTAGAACCCTTTTTTTCTAACATATAAAGTTATGGAAAAGATACATTGATGATGTCTTGGTGATTTTTCTTGACTTGGCTGAATATATGGAATGAATTTCTGAAATTCACCAACACCATGAGCAAAAAGGAACTGGTGTTCCTGGACCTAAACATAGTCGTGGACCAGGGGTGTCTGAAAACCCACACTTATGAGAAACCCACTGCAAAAAACTGCCTTCTACTGTACAACAGTTTCATCCTAGACACCTAAGAGAGAACCTACCTTTTGGACAGTTCTTACGACTAAGGAGGAATTGTTCTAGGCTAAGGGACTATAAATGTCCACCTTGCTTGCAAACTGAAGGCTAGGAAGTACCCAAAAAGATGGTATCTTGTGCCAAGAAAAAGGGCGCAAAAAAACAACAGGGAAGCCCCTTTGGAGCCTCCGGTACAGAAAGACAAGGAGGAAAGACCAATAGGTATCACCATTTTCAATATGGCATCAAATTTAGTGGAAAAAAGCACTGGCGAATATTGAATAGTGGGTCCTTAGCAATATCATACCTTATGTTTTCCCACAAGAGAGGAAAACGTCTTATGTTGATCTACAAATGCCAGGATGATGGTTTAGCTACAGAGCTGTATAAAAAAAATATGTCCTGCAACTCTCTATTGCCTTACCAAAGTTACCATCCCAAATCTCATCGGGAAAATTTACCCTTTGGGCAATTTCTCAGAATACGGCGTAATTGTACAACAAAAGAAAAATATCATGAGCATGCAAGAAATATGACAACGGATTTGAAGACAAAAAACTATCCTATATCCACAATACGCACTTCACACAAGAGTGCGGCCAACAACAACTGAGAATCTCTGATAGAAATACAGATGCCAAAGGAGACGAACACCAGATTGACCTTTGTCAATACTTTCTCGAACCTTATCAAGAAAAGTATCAATCGTCACTGGAAGATATTGAATTCAGCAAATGAAAAGCTCCCCTTGCCTATGGTTGCCTACAAAAGAAGTGCTAACATAAGAGATAGGTTGGTACATACCTGACCAAAAGAGAAAAAGAAGAATGATGGACCTGCACCTCTATGGAACCTACCCCCAGTGAGGGGTCACTTTCCATGTGGCACATGCACTGTATGTCCACAAACTGAGAAAACAACTGAAATAGACATAGGTACAACAAGACCATGCATACTCCAAAAGCATACAAATTGCAATAGTGAGAAACTCATCTATTTGATTTGGTGCCCGTGTATGTTGCGTTACGTCGGGATGACATCACGCAAAATTAAAACAAGAATCTCAGAACACAAGAGCACCATCAGGTGCAAAAAGCGAGCAACAACGTTGACTAATCACTTTCTTGACAAGCAACACTCAGAAACAGACTTAGGATGGGTGATTTTAGAACAACCATGGATACCATGGATACCATGGATACCGTCCCACATCTCAGACATTTCAATTTTTTTGTTTAATTGAGAACAGCGCTGGGTGTTTAAACTAAAAAGTTATACCATTGGGTTGAATGACGAGATACCTTGGTTATCTGTACATTAACTAATGTGACTATACATATACTCTACATTCAGGATATAGCAGTGTTCTTACGAATGAGAATGACACTAATATCGAAACTCCCATATGTATATAACGGATTCTCTACTTTATATTAGAATTATCACCCAGCAAGTGTATACTGTTCCTTAAGCCGAAGCCTACTTCGACAAGTGACACATGGGACACTCGTAGAAACACAATGAATAGTTGCTCCACAGGGGTCTACCAAAGTAGGTATTGCCTTAAATGCGTATGTTTTACCCAGATGAATGGCCTACTGTATACTTAGTTGGGCCATCAGGCTGGTCACATAACTAGGGTTTCACTGGGGCCACGCACCTATTTTAAATTTCTCCTTGTCTCTAAAATAATGTTCTCCTTGTTCTGATTAATTTGAAATAACATCCAAACCTGAAACTGTTTGATTCCAAATTGTTATTTGTTCTATTTCTTTTTGGAATGAAAACCTTGCCAATTCCCCTGGTAAATGATACTATACGATCCTTTCCTTATAAATAACGAAGGAGAATGGTATTTATGCAGGAGAATGGCTATTGGGTGATGGGCGATAATCAATTAACATACGTGAGAAAGACCAGTATACTGCGCTCTTTGCTGAGCAGCGTCTCAGTTTTGGCGCAGGCACGTTATGTCTCAAACGCGTAAATAGAGAAGCGAGGCTAGCAATCTTACATAATCACTATTTTCATGTGAAATACTTGTGTCCATGCTACTAGCCTGGCACAGACCAAGGGGACTTCTGCGGAATAATATGCAGACTTTATACACGTTTTTTTAAGGAAAATCTGCTGCACCGGGTCGGGTAAAGTGTCTCCAATGACGCGCATGCGCAGTAAATAAGAGATTCTGTCTGATGACCTGAGCATGCATGAGATAATATTTCCAGCAGGTCTTGCAGGCAGCGGTAGGGGCACCTAGCGCCGGCACCTGGAGCAACTTTGGTAATTGACCGCACTATAAAGAGTGAGCCTGCCTGTCCGTTAGGTACCTCAAGGGGCAGCGCAGTACCGAGACGAGGTACCGACGGAAAGGGTAAGGCGCTCTTAGCTATCGCCATTTAGTGTGCTCAAGTTGCTAATGATGAAAAGATACTTACTCTCTTTTTTCAACCTGTTAGAGTTTGGTTAAACTATTGAGTTTTTTTTTTTTAACATTGTTCTGTCTCGATAAATGTACTCAAGGGCTCTCTGTATAATTAATGAAAAGGATTACAAGTAAAGGGCTCAGACCTTCCTTCTTCTTTCTTTCACTGTGGCCAAGATGACACAGTTTCAAATAAAAGAAAACCCTTTGTTTTATAACAAGAAAGCAACACTAGAATGGCTCCCCTTAGAGGCAAACAATGCTAGATGAATACAAGAACACAAAAAACATTAGACAGAATGTTTTATATAAACTCTAAAAACCCTTCAGTCTTAACATTTTAATTTTAATTTAAAACCATTTCTATTCAATTCCTTTGATATCACCAACCTCTGGGTTGATACCACACCACCATTCAACTATGAACTTATTGTGAACAATTGTTTTTAATTTTGAATATTTCCCACCATAAATAATGAATAGGTGTGATCAAGCGTGTTTATTTCTCCCACAGAGCGGGGCCTCCTCCCCTGAGCTGTATCCAGGTAGAGGTGAGGTATTTTATCCTACAATTGAGGGTAAGTGCACCTTTAGGTAGTACCTACTTGTTTAATACTGATGATAAAATGTATCACAGTATGCTATTAGTTGAGCACTTCTGTGTGTGCTGTTTTTGTTTTGTTCTCTCTCTTCACAGATAATCCCAGTAAATCCTGATACAGCTTCGCAGGATTACTGGTGTTGTATATATATATTATTCACTGTTTGTATTTTGAGCACTAGTTTATGAGTAGTAGCAGCGATTTTCAATATAACCTGGTTGGTCCTGAAGAAAGCCACCGATACATATTGTTGATCATTTGGCTGAAACATGTTAACCTTATTTAGTGAACAGTTTTAAATCTATACTGGTCCTCGCACTGCATTTTAACCCTGCCAGTGAGAGCAACCTAAAAAAAGAAAGCATTTTTTACATCTTCCTAGGCAGTTTTAGATCACTATTACACCTTCTCCCCTCTTTTCTTGCACTGCGCCCTCACCACACCACACTTTCACATATGGGATTCTAGAATCCTGGTTACACTAGGGAACATCATTTGAAAAACATCCCTGAGTTCCTCCCTCACAGTGTGGGAGTTGTAGCCCTCAGCAGGACTAGGATTTCCTGCTAGGAGGAGGAACCCATATGATGAAGCATGTCACCTACGGGTGAGTGAGGGTTCTAGTCCTCAAGGGATAATCACCCTACACACATTTTTTACTTCTTCTGTTGAGGGAACTTACCTTTTTTATCACACAGCATCCAAGTGCCAAGTATGTAGACCCGAGGTAGTATAGTGTTTATGATTCACAAATGCCCCCACAACAAGCAGAACACTGCAGTTTGTTTACAGAGCACTACCATGGGCAGTTATCCGTGTGTTAACTATAGTGTATGCTATCTAACAAAACCAACAAAAACAATTGTCTTTAACAATCAAATGACCTGGCAACTAAGGACTTTCATGAATTGTAATATACAAAGATTGGTGTGTGTACCTGATAATGTGTAGTTGTCGCCTACACTGTTGGGGGATGACAACCAGAAATATTACAACCAGAATCTGAGAACATCGAGGCAATTTGAGATTTGGCTGTGCAACAACAAAGATGTCAACAGACTATATAGAAAAATTACTATTGGGTCATTCTTGAGCACATAAATGACACAATGAACTCAGAACCAAGATTATTTGAAATAAAACAATGCTGGGTTTTTAAACTCAAAATGCATGTAGAGAGTCTGAACCATAATATCCTCCGCAACAAATTCATCAGATAAAACCGATTTGGCAATGTACATCCATTTACCTCACTTAGGAGGAGTATTCACTTTACCTCCATCAATGTTTTGTAATATACCGGCAAAATATTCATACTGAGCCGTACCAGGGTGCTTTGAATCTGAACCGGCAATCAAACCCACTCTGTTTGGTCCTGTATCAACTGTAAACATAATTATGTACATACTACATCAATGATATTTCGTCAAACATCCTTATCCCAGAATAATATGCATCTTTGTGGCTTAAAACATGGCTAAGGATTCAAGATTGGGCCCCTCCCAACAGAATCTAATACCTCAATGGAACCGAGTAGATGTTCCATTCGGGACTGCCATCTTGTTTATCTATGCCCTGTCTAGTACTCCCATGAGTGCGAGGACTCCATACCCAGATGTTCTCAATAGGATTCAACATACAGGCCTGCAGCGCATCGGTAAAATGCGGTTTCCGGCGGTTGCACTTAATAGGTAACAGAGCAGAGACAAAGCCTTGATGTGGTAAGTTCTGCACATGCCGCCCACCTTTTTTCTCTATATATTAGTAGCACAGCACTTGCCATAAGCCTTTTATGCAATTCTTGCTAATTATGGCTACATGCACAATTGACAAAGATATCGCCCGCATTGATAAAATAATGTTCTTTTCTATACCGCATTTTCTCCATACAGAGTGTGACTACAGGCTACCCTCTCCCTTGAAGGAACCATGATGTGATATCCAAGCATTTGATTGTACATGTAGGTGATTTGTGTTTCATTGTATTATAAGAGCGTGTCTTTGACAGTATACTCTAAGACCACAGTTTGCTTTCAGATAATTTTATTTGGACTACGATACAAGTGCCCACTTACAATATGATTTTAAGTCACATTTTTCCTCATTTGGAGGTGCACTGCTCACAATGATAGAATTGGTATTACTGAACACAAAGTAGCATGCATACATGGCTGTAAAGTCTAACTCTCCATTTATATCTACACAGAAACTCAGACAGTGATTGCCAGATAGGTGATAAATGTATATACACCTTTTCACACCTTTTCATTAGCATGCAATGTGTGCGTCCAGTGTGAAACAGTAGGAGTGGTATCAGGAAGTTAGTTTTCCCTAGGTCCTGATGATAAGCCTGTTGATAAGTCTATAGGGGTACGGCTTGAAACATGTTGACCTTTTAGGAAATCAGGTACATGACATCCTCTTTTCCTAATTCCCCCTACTTTTTAATCATACAGAATAATAGCCATAATAAATAGGATACACCTACTAGCCAGGTATTTTTAAGATACACTCCAGCAGCAACCCCCACTCCTATTTATTAACACCATCTCCTTTATCATTGTATAGTTACCTAACTGCTCCTGCGTAGTCCGTAGGTTGCAGGATGCCCCACTCCATAACCGAGCAGGATGAACCCGATGATGAAGCATGCCACCAAGGGGTAACCCTGGTGGGTGAGGGTTATATAAGAAAACTCTGTTTTCTCAAATTGCGTCTCTTAGGCATAGCTAGGTCCCTTTTTTGGTGTTATACATTTGATATGGTGAATGAAACCAGCATATACTCTCACTCCCCCTCCCTTTTTTAGATACAGAAGGACCTTCCCCTATATCATGTGCCAGCTTTTTAACAATAGTAGCGAAATCACTATGTACAGAAACCTAACGGCCATCCAGAGAAAATTAAGAGGCAGCTATAAAAACGCATGGTTGTCTTCAATGGCAGGAGGAGACTGTTTCTCCATCCAATTTGGCACCTGAAAATGACAAGAAAAGGAGAAACAAAGCAACAAGTATATTTTGCATCAATTGCAGTTCAGACACAAAGCAAGTCAAGCAACAACCCCAGCACTAAATTAAAGCATCAACTGTCACAACAGTGTGCAAACCCCAGACTCCGAGCAAGCAGGTGGAGAATGTGCACAAATAAGTGTGGACATCAGGGGACATTGTCCTAGACATGATGCTCTCCAAGACATTTCAGTACTGTTTGAAAATGGCAAAAGCTATTGCCTGCTGTAATTCCTTAGCCAGAAATCACCGGGTACACAGATGTGCCTTTCAGCAAATGATGTATTGATGTGTGCTATGTAACCAGTTTTCAGCATAATTATCTGCCATGGTCTATCTAATCTGACATCACATGCCCCTGGGATGCTCGCCTACTAACTGAACTAAATATAAAATGTTCACAAATTAATATGAAAAAACCCTCCAGCGTAATTCTTTAAAATCAGGTGCAACCTTGATGTGTGCTCTGCTGACACGGCGGTGGCAATGGAAAGAACACCAAACGAGGCATGTTGTGGTGTTTTTATGTGAACTCTCACAGGGACCCCTTATGCTGTATGTAGTGTACTGCACCTCCCCTTCTGGGTCTATAAATTAAAGGGCGAGGGGCTGCCCTTCCAAAAGTCATAGGTTCCTGAACAAATTGGTTAACAAGGGAGTAGTTAAATGAACTGCCTCGTTGGGGTGACCATGTGAAAGGATAGCGGTTCCTCGTTGTCACTAATTACTTGGAAACCCCTTGGGTTTACCTTAGCAAAAACACGACTGAAACATGTATTTTGTTTTTAAGAGTTACTATACTGCGCAAACATATTAGTCTTTGCTTTGAATTTTTTAAAATAAGAAATAACATTTTGTTTGGCAAGAGTGAAGTAACTTAACAAAATACAGGGCATCCGAGACACTGCAGTGTTGTAGAATTGAAGGACAGCAGTACCACATGGGCTGCGTTTAATTACAGAATGTTTTTATTTCATTTAGTTACCTGGGTTGGTGAACTTGAATAATCACATTTTGCTTGGCTTGGCAAAAACAAGCGAGTATTTGTGATAAATAATTGAACTCTGATTGTCCTTTGGTGGCAGTTCCATTTGGGCAGTTTCACAGGTTCACACCGCCAAGGCTTTCCGCACAGAATTTCATGTAGCAGTCGACGGAGAGGACGTGTCGCAAAAGCATTCACGTGCGGAGGAGAGCAGAGGTTGTAGAAAGGTCTTTAGCTACAAGCGAATGACGTGAGTCTGGTGGCATAACGCAAAATGGCCGGCCCTCAATCTCCCGGTGCAGAACATTTCAGAGGCCCCTCAGGCTTCCATATGACATAGGTATTCCTAATTCTGAGGCTGAATTGTGTCACCTTTGGAGGTCGGGTGCCCCCCCCCCCCCCCCCCCCCCCCCCCCCCAAGCATGCAGTGGCAGAAGGGGCTTGCACTTTCCCCTCCCAGTGATGAGTTTCTGGGGAAAAGACTTCACCTGTTTGGCTTTACTGCTTCAGGTCTCATTACGATTATCATGCAGCAACAGAATAGTTTCGAGCAGTTTTACCATCCAGTTTCAAGTTAGCAAGAACTAAATATTGGAATCATGCCTTTTAAGAGGCTGAGTTCTCACTAGAGGCAACATTCCAATCCCTATTCTGACCTCGATAAGGTATGTAGATTGGATTTGTCATAAGTGTTTGCCATTGTGATTGGTCAACTGTATGGGTCCTTTCTTTAGTTCAAGACTAAAGCAGTATCCGTTTTTCTTTGCAGAGCCTCTATTGGTGGGCTTTTGACTGCAGGTGGTGTCAGTGAAGCATGCTGTTTGTTGCACATCTGCAGCAATAGTTTGACCCCTAGAGCACATTACGCCTAATGTTCCTGTGCTCCAAGGCAAGTTCAACATCCAGATGAGTGCTGTTACCATTGTGCTCAACACTTAACGTAATCTGTGATCAACACACATGAGAAAATGCGGGGTGCATTGTGGTACCTGCAAACTCCACAACTGGCAGGGATCAGGTTCTGACAAGGTTCCTCTCAGTTGCTCTCGTGGTAGCTAGTTCTAAGTTCCTCAAAATTATCAAACGGCTTGTTTACCCCACCTGAGGGTCCGTAGACGAAGAAAACATTCACCAAATAATTTTAAATTGCATGTAATCACCTGGGGCCAGTTCATTATAAAGTTAGAAATGTACTCTTATAGGCCTATTCCGACATTTTGAACAATGTTCCAACATTTCTGGAGACGCTCCTATATATGTAAATGGCTGCACATAGTAAACTCTACATTTACACATGGGTACTTGTAATGCAAATCTGCATTTGCAGTTCAAAATTTCTTTTTTTTACTCAGTAGGAATTTGCCCTAACCTCCTCCAGTTTTGGGACTGTGTCCTTCCTATTTCCACCCGGAACAAAAACTTAGAGGATCATTTGCAATTTTTCAGATACGTTCCCTCTACCTATTTAGAGTGCATACCATGTACCTGTCGTCCTCACCCACCGTACTCTAAATGGCTACCTTACTTTTGCACTTGACAGGAGTAAAACGCTGGCTGTTTCCTGGGTGAGAATCCACCTAAAAAACATTTGTGAATACCCACTTGAAAGTTTAGAATTGTTCACTTTCTCAGGTTGGAATCTCTGGCCTGGAATGCCACAACTCACCCCTCATATTTGATTAATATAGTAGTATGTGCGAGCAAAGCCATTTATGAGTATAAATTGATATTTTGTAAATACCGAACTTGAGTTTAAACTCCTATTAGTTGTATGAATCTGGCCTGGTTGGTCAATAATGTTAGACGAATCTAGTTGTATTCATTGATTTCTGGTCACTATCTTTGCTGCATGCTATTGTTTTTAGACAACAGCTTAATAGAACTGAAGGTAGTAAGTTCCATCAGAAGTCCACTATTCTTCAAGGCTATCATTTCAACACTAGATAATTGTGTTTCCTTATAAAGCATTCTATTTCACATAACACCCTAAAGAAAAACCTCTAGGACATGGATTGCATGTGTCATAAGCTTTCACTGATCGAATGCCTTCTCTCCTAAGCCGTGGGAGTAAAAGTGTATAGTATAAGCTCCCTAAAGGATTTTGCAAACTAAGGGGCTGATTACGATGTAGGGCTGATCGCCACCGCCCGCATGGTGGTGGCGATCAGCCCTGCATTCCCCCCGCCCGCCACCCATTTCCCCCCGCGATATTAGTAAGGCGGAGGGACCCCGGCGGATGAAAAGACCGGTCGACCAATCGGAAAAGGGGCTGAATATGGTGGCAGTGTCTGCTAGACTCCGTCATCCATATTAGCATGGACAACGGTGCAGGGCTTTCTATTGCGGAGACCCCACCATGGAAAGCCAGGAGGCCCATTGCGGGCCCCCATGGTATTGAGGGGGTGGGGGGTGCACTTTGGGGGTACCTATGATACCCCCTACATTGTCAGGGACAAGGTGGCATGCACAGCGGGGTGCCTGTCAGCTTGTGCATGACAATGCACAACGTGCATTCCCAGCATTGTGGCGGGCGGTGCTGTGAGCACCGCCCGCCACAATGCTGGGAATAGAGGATACCAAAATAATTTTGTCTATAGACTGCTTAATTAAGTCTTGCCTATGGCCCACACTCTATTGACTCCAGTTAACCCATAGCCTGAGCCAACCCTGAATTTCTTCATCAGTCAGTCAGATGGCTAAGACTGGTTGTTAGTGGCTAATTCCTCATCATGAAGCTATTTTTTACATCTTTCTGTGTCGATATCAGTTTTCACAGTTAGCTGGATTTGATCCTGCTTATTCTCTTTGCATCTCTTGGTGTGTTATTAAATTGCTGCATTACCCCTTTTTAGGTCTCGCCTATGCAGCGCTCATGCGCTACATAAATAGGAAAAAAGACCTTTAGAAATCGCTTTGTCCCAAAAACGTGCACACGTTCCATTGCCTTCAATGGCAACACGTGCACATTTGGCGATTCCCTTGCAGGAGCGAGCTTGACACCATATGTTTGTAACGCACTCCCCTCAACCTTCCCACTTTTAGCGCGAGGCGCGCACTTGTTTTAATGGGGTTCAGTCTGGTATGCAAGGAATTCTCTAGTATCGAGGCTGCCTCGCTGACATATCCTCCTCACCTCCGCCCAGTCCACAGGATAGAAGTACAGGAGCAGCTGCACAGATGTGAAGAAAGGGGGTTCAGATTTCAGAACATATTAAATTGTCTTACAACTCCATGCACCATTGTGTATTTGAAGTACGTTTCCCCCCTAAGCACGGGATAGCCACAGACTCGAAAATCAAGTCTCCCTTCAAGTAATGCCCACTCTGTTAGGGTACAGGGACAATGCCTGCCCAGAGTATGAGGACTTTGGAGCAGTTGTGGCTCTGCTGCTACTGCCGCCTCAGTGGTGGGAGACACTTACCCATGGTGGATGCCGCTGCGAAGCCAAAAAGCTGCTGTTAAAGCTCACACTGCCTCCCTGACTGCTCAGATTTACCGTCTACGATCAACAGCCCAACGCCCCGCCCATCCCTCAAGACAATTTAGGACATGGATCAGCACCAGCAGACAAACTCCACCCTCCACCTAGCATGCAGGGCCTGCCTCCTCCAACCAGGTGGCGGCCCTCATGGCCCATCAATCAAGGGCTGGTCCCGCCCCTCCAGAGACCAATACCCAAGCACCGCCCCAAAGTTCTGAGCCAGCCCCTCAACCGCTGATCAGATCCTACCATCCTACCCACACAGCACTTTGACTCTTAGACCAATCATTTTCGTCTCGAAACATCCCAGACCCCGCCTCCTAAAGGGAACTGCATCAGTAACCAGTGCTCTTTCTATCGCCCCCCAAAACGACCAGCTTTTTCTGTCCCACAACTTTGCAAACAGGCTTTAAACTTGCAACTCGAATCTCGTCCTGCCTTAAACTAGACCCAAATCAGAGTTTCTAAATGACGCCCTAAGATGCACAGTGTCTCCACTTTCTAAAATACTGACAGCAAGCAACAGCCTGGCATCTTCTTCTTCATGCAGGTAAAGCCTCACTGGATGCCAGCCTGAGGCAGGGACCAGTGTCTCATAACTGAAGTTAACATGTACGGCTTATTTTCCAGTTGCACGATAAAAAAAAATTGCGAACACGGAACTAGCTTCGTGCCCTTGATTTAAAATCAGCCACACAGCAATACGGACACAGTCTGGGCCATTTGTGAAGCCAGAAGCATACTGCATAGTTTCCTTAATGAATGTTTTTCTGTGTTGCCATCTTGTGAGATTTATCGAGTTGCAGTGTTGGGGCAGAGAATTGGATGTATGGTTTCCAGGCTGCTAAGTAATGGAGTGGGTGTAATGGGAGGTTCAGCTCAATATTTCACTTCCAGCAACTTTGTCAACTCCTAAGTCTGGCAACAGGAACCTGTGGAATGGCTGTAAGTAAAAGATTGTATTTACTCCTATTTAGAGTTGCCTGCTGCTGGTTCTTACTAATAGGGGCATGAAATAGACTTTACCGCTCTTGTGCATGGGGTGGCTAAACAAACTCAGCTAAAGGACTGTGCCAATTGCATTTCCACATGCAGAGCACTCCTTAACTGGTAAAATGTGTCAGCTCTCTGACCCTCTGTAATGACCGGATTTTCAGACCAAGAATCACCCACTCACCTAAATACAACAAACCCGGCCAAAATGTAACACAATCCCTTCCCGGACTCTATTTACAATGGTTCCTGAATACTTACCTGGGAATGGGGCACTCGCAATATACAAACTTATATCATCAAAAACACTGCTAGATCTAAGGGGTTACTAAGATTAGTCACTAATAACTACCGAATTCCATGTCCCATCCTATGATCTTACCTTATAGCCCCGCGACAATCTGGCCCGGACTATTCTACCCTCCTTCTCATGGTGGAGAGCAGCTCACTCTACCACACCAACCACAATTGGTGTTCTCATTAACGGTCTATCTTGAGCGATCTCACTACACACCATCCCCAATCGGTGCTCTCATTAACGCCCTGTCTTGAGCGATCTCACTACACTCCAATCCCAATTGGTGCTCTCATTAACGCCCTATCTTGAGCGATCTCACTGTCCTATTGCTACCTTCTTCTACTGGGGAAGTTTCTAAATACCTAATATATAAACTAGGAGTATCTTCTATCTTATATAAATTGTTATACCTCATGTGATAGATAGGAGATACGATCCTCACACAAGAACTGCCAAATTGTTACACTTAAGAATTATTCCCTGACATAAAACTCACATCAATCTCCCGCATCAGTTACCTGTAGGAAGGGAATCGCCCATCCTTCCTTATGATAGCACCTAGCTTTAAAGAAAGGTTAGCTTTATCATAGAAACAATACTCAAGTATGTGTTCGTTACAAACTGGGGTCCCTTTATTACACAATAACAGATAAAGAAAACATTATATTTTAAAGTCACAATACTACCTAACAATCTAAGCATAGCCTGAAAAGTAAAGGAAAGAGTTAGTATAGATGCGTTCTATTATAGCAGGACAGACTTCACCTTATAATTACGGAGTCCGGTTCTAGCTGTCATCTGGGTCCCTCTCTCGTCTGTGCCTTGGCTCATCTCAGATTCTACTCTGCACCCACGGATACACGTCTGCATCGCTATGCCCCTTCAAAGCACTGGAACCCTTCTCTCATCTTCTTCTCCTCTGTGTCGCAGCTCTGCACCGATCACTTTACACTGGCTTCCTCTCTCCCACGAACTGTCTTCACCTCCAGACTTCAATCTAATGATATAGTTTCAGCCACTCTGGAAACCATCTGTTCAACTAACTTCTTCACTCTGATTATTCTAACTCCGACGTTTAACTATCTCCAACTGCTCTAATAGACTGACTCACAATATAACTTCAGTCTCTCCAAACTATTATCAGCCTTCGATCGTTCCAAACTCCAACTGTCATCTGCAACTCCAACTGTTAACTGCCAACTGCCTTCTTCCTGCCTCTCCTCTCTACACCTCGATAATATAAAAAGATCCTCGTTCATGGAAATTTCCAGACAGTAACCTGCCGCACACCAGATTCCTGTACAATGCTCCGGGCCTCCGACGCTCCCACAGTGGCCAACTGTTGATTCGTCTATAACCCGAGCTCTGCTTACATTCCTCCGATAAGGGCCAGCTCTGACCGGTTCCTCTCCAGTTAACAACAGCTCATAACTAAAACATCACTCTTGACCTACAAGCGCCGCGAGCAGCCGAGGCGGAAGGGAAATTGGAGTCTCTCTCATTTGGGCCTTACAGGCCCGAAAAAGATGAAAGAGACGCATAGCTCTATCTAAATACATAAGCAAGCCCTGCCAATAGGTAATATAGTATCAGGGATAAAGGATCTACCCTCTAATATAGGCCTTCAGGCCCGAAAGTGATGAAAGGGCATGTTATTATGCCAAAGTCAGTAGGCTAATCCTAAGGATAGGCCGAAAATAGGGATCTATCCACTATACTAAGATGGTAGTAGATTAAAGTCACCATCACTCAAGAAATAGGACAAAATATCCGGTCACTACATTCCACCCTTGACTTTTGTCGACTAACATCTGTCAAACTGAGCGAACATCTGATGAAGAATAATAAGAAACAAAACTAACAGACCTAGACATAGTGCGTGGTCTAAACACTTGAATTAAGGAAGGGATACATTGAATGCAACAAAAAATAGCAACTAAAATACAAATAGCAATCAAGACACCCCCCAACACTTGACGCAGGGAGTGCAAATCGGGCAACCAATTGAAAAGCCAATCAAACCACCCTTGATCTATATGTTGCTTAACTTCTTCAGTTAATTCATGACGTTTATCAATATGGGATTGGATGGATTTGGAATGGTTCGATAAATTAAAACAACAAAGGCCCTCAAAATCTGAGCAACCATGACCATGTTTAAGTAAAAGATAATCTATTGCAGCTCTATTTTGTAAAATGGCTCTACGCTCACCCTGAGCATCTAATAATAGGTCAGATAAAACAACAGAAGTGTGGTTAATAGACTTGACCATCCAGCAAGCCAATTTTCCGATTGATTTAGCATTGTATACAGATAATACAGGAACAACTAAAATAGAAAAAGCTAAACTAAGATACTCAGATTTAGAGAATAAATGCAATGAGGAATCACAATTGGCATTCAAGGATGGGGCATCACGTGTAGTTCGGGAAATTACATTAGGATGTGAAGAAAACATTAATAAACTTAATCTGGTAATACCACAGGGACCTCCAGTAATATTTGCAGGAATATAGGGCCAAGACGAATTGCCACATGATAATCGCCATCCAGAAGGTAATAACACCATTCAATAGTGACTAGGGGTAACTACAAGACGCCTACAAGTCATATTATTTTTAACAGAAGTACATGATTTAGATAGTCTTTCAAAACATAGAGTTCTTTCATGGGCAGTAAATGAGGTGGCATTCTTCAGTCTTAATTGAATGCACTTGCCTATGATTTTAGGATCACAGGACATGAAAAAGCAAAGATCACCCTCAGTAATATTGTAGGTTATTATTTGAGAATTCAAAGGGGGCAGTAAATCAGGCAAAACTGTGCATAGAGCACGGTAATCATAGGTCGTAAAATCACTAAAAAGTACTTGTGATGAACATTCGATAAATTAAAAATATGGGCAAGTGTCTCCATGGAAGCTGGGACATCAACCAAACAGGTCTCTAGAATTTCAGTCACTGAATGCATAGGGGTCAAACAGAAGTGATTAGAGTTAGTTAGTCTCTTGGCTAGAGACGTCCAAAAATTGGATGACGAATCCCACGACGCAGAAGAACGACGTCTTCGGTTCAAGGAATTATTCCAGCCCTGAGGGCTCTCCCGTCTCTCGGCGCAGCAAGCCAAAAAGAGTCCAGCGACGACACTTCCGACAGCAGCAGTCCATACGATAGTCTAGGAGAACGGGATCAAATACAGGTATTATTCATTCTCGCAAGTAACATGTATCAGCTGGGACTGCTTCCCAGCTATCTTGCCCTGGCCTCATCACTAAGACAGTATTATCTTGACTGGTTGCAATTTTTTTGGCCTGTTCAGGGGGATTTTTAGGTGACTGAACCCACACTCTTGCTCCGGGATTATCAGTGGAGCCAAAACCCTTTTTTCCTCGAACAGATAACAGAGTTGGGGCAGTGCCTTTTTGAATCTCACCACTGAAAACAGGCATAATTAGCAATCGAGCCACTCGGTCTGCTTTGTGCATCAGTAAATCAGAATCACCACTGTTTAATAGGATTACTTTAATCTCTCCTTGGTGATCACTGTCAATCACACCTCCGAGCACCTGGATACCTTTTAAAGGCAAGCCAGATCTCGGGGCAATTAATCCAAAACTTCCAACGGGTATTTGGACACCAATGCCGGTCTCCACAATAGTAATGTCTTCTTTCTTTAAAGTAATGTCGTTCATAGAAGGCAGGTCCAGGCCTGCAGAACCTGGGGTTGCTCTGCATGGAGCCAATGCTCCGGGGGAAATTTCCCAATACATCACTGTACTCTCCACTGTGTTAGGCTTAACATCAATAGCTGGAGGAAATAAACGCATTCATGGGGAATCAGAATTCAAATAAGGACGATTATTCAAAATTAACAATGTATCAAACAAATGATCTCTCCAGTTCTTATAATTGTCATTTGATAATTTACGTAATTGATCTTTCAGCAAACCATTCATTCTCTCCACAAGGCCTGCTGCCTGTGGATAATAAGGTATATGAAACACCCATTCAATGTTGTCTCTCCACACAGAATTCCTGCACTAGTCTGCCTTTAAAATGAGATGCATTGTCAGATTGTATTTGAAGTGGAACACCATAGTACAACATGATTAACTCTAACGTTTTAATTGCATTTATCTGAGTAGCTCTCTTACAGGGAAAGGCCACTAAAAGACCACTGAAAGTGTCTACAACTGTACAAACATATTGACAATTTTTACTCATGGGAAGAGGACCTATATAATCTATTTGCCAAATCTGTGCAGGGGATTTTCCTCTATGTAATTGACCTCTTACAATTTGGGGCACTTCTCGCTGTCTAGAGTGCTGACATATGGGGCAATAAAGTATAACATCTTTAATCAAATTGAGAGGAATATAAATTCCTCGGTCAGCAGCCCACCTGCTAGTGATTCTCTCTCCAAAATGTCCTGACTTCTTGTTTGTCCACCATTGCCTCAGAAATTTTAGATTTCTCATCTGCAATTTGGTGAAAAAGTTTGTCAAGTGAGTCTACGTGTGTGTGTGTGCATCAACATGAAAAACTGTCACATTACTCTGAGGAAGTAGTTCCTAAATCTCTTGCCATAAATGTTTACCCCAAAGCTCTTTAGAATGCAGTTTCCAGTCATGGGAAAACCATGTGGGTAACCAAACCGCTAGACCATTAGCAGTAGACCAAGAATCAGTAAAAATATGACATGTACCAGGTAGTTCTTGTTTCAAAACTTGATAAACAGCATATAGTTCAGCAAATTGACTACTTTTTCCTTCACCTATGGTACTTAGCAATTTCTGTGTGAACGGATTGTAGGATACTGCCTTCCAATGTCTCTTCTCTCCAATGTACCTTGCTGAACCATCCGTAAACCACACATGTTTTCTATCCTCCGCAGATAAATCATCAAATGGCTTACCCCACTTAACAGGGGATTCCTGTACTATAGGTACGGAGCAATCACTTTCTGCCTCTCCTAACGGCGCCAGCGTCACTTACTCATGTAACGTCGCAACACCCTTCGGTCCTTTACGTGCTCTGTCTTGTACATACCATTTCCATTTGATCACACTTGCTTCTTGAGCGTGTCCAATCCTATGAGTTTTTGGTGAACTCAAAACCCATTGCATAATAGGAATTTCAGGTCTCAAAATTACATCATGTCCCAAAGTCAATTGCTCGGTATCCACCAGAGCCCAATATCATGCAAGTAACTGTTTCTCAAATGGTCCATAACGCTCACCAGCATCGGGTAACGTTTTAGTCCAGAATCCTAACTGTACTTTTGTTCTACCTTGTTTTTGCCACAAACTCCAATTCGCATAAAGGCCTTGCACAGACACATTCAAATCCACATCACCATCACGTACAGGCCACAAATCCAAAAGCATGCTGAATCGCTTCTTTCGCCAAATCAAACGCATCTTGCTGCGGCTTATTCCATTCAAACACATTCTTTTTACGGGTAATTTTGTACAAAGGGGCTAATATCTTACTTAAATGTGGGATATGTTGACGCCAAAAGCCAAATAAACCAATAAATCTCTGCGCTTCCTTTCTATTTCGCGGGACTGCAAATTCTGCAATTTTCTGTTTTAACGCGGAATCACTTCTCGATTCCCTTCATGCCAATTAATACCTAAAAATGTTACACTTTGTGCTGGACCTTGCAGTTTGTCTGTATTAATTTCCCAACCTTTACTTTGCAAATGAGCTACGATTAAATCTAATTGGGTCTGAACTTGTCCCTGTGTTTCACCTTGAATCAAAATGTTGTCAATGTAATGACACACCTGTATTTGTGAGCTTATCGGTACTTCAGTTAAATATTCTGCCACTAGCCGGTGACAAATCGTTGAACTATGCACATAGCCCTGGGGAAGACTTCTGAACGTCATTTGACGTCCATTCCATGTAAAACTGAACTGTTTTTGGCACTCAGGGGCAATCGGAATAGAAAAGAAAGCGTTAGCAATATCAATAGAAGCATAACAAGATCCTGAATGCTTTTGAATTCTCTCAATTAAAGTAATAATGTCAGGTACTGCGACAGTCAAAGGGGGTGTATGTTTGTTTAATTCTCGATAATCAACTATCATGCGCCAAGAATTATCACTTTTACGCACCGACCATACGGGATTATTCCAAGCAGAAGTAACTGGAGTTATAACTCCTGGCCTGCATCCACTAAATCCTGAATTGTAGCACTAATCTCTTCATGCCCACCTGGAATGCGATACTGTTTCTGGGAAATTACTTTTGTAGCCTGAGGGATTTTTACAGGAGGAATTCTCAAATGACCAACTCTCACGGATTTTGATGATATGCATTTCCTATCTCCTAATCGATAATACCCGTCATCTAAGGTCATACCTTTCAAAATGTCGATTCCAATTCTATATTCAAGAAGGGGTACCACTAATACAGAATGTTCTTTTCGGGGAATTCTACCTATTTTCATTTCAACATTAGCTTGCACTGCTGGAGTTTCTTCACCACCTAAGCCAGTAATTGTGAAAAATTGTCCTTTAAATTTCTTTGGGTTACCATAAATGAAAGTGGCCTCCGCTCCTGTATCTACCAATGCTCGGGCCCTCTGTATGTTACGATGTCTCCAAAACATGTCACGATCTACATAGGGTCTATTATCTCTGTGAGCCCAATTGCGTACCGGAGCTTGACCTATTTCCTAGTCGTTTTTATTGCGTTCCACTGCCCAGGTCAAATCAGGATAGAGACTTTCAAATCATTTAGGTAGTGTCACCTCTCGTTCATTCTTATTTCCCTCACGAAATGGATTTTTGTCAACTACGAAAAATTGTGAATTCCGCTCAGAAAATCTGTGTCATCTATCTCTCATTCTCAATTCAGGAGATTCATCCCTCTCCTCTCTATATCTGCTTTCAGAACGCTCATCTCTCCCCCTCTCTCTCCCCCCCTTTTCCTCTCTCTCACGTTCACAATAGGGAGATACATCCCTCTCAATCCACCTTCTGCCATTCCTGTCAGATTTACCACGGTTATTGTCATCTCCACTGTCATCAGAATGAAAATGATCACAATCCTGTTGACGCACTCGCCTAGCACCTTCCTTTCTGTCCAAGCCACGTTTGCGGAACATTGCCCACAATTGGTTATTCGGCTCACCATCAATATCTTCTATCTTCACACCATCATCCAACACGGCGAGAAACATGTCACGTCTAGTAAATCGATAATTAACACCAGTACGACCCTCGGGTCTGGATAGTCTGTCCAGTTTCAGCCAATCACCCAATTCACCAAGCTGTCGCACAGCCTCAAGCACAAGAGACAAAGGACTGACAGTTTGATTAATCAACAATGTCATCATAACTTGTTTATAGGCAACAGGGGCAGAACGAATAATTCTATTCCGCATAGAAGAAGTTAACAAGCCTTCCATCAATCTGTCAGACGTACTCAGAAAAATCGCAGTTTTCATCACCTCCTCTTTCAGTCTCTGCGAGGTGTCTCTTAAAGTATACCACGGCTTATCATTCAAAGGCCAATCAGATTCAGTAGGATATTTGTGATTACGACCCTCCGTAGCTAATTGAAGCAAACTATTCTGACCAGCATTATTAAAATTCCGAAAATTATCTTGCACAGTAGAATTGGAACTCAAAGAACAGAATTTTACCGCATCTCCCCTATCCAACATGATGCCAGCAGCACCCAACTCAAAAAGACGCACCATCCATGTAAGTAAGGCCGTTGTCGAAATCGTTCCAAAATGTCACTAACTTCCTGTTGTGTAAAATCTTCCAAACTATCCAAAGGAATCCCATTGGGATTGCCAGGAGCCTGTTGTAATTTTCTTTGAAAGACAGGATGTGCAGAAACTTCCCCACGACCATCATATTTACACTGATCATCAGATTTACAAGAAGCACACGATTTACAGTCACGTTCAGTACGAGAAGGGTCACGCCTCTCATTCTCCTCAGCGGAGGAGCCAGACTTATTCGAGTCCCAGATATTACCATCCCACTCATCAGGGTTCCAATCGAGCCCTGCTTTCGCTACAACCAAACGCACTTTCCTTTTACTGACTCGACCACGTCGATGTTTGTATTTGTATTTAGCAATACGAACTGCAGCTCTTTCTGCAATAGACTGGTATGTGTCCAGTTTGTCGGCAAGCAATTTATTCTGACATCTCAAAAGAGTACAAGCATTCTGCACTTCAACAAACTGATCTTCAAATTATTTGCATTGATGCTGCAACTTCACAAACTTCTCATGTACAAGCCTGTGCGCATACAATAAAATCCAACCTCTGCGTCCTAATATAGGAAGCTCCTCGCCCTTCACAATCAGCGCTTTCTGTAGCAAGCAATCACCTGAGCCGGATCCGCTGTTTCCAGACAAGAATGCCAGCTCTCACTCAAACCAGTACAATCAGCCCATTCATGAGCTAGCGCCTCATAAGGCGTTGATTCCCATCCGGGAATTTCAATAAGCAATTTAAAAGTAGATTTTGATTTTCTCAAAAACATCATACCAAAAGTAAAAATATATACAGAAATAAACAAAATATACAAAAGTAACCTCCGCACACAAAACAAAACGCGCTACAAGGCTTTCGTAAACGGTTCGTGACGCCAAATGTAATGACCGGATTCTCAGACCAAGAATCACCCACTCAGCTAAATACAACCAACCCGGCCAAAACGTAACACCATCCCTTCCCGGACTCTATTTACAATGGTTCCGGAATACTTACCCGGGAATGGGGCACTCGCAATATACAAGCTTATATCATCAAAAACACTGCTAGATCTAAGGGGTTACTAAGAATAGTCACTAATAACTACGGAATTCCATGTCCCATCCTATGATCTTACCTTATAGCCCGCGACAGTCTGGCCCGGACTATTCTACACTCCATCTCATGGTGGAGAGCAGCTCACTGAACCACACCAACCACAATTGGTGTTCTCATTAACGCCCTCTCTTGAGCGATCTCACTACACACCAATCACAATTGGTGCTCTCATTAACGCCGTATCTTGAGCGATCTCACTACACACCATCCCCAATCGGTGCTCTCATTAACGCCCTATCTTGAGCGATCTCACTACACACCAATCCCAATTGGTGCTCTCATTAACGCCCTATCTTGAGCGATATCACTGTCCTATTAATACCTTCTTCTACTGGGGAAGTTTCTAAATATCTAATATATACTTATACATACAAGGATTGAGGCAAAAAGACCTGCCCCTGTTATAGTCTGTGACTTTGAAATGTTGCGATGGTGCTCAAGAAACCAAGGACACAACCCTGTCTGTTCCTTTCAGGGCAAAGCCCAAAATACAAAACAAAATGTGGAATCAGCACCCATCAAAAAGTATCTTCCACAGTCCCTAGTATCCTTCAGTCAAAAAATAAAGTTGTTTCCAAATGAACAGGTCCGTACTTGAATGTGGTTAAGCCTAAGAAACTCGATCAGCAAACGTAATGCAGCAACTGTTGCTGCATTACGTTTGCTGATCGAGTTTCTTAGGCTACCATGCCTTTTCTGTCTCTTCAGGATACGAATCTGAATTGACAGATCATCTAAATTGTGCTTGAACTAAGGGACCTTCCTATTTGTATTAATTCCATTAAGACAGTTTTATAAGCCCTGAAGAAGTCTCATTTATGAGGCACAACGCGTTGGCTAAAATAGAGGCTAAAAAAAGAAAAATCTGCTGTAACATTGGATCGTTTTTTGTCTACTGTTGAATACTACAATAAAGAATTGAAAGCAAACCACATTCAAGTGCGGACCTGTTATTTGGAAACAACTTTATTTTTTGACTGAAAGTGACTAGAGACTATGGAAGATACTTTTTGATGGGTGCTGATTCCACATTTTGTTTTACCTAATATATATACTAGGAGTATCTTCTATCTTATATAAATTGTTATCCCTCATGTGATAGATAGGAGAACGGATCCTCACACACAAGAACTGCCAAATTGTTACACTTAAGAATTATTCCCTGACATAAAACTCACATCAATCTCCGGCATCAGTTACCTGTAGGAAGGGAATCGCCCATCCTTCCTTACGATAGCACCTGGCTGTAAAGAAAGGTTAGCTTTATCATAGAAACAATACTCAAGTATGTGTTCATTACAAACTGGGGTCCCTTTATTACACAATAACAGATAAAGAAAACATTATATTATAAAGTCACATTACTACCTAACAATCTAAGCATTGCCTGAAAAGTAAAGGAAAGCGTTAGTATAGTTGCGTTCTATAATAGCAGGACAGACTTCACCTTATAATTACGGAGTCCGGTTCTAGCTGTCATCTGGGTCCCTCTCTCGTCTGTGCCTTGGCTCATCTCAGATTCTACTCTGCACCCACGGATACACGTCTGCATCGCTATGCCCCTTCAAAGCACTGGAACCCTTCTCTCGTCTTCTTCTCCTCTGTGTCGCAGCTCTGCACCGATCACTTTACACTGGCTTCCTCTCTCCCACGAACTGTCTTCACCTCCAGACTTCAATCTAATGATATAGTTTCTGCCGCTCTGGAAACCATCTGTTCAACTAACTTCTTCACTCTGATTATTCTAACTCCGACGTTTAACTATCTCCAACTGCTCTAATAAACTGACTCACGATATAACTTCAGTCTCTCCAAACTATCATCAGCCTTCGATCGTTCCAAACTCCAAATGTCATCTGCAACTCCAACTGTTAACTGCCAACTGCCTTCTGCCTGCCTCTCCTCTCTACACCTCGATAATATAAAAAGCTCCTCGTTCATGGAAATTTACAGACAGTAACCTGCCGCCCACCAGATTCCTGTACTAGGCTCCGGGACTCCGACGCTCCCACAGTGGCCAACTGTTGTTTCGTCTAAAACCTGAGCTCTGCTTACATTCCTCCGATAACGGCCAGCTCTGACCGGTTCCTCTCCAGTGAACAACAGCTCATAACTAAAACATCACTCTTGACCTACAAGCGCCTCGAGCAGCCGAGGCGGAAGGGAAATTGGAGTCTCTCTAGTTTGGGCCTTACAGGCCGAAAAAGATGAAAGAGACGCATAGCTCTATCTAAATACATAGGTAAGCCCTACCAATAGTTAATATAGTATCAAGAATAAAGGATCTACCCTCTAATATAGGCCTTCAGGCCCGAAAGTGATGAAAGGGCATGTTAATATGCCAAAGTCAGTAGGCTAACCCTAAGGATACGCCGAAAATAGGGATCTATCCACTATACTAAGATGGTAGTAGTCAACATCACTCAAGAAATAGGACAAAATATCCGGTCACTACACCCTCCTTGGACTCCGCAAATGCTCTGGTCTAACTAGCTACACTTCTTGGAAGTGGGAGTTTTCTCAACCATGTACCTTTTTTCTTTTTCTCGGGATTGCACTTTTGCTGGGCTTGCCCGCCTTATCAACTGAATGCACCCACATCCATCATCAGTGTTTTACCCCGAGGACACAGGTTTGCATCATGGTGTGTCCTCTCACCTTTCAGTAAAATGGGTACCATTCAATTGGATAACAACGAACAGCCTTTATATTGTGCCAAGAGGCTCTATTGGGGTAAACATGTTTTTTTTCTTCAAATAAACATGTACAGTTTAAATGTGCTTCCTTTTAGATGCATTGTAAAACACCCAATTGCCATCACATACATCCTCTTCACTCCAATAGTTATAACATATAAAATGTGATACCTATTGCATTGCAAATGCTTGTTTTTATCCCACAGCCTAAGCGTTCTGACATGGAAACTTGTGTTTTGAGCACTCTCCAACAACTATAAAGAAAAGACCCCATGCAATGCACCCTACAGTCCCACCGACCGACAGTGCCCATTGTATCTGATTGCTCTCATTGACAAGCATATGCACACAAAGACACACACGCACACACATGCACACATCACCATGCATGCACATGCAGGTGTCTATTTGTTTGTGGCCCACATTGGTCATGTGCACAGGGGATTTAGGTGTTTTATGCCATTAGGGGCAACAGCTTTGTTTGCCCTCTGTCTTGCACTGGACATATTTATTTGGCTCCGTATCCAATAGCTTTGACCATCACATTGGAAAAGGTGTGTATATATTTTCCCCCTATATTTCTAGCAGATAGGCTTCGGTGAAAGTGGGAAGAGATTTCCCTGTAATGTCCTTTTAACCTTGCTCAGGGTGGGGTTCTTTCTTTATCTTTCCTTATGTTTGCCTACATTATGTAGATTACAAAAAAAATAAATTGGCACATATGTTTATTAATGTATGTTTATGAACCATATACCTATTGCAGAAATAAGGGGCATTGGGATTCTTTTTTACCCCTGACCCTTCAAATGGTGGGGCACATTCTTTTTTTACCCCTACCTTGACTGAGGGTAAAAGAGTACATATTTTGTTATAAAGGGAGCACTGGGAGAGATTGTTTTTTAAGCACCCCATGTTGTGAAATGGTCACACAATATGCCTTTTATTACCTCCTTGTCAAAAGGCAAGGCTATAGTCATCCCTAAATGTTTTCCAAGGTCAGAGCTATATATTCCCAGACAGGTCAGGAAGGGAGTCAATTGTGAGTTCCATCCCCCTCACCCTGCCCAAGGGTAAGAGGTAGTGTTTGTTGTTAAAAGAAAAGACAAACTTCGAAGCAGTTTCTCCATAGGAAAAACAAGCACTGGGAAAGCAATTAGGTCTACTTTTCATGTGAAAATACTTGCAAAAAACAGGCATGCACAAATTCTGTTTCTATGCTTTAAAACATTAAATATTTAACAACAAGGGCCGACGACGGCTGAAATGACGGTGATGGATCAAGCCCTGATCTCTTGACTGGGTAAGAGTGGTCTGCTTAATTCAGACACTCTGTTCATCACCATCCCCTTTTTTGAATCGTTTTAGGCCACCACAAGTGTGGCACGGTATACTCAGACATGAGTCCCTTGCTCACTGCACCACCAGGATTCAAGCAAGCCGGGCCGACGACGGCTGAAATGCCAGAAACCGGTCCCCAGAAGCTTGTCTCCATTCCGGTAAATAATTGGCTTGGTAGTTTTGTCTGCCCTGTTCCCACGAGGCACTGGGTCAGACTAATTTGCATATAGCCAGGTTCTGAACTGGGGTGATGCAGTGAGCTAAATAACGGTGATGGATCAAGCCCTGATCTCTTTACTGGGTAAGAGTGGTCTGCTTAATTCAGACACTCTGTTCATCACCACCCCCTTTTTTGAATCGTTTTTGGCCACCACAAGTGTGGCAGGGTATACTCAGACATGAGTCCCTTGCTCACTGCACCACCAGGATTCAAGCAAGCCGGGCCGACGACGGCTGAAATGCCAGAAACCGGTCCCCGGAAGCTTGTCTCCTTTCCGGTAAAGAATTGGCTTGGTAGTTTGGTCTGCCCTGTTCCCATGAGGCACTGGGTCAGACTAATTTGCATATAGCCAGGTTCTGAACTGGGGTGATGCAGTGAGCTAAATAACGGTGATGGATCAAGCCCTGATCTCTTGACTGGGTAAGAGTGGTCTGCTTAATTCAGACACTCTGTTCATCACCACCCCCTTTTTTGAATCGTTAAAACATTAAAGCCATACCTATTGGTGTTTGACAATTCTGATGATTCTTGCCGCTTCTTAGGTAATATTTCTGTTAATATTTACTTTAAAGCAATGATAGCCTGAACTAAGTACAATTTTTGCCTTTCTCAATCTTAGTGTTGTAAGGTAACGTATCTTGCCAGACAGCAAAGGCTATTTGCAGTCAGACATCAAAATTAAAGAAAGTCCCATGTTAGAGTGGTATCATTACGCCATGTCCTAACCACACCACACTAAGTCAGCCTTAGCTCCCATTCTGTCTGTTAGTCCTGGCAATGTTGGTGTGGGTCTCCCTTCCATTTTTTTGCTGTTGCCTCAGGTGTTTTTGCTGGTTATAGAATAGATGCTTTGGGCACTGTGCCACTGCTATTCAGTGCCACAGTGCAAGTGCTCCCTATGGTAAATTGATGTATGGATTAGTGATTCCATGATAGGCTTGTTTGGTTTACTTGTCAGACCCTAGTACACTGCACTGAGTGTGCCCAGGGCTTGTAAACCAAATGTTGCTGGTGGGCTTGCAGCGCTGGTTGTGCCACCCACAGAAGCAGCCTGTAAAAATGCGTCTCAGGTCTGCCATTGCAGAGCCTGTGTGCAGTCTGGTACTACCTGACTGGGCAAGTGCACCCACTTGCCGGCCCCTAAACCTTCCCTTTTCTGCATATTAGTCACCCCATGATAGACCCAAGGGCTGGGTGCATTGTAGGTAAAAGGTAGGACATGCCCTGGTGTGTGTTGCATGTCCTAATAGTGAATTGCAGCCATTTTCGTTTTTCACTATTGCAAGGCTACCTGTTCCCCATAGGCCAGAATGGGCAGTTTGATTATTACATCTTATAATCCTAACTGACTCAGGGAGCTAGGTAGAAATTCAAGTTTAGTGTGACTGAAGTCAGAATGACAAAATACATCTCTTAATGAAGTTGGTTTAAACATTCTGTGTTTGAAAATACCACTTTTAGAAAGTAGGTATTTTCTTGCCTAAGTATCCAAGCCTGCCTCTGCTAGGTTGTGTATTCCTTGTCTGGAGTTTTAGTGACAGGGGATGGGGGATTCCAGGAGACAGGGTGAGTCAGCACAGGGATGAATAGACCCATCTGCAAGTAGATGGGTGGGAGGAGTTGCACATGGGACCTGAATAGGGCTGTGCCTGCCTTCCACAATACTGGCTCCACCTCCTGTGGTGCGTCTGATATCCCTGGCCCACACTGTCAAAGGAAAAAAGGATACTTGTCAACCAAGTACTCCAGGACTGAACAGATCTAGTTTGGACTAGGCACAGACACTCTCTGCTTCCAGAGACAAAGGATTTGCTAGTATAAATATGGGGACCCAAACCCCAGAACTTTAGATCACTTTTCGGAAACAAGAAGAAACTTTGCTGAGGAGATGAACCAGAGAAACTGAGGAGGAGACTATGCCTAAGCTGAGTGCTGTTTGGGGGATTGGCCTGCAGTGGTTGCCTGACTGCCAAAGAAAGGAGAAAGGACTTTGTGCTACTTTCAAATCAACTTGTAAAGGATCTCCAAGGGCTTGAGATAGAGCGTGCCTCCTGCTGAAGTCTCAGGGACAACAGACTTCACCAACCAGCTCCCCAGAGTTCTTTGGAAGTGCCTGCTGTTGTGCTGGGCCTTCTGAGGGACTGTGTGTAGCAAGGAGCAGGAAGCGCGACTCACGAAGAAGCATGACGCCGCTGCAGCCACTGTTGTCGCATCACTGAAGAAGGGTGTCGCCGCTTCGCCTCGCAGAAGTGCCTCACATCACCAGAGAAGAGTGTCGCCATTGCAGCAGATGCTGTCGCATCATTGGAGAAGCGTGTCGCAGCTGCTGTCGTCGCATCACTGAAGAAGAGTGTTGCCGCTGTCGCATCGCATTACTGACGCGCTTCGCATCAAAGGAGAAGAGTGTTGCCGTCGCAGCAGATTTCATCGCATCACTGGAGAAGCGTGTCGCAGGGCCTGTCGCAGCTCAGAAGAATTGTTGAGTCGCTGCACGGCCCTCAGGCGTACAAATATTGTGTCGCATCAAGAAGAAGACGCCATTTTGTTTCATTGCACCTGATCTTCATTGCATCACGGCGCTGCTGGTTGCATCGCCACGGAAGCTCAGTAAGAAGCCGATGCATCACCTCCCCATGCAGAGAAGAGTTAACGCATCCCCTATGCAGCAGTAGGGAACCGACGCATCACTGTTCTTGCGTATAAGGAATTGACGCATCACCTTCCCTGCAACACTTTTGTTGTATAGCGTTACGCATCCAAAGGTACATTGAACTTAAAGTATTACATTTTACATCTAAAGAGATTTAAGCTACTTCTACCATTCTAAAAGTACAGTATTGTCGATTTTTGTTGTTTGTGGTCTTGTGTTAAGTCTAAATAAAAATACTCATTTTTATTCTACAACTTGTGTGGTGTCCATCTGTAGTGTTGTCACTGGGTTACTATATGTGTTAATTAATGCTTTACACACTGCCTCTGAGATAAGCCTGTCTGCTCGTGCCAAACTACCAAGGGGGTGACAAGGGTTATTTTAGGAGTGTATGGTATGTTTTATAGACTAATTATTGTTTTTATGGTTGTGTTAAAGGTTTTCTGATGGCATGACTAATTGGAGATGGGACACAGCTAAATCCTGATAAACGGTGACTGTGGGGGCTTAATGCTTGTTGCATTACCATACAAGGGCAGTATTACAAAAAGTGCCCTGGGGCATTTGCGCCTGCTTTGTGCACCCCAGGGCACTTTGGTATTACAGAAGGGGTGCAGTGCCAGTGCTACCTTCAGGGAGCATTCCCTCATTTGCATAGGGGCCTGCCACTAGGCGCAGAGGCAAAGAATGGGATTACTAGTGATCCCGCCCAATAAAACATGCCCTCCTAACTGCAGATCCCTTCCCCGTCATACAGACAATATTTAGCTTTCCCTGGAAGCACATTCCTGGGACTTATTGTTTCTGACAGAAACCTGGGTCAGGGACCACTCTAATCCCGACCTCACCTTAGCCATTCCCAATGGCTATTGATTTTCTGGAGTGAATAGGGCAGATAACAAGGTGGGAGGTGGAGTTGCAGTGGTCCTCCGCTCAAGTTGGGAAATATCATACAAGAAACTTCCAAATATCACATCTGTAGAAGCCATATACTTTAGCATCACTATCGCCCCTAGCATTGCTATGGCCGGTATTTTGATTTACAGACCCCCCCAATTCCCCTTCTCATCACCTATCTGAACTCTACAATATGGCTGCTGACCTGTCACTTAAGCACGCTCATTTTAAAATTCTCAGAGATTTTAACGTGCATGCGGACGACCTATATTGCTCCAAAGCCCGTCAGCTTTTACAGACTCTCAAGCGCATTAATCTGTCTCAGCTGGTTAGAGGCCCCACGCATCGGGCCAGTCACACACTAGATTTATTCTTCACCAATAACACTAATCTGGCTACTGCTTCGCCCTTACCACTCACTTGGTCTGACCATTTCTTAATTCCTTTCAGCATGGCGCGATCCCCCTGTACCCCTAGTTCTCCTCTGAACCGGCAGAACGGAAGGAAATGGTTAATGTTACCAGCAATACCATGACCCCTGCTCTTTCCACCACTCCCCTCCAGCTGACAGGTGACCCAGGTCTCTTCAGCCTTGGTCACTTTGGCCCCCCTTAAACTCACCAACTCCTCAAGACAAAAGCCATTAGCCCCGTCATTTTCGTCTGAGCTCCGTGCTGAGAAAAGTCGCTGCAAGAAACTGGATAGCAGCTGGAGATCATTTTATGATCGTACGGCCAAGCCAGCCTACAAAGTGAGAGAGTATTTTATTAGTAAAATTCAAATGGCTGGCAATTCACCAAAAACTCTCTTTAAAATTGTCAAAGGCTTCACTAAGCCGCCTGTCACCGCAAGTGTAATTCCTCCCACCCAGGATCTATGTAACGGGCTATCAGATTTTTTTCTTGAAAAAATTCTGGATATATTCTCAACGTTTGACCCGCCTCCCCTCCCTCTGATCCCTGGAGCGGGGTCAGCTAACAGTGGTACTCTGAACCACTTTCCACCCCATCCATATTGCGTCCTCACTCCAGAAACTTCTAGCTTACAAATCGGGCTCTCCTAAGGATCCCTGCCCAGCCCAGTTCTTTAGCTTCCTATCTCCCCTAATAAATCTCCCATTAAACCAGATTTAGAATTCCTCCCTTTGCACTGGTATCTTCCCCTCAACTTGAAAACAGGCCCTTTAAGTGCCCATTCTCAAAAAATCCAAAGCCGACCCAAAGGTCTATAAAAACTTCCAACCCATTTCACTTCTACCAGCACCAGCCAAAATCTTGGAAAATTCGTACAGAAACAACTCTCCAGCTATCTAGAATCTCACCATCTTTTTGATGACTCCCAATCTGGGTTTGGATGCTGCCATAGTTCCGAGACCGCCCTCCTAGAAGTTTCTAAGACCATCAAGGAAGGCTTTGATTCTGGTAAAGGAGCCATCTTGGTGCTTCTTGACCTGTCTGCGGCATTCAACATGGTCGCTCATTCCATCCTTCCTGAGAGACTTCACAACCTAGGTATTCAGTGCATTACCCTGTCTTGGATTCGGTCCTACGTCAACGGCCGGACTCAACAAGTTTCCGTCCTTCCTTTTGTTTCCAAAGAGAAACCCGTGAACCATGGGGTACCCCAGGGTTCGGTTTTAAGCCCTCTCTTCGTCAACGTTTATCCCTCTCCCCTCGCGGCCTTAGTAGAATGTCACGGGGTTAGAGTGATCTCTTACGCCAATGACACCCAATTGGTGTTTTCCTTCGAAGATCACTCCGAAGCGGCATTTGCCATTTTTCGACAATGCCTTTTTAACATCTCTTCTAGGATGTCCTTAAACACTTTGAAATTCAACTTGAATAAAACCGAGGTTCTTTTAATCAAAAAAGTCCACCTCTCCCGTTGCTCTGGCGGCTTTCCGAGCTGAACACCCCTCCTAAGGCTGTGGACTCCGCTAGGAACCTTGGTTTGCGGTCTAACAACGATCTGTCCTGCAAATCCCAAATCAGTCAGATATCTTCTTCATACTTTGGCAAGCTGCATATGCTCCGTAAATTCTTTCATTTCTTCCACTGGAGTCCCGTAAGACCATCATCCATGCCTTAATTACTTCTCATCTCGACTACGCAAATAGTCTCTATCTTGGGGCACCAGACTATTCGATCAGACGACTGCAAATTATTCTTAGTGCAGCAGCCAGATTAATATGTAAAATTCCTTATCGTCACTCGATCACCCCTCACCTCAGGAAGCTTCACTGGCTTCCGGTGAGCAAACGTATTCAGTTTAAGGGTCTCGTCCTGAGCTTTCGGGCTTTTTAAGGTTGTGGCCCTGGCTACCTTCAGGCTCGCCTCAAGAACTGTCAACACAGTCGTAACCTTAGATCTAACCATCATCTCCTTCTGACAACTCCTCGTTTTTGCCACTCTAGAATGGGCGACAAAGGCTTCGCAATGATCGCCGCCAAAGCGTGGAACAGTCTGCAACTCTCTCTACGCATTGCTGAGACAGAACCCATCTTCCGACTTGCTCTAAAGACCGGCTCTTTACTAGCCTCTAGGCTCCTGCTAGTGCCTTCTCCTGCTGCCTGTCTTATCGCCGGGACACCCCTGTTGGGGGTAGCTGCATGCTCTTTAAAATCCTGAATAAATAAAATGAATAAATAAATAAAGAAGCTCTCAAGGTCGCACTCACAATGCACCATCTTCTAGGTGGTTCATTGTGAGTGCGCCCCCTAAGAGTTGCCCTCTGGAGGGGAGAAAGGGGATCATATGCACCCCCGATATCCCCTTGGAGGGGAGAAAGGGGGTCCTATGGAAGCCCCAAACATCCCCTTGCAGGTGGGTACAGTCACTGACTGCCAGGAGCTGCTCCGTATTTTCACATGAATGCGTTGCCCCCAGGGCAGCACGAGTTCCCAGCTGCCCTGGTGCAAACAAAGATAATGCGTAATATGGCCCCAATTGTGTAGGTTTGGGTGTATGACGGTAGATGGGTGCTGGTACCATGTTAGTAGCTGTGTTCATGTATTTCATCATCTGTATATATAAGAAGATGACTGTGTCACCCCTGTTATTAGCTCACGAAAGTTGAAATGTTATGTGCTTGAGAAGTGTTGCATTATGTTTGTCAGTTTGTAAAAGACTGTGTGCTTGTGTAAGTATGTTTTTCTAGAGACAATCTGCAGCTTTGTTAAATGGTGCTTGTTTTGGTTTTTGATAGTTATTGTGTTGCCATATGATGCTGGATGTGTGTATGCACTGTGAATGCCGACTAATTGTCGTGTTTGGATGTAAAAAGTACAAAGACACTGTACTGTTTTTGAGTGCTTTTAACTTACAAACGATGTAAAAAAAATCATACATCCAGTTATCCTGAATGGGATATTATCATTTCTGTGTCATTTCTCTTATTAAATGTATCTTGATGTTTAGAAATTGGCTGTTTGATTTTTATTGTGCTGATTTTTAGCTTCTTTTTTTTTAACTGTTTTGGTACAACTAAATACTTTGCACGCTTTCTCTAAGTTGTGCCTGGCTTCTCTGTGCCATAGATAACACGGAGTTGAGTCCATATTAATGTGGAGAACTTTGTGTTTTTCTTGACCTGTGGAGGTCCCCCATCCAGGGGCGGCTGGTGACATTTGAAAGTGGCGGGCGTACATTTTCTGTCATGGTGCACTGTGACGAGCCTTCATAATAACCATCTACATTAATAAAGAAGAGGCACAAACTAACATATTCCTAACAAACACCCTGCAATCCAAGCCGCGTCTAAGTCCAAGCAGCAACTGACCCCCTCAAAAAGTGCTCTGTGACGTGTCTGCCACGACGCAACACGACCAGCATCCAACAATCAGTTGCGTGAGCACCCCCGTCCTAGCAGCTCTCATACTACGAGTCAGCCGAACAAGTTGCAACCCGAGATCAATTCGACTAATGAACCGCCGAAAATAGAAACACCCACACGACCGACCACTGGTCTGGATGCAGCTGCAGCCACCCCCTTGTTCTGCGCGTCCTCTGCCGTTCAATGGCAGTCAATTTTAAGAAGTGTGGGTAAAAGTGCGTGCGTGTAAAAGCCTTCACGTTCCATTCACCAAGCAATTCCTTAGACACACAGATTCTGTTCTTTGTAACATTAGCGGTAGATTTTGCCCATGACACTGATCTGCATTTAATAGCTGCTTGTTCGCAGATCAAGACCTCTTAAGCAGTTAACAACTCCAGGGACCTCAAATATCAACCTCAGACGGCACAACAGAGGTTGTTTCCCACAGAGCAACGTGCCTCCCCTTCGTAATGTGGAACCTGACACAACGAGCCGAACCTACAACTCGCACACGCTCGGCCTTCGCGCCACAGGGCCGTGTGCACTCCAGCCATTAGGCTGCACCCTGGTCTCCATAGGTGGTTGCGCACCTCAGCCACCCCAGAGTTTGTCCTACAGCTCTAGCTCTGGATTCTGCTGGGTTTATGGGTATTAAAGGCAGGCCCAGTCACTTTACACAGGTGTGAAGCTCCCTATAAGAGATGCATGTTTCCATTCAAGCACAGCAAGGCTGGCACAATGAATTCCAACTTCAAACACAGTAAATGACAAAGGCCACCAGTAGATACTTTGATATTGATGGAACCGAAGGGCTCCTTTCTTAAAGCTGACCCTATGCAACCGGTGTTTATTCATTTGCAAACTCGCAAGAAACAACCAAAGTCAACCCCATCCAAGATTCCTGGTAGAAAAACGCAGAATACCACACCACATCAAAGGTACAGCCCTGCCAGCAGCATGAAGGGGAAGGACAAATGGCCACTTTTGTCACAGGAGGTTCAGTTCAGCAAACACGCCACAGAACACTCCCCGTAAAAATCAGGCACCGCTCAAATGCAGCCCAGATCCACGACGAGAATGTCTATCAGGCACATCACATGTTCTGTTCATGCCTCTTTATTAATGTAGAGGGGGGAGCAGTAGTGGCGCGGCGGCAGGCATGACGGGGGAAAAGGGGGTACGCAGGGGGAGGGGGGAACAGTCACGGCAGGCATGACGGGGGAAACGGGGGTACGCGGAGGGAGGGGGGAACAGTCGCAGCACGCATGACGGGGGTAGGGGGGTACGCGCTGGGAGTTGGGGAACTATTAATTAAATAAAACAAAAAAAAAAAACTTACCAGGATGAGGCATCTCCTCCACCGGTCCCACGATGACGCATCACGTCCCTAAGTCTTCTCATGGATTGGCAAGTGGCAAACTGGCAAATCACAAGACTGGGGGCGGCTACTCGGCGAAATCCAGCCATTTTACAGGGTATGGGGCGAGTGCACGTCATCGCCCGAGCAGGAGCCTATCTTCAGGCTCCTGTACTACACTAGGCGTGCGCAGCAGGCCTAGTGTAATGTCAATGGAGTTGCATTCTGAAATTAAAAGCGCCCCTCGCACATCTGTAGAAGCCATATACTTTAGCATCACTATCGCCCCTAGCATTGCTATGGCCGGTATTTTGATTTACAGACCCCCCCAATTCCCCTTCTCATCAACCTATCTGAACTCTACAATATGGCTGCTGACCTGTCACTTAAGCACGCTCATTTTAAAATTCTCAGAGATTTTAACGTGCATGCGGACGACCTATATTGCTCCAAAGCCCGTCAGCTTTTACAGACTCTCGAGCGCATTAATCTGTCTCAGCTGGTTAGAGGCCCCACGCATCGGGCCAGTCACACACTAGATTTATTCTTCACCAATAACACTAATCTGGCTACTGCTTCGCCCTTACCACTCACTTGGTCTGACCATTTCTTAATTCCTTTCAGCATGGCGCGATCCCCCTGTACCCCTAGTTCTCCCCTGAACCGGCAGAACGGAAGGAAATGGTTAATGTTACCAGCAATACCATGACCCCTGCTCTTTCCACCACTCCCCTCCAGCTGACAGGTGACCCAGGTCTCTTCAGCCTTGGTCACTTTGGCCCCCCTTAAACTCACCAACTCCTCAAGACAAAAGCCATTAGCCCCGTCATTTTCGTCTGAGCTCCGTGCTGAGAAAAGTCGCTGCAAGAAACTGGATAGCAGCTTTAGATCATTTTATGATCGTACGGCCAAGCCAGCCTACAAAGTGAGAGAGTATTTTATTAGTAAAATTCAAATGGCTGGCAATTCACCAAAAACTCTCTTTAAAATTGTCAAAGGCTTCACTAAGCCGCCTGTCACCGCAAGTGTAATTCCTCCCACCCAGGATCTATGTAACGGGCTATCAGATTTTTTTCTTGAAAAAATTCTGGATATATTCTCAACGTTTGACCCGCCTCCCCTCCCTCTGATCCCTGGTGCGGGGTCAGCTAACAGTGGTACTCTGAACCACTTTCCACCCCATCCATATTGCGTCCTCACTCCAGAAACTTCTAGCTTACAAATCGGGCTCTCCTAAGGATCCCTGCCCAGCCCAGTTCTTTAGCTTCCTATCTCCCCTAATAAATCTCCCATTAAACCAGATTTAGAATTCCTCCCTTTGCACTGGTATCTTCCCCTCAACTTGAAAACAGGCCCTTTAAGTGCCCATTCTCAAAAAATCCAAAGCCGACCCAAAGGTCTATAAAAACTTCCAACCCATTTCACTTCTACCAGCACCAGCCAAAATCTTGGAAAATTCGTACAGAAACAACTCTCCAGCTATCTAGAATCTCACCATCTTTTTGATGACTCCCAATCTGGGTTTGGATGCTGCCATAGTTCCGAGACCGCCCTCCTAGAAGTTTCTGAGACCATCAAGGAAGGCTTTGATTCTGGTAAAGGAGCCATCTTGGTGCTTCTTGACCTGTCTGCGGCATTCAACATGGTCGCTCATTCCATCCTTCCTGAGAGACTTCACAACCTAGGTATTCAGTGCATTACCCTGTCTTGGATTCGGTCCTACGTCAACGGCCGGACTCAACAAGTTTCCGTCCTTCCTTTTGTTTCCAAAGAGAAACCCGTGAACCATGGGGTACCCCAGGGTTCGGTTTTAAGCCCTCTCTTCGTCAACGTTTATCCCTCTCCCCTCGCGGCCTTAGTAGAATGTCACGGGGTTAGAGTGATCTCTTACGCCAATGACACCCAATTGGTGTTTTCCTTCGAAGATCACTCCGAAGCGGCATTTGCCATTTTTCGACAATGCCTTTTTAACATCTCTTCTAGGATGTCCTTAAACACTTTGAAATTCAACTTGAATAAAACCGAGGTTCTTTTAATCAAAAAAGTCCACCTCTCCCGTTGCTCTGGCGGCTTTCCGAGCTGAACACCCCTCCTAAGGCTGTGGACTCCGCTAGGAACCTTGGTTTGCGGTCTAACAACGATCTGTCCTGCAAATCCCAAATCAGTCAGATATCTTCTTCATACTTTGGCAAGCTGCATATGCTCCGTAAATTCTTTCATTTCTTCCACTGGAGTCCCGTAAGACCATCATCCATGCCTTAATTACTTCTCATCTCGACTACGCAAATAGTCTCTATCTTGGGGCACCAGACTATTCGATCAGACGACTGCAAATTATTCTTAGTGCAGCAGCCAGATTAATATGTAAAATTCCTTATCGTCACTCGATCACCCCTCACCTCAGGAAGCTTCACTGGCTTCCGGTGAGCAAACGTATTCAGTTTAAGGGTCTCGTCCTGAGCTTTCGGGCTTTTTAAGGTTGTGGCCCTGGCTACCTTCAGGCTCGCCTCAAGAACTGTCAACACAGTCGTAACCTTAGATCTAACCATCATCTCCTTCTGACAACTCCTCGTTTTTGCCACTCTAGAATGGGCGACAAAGGCTTCGCAATGATCGCCGCCAAAGCGTGGAACAGTCTGCAACTCTCTCTACGCATTGCTGAGACAGAACCCATCTTCCGACTTGCTCTAAAGACCTGGCTCTTTACTAGCCTCTAGGCTCCTGCTAGTGCCTTCTCCTGCTGCCTGTCTTATCGCCGGTACACCCCCGTTGGGGGTAGCTGCATGCTCTTTAAAATCCTGAATAAATAAAATAAATAAATAAATAAAGAAGCTCTCAAGGTCGCACTCACAATGCACCATCTTCTAGGTGGTTCATTGTGAGTGCGCCCCCTAAGAGTTGCCCTCTGGAGGGGAGAAAGGGGATCATATGCACCCCCCGATATCCCCTTGGAGGGGAGAAAGGGGGTCCTATGGAAGCCCCAAACATCCCCTTGCAGGTGGGTACAGTCACTGACTGCCAGGAGCTGCTCCGTATTTTCACATGAATGCGTTGCCCCCAGGGCAGCACGAGTTCCCAGCTGCCCTGGTGCAAACAAAGATAATGTGTAATATGGCCCCAATTGTGTAGGTTTGGGTGTATGACGGTAGATGGGTGCTGGTACCATGTTAGTAGCTGTGTTCATTTATTTCATCATCTGTATATATAAGAAGATGACTGTGTCACCCCTGTTATTAGCTCACGAAAGTTGAAATGTTATGTGCTTGAGAAGTGTTGCATTATGTTTGTCAGTTTGTAAAAGACTGTGTGCTTGTGTAAGTATGTTTTTCTAGAGACAATCTGCAGCTTTGTTAAATGGTGCTTGTTTTGGTTTTTGATAGTTATTGTGTTGCCATATGATGCTGGATGTGTGTATGCACTGTGAATGCCGACTAATTGTCGTGTTTGGATGTAAAAAGTACAAAGACACTGTACTGTTTTTGAGTGCTTTTAACTTACAAACGATGTAAAAAAAATCATACATCCAGTTATCCTGATTGGGATATTATCATTTCTGTGTCATTTCTCTTATTAAATGTATCTTGATGTTTAGAAATTGGCTGTTTGATTTTTATTGTGCTGATTTTTAGCTTTTTTTTTTTTAACTGTTTTGGTACAACTAAATACTTTGCACGCTTTCTCTAAGTTGTGCCTGGCTTCTCTGTGCCATAGATAACACGGAGTTGAGTCCATATTAATGTGGAGAACTTTGTGTTTTTCTTGACCTGTGGAGGTCCCCCATCCAGGGGCGGCTGGTGACATTTGAAAGTGGCGGGCGTACATTTTCTGTCATGGTGCACTGTGACGAGCCTTCATAATAACCATCTACATTAATAAAGAAGAGGCACAAACTAACATATGCCTAACAAACACCCTGCAATCCAAGCCACGTCTAAGTCCAAGCAGCAACTGACCCCCTCAAAAAGTGCTCTGTGACGTGTCTGCCACGACGCAACACGACCAGCATCCAACAATCAGTTGCGTGAGCACCCCCGTCCTAGCAGCTCTCATACGACGAGTCAGCCGAACAAGTTGCAACCCGAAATCAATTCGACTAATGAACCGACGAAAATAGAAACAGCCACACGACCGACCACTGGTCTGGATGCAGCTGCAGCCACCCCCTTGTTCTGCGCGTCCTCTGCCGTTCAATGGCAGTCAATTTTAAGAAGTGTGGGTAAAAGTGCGTGCGTGTAAAAGCCTTCACGTTCCATTCACCAAGCAATTCCTTAGACACACAGATTCTGTTCTTTGTAACATTAGCGGTAGATTTTGCCCATGACACTGATCTGCATTTAATAGCTGCTGGTTCGCAGATCAAGACCTCTTAAGCAGTTAACAACTCCAGGGACCTCAAATATCAACCTCAGACGGCACAACAGAGGTTGTTTCCCACAGAGCAACGTGCCTCCCCTTCGTAATGTGGAACCTGACACAACGAGCCGAACCTACAACTCGCACACGCTCGGCCTTCGCGCCACAGGGCCGTGTGCACTCCAGCCATTAGGCTGCACCCTGGTCTCCATAGGTGGTTGCGCACCTCAGCCACCCCAGAGTTTGTCCTACAGCTCTAGCTCTGGATTCTGCTGGGTTTATGGGTATTAAAGGCAGGCCCAGTCACTTTACACAGGTGTGAAGCTCCCTATAAGAGATGCATGTTTCCATTCAAGCACAGCAAGGCTGGCACAATGAATTCCAACTTCAAACACAGTAAATGACAAAGGCCACCAGTAGATACTTTGATATTGATGGAACCGAAGGGCTCCTTTCTTAAAGCTGACCCTATGCAACCGGTGTTTATTCATTTGCAAACTCGCAAGAAACAACCAAAGTCAACCCCATCCAAGATTCCTGGTAGAAAAACGCAGAATACCACACCACATCAAAGGTACAGCCCTGCCAGCAGCATGAAGGGGAAGGACAAATGGCCACTTTTGTCACAGGAGGTTCAGTTCAGCAAACACGCCACAGAACACTCCCCGTAAAAATCAGGCACCGCTCAAATGCAGCCCAGATCCACGACGAGAATGTCTATCAGGCACATCACATGTTCTGTTCATGCCTCTTTATTAATGTAGAGGGGGGAGCAGTAGTGGCGCGGCGGCAGGCATGACGGGGGAAAAGGGGGTACGCAGGGGGAGGGGGGAACAGTCGCGGCAGGCATGACGGGGGAAACGGGGGTACGCGGAGGGAGGGGGGAACAGTCGCAGCACGCATGACGGGGGTAGGGGGGTACGCGCTGGGAGTTGGGGAACTATTAATTAAATAAAACAAAAAAAAAACTTACCAGGATGAGGCATCTCCTCCACCGGTCCCACGACGACGCATCACGTCCCTAAGTCTTCTCATGGATCGGCAAGTGGCAAACTGGCAAATCACAAGACTGGGGGCGGCTACTCGGCGAAATCCAGCCATTTTACAGGGTATGGGGCGAGTGCACGTCATCGCCCGAGCAGGAGCCTATCTTCAGGCTCCTGTACTACACTAGGCGTGCGCAGCAGGCCTAGTGTAATGTCAATGAAGTTGCATTCTGAAATTAAAAGCGCCCCTCGCTCGCAGATGCGCAGTCGGAGTCCAATTCTGGACTCCTGCTGCTCCCGCCTGCGTGCGTGCACTTGACTGTGCGCGGGTCAACTTAAATGACTCATGCATGCGCAAAATGCACTTGACATGAGGCTGTGAAGCACCACCGCCTGGAAATTTAAACAGACGAATTGCCGTCTGCTTACATTTCTTGCTGCCCGTGCTGTGAGCAGTTTTTCTGTTGATTCTAGTAGGGTGCATCCCCCGGCGTCCCTGTGGACCCGCCGCCACTGCCCCCATCCTCTCCAACTAATACCCCACATACTTACATTATGTATAAATTCAAGTTGAAAGTTGTTTTAAGGGTCATACATTTTTCTAAGGTTATATTTGGATATTATTACGTACCTAACGTTGCATTGAACATATTTATTTGTTGTGAAAAATAAGAAATGTTAGTAACACAAAGGTTATACTTTGGAATTTCTCTAGTGACATCTTCAAGGTTTTTCTTATATGGACTTTATCATAGTATCTTGTTGAATAAACTGAGATATTTTAAAGAGGAAAGAATCATAGTCATATTGCGGAAAAATCTCAAAGTAGAAGACTACGAAACATCCTTGTAGTATATATACATTTCTAAACACTATGGGGATTTGGTATTTACATCTAATAATATTTGGAATTAATTGTATTATACATCAAAAAGTGCATAATTTCTGTGGCACATTGGATTATGGAACTTGAATATGTGGATCCATTTAGAAGTTGAACTTTATTAATGAAGTACTGGAAGGATTTATTTTGCGTTATTATTGTCTTCTGTGCATGTGAGAGTGTATTGAAGAGTGTGTATCTTCTTTCATTTTAATATTCATAGTTTATATGAACCTTTTTAAATGGGAATGCTATCCTTTTTTGTTTAATTTTCTGATGTATTTCCATGTTGTATATCTATAGATTTGTTTTAAATGTATGCATTGGTTAACAATGTTTGCTCTTTGTGCTTCTTTGCAAGTAGGTGTATGTGTATTTTCCTTCTCTTTCAGAATGTATGTTTAATTATTGCTTGACTTCCTATTCATCTTTTATAGAAACTTTCATTTTATATTAATAGCAGATATTCAATTGCCAGATTCCATGGTAGTCTAGGACATAGTATATGTTTCTTAATGAAGAAAACCATTGATCAATTGGGAGATATTTTCTGCCAATATAGAGATGAGTGATTTTGTAGATCAATCAGGATTGTAAAGCACTGCTTATCATCCACAAGGGTATCCTGGTGCTGGTGGGGAGCTCCTGCTGGTCGCTGTTAGTTAAATAGGCAGGTCTTTATCTGAATTCCTGCAGGGTGGGTGAGGTGGAGGGAGAGGCTGTCCAAAGTTTTTGCAGCCTGGTAAGAGAAAGATGGTCCCCCGCTTCTACTTCGGCAGAAGCGAAGGGTGTGGGCGAGGGAGAGGGAGGCAGAATGCAGGTGTGTGCAGTGGAGTAGCTAGGCCTTTCGCCACCCGTGGCTGTCCCAGCCTTTGTTGCCCCGCTGCAGCCCTAAGAACAGGGGGAGCTGGTGATCAATTCCTGCTTTTGCTGCCCTGCGCAACATCAGGTTAGAGCGGGGTGGGGTGGCCTCCGCCCCAAAAACTTGGCCCGCTCCCCCACCTCACCTTGCTATGCCACTGGGTAACTGACAGGCGTGTGGCAGTCCAGTCTGTGGTTTAGGTAGGCTGGTCCTTGCTTGTGCAAGGCTTTGTAGGTATGGGTCAGCATTTTGAACTCACACCTTCTGTATACAGGGAGCCAGTGGAGTTATTTAAGGTGGAGGGTGATGTTGGCTCACCTAGGTAGGTCGAGGTTGAGCCTGGCTGCTGAGTTCTGGATGATCTGCAGTCTGTTTAGTAACTGGGTTGTGACTCCCGTGTGGAGAGAGTTGCTGTAGTCCAGGCGGCTGGTGATGAAGGCCTCGGTGATGGTGCGTCTGGTGGTGACGGGGATCCACTTGACTATTGTTCGGAGCATGCAGAGCGTGAGGGAACATGCTGAGTAGACTGTATTGATTTGGTTTTTCATTGCAAGCCTGCTGTCAAGTGTGAAGCTGAGGTTCCTTGTGTGTTCTGCAGGTGAGGGAGAGGAGCCCAGGTCTGCTGGCAACCAAGTGTCATTCCAGGGGTTGGCGTTGTTCCCAAAAATGAGTGCCTCCATTTTGTCAGTTGTTCTGCATCCATCTTGCAATGCTGGTCCTACATCTGTGGAAATTATTTTTGGTTTCAGCAGAGTCGGGGGATATAGAGAGTATGAGCTGAGTGTCCGCGGCATATTAAATGATGTTAATATTGTGGGCTCTGACTAGGGTGGCCAGAGGAGCCTTGTATGCATTGGACAGGGTGGGGCTCAGTGAGGATCCCTAGGGAACGCTGCTTAGATGATCTTCTTTGGGCCAGAGGTGTAGGGTGCGAGGAAGACGCTCTGAGTTCTTTCGGTAAGGAAAGATGCGATCCAGTTTAGGGTGTTCCTTTGTATTTTCATATGGCGGAGTCTTTTTAGGAGGGAGTGGTGGGACACATTATTAAACACTACAGAGATTTTGAGGTGGATCAAGCCTGTGGTGACCCCCTGGTCTAGGAATGCTCTGATGTCATTGGTGGCCGCTATTAGGGTGGTCTCTGTGCTGTGGTTTGAGCAGAACCCGTATTGGGAGGGGTCCAGAAGTTTGCATTTACTAGGTGGATGGTGAATTGACGATTGATGGCTTTTTCCAGAACTTAATCGGGGAAGGGGAGGAGTGAGATGGAGTGGTAGTTTTTAAGTTTCTCTGGGTCTACGGGGTTTTTTGAGGAGAACCTTGGTCCTAACCCCCAAAACGTTCCAGGCATACTTTTGGGAATATCATGAGATGCTAGACATATAAAACAATTTGTTACCAGGAACTAGGAAGAATATTGATAAATTGAGCCTTGATTAAGTCATTAATGCACTAAGTATTGCATGACGAAACACGTGTTGGCTGCGCAATGGGGTTAGAGGACTATAATTTGAAACAGTTTATATACCTCAATTGGAAGGAGAATTTTGGTTGGATTTGATTACATCTTGGAAACTGGATGAATTAACATTTGAAGAAGGACTTGTTTACGAACTAAGGCTATTTTAAGCACGGCTATACCAACAATTGAAATACAAGGACTTACAAAGAAAATAAATTACCCATTGATAGTTCTTTTGAGTTTGTTTACTATATAGTGCTCAGGGAGGAATTTTATTAAGTTTGAAGCTACAGGCTGAAAGGCATCCAGACTCTCCGAATATAAAGCCACCACAATTACAAAGTAAGTAATGAATACTAATATAACTTAAACATAACAACAATAATGATTTACATATTTCAATATACACACAAATACGTGACAATTATATATAAATATCATTGATTAAAACATTACTCTTTTTGAGTGGTACAATTAAAAAATAATCACAAAAAGAAGAAAAATAACAGCCCTCCAAAAGAGACAGAAGCAACCAACCAGAAAAAAATAATCAACAAAAATGTAAGTTAAGAATGTAAAACATATTGTAAATATACTGTGTATTTTTTTGAATTGCATATAATATTCATATAAATAACATATGTATTAACAATTCCGTAATCCAAAGATATAATATTCGAAACTGCAACGTATATCAAATCACAAAAAGTGGAACTGCTTTTTGAGTTATAGAGGATACACCTATACCATGTAAGGCACTTCTAGTGAAAGGAAACATTGGAAATGTACTAAATATTACATCAATTCTTGCTGTGTCAGCAAAGAAGACATTGTTGAAAGTGTAAGGGTAAACAATCATACTCCAAGCATAACTGCAATTCAAATTGAAATATTTTTCAGTACTTAAGAGAAGCAAGTGCACTGTCACAAGAGACTACGGTAACTGCATTAAAACATATAATTCCCCAGGTTCCCAAAGAAGCTACTACGCAACTCTCTGCCATTGAAAATCTAAAATTAAGTCAAACAAGGAATATTAATAGGAATACACCAAAAAACGGGGAATATTAATACATACAAATCCTTCAACATTTCTTACTGCATGACAATCAGTATTGTCATGCAATACTGATTACATGACAACATTTTTTACTACATGACAATCAAAGTAACAACAAAAGAATCATTGTCTATGCAACTAACAATAATTTACTCTTTCTAATGCAAGCCAACACATGGACAATGGAAGGAACATTTAAATCGTGCCCACCACTATTTACACAAATATACACTATACATGGACAAAACCATAACACAAATATATGTTATGTTATGTTATGTTATGCTGTTTTGTAACGCGCTCAATTACTGCCGGAGTATCCTGGCGCGAAGATGGAGAAACAGATTAAACAGCCAACACTACAAAAAAGAGAAAGCTAGAATATGCACTACTGCCAAACAAGCAAAGTGCAACCTATAACAAACTCTAAACACTAAATACAAGAATGCAAAGGTGCACCACACAAATGTAAAAGCTACAATGTTAATAAACAACAGACGTAGATTTTCTTAGTCGTGATTTTTCTTTTATTCCAAAAAAGTGTACAGGCAAAAACACGGGTGTTCGCAGCCGACGCGTTTCGTCCTCAAGGGACTTCTTCAGGGCTGCCATAAAAAAATATAAACATACAATTAAAATCTAAATTAAAAAGAGCTCATCTTCCAAATAGCCAGACTTAGGGGTCGATTAGGATCGCGGACGGAAACGTGTTCCGTCCGCCGAGGAAGGTGGCAAGATACTCCGGACCGGTCCGCGGAAAAACCGCAACAGCGATTAGGATCAAATTTGATAGAAACGCCGATCGCGGCGGACGGAGCACACCAATCTCCGTCCGCGGCGGTCGAAGTACACCTGAGGCCGCGGCAGGCGGACGGAACCCAAAGTACACCGACCGCCGCGTACGCACATGACCAGGAAAACAACAACTACCCCCGCGATACCTGCGTAGTGTCCGTGTCCGCAATTAGGATAACTTCGCAAGTACCCCGGTAGCCACCGCGATCCACGTCCGCGGCGGTACCAATGCTACGAGAAACCGTGCTCCACAGCGGAAGTCCAACACGAACAACATCCCTACAGTCAAACCAATGCCATACATTGCGACGGAATTTATCACCATACACAGGAAAAAGAACGACTACCCACCTGACACATCTAAACCAAACACAAGACACAATGACCCACCCCCAAGATCCGCATAATGCACACCTGGCAACACACCCACCTATCACCTGACTGCCAATAACCCTTCACACAGGGCCAACACACAGACTATAAATTAACTCCCACCCACTCCCGAAATCCTCTGCATCACAGCATAGCTGCTAGCAGGAGACACCACTTAGCCAACAGCAAACACAGATATCATACACAGAACCCACACCCAAACACACCCTCTACACAAAGACCCACCACACCAACCCTAAACACCACACACCAGCACCTCCCAATTCACACAAACACACACCCCGAGCACCATGGCACCAAAAAAAACCCCTAAATTCACTGACACCGAGTTAAAGGTTATGGTCAATGAGATAATTCGTGTCGAACCCCACTTATTTGGGGCCCTAGTGCAGCAGACCAGCATAGCTAGGAAAAACAGCATGTGGGACCGGATTGTCACCAGGGTCTACTGCCATTGACCTGTGGACATTTATTGAATTGAAAAACCCATTTTAAACTGCGCTACATGCTCGGCGCTTGCAGCGCGGTCCTGTGCGCTTTTACTTGCGTATTTTTAAATAAGCTTTGGAATGTGCTCATGATTAGCGGGGCTTCTTAGGACACACTCACATTTAATTTTTGGAAGTTGCACCGCTGTTTGGCGGCTCGTTAGTTGGGATTAGGCGCCATCTTGGGAGGGGAAGTGCCGGAAAGGGACGCCATCTTTGTTGGCGGTTTAGCTCTTGCTCTTGGAAAGCCATAGCACGATTGGGTGCTATTTAAGTGGACTACAGCAGGCGCTCGTTCTGTCCAGGTAAGCGCTAGTGTAGGCGAGGCATCACTCGATACTCTGCTGCTGCTGCGCTTGTTGCTTAAAATAATTCCCAACTACTGCCATTGACCTGTGGACATTTATTGAATTGAAAAACCCATTTTAAACTGCGCTACATGCTCGGCGCTTGCAGCGCGGTCCTGTGCGCTTTTACTTGCGTATTTTTAAATAAGCTTTGGAATGTGCTCATGATTAGCGGGGCTTCTTAGGACACACTCACATTTAATTTTTGGAAGTTGCACCGCTGTTTGGCGGCTCGTTAGTTGGGATTAGGCGCCATCTTGGGAGGGGAAGTGCCGGAAAGGGACGCCATCTTTGTTGGCGGTTTAGCTCTTGCTCTTGGAAAGCCATAGCACGATTGGGTGCTATTTAAACGTTCCCCGATGACGCGCAGCGGTAACGCGCAGCGGGCGCGCCATAGGCACGCCGGAGGCTCGCCAGAGGCGAGCCCATCTTTGCCCATCAGTGACCATCCGGGGCCCGGGGCCAGAACCCCTGGTCCAATCATGTCGTACTCCAGAGGTGAGCTAATGGAGCTCAACTGTGTTAAGTCTCAACCTGATCAGGGCTGTATGCAGGTGTTGGTTCGGGAGGGCTTGTTGAGTTCTCCTAGGAGTACCACAGCGCGGGTGCGCCACGCCAAGGCTTATGCGTTAAATTTCGGTCTGCTGAACACGCGTTCTCTGCAGGGACACAAGCTGGAGGTCTTCTCATTATTGGAAGACGGAGAGCTGGATGCCCTTGCACTCACGGAAACGTGGCTGGAGGACTGTTCAGTGCCGGATTTAGTGGCGGCCCTACCAGACAATTATTTGGCACTCCACTTTAATAGGGAGGGAGCCAAAAAAGGAGGGGGAGTAGCTCTCCTCTATCAAGCACGTCTCCGCGCTGAAAGATTCTTATCAGAAACCTTGGGGGGCGCAGAGATTCTAGGAGTCAAACTCAGACAGGGGCCGGCGTGCGTGGTGTTCTTGGTGGTTTACCGCCCGCCTGGGGCTTTGCCGGATTTCCCTGTGCTGTTTACTAGACTGCTTCAGGATCTGCGGTCGAGATACGATAAAATGATTGTCGTCGGAGACTTTAATTACCATTGGGAGAAATCCCCTAAAGAAGGTCAAGCACTATTAATTGAGGAGGCAGTTTCCTCCTTGGACTTTACTCAGCAGGTGAATGGACCGACTCATGAGAAGGGACATATGCTTGACCTAATCTGGACTACTATGCCAGTCCAGGACGCCACAGAGATCTTGCCATGCGTTTGGTCCGATCATTCGTTAATAAAATGTAAAATCCTTCTGAACGGCCATCCGCCCAAGTTGGGTGAAGGTTGGAAAATGGCCCGGAAATGGAGAAATCTTGATGGAGAGAGAATGAGGTCTTTCCTACAACAGTCTCCGCCGTTAAAGGAGCAGGACGCCAACGTCGATGCCCTTTGCGGACATCTCCACCACAAACTGGGGAGAGCCATTAAGTTGGTGGCACCCCTTCACAGGGTGAAGAAGGTGGATAGGGGAGCTGGGGCCCCTTGGTATAATGATTCCCTACGTGACATGAAACGTGGGGTGAGGAGGAAAGAACGTGCATGGCGGAAGGAGTATGACGCCACTGCCAAGAAAGACTATATGTCTTCTCTGGCGTCCTACAAATCAGCCATCCAAACCAGAAAGGCAGTCTTTTTCGAGGAGAGAATAGTGGCAGCTAGGAATCCACAGAAGGAAATCTTTCGGGTTTTGTCAGAACTCAGGACAAACAAAGAGCAAAGCACTGAGTTCACCCAACAGGATTGTCAGAAGTTCCAGGACTTCTTTGTGAGTAAGATCTCCGACATTCTGGGAGAAATCGCTGCAACTATACCCCTCAATTGTCCTAGCCCACCTGATTATACTGTTCCGCCAGTTCTCGCTCCGTTAGCCGAGTTCCCTTTAATTGTAAAGCAGGAACTGACCAAGATTACGGACCGAGTTAAATCCGGTTCATTGGTGGATCCATGCCCGCCTGAAGTATTCAAGCTAGCACTACCGGGCATCGAAGAAGAAGTCTTGCACTTACTGAATACTTCTCTTTACACAGGACAGGTCCCTCTAGCATTTAAAGAGGCTCGACTGATCCCTTTGTTAAAAAAACCTGGATCGGACACAAAGTGTCTAAAGAACTTTCGTCCTATCTCCCAGTTGCCTTTTCTGGCTAAGGTAATTGAGCAGCATGTGTTGGTATCACTCTCAAAACATCTAGAAAGTAACAACCTGCTGGAGGCCAATCAGGCAGGGTTCCGTGCTAACCATAGCACGGAACTAGTCATGCTATCAATTCTGGATGAATTGAGGAGCCGGGCAGATACAAAAACACCTAGCGCCCTGGTACTACTAGATCTCTCCGCGGCGTTTGACACCGTGTGTCATGAACAACTTTTGTCGCGGTTGAGGTCTTTTGGTATCAGGGGCACAGCCCTGGCATGGCTTGCATCATTTCTGCAGGGCAGGACACAAAGAGTTCAACTGGGGGACCTGCTTTCCACCTCCGCGCCTATTACTTGCGGGGTCCCACAGGGCTCTGCTTTGTCACCCCTACTCTTCAACATCTATTTGCAGCCATTGATTGCACTCCTGAACAGGATGGACTGCCTAGTTTATAACTACGCTGACGACACCCAGATTATCATCCGGTTAGATGAAGGTCCAGGAGCGTCTACCAGGCTACAGGACATACTTAAAGCCACGGTTAATTGGATGTCTAAAAACTCCCTAAAAATTAACCCGGACAAGACGGAAGTGTTGCCCATTTCCATCACGGGCAACCCCTGGAACGAGAAATTCTGGCCTGCAGAGCTGGGTGTACCACCGAAGCCAGCGGTTGCAGTTAAAAGTCTGGGTCTGTACATGGATGGAAAACTATCCATGGAAAAACAGGTCACGTCTGTAGTAGGAACCTGCATTGGCTTAATGCGGCAATTGAGAAAAATATCGGCATTGCTATCGTTTTCCACCTTGAAACATGTGGTTTCAGCTATAATCTTGGCCAGACTGGATTACGGAAACTCTCTGTACATAGGGCTACCCCAGCGGTTGCTGGATAAGCTACAGGGGGTTATGAACGACGCAGCCAGGCTGATCTACAAGAAACCCAGGATGACCCACTCATCCCCTCTGATGCAGGAGCTTCATTGGCTTCCAATTCGGCAGAGAGTAGCTTTCAAGGGACTGTGTATAGTACATAAGACGCTGTACGGGAATGCACCAAAATACCTAAAGTCCAGAATTTCCCTCTATACGCCGAGCAGGACTTTACGTTCATCAGATGCTACTCTCTTATCCCAACCCCGGTTTAAATTGGCCACGGTAGGGGGACGTGCCTTTTCTAAAACACTCCCAGCTCTGTGGAATAAACTGACCCCAGATCTAAGGAAGGAGCGCAATTTGCTAACTTTCAGGAAAAAGCTAAAAACTGTTTTATTTAAACAAGCATGGAGCAGCCACTAGGTTACTGCCAAGATCAAGTAATATGCTGAGCCTTACTAGGTAATTTGGACAATCAGCGCTTAGAGGCCCCGGTGGTTATAACGCGCTATATAAATTAAATAAATAAATTAAATAAATAAATGCCTCCGGGACCGTCCCGAGGACGAAGCAGGAAATACAGAGGCGGTGGCATGACCTCAAGACCCGAGTGAAATCCATCAGAGCCAAGAACTATCTCCGGGCCAACCACAAAGGCGGTGGAACCCCCCCGGAGCCATTACCGTACACCGAGTGGGAGGTGAAGGTGCTGACCATCCTGCACCCTGGGAGCCTTGATGGACTTGAGGAGGGAGAAGAGGCTGGTAAGTACCAACCAAGCACCACAAGCACAACAACACGGTGTGCCTCACTCAACTCTGAAGACACATCTCCCAGACCCCAACCCATGCATGCAGTCCACATACTCACCAACGTCTAAACCACTCTTACAGGCCCCCATGTCCATAGGGAGGGTGGTGGTGGTGGGTGGGGTGTGCTAGAGGTCACTAGACCAACTCCCAACAGGCCCACATGTCCATAGGGAGGGTGGTGGTGGTGTGTGGGGTGTGTGAGGGGACGGAACTACAACTCCCAACAGGCCCACATGTCCATAGGGAGGGTGGTGGTGGTGGGTGGGGTGTGCTAGAGGTCACTAGACCAACTCCCAACAGGCCCACATGTCCATAGGGAGGGTGGTGGTGGTGGGTGGGGTGTGTGAGGGGACGGAACTACAACTCCCAACAGGCCCACATGTCCATAGGGAGGGTGGTGGTGGTGGGTGGGGTGTGTGAGGGGACGGAACTACAACTCCCAACAGGCCCACATGTCCATAGGGAGGGTGGTGGTGGTGGGTGGGGTGTGCTAGAGGTCACTAGACCAACTCCCAACAGGCCCACATGTCCATAGGGAGGGTGGTGGTGGTGGGTGGGGTGTGTGAGGGGACGGAACTACAACTCCCAACAGGCCCACATGTCCATAGGGAGGGTGGTGGTGGTGGGTGGGGTGTGTGAGGAGACGGAACTACAACTCCCAACAGGCCCACATGTCCATAGGGAGGGTGGTGGTGGTGGGTGCCTTGAGACCCTACGGGTATGTAGTGCGCTCTATAAATGTCATTGATTGATTGATTGATTGATTGGGGTGGGTGCCAGTGCCGACTGAATTGCAAATAAAAATAATTTTACACGTAATGGCCACATGACTCATCCTCAAATTTTTGTTTTGCAGGGGATCCAAATCTGACAGCTGGAATAAACACCCGGCCTCCAGCCTCGCCACACTCAGAAGTCTCAGGGGACGATTGGCCAGCCACCTCCGGGGCTGAGGATGGTGCCGGCTCAAGCAGGCAGCCAGGGACATCTGGCTCCCAGGTCACACCTGCACCAACAACTACTACGGCCTCTGCCATTTCCACAACACCGGCCACTGTGACCTGCACAGCCACCTCAAGCACCACCTCCACCACCACTACTACCACCACTTCTGCCCCTGCCACCCTGCCCAACCCACTGCCCAACGCTGGGCCAGCGCCATCCCAGCCACGCAGGGAGAGTGTGAGGCAAAGCACAGATGCAAGGCCAGATCCGGCAGGCAGGAGCACAGCACAAAGAAGGCATGATGAAACAACTACACCCAATGCCGTGCAACAGTCTCTAGAAGCACTAGCCAGGGTGGAGGAAAACTATCTACGTGGCCAGGCACAGGCAGACCGGGCCCACCAGGACTTTGTTGACAACACTGCAATGTTGGGGGCCATCGAGAGGCGGCTTGGCCAACTCGTGGACATATTTAGCATGTCTAATACCATGTGGATGCCATGGATATCCGCCAACACCACCCTCCCCACACCCCCTCAAACAACGCCACCGCCACCACCACCACCGCCACCTGCGTCACTGGCGGCGGATGTGGTACCTGATCAGCCTGCGCCCCCAGCTGACTCCGTCCCGACACAAAGACGGAGGGGCCGTCCGAGGCTGGAAGTGGGCGAGAGCAGTGTTGAAGCTCCTTCCACACGCTCCAAGAGGAGCCGACAATGACTTTTTGAGTACCTGAGCCTGCCATTCACCCTGCCAACTATCCGGTCCCACCTGGCACAGGCCTGCTGCACTAGGCAGACACCACCCTATGTGGTGTCTGCACGGACATTTCATCTGCCATAACCTTTAACTCTCACTCCCCCACCCCTTCACTCATTTGTAAATATGCACCTACACCTATGCAAAATCTGTAAATAAATACCACTTACTCACTCAATGATGTGTTGCCTCCATGTTTATTCACATGATTGCATCAGAAACAGACGTTACCAGGTTCAGGGATCCAACTGGTACAGAATCATGCCGCAAGGGATTGACCTAGGGAAACATATAAACCGCAAAGACACGTTAGGAAACACCATCACACTCATCCCAACACACTGCAGTGCTACATTCAACAAACCACACACATCACAACAGGAATGGATGAGACTACACACATCATGGAGACGTGCATGTACTCATAAATGAAGAGACACACACACACATGAATATATCACATAACAGAACACATAGATGATGCCCAACACAATGACACAAGAGCAGCAAACCTACACAGGGCATACACAAGCAGCACAAGAGGGGCACACTCACAATCAAGGGAAGTAGCGATCAATGAGCTGGCGCCTCTGGTCCACACCTTCCTCCTCACCACTATCCTCATCAGTCGACATGTGTGGGTCAGGAGGGCGAGGAACTTGCTGTTCATCTGGGTCCAAGAGCAGTTCAATGTCATTGCGCACAGCCAGGTTGTGGAGCATGCAGCAGGCAATCACGATCTTGCATATTTTGCCTGGTGAGTAAAGCAGGGCCCCTCCAGTCTTATCCAGGCACCGAAACCTAGACTTAAGCAGGCCAAATGTTCGTTCTACCACTCGACGTGTCCTTCCATGGGCATCATTGTATCGCATTTCTCCCGCTGTAGTGGGATTGCGTATTGGACTCAGAAGCCAAGGCCTGTTTGGGTAAGCCAAATCGCCTGTGTTTGTGGAAATAAGAGAGAGAGAGAAACATCACAACCTGAACATGTGGGCACACCATGCCACACAGATATCACTCCTGTCACCACAGCATACTCACCAACAAGCCACGCTTGTGCTGGACGCAGATTTGCCATCAGTTGGGGGACAATGCTGCTCTGCATGATGTGGGCGTCATGTGCAGAGCCAGGAAATCTTGCACACACATGTGAGATTATGTTGTCGGCCTGGCACACCACCTGCACGTTTAGGGAATGGAAGTGCTTCCGATTCCTAAACACCTGCTCACGTGCCCGTGGTGGAATGATTGCAATATGCGTGCCTGCCATCAATGGAACCCACAACGTGTGGTATGCGACCCAGTGCATAGAAGTCTGCTTTGACCGCTGCCAACTCTGCCGCCTGTGGGAAATGAATGTAGTCATGCTTGTACAGCATCATGGCTGTCAGTACATCCTGAAGTACCGTGCTGAACATGGCCTGTGACATTTCCCCGGCATGTCCAACTGTGTACTGAAATGTGCCTGTTGCAAAAAAATGGAGTGCCGCCATCACCTTTTGCGTGGGTGAAATGGAACCTGGATAGGTTTTCTGCGGCTGCAGGTGAGGAGACAATTGGTTCACAAGCTCCAGCAATCGACGTCGATCCAACCTGAATTTCCTGATCACCTCCTCGTCCACCATATCCTCCAGTACAGTGTATGGGCGATGGACATTTTGAGCCCTCCTGTGTGGGAGTAAATGGAATGTAAGTCAATTCACATACAACGCATATCTGTGCAACTCACTCACATGTCATCGCACTCTATCCAACATGTAATAGGCAGTGTTTAATTAGCATATGTGTGACATCTCTGATTGTCACTACAACATGGATTGACGTAGCAACAATGTGCATCCACTAGCTACATGATGTGTTGCAACATGTGCAATGCACTTTGTCTCACCTCAACATTACTGCCAACTAGACATGTGACATGACCCACATGTGTATGCGCAACATGACATACACACATGCAAGTGCATGCACACAAACGAAAATGTACACACACCATTTCTTGATGCACCAATGGCAACACCAATAATGGTGACCAAACGGACATCACATGCATGGTGACACAATAGGCAACACGCATGCACTGAACACAAGTGAACCCCCACCATAGTCAATATCACACATATACCACTCACTGACAACTGAATCACAATGTGCCAATACATCCGGGATCTACTGTGTAGATGTGAGGTACGATAAACTTGTGTATGGAAATATCCGATGTCGACATGCACATGTGATGGACATTTGTGGCACACCGATGGGCATGGTATGGACACACATGGGATAGAGCATGAAATGTGGAGTCACGCAATCACGCACACAACCGTCATCATGCAGCTGCAGACAATGGAACAAGGTGCATCGTCAGCTGACATGCAATCATTGACCCCGCCATGGCGGTGCACTGCTTCCGCTGTTTACGTCTGGGCATACGCGGACCGCGTTCAACATTCCCATTGTCTGCATGTGCACGGTCCGTCACGCTCACACACCGGCAAGTGCATGTGCTAGACTCCGGGATGGATGCTTAATTTGCAACAAAGTTCGATCACTGGCGCCACCATGGCGGGGCATGTATTCGGCGGGGGAGGTGCAGGCCAACACATCCATAAGCTGATGTCAATGCACATGGCAGTTCATGACCCCCCCTTACAGTGACATTGCATCAGCCAGCCTACACCGGCCGGCCCAGCCCTGCCCATGACCGCCGTGCCGGCCATGCCTACTACCGCCGTTTCAGGCCCCGTCCACTACCGCCGTGCCAGGCCCTGCCCATGACCGCCGTGCCGACCATGCCAAATACCGCCGTTTCAGGCCCCGTCCACTACCGCCGTGCCAGGCCCTGCCCATGACCGCCGTGCCGGCCATGCCAACTACCGCCGTTTCAGGGCCCGTCCACTACCGCCGTGCCAGGCCCTGCCCATGACCGCCGTGCCGGCCATGCCAACTACCGCCGTTTCAGGCCCCGTCCACTACCACCGTGCCAGGCCCTGCCCATGACCGCCGTGCCGGCCATGCCAACTACCGCCGTTTCAGGCCCCGTCCACTACCGCCGTGCCAGGCCCTGCCCATGACCGCCGTGCCGGCCATGCCAACTACCGCCGTTTCAGGGCCCGTCCACTACCGCCGTGCCAGGCCCCGCCAGGGCACGGCGGTAGTGGACGGGGCCTGTAACGGCGGTAGTTGGCATGGCCGGCACGGCGGTCATGGGCAGGGCCTGGCACGGCGGTAGTGGACGGGGCCTGAAACGGCGGTAGTTGGCATGGCCGGCACGGCGGTCATGGGCAGGGCCTGGCACGGCGGTAGTGGACGGGGCCTGAAACGGCGGTAGTTGGCATGGCCGGCACGGCGGTCATGGGCTGGGCCTGGCACGGCGGTAGTGGACGGGCCCTGAAACGGCGGTAGTTGGCATGGCCGGCACGGCGGTCATGGGCAGGGCCTGGCACGGCGGTAGTGGACGGGGCCTGAAACGGCGGTAGTTGGCATGGCCGGCACGGCGGTCATGGGCAGGGCTGGGCCGGCCGGTGTAGGCTGGCTGATGCAATGTCACTGTAAGGGGGGTCATGAACTGCCATGTGCATTGACATCAGCTTAAGGATGTGTTGGCCTGCACCTCCCCGCCGAATACGTGCCCCGCCATGGTGGCGCCAGTGATCGAACTTTGTTGCAAATGAAGCATCCGTCCCGGAGTCTAGCACATGCACTTGCCGGTGTGTGAGCGTGACGGTCTGTGCACGTGCAGCCAATGGGAGGTGTGAACATGGGCCACGTGTGCCCAATAGAAAGTACCGTATGCTGTTCACCGCAACACCAGGGCCAATCATTGGCCCTATTCCAAACACGCTTCCACGGCGGACCAATGGCTGGCGCCGTATGCCACTGACATGGCCACAGGGCCCTATATATGTGTGATGTGCAAAAGCATACATTCTACGATGACCACCGACTGCTGCCTGTGACCATCACCTCCACCTGCTGCTGCGGAGCTGACCAGCGACTGCTGCCTGTGACCATCACCTCCACCTGCTGCTGCGGAGCTGACCACCGACTGCTGCCTGTGACCATCACCTCCACCTGCTGCTGCGGAGCTGACCGCCAACTGCTGCCTGTGACCATCACCTCCACCTGCTGCTGCGGAGCTGACCACCGACTGCTGCCTGTGACCATCACCTCCACCTGCTGCTGCGGAGCTGACCGCCGACTGCTGCCTGTGACCATCACCTCCACCTGCTGCTGCGGAGCTGACCACCGACTGCTGCCTTTGACCATCACCTCCACCTGCTGCTGCGGAGCTGACCGCCGACTGCTGCCTGTGACCATCACCTCCACCTGCTGCTGCGGAGCTGACCACCGACTGCTGCCTGTGACCATCACCTCCACCTGCTGCTGCGGAGCTGACCGCCGACTGCTGCCTGTGACCATCACCTCCACCTGCTGCTACGGAGCTGACCACCGACTGCCGCTCTAGTGCCATACTCCGTGACCTTGGCATGTCGAGAGTCAAAGAAATCCGGTCTCGTCCCTTCACCGCCGTGGAGCTTGATGTCCTCGTGGACGGTGTGCTCCGCAACTACGGACGCCTGTACGGCGCACCCGGACAGGTGGTAAGTGCAGTGGGGGATAAGTTGTTGTGCATGAGGTGTTCCCTGATACCTGGGCTCTGGAATCTTGGCGGTGTGATGTGTGACCAACAAATGAGTCGAAATGTGCATGGCTGCAGAGAGAAATGTGTTGCTCCTATCTGTGTGACTGGCCAACTGTCCACTGACTTGCACCCTTTTGTCTCCCATCATGGTAGGTCAAGCTGCACCTTCGCAAGGACATGTGGAGGAGCATTGCACGTGATGTACGAGCAGTGGGGGTGTCCAATAGACGACATACACACTGCCACAAACGCTGGGACGACATTTCCAGGCTGAGCAAGAATGTAGCGGAAGTGACACTAGGGATGATTCCAAGGACGGCACGTCTGGCCCGACGCTCAATGACCCCTCTCATGCACCGTATCATAGCTGTGACGCTTCCTGACCTGTCCGAGCGGTTGCGTGTGGATGAACAGCAACGTGGCGGTAAGCATACTGTCAGTGTATGTTGCTTGTGAGTGCAATGCATGTATTGTTGCCCACACACATTAGTGACTTGCGTGTATCGTGTGGCTCGTTCCAATGGCATGTTGGTGACATTGGCGCAGTAAAATTTCACTTCCCGGTGCGGCATGTTGAGACGCCACTCGCTAAGCAGTTGAGTGTTCATGCACATGCTGTAGTGCTCCGTCACCCCTTGGCAAGACTGGTGTGCAGATGTAGTTCCTCATGCCCAGTCTGCATGCTGTACATGTATTACGGCCAACGCCACTTAATTCCTGTGAGGATGACTGGTTGGGGTGGGCCGTGTGCAGGTTGGGGGATCGATGGACATTGTCATCAGTGGCTTTAGGGATTCCGTAGCAGTACTGTACGTGAGTGTGCCCATGACTTACACCCATTTCCTGTGCATTTCAGCTTTGGCAGAGGGCACTCAGCCACAGACGGAGGAGATGATAGTAGGCAATGCATCCGGATCAGACGTCGCGCACACGCAGACTGACACCGAAGGGGCCAGCGCCGGAGAGGGGGACAGGACCGTCCCGGAGGACTCGCATGTGGAGACAACATCGTCATCATCTTCCGACAGTGTTGGTGAGTCAGCACTGTTGTCACAGACTGGGAGTGGGCAATCAACACCTTCGGTCGGGACACAGCACACAGGGCCCACCCTGCCGCCAACTGCACCATGTACTGTTCGTGCACGCAGGAGTAGGGGGAGCAGAGTGGCGTTCGGTGTCGGCACCGCTGCCCCAGCCTCGGTGAGCAAAAATGCACTTTGTGCAGAGGCTGTTGATCTGCTGCGACAGCTGTGTGTGGGGCAGACCAATATGATAAATGCTTTCCAAGACCACGATAGGAAGTTGGGGCAGGTGGTGGCTTTCATGGAAGGTATGCATGGTGATCTGGCTGGTGTACACAGGACAGTGCAGTCATTGGCTAACAGTGTGTCGTCTGCCATTGTACAGTCGCATGGACTGGGTGGTACTTCTGTTCCACCATCTACAACACTGGATGTCTCAGGGGGGAGTGAATATTCTGACCAGTACTCTAATACAGGTTATTGCACTAGAAGCAGCGTCAGCCAGCACGTCAAGGCACGGAGGCCTCAGACCCCATCCCCTAGGTCAGCTAAATCTGTTCACAAGGACAACGTCAGATATAGTGGAGTACACACACATGAACCAAAAGAGGGGTTGGGTGTAATGGCTACACATGCTGCACAGCCATCCCACACACAAGGTACTCCCAAGGCAAGCCTTACTCCCACTTCCATTGACACTACCTTGGACGAGGACATTCAGAAGACGAAGGCATCTCTTGAGAGCTCGCACACTCCCAGTGCCAGGGAGACTAGGAAGGAAGGAGCCACTCCCAAGGGCAGGGAGACTAGGAAGGAAGGAGCCACTCCCAAGGGCAGGGAGACTAGGAAGGAAGGAGCTTCTACCAAAGGCAGGGAAACTAGGAAGGAAGGAGCCACTCCCAAGGGCAGGGAGACTAGGAAGGAAGGAGCTTCTACCAAGGGCAGGGAGACTAGGAAGGAAGGAGCCACTCCCAAGGGCAGGGAGACTAGGCAGGAAGGAGCCACTCCCAAGGGCAGGGAGACTAGGCAGGAAGGAGACACTCCCAAGGGCAGGGAGACTAGGAAGGAAGAAGACACTGTCAAGGGCAGGGAGACTAGGCAGGAAGGTGACACTCCCAAGGGCAGGGAGACTAGGAAGGAAGGAGACACTGCCAAGGGCAGGGAGACTAGGAAAGAAGGAGCCACTCCCAAGGGCATGGAGACTAGGCAGGAAGGAGCCACTCCCAAGGGCAGGGAGACTAGGAAGGAAGGAGACACTGCCAAGGGCAGGGAGACTAGGCAGGAAGGAGACACTCCCAAGGGCAGGGAGACTAGGAAGGAAGGAGACACTGCCAAGGGCAGGGAGACTAGGAAAGAAGGAGCCACTCCTGAGGGCAGGGAGACTAGGAAGGAAGGAGCAACTCCCAAGGGCAGGGAGACTAGGAAGGAAGGAGCTTCTACCAAGGGCAGGGACAAGGACAGTCACAAGACAAACGCACCTAAGAAGAGCACGGACACTCCCAGGGGCAGGGACACACACAGGGAGAAGGTGTGTCCTGGGGATATGTACACCACAGACGAAAAGTCTGCTGCCTGGAACAGGGCACCATCCAGGGAACAGGGAAAGTCCGCAGACAACATTACTCCTACGGAAATGGAACATCCAAGGGCCAAGGCAGCTCCCATGGACAGTGGCGCTGTCAAGGACAGGCATACATCACCCATTGATGCACTGAGGCTGCTGTTTTCTGGGAAACGGAATACAGATGTCTCCGCAGTGGAGTCACCCCTTACCTCCACTCCCATCAGGGCCCGTCAGGAACGGATGCAGGTGGACCCTGTAGTAGCATCCCCCATGACACATGTTGCAGAGGCCACAAGGCAGCCACACAGCAAACGACAAGCAGGCTCCAGCACGTCCCCAGAGAGCATTCCCCCGCCAGCAGATGCACCTCCCATGGTGGGTGATATTTCTTCTCAGTCCGGCCCACTTGTCAGTCCTGTCCTGTCCAGGGTGCAGTCACATGTCCACAAGAAACGTAGACACACAGCATTGACACATGCACAATCCGATGTCGGACAATTGCAACTATCCCCCACTCCCAGAGCCGCCCTGCCTCCTGGACCATACAGCCCTGTGGCTCTTCATTTCAGTGGTCCCAGTGGCGCTGCTGCAGTTGACTCGCATGTGTCAGGTAGTGGCAGTGTATCAGTCGAGCCCTATCCTGTATCAGGTGCTGGCAGTGTATCTGGGTCTATGGCTCATGTGTCAGTCAGTAGATCTGTGGCTGCGTCTCACACTCCTGTATCAGGTGCTGGCAGTGTGTCTAGGTCTGTGGCGCATGTGTCAGTCACTCGGGCTGTGGCTGTGTCTCACACTCCTGTATCAGGTGCTGGCAGTGAATCTGGGTCTATGGGCCATGTGTCAGTCACTCGGGCTGTGGCTGTGTCTCACACTCCTGTATCAGGTGCTGGCAGTGTATCTGGGGCTATGGGCCATGTGTCAGTCACTCGGGCTGTGGCTGTGTCTCACACTCATGTATCAGGTGCTGGCAGTGTATCTGGGTCAGTGGCTCACGTGTCAGTCACTACATCTGTGTCTGTGTGTCACACTCCGGTTTCTGGTGCTGCCAGTCTGTCCGATGCGGGTACTTCACGCAATCCACCTGATAGTGTGATGTAAGTTGCTGTTGTATGCCCTCTGATGTACCTGCTCTGGTGTCCACACTGCCCTGTTGCTATTCTCATACTGATGTACTGCCTCTGATGTACCTGCTCTGGTGTCCACACTGCCCTGTTGCTATTCTCATACTGATGTACTGCATCTGATGTACCTGCTCTGGTGTCCACACTGCCCTGTTGCTATTCTCATACTGATATATGCCCTCTGATGTACCTGCTCTGGTGTCCACACTGCCCTGTTGCTATCCTCATACTGGTGTACTGCATCTGATGTACCTGCTCTGGTGTCCACACTGCCCTGTTGCTATTCTCATACTGATGTACTGCATCTGATGTACCTGCTCTGGTGTCCACACTGCCCTGTTGCTATCCGCATACTGATGTACTGCATCTGATGTACCTGCTCTGGTGTCCTGGTGTCCACACTGCCCTGTTGCTATTCTCATACTGATGTACTGCATCTGATGTACCTGCTCTGGTGTCCACACTGCCCTGTTGCTATTCTCATACTGATGTACTGCATCTGATGTACCTGCTCTGGTGTCCACACTGCCCTGTTGCTATCCTCATACTGATGTACTGCCTCTGATGTACCTGCTCTGGTGTCCACACTGCCCTGTTGCTATTCTCATACTGATGTATGCCCTCTGATGTACCTGCTCTAGTATCCACACTGCCCTGTTGCTATCCTCATACTGATGTATGCCCTCTGATGTACCTGCTCTGGTGTCCACACTGCCCTGTTGCTATCCTCATACTGATGTACTGCATCTGATGTACCTGCTCTGGTGTCCTGGTGTCCACACTGCCCTGTTGCTATTCTCATACTGATGTACTGCATCTGATGTACCTGCTCTGGTGTCCACACTGCCCTGTTGCTATTCTCATACTGATGTACTGCATCTGATGTACCTGCTCTGGTGTCCACACTGCCCTGTTGCTATCCTCATACTGATGTACTGCCTCTGATGTACCTGCTCTGGTGTCCACACTGCCCTGTTGCTATTCTCATACTGATGTATGCCCTCTGATGTACCTGCTCTGGTGTCCACACTGCCCTGTTGCTATCCTCATACTGATGTACTGCATCTGATGTACCTGCTCTGTTGGGCACAATGCCCTGTTGGTGTTCTGATACTGCAGTCTGCCCTCTCATGTGCTGCCTCTGATGTAGCTGTTCGTTGCCATGGACTGTTGATGCACCTGGCCCCTCTCATGTGCTGCCTCTGATGTAGCTGTTCGATGCCATTGACTGTTGATGCACCTGGCCCCTCTCATGTGCTGCCTCTGATGTACCTGCTCTGGTGTCCACACTGCCCTGTTGCTATCCTCATACTGATGTACTGCATCTGATGTACCTGCTCTGGTGTCCACACTGCCCTGTTGCTATTCTCATACTGATGTACTGCATCTGATGTACCTGCTCTGGTGTCCACACTGCCCTGTTGCAATCCTCATACTGATGTACTGCATCTGATGTACCTGCTCTGGTGTCCACACTGCCCTGTTGCTATTCTCATACTGATGTACTGCATCTGATGTACCTGCTCTGGTGTCCACACTGCCCTGTTGCTATCCTCATACTGATGTACTGCATCTGATGTACCTGCTCTGGTGTCCACACTGCCCTGTTGCTATTCTCATACTGATGTACTGCATCTGATGTACCTGCTCTGGTGTCCACACTGCCCTGTTGCTATCCTCATACTGATGTACTGCATCTGATGTACCTGCTCTGGTGTCCACACTGCCCTGTTGCTATCCTCATACTGATGTACTGCATCTGATGTACCTGCTCTGGTGTCCACACTGCCCTGTTGCTATCCTCATACTGATGTACTGCCTCTGATGTACCTGCTCTGGTGTCCACACTGCCCTGTTGCTATTCTCATACTGATGTATGCCCTCTGATGTACCTGCTCTAGTATCCACACTGCCCTGTTGCTATCCTCATACTGATGTATGCCCTCTGATGTACCTGCTCTGGTGTCCACACTGCCCTGTTGCTATCCTCATACTGATGTACTGCATCTGATGTACCTGCTCTGTTGGGCACAATGCCCTGTTGGTGTTCTGATACTGCAGTCTGCCCTCTCATGTGCTGCCTCTGATGTAGCTGTTCGTTGCCATGGACTGTTGATGCACCTGGCCCCTCTCATGTGCTGCCTCTGATGTAGCTGTTCGATGCCATTGACTGTTGATGCACCTGGCCCCTCTCATGTGCTGCCTCTGATGTACCTGCTCTGGTGTCCACACTGCCCTGTTGCTATCCTCATACTGATGTACTGCATCTGATGTACCTGCTCTGGTGTCCACACTGCCCTGTTGCTATTCTCATACTGATGTACTGCATCTGATGTACCTGCTCTGGTGTCCACACTGCCCTGTTGCTATTCTCATACTGATGTTCTGCCTCTGATGTACCTGCTCTAGTGTCCACACTGCCCTGTTGCTATTCTCATACTGATGTATGCCCTCTGATGTACCTGCTCTGGTGTTCACACTGCCCTGTTGCTATCCTCAAACTGATGTATGCCCTCTGATGTACCTGCTCTGGTGTCCACACTGCCCTGTTGCTATCCTCATACTGATGTACTGCATCTGATGTACCTGCTCTGTTGGGCACAATGCCCTGTTGGTGTTCTGATACTGCAGTCTGCCCTCTCATGTGCTGCCTCTGATGTAGCTGTTCGTTGCCATGGACTGTTGATGCACCTGGCCCCTCTCATGTGCTGCCTCTGATGTAGCTGTTCGATGCCATGGACTGTTGATGCACCTGGCCCCTCTCATGTGCTGCCTCTGATGTACCTGCCCTGGTGTCCACACTGCCCTGTTGCTATTCTCATACTGATGTACTGCATCTGATGTACCTGCTCTGGTGTCCACACTGCCCTGTTACTATTCTCATACTGATGTATGCCCTCTGATGTACCTGCTCTGGTGTCCACACTGCCCTGTTGCTATCCTCATACTGATGTACTGCATCTGATGTACCTGCTCTGTTGGGCACAATGCCCTGTTGGTGTTCTGATACTGCAGTCTGCCCTCTCATGTGCTGCCTCTAATGTAGCTGTTCGATGCCATGGACTGTTGATGCACCTGGCCCCTCTCATGTGCTGCCTCTGATGTACCTGCTCTGGTGTCCACACTGCCCTGTTGCTATTCTCATACTGATGTACTGCATCTGATGTACCTGCTCTGGTGTCCCCACTGCCCTGTTGCTATTCTCATACTGATGTATGCCCTCTGATGTACCTGCTCTGGTGTCCACACTGCCCTGTTGCTATCCTCATACTGATGTATGCCCTCTGATGTACCTGCTCTGGTGTCCACACTGCCCTGTTGCTATCCTCATACTGATGTACTGCATCTGATGTACCTGCTCTGTTGGGCACTGTTAGAAACGGGACCCTGGCTGGCCAAGACTCGCGTCGAGGTTAGTCAGGGATCACCACTTCCAAGGTCAGGGCAAGGGAGTTACACGCCAAGATAACCCCTACTCGCCCTCTAGGTAACGTGGCGCGAGCAGCAAGGCTAAACTTGGAGGCGATACGAGTTAAGTATTTGCGCACGCACCCCAGCAACAACACCCAAGGCCCACCACAAAGGAAACTCCACACAAGGTTATATAAAAATAGCCTTTGTATTACGCCAAAACACATTAGATAAAACACACACTTTACAATGTGCCATAGGCACGGGCAGAATTTACAGGGGATATTTACAAGACAGGGCCACCTGGACCACTGTCAGGAATCAGAAGTAACACTTTCAGAAATAGCATTTAGAATGTAAGTCACTGTAGCACAAAATAGCACACAATCCAGTAATCACTGGTAACCAGGACCTCACTAGCACCACCTGCACTAGGGAGAAAACAACCACCTAAGTATCACAATACCTGTAGGGGTGTAAGCACATAACACATGATGCAATGTATAACATTCATTCAGAGGTGTAAGGAGGAAAACACATGATGCATCACAATACATTCAGAGGTGTAAGGCACATGACGCATAAGAACACATTCAGAGGTGCAGAAAGTACAATTGCGCCAAACTCACGTAAGTCACCCTCTGTGACTGTCCATAGGCCAACTGGCCTCTCTGGGGCTAGGACGCCCTGTGTCCAATGTCAGGGGGCCTAAACGGAGCAGTTGCCCACAAAGTGCTGGGCAACTGGGTAGCACAATGATGGGGCCAATGTGGGAGCCTCTCTAGGCTCTGCCCAACTGACTGTCTGCTGAGCCCCTCTGGGCTCGTGAAATAAATGGCCCCTGAGCCTCTCTGGCTCGCAAAACAATCTGGCGCCTCGAGCCTCTCTGGGCTACAAGTAAATCAAAATGCCCCCATAGAGCCTCTCTGGACTCTTAAGCAACAATGGCCGCCGTTGGAGTCCCCCTCCTGGGGACTCGAAGCACAATTGGGGCACCTGGAGCCTCTCCTGGCTCTGCATAAGCAAGATGCCCCCTGAGCCTCTCGGGCTCAACACAAAAATGCCCCCTGGACGCTTCGTATCGCTTCTGTGCGCTTCAGCAGGGAGAAATCGACCGCCCCTACCAAATCTCACGCATTTCGCGTGAGTCGCGTATCCCCCGAGGCACACTCACCGGTCTCGAGGCGGCGGTCTTCTTCACGAGAGCTCCCGCTCCTCGGGGCTCTCTGCAGACTTCTCCCCTGGGCTCTCCCTCGCTTTGGGAGCCTGGGGGGGACCAGGAAAGACGCCGGCTTCTCCCCTTACCGGAGCACGGGGTGGCCTCCCGTCTGCTTCCGGTTGCCTCTCTCCTGCCCCCGGCCTGCCTGACTTCCAGGTCGCGGCTGCGGGGCGGGACTTCCGGTCGGCCTGCTCCCTGATTGGCCGGCCGGCAGGAACACTTCCGGGTCGTCGCGGGCAGCGCGGCGGCCCGTCTCCGGTGCTTCTAGGCGGGGAATGAATTTACCGAGGGGTCGGCACCCTCGAGGAAAATGCGAAAACGGGCGGCTAGGTCCATGGCAGGGTGGGCACCTGCCAGGCGACAAAACACTCGAGAATAAGTGAGGTGGCACTCGCTGGGGGCGGCCAATGCCGGGTGGGCACCGGCCTCTTCAAATAAAGCGCTCCCCAGCGCTACAAGCCACAAGAAAGCGCTCCAAAGCGCTATAGCAGAACAAAAGCGCTCCCAGGCGCTAGGAGGAATCTGCAAGCGCTTCCAAGCGCTAAGAGGCAATTCCAGCGCTCCCAGCGCTAGAGGACAGCCCCAAAGTCCAGCAAAAGGTCCTCAGCAAGGCAGGGGGGGGCAAGGCTGGGCCCAGAGCCAGCACACTGGGTCTCCAGGCAGGGAGACACTCCAAGTGGCGGTCCTCTGGCCCAGCAGCAGCAGCAACAGCCCCCTCAGGATCCTGGAAGAGAACATTTTCTAAGGGGACACAGTCCCTTCTTTATACTGTAGAATCCTTTGTTTCAAGGTGCAGGGTGGGGGGAAAACCAGTTTCAGCTGGCTTGGGAGCACTCTTGATGGCCCAACCACCCATTTCTTTCACTGGGGAGGCTAGGGTCGTTAGACACACCACAGGGGGGCGGAGCCAGCATTGTGTGGGGAAAACCCAGCCCATCCAGGACACAGGTACACTCCTCCCACACATCACTCATGCTAATCTCCCACTCACCACCGGGCAAACCCATCTAGACTTCCTGGAGCCTGGCATGCCAGCCAGCTCCAGCCAATCACGCTCCAGCACCCTCACAGCACATGCACACATATCTCAATGTCCAGAAGTAGCACTTCCCTTCTAGACACATACATGCCGCAGACACCATCTCGCAGCATTCATTCTCACGAGTTTACACATACTAAACTCGAGCCTGCACTCCCCACGCATCAGGAACTACCAGGGACACACACATTCCCCATGCATTCCTATGGGAGGGCAGGCCAGCCATACTACACGCACGCACTTTCACTCTGGGACTCAGGGGAAAGTGCGCAGAGACCCAAAAATCACCATCACCAGGTCACCATTACAAGCAAAAAAGTCTAGGGGTGAACCTGCCAGAAGGGCCAAGTCCAACAGGCACAATGCCCTGTTGGTGTTCTGATACTGCAGTCTGCCCTCTCATGTGCTGCCTCTGATGTAGCTGTTCGTTGCCATGGACTGTTGATGCACCTGGCCCCTCTCATGTGCTGCCTCTGATGTAGCTGTTCGATGCCATGGACTGTTGATGCACCTGGCCCCTCTCATGTGCTGCCTCTGATGTACCTGCTCTGGTGTCCACACTGCCCTGTTGCTATCCTCATACTAATGTATTGCATCTGATGTACCTGCTCTGGTATTCACACTGCCCTGTTGCTATTCTCATACTGATGTATGCCCTCTGATGTACCTGCTCTGGTGTCCACACTGCCCTGTTACTATTCTCATACTGATGTACTGCATCTGATGTACCTGCTCTGGTGTCCACACTGCCCTGTTGCTATTCTCATACTGATGTACTGCATCTGATGTACCTGCTCTGGTGTCCACACTGCCCTGTTGCTATTCTCATACTGATGTATGCCCTCTGATGTACCTGCTCTGGTGTCCACACTGCCCTGTTACTATTCTCATACTGATGTACTGCATCTGATGTACCTGCTCTGGTGTCCACACTGCCCTGTTGCTATTCACATACTGATGTACTGCATCTGATGTACCTGCTCTGGTGTCCACACTGCCCTGTTGCTATCCTCATACTGATGTACTGCATCTGATGTACCTGCTCTGGTGTCCACACTGCCCTGTTGCTATTCTCATACTGATGTACTGCATCTGATGTACCTGCTCTGGTGTCCACACTGCCCTGTTGCTATTCTCATACTGATGTACTGCATCTGATGTACCTGCTCTGGTGTCCACACTGCCCTGTTGCTATCCTCATACTGATGCACTGCCTCTGATATACCTGCTCTGGTGTCCACACTGCCCTGTTGCTATTCTCATACTGATGTATGCCCTCTGATGTACCTGCTCTGGTGTCCACACTGCCCTGTTGCTATCCTCATACTGATGTATGCCCTCTGATGTACCTGCTCTGGTGTCCACACTGCCCTGTTGCTATCCTCATACTGATGTACTGAATCTGATGTACCTGCTCTGTTGGGCACAATGCCCTGTTGGTGTTCTGATACTGCAGTCTGCCCTCTCATGTGCTGCCTCTGATGTAGCTGTTCGTTGCCATGGGCTGTTGATGCACCTGGCCCCTCTCATGTGCTGCCTCTGATGTAGCTGTTCGATGCCATGGACTGTTGATGCACCTGGCCCCTCTCATGTGCTGCCTCTGATGTACCTGCCCTGGTGTCCACACTGCCCTGTTGCTATCCTCATACTGATGTACTGCATCTGATGTACCTGCTCTGGTGTCCACACTGCCCTGTTGCTATTCTCATACTGATGTATGCCCTCTGATGTACCTGCTCTGGTGTCCACACTGCCCTGTTGCTATCCTCATACTGATGTACTGCATCTGATGTACCTGCTCTGGTGTCCACACTGCCCTGTTGCTATCCTCATACTGATGTACTGCATCTGATGTACCTGCTCTGGTGTCCACACTGCCCTGTTGCTATTCTCATACTGATGTACTGCATCTGATGTACCTGCTCTGGTGTCCACACTGCCCTGTTGCTATTCTCATACTGATGTACTGCATCTGATGTACCTGCTCTGGTGTCCACACTGCCCTGTTGCTATCCTCATACTGATGTACTGCATCTGATGTACCTGCTCTGGTGTCCAAACTGCCCTGTTGCTATTCTCATACTGATGTACTGCATCTGATGTACCTGCTCTGGTGTCCACACTGCCCTGTTGCTATTCTCATACTGATGTACTGCCTCTGATGTACCTGCTCTGGTGTCCACACTGCCCTGTTGCTATTCTCATACTGATGTATGCCCTCTGATGTACCTGCTCTAGTATCCACACTGCCCTGTTGCTATCCTCATACTGATGTATGCCCTCTGATGTACCTGCTCTAGTATCCACACTGCCCTGTTGCTATCCTCATACTGATGTATGCCCTCTGATGTACATGCTCTGGTGTCCACACTGCCCTGTTGCTATCCTCATACTGATGTACTGCATCTGATGTACCTGCTCTGTTGGGCACAATGCCCTGTTGGTGTTCTGATACTGCAGTCTGCCCTCTCATGTGCTGCCTCTGATGTAGCTGTTCGTTGCCATGGACTGTTGATGCACCTGGCCCCTCTCATGTGATGCCTCTGATGTAGCTGTTCGATGCCATGGACTGTTGATGCACCTGGCCCCTCTCATGTGCTGCCTCTGAAGTACCTGCTCTGGTGTCCACACTGCCCTGTTGCTATCCTCATACTGATGTACTGCATCTGATGTACCTGCTCTGGTGTCCACACTGCCCTGTTGCTATTCTCATACTGATGTACTGCATCTGATGTACCTGCTCTGGTGTCCACACTGCCCTGTTGCTATCCTCATACTGATGTACTGCATCTGATGTACCTGCTCTGGTGTCCACACTGCCCTGTTGCTATCCTCATACTGATGTACTGCATCTGATGTACCTGCTCTGGTGTTCACACTGCCCTGTTGCTATCCTCATAGTGATGTATGCCCTCTGATGTACCTGCTCTGGTGTCCACACTGCCCTGTTGCTATCCTCATACTGATGTACTGCATCTGATGTACCTGCTCTGTTGGGCACAATGCCCTGTTGGTGTTCTGATACTGCAGTCTGCCCTCTCATGTGCTGCCTCTGATGTAGCTGTTCGTTGCCATGGACTGTTGATGCACCTGGCCCCTCTCATGTGCTGCCTCTGATGTAGCTGTTCGATGCCATGGACTGTTGATGCACCTGGCCCCTCTCTTGTGCTGCCTCTGATGTACCTGCTCTGGTGTCCACACTGCCCCGTTGCTATTCTCATACTGATGTACTGCATCTGATGTACCTGCTCTGGTGTCCACACTGCCCTGTTGCTATCCTCATACTGATGTACTGCATCTGATGTACCTGCTCTGGTGTCCACACTGCCCTGTTACTATTCTCATACTGATGTACTGCATCTGATGTACCTGCTCTGGTGTCCACACTGCCCTGTTGCTATTCTCATACTGATGTACTGCATCTGATGTACCTGCTCTGGTGTCCACACTGCCCTGTTGCTATTCTCATACTGATGTACTGCATCTGATGTACCTGCTCTGGTGTCCACACTGCCCTGTTGCTATCCTCATACTGATGTATGCCCTCTGATGTACCTGCTCTGGTGTCCACACTGCCCTGTTGCTATCCTCATACTGATGCACTGCATCTGATGTACCTGCTCTGTTGGGCACAATCCCTGTTGGTGTTCTGATACTGCAGTCTGCCCTCTCATGTGCTGCCTCTAATGTAGCTGTTCGATGCCATGGACTGTTGATGCACCTGGCCCCTCTCATGTGCTGCCTCTGATGTACCTGCTCTGGTGTCCACACTGCCCTGTTGCTATTCTCATACTGATGTACTGCATCTGATGTACCTGCTCTGGTGTCCCCACTGCCCTGTTGCTATTCTCATACTGATGTATGCCCTCTGATGTACCTGCTCTGGTGTCCACACTGCCCTGTTGCTATCCTCATACTGATGTATGCCCTCTGATGTACCTGCTCTGGTGTCCACACTGCCCTGTTGCTATCCTCATACTGATGTACTGCATCTGATGTACCTGCTCTGGTGTCCACACTGCCCTGTTGCTATTCTCATACTGATGTACTGCATCTGATGTACCTGCTCTGGTGTCCACACTGCCCTGTTGCTATTCTCATACTGATGTACTGCATCTGATGTACCTGCTCTGGTGTCCACACTGCCCTGTTGCTATTCTCATACTGATGTACTGCATCTGATGTACCTGCTCTGGTGTCCACACTGCCCTGTTGCTATTCTCATACTGATGTACTGCATCTGATGTACCTGCTCTGGTGTCCACACTGCCCTGTTGCTATTCTCATACTGATGTATGCCCTCTGATGTACCTGCTCTGGTGTCCACACTGCCCTGTTGCTATCCTCATACTGATGTATGCCCTCTGATGTACCTGCTCTGGTGTCCACACTGCCCTGTTGCTATCCTCATACTGATGTACTGAATCTGATGTACCTGCTCTGTTGGGCACACTGCCCTGTTGGTGTTCTGATACTGCAGTCTGCCCTCTCATGTGCTGCCTCTGATGTAGCTGTTCGTTGCCATGGGCTGTTGATGCACCTGGCCCCTCTCATGTGCTGCCTCTGATGTAGCTGTTCGATGCCATGGACTGTTGATGCACCTGGCCCCTCTCATGTGCTGCCTCTGATGTACCTGCCCTGGTGTCCACACTGCCCTGTTGCTATCCTCATACTGATGTACTGCATCTGATGTACCTGCTCTTGTGTCCACACTGCCCTGTTGCTATTCTCATACTGATGTACTGCATCTGATGTACCTGCTCTGGTGTCCACACTGCCCTGTTGCTATTCTCATACTGATGTATGCCCTCTGATGTACCTGCTCTGGTGTCCACAATGCCCTGTTGCTATCCTCATACTGATGTACTGCATCTGATGTACCTGCTCTGGTGTCCACACTGCCCTGTTGCTATCCTCATACTGATGTACTGCATCTGATGTACCTGCTCTGGTGTCCACACTGCCCTGTTGCTATCCTCATACTGATGTACTGCATCTGATGTACCTGCTCTGGTGTCCACACTGCCCTATTGCTATTCTCATACTGATGTACTGCATCTGATGTACCTGCTCTGGTGTCCACACTGCCGTGTTGCTATTCTCATACTGATGTACTGCATCTGATGTACCTGCTCTGGTGTCCACACTGCCCTGTTGCTATCCTCATACTGATGTATGCCCTCTGATGTACCTGCTCTGGTGTCCACACTGCCCTGTTGGTATCCTCATACTGATGTACTGCATCTGATGTACCTGCTCTGTTGGGCACAATGCCCTGTTGGTGTTCTGATACTGCAGTCTGCCCTCTCATGTGCTGCCTCTGATGTAGCTGTTCGTTTCCATGGACTGTTGATGCACCTGGCCCCTCTCATGTGCTGCCTCTGATGTAGCTGTTCGATGCCATGGACTGTTGATGCACCTGGCCCCTCTCATGTGCTGCCTCTGAAGTACCTGCTCTGGTGTCCACACTGCCCTGTTGCTATGCTCATACTGATGTACTGCATCTGATGTACCTGCTCTGGTGTCCACACTGCCCTGTTGCTATCCTCATACTGATGTACTGCATCTGATGTACCTGCTCTGGTGTCCACACTGCCCTGTTGCTATCCTCATACTGATGTATGCCCTCTGATGTACCTGCTCTGGTGTCCACACTGCCCTGTTGCTATCCTCATACTGATGTACTGCATCTGATGTACCTGCTCTGTTGGGCACAATGCCTTGTTGGTGTTCTGATACTGCAGTCTGCCCTCTCATGTGCTGCCTCTGATGTAGCTGTTCGTTTCCATGGACTGTTGATGCACCTGGCCCCTCTCATGTGTTGCCTCTGATGTACCTGCTCTGGTGTCCACACTGCCCTGTTGCTATCCTCATACTGATGTACTGCATCTGATGTACCTGCTCTGGTGTCCACACTGCCCTGTTGCTATTCTCATACTGATGTATGCCCTCTGATGTACCTGCTCTGGTGTCCACACTGCCCTGTTGCTATCCTCATACTGATGTACTGCATCTGATGTACCTGCTCTGGTGTCCACACTGCCCTGTTGCTATTCTCATACTGATGTACTGCATCTGATGTACCTGCTCTGGTGTCCACACTGCCCTGTTGCTATTCTCATACTGATGTATGCCCTCTGATGTACCTGCTCTGGTGTCCACACTGCCCTGTTGCTATCCTCATACTGATGTACTGCATCTGATGTACCTGCTCTGGTGTCCACACTGCCCTGTTGCTATCCTCATACTGATGTACTGCATCTGATGTACCTGCTCTGGTGTCCACACTGCCCTGTTGCTATTCTCATACTGATGTACTGCATCTGATGTACCTGCTCTGGTGTCCACACTGCCCTGTTGCTATCCTCATACTGATGTACTGCATCTGATGTACCTGCTCTGGTGTCCACACTGCCCTGTTGCTATCCTCATACTGATGTACTGCATCTGATGTACCTGCTCTGGTGTTCACACTGCCCTGTTGCTATCCTCATAGTGATGTATGCCCTCTGATGTACCTGCTCTGGTGTCCACACTGCCCTGTTGCTATCCTCATACTGATGTACTGCATCTGATGTACCTGCTCTGTTGGGCACAATGCCCTGTTGGTGTTCTGATGCTGCAGTCTGCCCTCTCATGTGCTGCCTCTGATGTAGCTGTTCGTTGCCATGGACTGTTGATGCACCTTGCCCCTCTCATGTGCTGCCTCTGATGTAGCTGTTCGATGCCATGGACTGTTGATGCACCTGGCCCCTCTCTTGTGCTGCCTCTGATGTACCTGCTCTGGTGTCCACACTGCCCCGTTGCTATTCTCATACTGATGTACTGCATCTGATGTACCTGTTCTGGTGTCCACACTGCCCTGTTGCTATTCTCATACTGATGTATGCCCTCTGATGTACCTGCTCTGGTGTCCACACTGCCCTGTTGCTATCCTCATACTGATGTATTGCATCTGATGTACCTGCTCTGGTGTCCACACTGCCCTGTTGCTATTCTCATCCTGATGTGCTGCCTCTGATGTACCTGCTCTGGTGTCCACACTGCCCTGTTGCTATTCTCATACTGATGTACTGCATCTGATGTACCTGCTCTGGTGTCCACACTGCCCTGTTACTATTCTCATACTGATGTATGCCCTCTGATGTACCTGCTCTGGTGTCCACACTGCCCTGTTGCTATTCTCATACTGATGTACTGCATCTGATGTACCTGCTCTGGTGTCCACACTGCCCTGTTGCTATTCACATACTGATGTACTGCATCTGATGTACCTGCTCTGGTGTCCACACTGCCCTGTTGCTATCCTCATACTGATGCACTGCCTCTGATGTACCTGCTCTGGTGTCCACACTGCCCTGTTGCTATCCTCATACTGATGTACTGCCTCTGATGTACCTGCTCTGGTGTCCACACTGCCCTGTTGCTATTCTCATACTGATGTATGCCCTCGGATGTACCTGCTCTGGTGTCCACACTGCCCTGTTGCTATCCTCATACTGATGTATGCCCTCTGATGTACCTGCTCTGGTGTCCACACTGCCCTGTTGCTATCCTCATACTGATGTACTGAATCTGATGTACCTGCTCTGTTGGGCACAATGCCCTGTTGGTGTTCTGATACTGCAGTCTGCCCTCTCATGTGCTGCCTCTGATGTAGCTGTTTGTTGCCATGGGCTGTTGATGCACCTGGCCCCTCTCATGTGCTGCCTCTGATGTAGCTGTTCGATGCCATGGACTGTTGATGCACCTGGCCCCTCTCATGTGCTGCCTCTGATGTACCTGCCCTGGTGTCCACACTGCCCTGTTGCTATCCTCATACTGATGTACTGCATCTGATGTACCTGCTCTGGTGTCCACACTGCCCTGTTGCTATTCTGATACTGATGTACTGCCTCTGATGTACCTGCTCTGGTGTCCACACTGCCCTGTTGCTATTCTCATACTGATGTATGCCCTCTGATGTACCTGCTCTGGTGTCCACACTGCCCTGTTGCTATTCTCATACTGATGTACTGCATCTGATGTACCTGCTCTGGTGTCCACACTGCCCTGTTGCTATCCTCATACTGATGTACTGCATCTGATGTACCTGCTCTGGTGTCCACACTGCCCTGTTGCTATTCTCATACTGATGTACTGCATCTGATGTACCTGCTCTGGTGTCCACACTGCCCTGTTGCTATTCTCATACTGATGTACTGCATCTGATGTACCTGCTCTGGTGTCCACACTGCCCTGTTGCTATCCTCATACTGATGTACTGCCTCTGATGTACCTGCTCTGGTGTCCACACTGCCCTGTTGCTATTCTCATACTGATGTATGCCCTCGGATGTACCTGCTCTGGTGTCCACACTGCCCTGTTGCTATCCTCATACTGATGTACTGCATCTGATGTACCTGCTCTGTTGGGCACAATGCCCTGTTGGTGTTCTGATACTGCAGTCTGCCCTCTCATGTGCTGCCTCTGATGTAGCTGTTCGTTGCCATGGACTGTTGATGCACCTGGCCCCTCTCATGTGCTGCCTCTGATGTACCTGCTCTGGTGTCCACACTGCCCTGTTGCTATTCTCATACTGATGTACTGCATCTGATGTACCTGCTCTGGTGTCCACACTGCCCTGTTGCTATTCTCATACCGATGTATGCCCTCTGATGTACATGCTCTGGTGTCCACACTGCCCTGTTGCTATTCTCATACTGATGTACTGCATCTGATGTACCTGCTCTGGTGTCCACACTGCCCTGTTGCTATTCTCATACTGATGTACTGCATCTGATGTACCTGCTCTGGTGTCCACACTGCCCTGTTGCTATTCTCATACTGATGTATGCCCTCTGATGTACATGCTCTGGTGTCCACACTGCCCTGTTGCTATTCTCATACTGATGTACTGCATCTGATGTACCTGCTCTGGTGTCCACACTGCCCTGTTGCTATTCTCATACTGATGTATGCCCTCTGATGTACCTGCTCTGGTGTCCACACTGCCCTGTTGCTATCCTCATACTGATGTACTGCATCTGATGTACCTGCTCTGGTGTCCACACTGCCCTGTTGCTATTCTCATACTGATGTATGCCCTCTGATGTACCTGCTCTGGTGTCCACACTGCCCTGTTGCTATCCTCATACTGATGTACTGCATCTGATGTACCTTCTCTGGTGTCCACACTGCCCTGTTGCTATCCTCATACTGATGTACTGCATCTGATGTACCTGCTCTGGTGTCCACACTGCCCTGTTGCTATTCTCATACTGATGTACTGCATCTGATGTACCTGCTCTGGTGTCCACACTGCCCTGTTGCTATTCTCATACTGATGTACTGCATCTGATGTACCTGCTCTGGTGTCCACACTGCCCTGTTGCTATCCTCATACTGATGTACTGCATCTGATGTACCTGCTCTGGTGTCCACACTGCCCTGTTGCTATTCTCATACTGATGTACTGCATCTGATGTACCTGCTCTGGTGTCCACACTGCCCTGTTGCTATTCTCATACTGATGTACTGCCTCTGATGTACCTGCTCTGGTGTCCACACTGCCCTGTTGCTATTCTCATACTGATGTATGCCCTCTGATGTACCTGCTCTAGTATCCACACTGCCCTGTTGCTATCCTCATACTGATGTATGCCCTCTGATGTACCTGCTCTAGTATCCACACTGCCCTGTTGCTATCCTCATACTGATGTATGCCCTCTGATGTACATGCTCTGGTGTCCACACTGCCCTGTTGCTATCCTCATACTGATGTACTGCATCTGATGTACCTGCTCTGTTGGGCACAATGCCCTGTTGGTGTTCTGATACTGCAGTCTGCCCTCTCATGTGCTGCCTCTGATGTAGCTGTTCGTTGCCATGGACTGTTGATGCACCTGGCCCCTCTCATGTGCTGCCTCTGATGTAGCTGTTCGATGCCATGGACTGTTGATGCACCTGGCCCCTCTCATGTGCTGCATCTGAAGTACCTGCTCTGGTGTCCACACTGCCCTGTTGCTATCCTCATACTGATGTACTGCATCTGATGTACCTGCTCTGGTGTCCACACTGCCCTGTTGCTATTCTCATACTGATGTACTGCATCTGATGTACCTGCTCTGGTGTCCACACTGCCCTGTTGCTATCCTCATACTGATGTACTGCATCTGATGTACCTGCTCTGGTGTCCACACTGCCCTGTTGCTATTCTCATACTGATGTACTGCATCTGATGTACCTGCTCTGGTGTCCACACTGCCCTGTTGCTATTCTCATACTGATGTATGCCCTCTGATGTACCTGCTCTAGTGTCCACACTGCCCTGTTGCTATCCTCATACTGATGTATGCCCTCTGATGTACCTGCTCTGGTGTCCACACTGCCCTGTTGCTATCCTCATACTGATGTACTGCATCTGATGTACCTGCTCTGGTGTCCACACTGCCCTGTTGCTATCCTCATACTGATGTACTGCCTCTGATGTACCTGCTCTGGTGTCCACACTGCCCTGTTGCTATTCTCATACTGATGTACTGCATCTGATGTACCTGCTCTGGTGTCCACACTGCCCTGTTGCTATCCTCATACTGATGTACTGCATCTGATGTACCTGCTCTGGTGTCCACACTGCCCTGTTGCTATCCTCATACTGATGTACTGCATCTGATGTACCTGCTCTGGTGTTCACACTGCCCTGTTGCTATCCTCATAGTGATGTATGCCCTCTGATGTACCTGCTCTGGTGTCCACACTGCCCTGTTGCTATCCTCATACTGATGTACTGCATCTGATGTACCTGCTCTGTTGGGCACAATGCCCTGTTGGTGTTCTGATGCTGCAGTCTGCCCTCTCATGTGCTGCCTCTGATGTAGCTGTTCGTTGCCATGGACTGTTGATGCACCTGGCCCCTCTCATGTGCTGCCTCTGATGTAGCTGTTCGATGCCATGGACTGTTGATGCACCTGGCCCCTCTCTTGTGCTGCCTCTGATGTACCTGCTCTGGTGTCCACACTGCCCCGTTGCTATTCTCATACTGATGTACTGCATCTGATGTACCTGCTCTGGTGTCCACACTGCCCTGTTGCTATCCTCATACTGATGTACTGCATCTGATGTACCTGCTCTGGTGTCCACACTGCCCTGTTACTATTCTCATACTGATGTACTGCATCTGATGTACCTGCTCTGGTGTCCACACTGCCCTGTTGCTATTCTCATACTGATGTACTGCATCTGATGTACCTGCTCTGGTGTCCACACTGCCCTGTTGCTATTCTCATACTGATGTACTGCATCTGATGTACCTGCTCTGGTGTCCACACTGCCCTGTTGCTATCCTCATACTGATGTATGCCCTCTGATGTACCTGCTCTGGTGTCCACACTGCCCTGTTGCTATCCTCATACTGATGCACTGCATCTGATGTACCTGCTCTGTTGGGCACAATGCCCTGTTGGTGTTCTGATACTGCAGTCTGCCCTCTCATGTGCTGCCTCTAATGTAGCTGTTCGATGCCATGGACTGTTGATGCACCTGGCCCCTCTCATGTGCTGCCTCTGAGGTACCTGCTCTGGTGTCCACACTGCCCTGTTGCTATTCTCATACTGATGTACTGCATCTGATGTACCTGCTCTGGTGTCCCCACTGCCCTGTTGCTATTCTCATACTGATGTACTGCATCTGATGTACCTGCTCTGGTGTCCACACTGCCCTGTTGCTATTCTCATACTGATGTACTGCATCTGATGTACCTGCTCTGGTGTCCCCACTGCCCTGTTGCTATTCTCATACTGATGTACTGCATCTGATGTACCTGCTCTGGTGTCCCCACTGCCCTGTTGCTATTCTCATACTGATGTACTGCATCTGATGTACCTGCTCTGGTGTCCACACTGCCCTGTTGCTGCCCTGTTGCTATCCTCATACTGATGTATGCCCTCTGATGTACCTGCTCTGGTGTCCACACTGCCCTGTTGCTATCCTCATACTGATGTACTGCATCTGATGTACCTGCTCTGGTGTCCACACTGCCCTGTTGCTATTCTCATACTGATGTACTGCATCTGATGTACCTGCTCTGGTGTCCACACTGCCCTGTTGCTATCCTCATACTGATGCACTGCCTCTGATGTACCTGCTCTGGTGTCCACACTGCCCTGTTGCTATTCTCATACTGATGTATGCCCTCTGATGTACCTGCTCTGGTGTCCACACTGCCCTGTTGCTATCCTCATACTGATGTATGCCCTCTGATGTACCTGCTCTGGTGTCCACACTGCCCTGTTGCTATCCTCATACTGATGTACTGAATCTGATGTACCTGCTCTGTTGGGCACACTGCCCTGTTGGTGTTCTGATACTGCAGTCTGCCCTCTCATGTGCTGCCTCTGATGTAGCTGTTCGTTGCCATGGGCTGTTGATGCACCTGGCCCCTCTCATGTGCTGCCTCTGATGTAGCTGTTCGATGCCATGGACTGTTGATGCACCTGGCCCCTCTCATGTGCTGCCTCTGATGTACCTGCCCTGGTGTCCACACTGCCCTGTTGCTATCCTCATACTGATGTACTGCATCTGATGTACCTGCTCTTGTGTCCACACTGCCCTGTTGCTATTCTCATACTGATGTACTGCATCTGATGTACCTGCTCTGGTGTCCACACTGCCCTGTTGCTATTCTCATACTGATGAATGCCCTCTGATGTACCTGCTCTAGTGTCCACACTGCCCTGTTGCTATCCTCATACTGATGTATGCCCTCTGATGTACCTGCTCTGGTGTCCACACTGCCCTGTTGCTATCCTCATACTGATGTACTGCATCTGATGTACCTGCTCTGTTGGGCACAATGCCCTGTTGGTGTTCTGATACTGCAGTCTGCCCTCTCATGTGCTGCCTCTGATGTAGCTGTTCGTTTCCATGGACTGTTGATGCACCTGGCCCCTCTCATGTGCTGCCTCTGATGTACCTGCTCTGGTGTCCACACTGCCCTGTTGCTATCCTCATACTGATGTACTGCATCTGATGTACCTGCTCTGGTGTCCACACTGCCCTGTTGCTATTCTCATACTGATGTATGCCCTCGGATGTACCTGCTCTGGTGTCCACACTGCCCTGTTGCTATCCTCATACTGATGTACTGCATCTGATGTACCTGCTCTGGTGTCCACACTGCCCTGTTGCTATTCTCATACTGATGTACTGCATCTGATGTACCTGCTCTGGTGTCCACACTACCCTGTTGCTATCCTCATACTGATGTACTGCATCTGATGTACCTGCTCTGGTGTCCACACTGCCCTGTTGCTATCCTCATACTGATGTACTGCATCTGATGTACCTGCTCTGGTGTCCACACTGCCCTGTTGCTATCCTCATACTGATGTACTGCATCTGATGTACCTGCTCTGGTGTCCACACTGCCCTGTTGCTATCCTCATACTGATGTACTGCATCTGATGTACCTGCTCTGGTGTTCACACTGCCCTGTTGCTATCCTCATAGTGATGTATGCCCTCTGATGTACCTGCTCTGGTGTCCACACTGCCCTGTTGCTATCCTCATACTGATGTACTGCATCTGATGTACCTGCTCTGTTGGGCACAATGCCCTGTTGGTGTTCTGATGCTGCAGTCTGCCCTCTCATGTGCTGCCTCTGATGTAGCTGTTCGTTGCCATGGACTGTTGATGCACCTTGCCCCTCTCATGTGCTGCCTCTGATGTAGCTGTTCGATGCCATGGACTGTTGATGCACCTGGCCCCTCTCTTGTGCTGCCTCTGATGTACCTGCTCTGGTGTCCACACTGCCCCGTTGCTATTCTCATACTGATGTACTGCATCTGATGTACCTGTTCTGGTGTCCACACTGCCCTGTTGCTATTCTCATACTGATGTATTGCATCTGATGTACCTGCTCTGGTGTCCACACTGCCCTGTTGCTATTCTCATCCTGATGTGCTGCCTCTGATGTACCTGCTCTGGTGTCCACACTGCCCTGTTGCTATTCTCATACTGATGTACTGCATCTGATGTACCTGCTCTGGTGTCCACACTGCCCTGTTACTATTCTCATACTGATGTATGCCCTCTGATGTACCTGCTCTGGTGTCCACACTGCCCTGTTGCTATTCTCATACTGATGTACTGCATCTGATGTACCTGCTCTGGTGTCCACACTGCCCTGTTGCTATTCAAATACTGATGTACTGCATCTGATGTACCTGCTCTGGTGTCCACACTGCCCTGTTGCTATCCTCATACTGATGCACTGCCTCTGATGTACCTGCTCTGGTGTCCACACTGCCCTGTTGCTATTCTCATACTGATGTATGCCCTCGGATGTACCTGCTCTGGTGTCCACACTGCCCTGTTGCTATCCTCATACTGATGTATGCCCTCTGATGTACCTGCTCTGGTGTCCACACTGCCCTGTTGCTATCCTCATACTGATGTACTGAATCTGATGTACCTGCTCTGTTGGGCACAATGCCCTGTAGGTGTTCTGATACTGCAGTCTGCCCTCTCATGTGTTGCCTCTGATGTAGCTGTTTGTTGCCATGGGCTGTTGATGCACCTGGCCCCTCTCATGTGCTGCCTCTGATGTAGCTGTTCGATGCCATGGACTGTTGATGCACCTGGCCCCTCTCATGTGCTGCCTCTGATGTACCTGCCCTGGTGTCCACACTGCCCTGTTGCTATCCTCATACTGATGTACTGCATCTGATGTACCTGCTCTGGTGTCCACACTGCCCTGTTGCTATTCTGATACTGATGTACTGCCTCTGATGTACCTGCTCTGGTGTCCACACTGCCCTGTTGCTATTCTCATACTGATGTATGCCCTCTGATGTACCTGCTCTGGTGTCCACACTGCCCTGTTGCTATCCTCATACTGATGTACTGCATCTGATGTACCTGCTCTGGTGTCCACACTGCCCTGTTGCTATTCTCATACTGATGTACTGCATCTGATGTACCTGCTCTGGTGTCCACACTGCCCTGTTGCTATTCTCATACTGATGTACTGCATCTGATGTACCTGCTCTGGTGTCCACACTGCCCTGTTGCTATCCTCATACTGATGTACTGCCTCTGATGTACCTGCTCTGGTGTCCACACTGCCCTGTTGCTATTCTCATACTGATGTATGCCCTCGGATGTACCTGCTCTGGTGTCCACACTGCCCTGTTGCTATCCTCATACTGATGTACTGCATCTGATGTACCTGCTCTGTTGGGCACAATGCCCTGTTGGTGTTCTGATACTGCAGTCTGCCCTCTCATGTGCTGCCTCTGATGTAGCTGTTCGTTGCCATGGACTGTTGATGCACCTGGCCCCTCTCATGTGCTGCCTCTGATGTACCTGCTCTGGTGTCCACACTGCCCTGTTGCTATTCTCATACTGATGTACTGCATCTGATGTACCTGCTCTGGTGTCCACACTGCCCTGTTGCTATTCTCATACTGATGTACTGCATCTGATGTACCTGCTCTGGTGTCCTGGTGTCCACACTGCCCTGTTGCTATTCTCATACTGATGTACTGCATCTGATGTACCTGCTCTGGTGTCCACACTGCCCTGTTGCTATTCTCATACTGATGTACTGCATCTGATGTACCTGCTCTGGTGTCCACACTGCCCTGTTGCTATCCTCATACTGATGTACTGCCTCTGATGTACCTGCTCTGGTGTCCACACTGCCCTGTTGCTATTCTCATACTGATGTATGCCCTCTGATGTACCTGCTCTGGTGTCCACACTGCCCTGTTGCTATCCTCATACTGATGTACTGCATCTGATGTACCTGCTCTGGTGTCCACACTGCCCTGTTGCTATTCTCATACTGATGTATGCCCTCTGATGTACATGCTCTGGTGTCCACACTGCCCTGTTGCTATTCTCATACTGATGTACTGCATCTGATGTACCTGCTCTGGTGTCCACACTGCCCTGTTGCTATTCTCATACTGATGTATGCCCTCTGATGTACCTGCTCTGGTGTCCACACTGCCCTGTTGCTATTCTCATACTGATGTACTGCATCTGATGTACCTGCTCTGCTGTCCACACTGCCCTGTTGCTATTCTCATACTGATGTATGCCCTCTGATGTACCTGCTCTGGTGTCCACACTGCCCTGTTGCTATCCTCATACTGATGTACTGCATCTGATGTACCTGCTCTGTTGGGCACAATGCCCTGTTGGTGTTCTGATACTGCAGTCTGCCCTCTCATGTGCTGCCTCTGATGTAGCTGTTCGTTGCCATGGACTGTTGATGCACCTGGCCCCTCTCATGTGCTGCCTCTGATGTAGCTGTTCGATGCCATGGACTGTTGATGCACCTGGCCCCTCTCATGTGCTGCCTCTGAAGTACCTGCTCTGGTGTCCACACTGCCCTGTTGCTATTCTCATACTGATGTACTGCATCTGATGTACCTGCTCTGGTGTCCACACTGCCCTGTTGCTATTCTCATACTGATGTACTGCCTTTGATGTACCTGCTCTGGTGTCCACACTGCCCTGTTGCTATCCTCATACTGATGTATTGCATCTGATGTACCTGCTCTGGTATTCACACTGCCCTGTTGCTATTCTCATACTGATGTATGCCATCTGATGTACCTGCTCTGGTGTCCACACTGCCCTGTTGCTATTCACATACTGATGTACTGCATCTGATGTACATGCTCTGGTGTCCACACTGCCCTGTTGCTATCCTCATACTTATGTACTGCATCTGATGTACCTGCTCTGGTGTCCACACTGCCCTGTTGCTATCCTCATACTGATGTACTGCATCTGATGTACCTGCTCTGGTGTCCACACTGCCCTGTTGCTATCCTCATACTGATGTATGCCCTCTGATGTACCTGCTCTGGTGTCCACACTGCCCTGTTGCTATCCTCATACTGATGTACTGCATCTGATGTACCTGCTCTGGTGTCCACACTGCCCTGTTGCTATCCTCATACTGATGTATGCCCTCTGATGTACCTGCTCTGGTGTCCACACTGCCCTGTTGCTATCCTCATACTGATGTACTGAATCTGATGTACCTGCTCTGTTGGGCACAATGCCCTGTTGGTGTTCTGATACTGCAGTCTGCCCTCTCATGCCCTGCCTCTGATGTAGCTGTTCGTTGCCATGGGCTGTTGATGCACCTGGCCCCTCTCATGTGCTGCCTCTGATGTACCTGCCCTGGTGTCCACACTGCCCTGTTGCTATCCTCATACTGATGTACTGCATCTGATGTACCTGCTCTGGTGTCCACACTGCCCTGTTGCTATTCTCATACTGATGTACTGCATCTGATGTACCTGCTCTGGTGTCCACACTGCCCTGTTGCTATTCTCATACTGATGTACTGCATCTGATGTACCTGCTCTGGTGTCCACACTGCCCTGTTGCTATCCTCATACTGATGTATGCCCTCTGATGTACCTGCTCTGGTGTCCACACTGCCCTGTTGCTATCCTCATACTGATGTACTGCATCTGATGTACCTGCTCTGGTGTCCACACTGCCCTGTTGCTGTTCTCATACTGATGTACTGCATCTGATGTACCTGCTCTGGTGTCCACACTGCCCTGTTGCTATCCTCATACTGATGTATGCCCTCTGATGTACCTGCTCTGGTGTCCACACTGCCCTGTTGCTATCCTCATACTGATGTACTGCATCTGATGTACCTGCTCTGTTGGGCACAATGCCCTGTTGGTGTTCTGATACTGCAGTCTGCCCTCTCATGTGCTGCCTCTGATGTAGCTGTTCGATGCCATGGACTGTTGATGCACCTGGCCCCTCTCATGTGCTGCCTCTGATGTAGCTGTTCGATGCCATGGACTGTTGATGCACCTGGCCCCTCTCATGTGCTGCCTCTGTTGTACCTGCCCTGGTGTCCACACTGCCCTGTTGCTATCCTCATACTGATGTACTGCATCTGATGTACCTGCTCTGGTGTCCACACTGCCCTGTTGCTATTCTCATACTGATTTATGCCCTCTGATGTACCTGCTCTGGTGTCCACACTGCCCTGTTGCTATCCTCATACTGATGTACTGCATCTGATGTACCTGCTCTGGTGTCCACACTGCCCTGTTGCTATTCTCATACTGATGTACTGCATCTGATGTACCTGCTCTGGTGTCCACACTGCCCTGTTGCTATCCTCATACTGATGTATGCCCTCTGATGTACCTGCTCTGGTGTCCACACTGCCCTGTTGCTATCCTCATACTGATGTACTGCATCTGATGTACCTGCTCTGGTGTCCACACTGCCCTGTTGCTGTTCTCATACTGATGTACTGCATCTGATGTACCTGCTCTGGTGTCCACACTGCCCTGTTGCTATCCTCATACTGATGTATGCCCTCTGATGTACCTGCTCTGGTGTCCACACTGCCCTGTTGCTATCCTCATACTGATGTACTGCATCTGATGTACCTGCTCTGTTGGGCACAATGCCCTGTTGGTGTTCTGATACTGCAGTCTGCCCTCTCATGTGCTGCCTCTTATGTAGCTGTTCGATGCCATGGACTGTTGATGCACCTGGCCCCGCTCATGTGCTGCCTCTGATGTACCTGCTCTGGTGTCCACACTGCCCTGTTGCTATTCTCATACTGATGTACTGCATCTGATGTACATGCTCTGGTGTCCACACTGCCCTGTTGCTATCCTCATACTGATGTACTGCATCTGATGTACCTGCTCTGGTGTCCACACTGCCCTGTTGCTATTCTCATACTGATGTACTGCATCTGATGTACCTGCTCTGGTGTCCACACTGCCCTGTTGCTATCCTCATACTGATGTATGCCCTCTGATGTACCTGCTCTGGTGTCCACACTGCCCTGTTGCTATCCTCATACTGATGTACTGCATCTGATGTACCTGCTCTGTTGGGCACAATGCCCTGTTGGTGTTCTGATACTGCAGTCTGCCCTCTCATGTGCTGCCTCTGATGTAGCTGTTCTTTGCCATGGACTGTTGATGCACCTGGCCCCTCTCATGTGCTGCCTCTGATGTAGCTGTTTGATGCCATGGACTGTTGATGCACCTGGCCCCTCTCATGTGCTGCCTCTGATGTACCTGCTCTGGTGTCCACACTGCCCTGTTGCTATTCTCATACTGATGTACTGCATCTGATGTACCTGCTCTGGTGTCCACACTGCCCTGTTGCTATTCTCATACCGATGTATGCCCTCTGATGTACATGCTCTGGTGTCCACACTGCCCTGTTGCTATTCTCATACTGATGTATGCCCTCTGATGTACATGCTCTGGTGTCCACACTGCCCTGTTGCTATTCTCATACTGATGTACTGCATCTGATGTACCTGCTCTGGTGTCCACACTGCCCTGTTGCTATTCTCATACTGATGTATGCCCTCTGATGTACCTGCTCTGGTGTCCACACTGCCCTGTTGCTATCCTCATACTGATGTACTGCATCTGATGTACCTGTTCTGTTGGGCACAATGCCCTGTTGGTGTTCTGATACTGCAGTCTGCCCTCTCATGTGCTGCCTCTAATGTAGCTGTTCAATGCCATGGACTGTTGATGCACCTGGCCCCTCTCATGTGCTGCCTCTGATGTAGCTGTTCGATGCCATGGACTGTTGATGCACCTGGCCCCTCTCATGTGCTGCCTCTGAAGTACCTGCTCTGGTGTCCACACTGCCCTGTTGCTATCCTCATACTGATGTACTGCATCTGATGTACCTGCTCTGGTGTCCACACTGCCCTGTTGCTATTCTCATACTGATGTACTGCCTCTGATGTACCTGCTCTGGTGTCCACACTGCCCTGTTGCTATTCTCATACTGATGTACTGCATCTGATGTACCTGCTCTGGTGTCCACACTGCCCTGTTGCTATTCTCATACTGATGTATGCCCTCTGATGTACCTGCTCTAGTGTCCACACTGCCCTGTTGCTATCCTCATACTGATGTATGCCCTCTGATGTACCTGCTCTGGTGTCCACACTGCCCTGTTGCTATCCTCATACTGATGTACTGCATCTGATGTACCTGCTCTGTTGGGCACAATGCCCTGTTGGTGTTCTGATACTGCAGTCTGCCCTCTCATGTGCTGCCTCTGATGTAGCTGTTCGTTTCCATGGACTGTTGATGCACCTGGCCCCTCTCATGTGCTGCCTCTGATGTAGCTGTTCGATGCCATTGACTGTTGATGCACCTGGCCCCTCTCATGTGCTGCCTCTGATGTACCTGCTCTGGTGTCTACACTGCCCTGTTGCTATTCTCATACTGATGTATGCCCTCTGATGTACCTGCTCTGGTGTCCACACTGCCCTGTTGCTATTCTCATACTGATGTATGCCCTCTGATGTACCTGCTCTGGTGTCCACACTGCCCTGTTGCTATTCTCATACTGATGTACTGCATCTGATGTACCTGCTCTGGTGTCCACACTGCCCAGTTGCTATTCACATACTGATGTACTGCATCTGATGTACCTGCTCTGGTGTCCACCACACTGCCCTGTTGCTATTCTCATACTGATGTACTGCATCTGATGTACCTGCTCTGGTGTCCACACTGCCCTGTTGCTATTCTCATACTGATGTATGCCCTCTGATGTACCTGCTCTGGTGTCCACACTGCCCTGTTGCTATCCTCATACTGATGCACTGCATCTGATGTACCTGCTCTGGTGTCCACACTGCCCTGTTGCTATCCTCATACTGATGTACTGCCTCTGATGTACCTGCTCTGGTGTCCACACTGCCCTGTTGCTATCCTCATACTGATGTACTGCATCTGATGTACCTGCTCTGTTGGGCACAATGCCCTGTTGGTGTTCTGATGCTGCAGTCTGCCCTCTCATGTGCTGCCTCTGATGTAGCTGTTCGTTGCCATGGACTGTTGATGCACCTGGCCCCTCTCATGTGCTGCCTCTGATGTAGCTGTTCGATGCCATGGACTGTTGATGCACCTGGCCCCTCTCTTGTGCTGCCTCTGATGTACCTGCTCTGGTGTCCACACTGCCCCGTTGCTATTCTCATACTGATGTACTGCATCTGATGTACCTGCTCTGGTGTCCACACTGCCCTGTTGCTATTCTCATACTGATGTATGCCCTCTGATGTACCTGCTCTGGTGTCCACACTGCCCTGTTGCTATCCTCATACTGATGTACTGCATCTGATGTACCTGCTCTGGTGTCCACACTGCCCTGTTGCTATTCTCATACTGATATATGCCCTCTGATGTACCTGCTCTGGTGTCCACACTGCCCTGTTGCTATCCTCATACTGATGTATGCCCTCTGATGTACCTGCTCTGGTGTCCACACTGCCCTGTTGCTATCCTCATACTGATGTACTGAATCTGATGTACCTGCTCTGTTGGGCACAATGCCCTGTTGGTGTTCTGATACTGCAGTCTGCCCTCTCATGTGCTGCCTCTGATGTAGCTGTTCGTTGCCATGGGCTGTTGATGCACCTGGCCCCTCTCATGTGCTGCCTCTGATGTAGCTGTTCGATGCCATGGACTGTTGATGCACCTGGCCCCTCTCATGTGCTGCCTCTGATGTACCTGCCCTGGTGTCCACACTGCCCTGTTGCTATCCTCATACTGATGTACTGCATCTGATGTACCTGCTCTGGTGTCCACACTGCCCTGTTGCTATTCTCATACTGATGTATGCCCTCTGATGTACCTGCTCTGGTGTCCACACTGCCCTGTTGCTATTCTCATACTGATGTATGCCCTCTGATGTACCTGCTCTGGTGTCCACACTGCCCTGTTGCTATCCTCATACTGATGTACTGCATCTGATGTACCTGCTCTGTTGGGCACAATGCCCTGTTGGTGTTCTGATACTGCAGTCTGCCCTCTCATGTGCTGCCTCTGATGTAGCTGTTCGTTGCCATGGACTGTTGATGCACCTGGCCCCTCTCATGTGCTGCCTCTGATGTAGCTGTTCGATGCCATTGACTGTTGATGCACCTGGCCCCTCTCATGTGCTGCCTCTGATGTACCTGCTCTGGTGTCCACACTGCCCTGTTGCTATCCTCATACTGATGTACTGCATCTGATGTACCTGCTCTGGTGTCCACACTGCCCTGTTGCTATCCTCATACTGATGTACTGCCTCTGATGTACCTGCTCTGGTGTCCACACTGCCCTGTTGCTATTCTCATACTGATGTACTGCATCTGATGTACCTGCTCTGGTGTCCACACTGCCCTGTTGCTATTCTCATACCGATGTATGCCCTCTGATGTACATGCTCTGGTGTCCACACTGCCCTGTTGCTATTCTCATACTGATGTATGCCCTCTGATGTACATGCTCTGGTGTCCACACTGCCCTGTTGCTATTCTCATACTGATGTACTGCATCTGATGTACCTGCTCTGGTGTCCACACTGCCCTGTTGCTATTCTCATACTGATGTATGCCCTCTGATGTACCTGCTCTGGTGTCCACACTGCCCTGTTGCTATCCTCATACTGATGTACTGCATCTGATGTACCTGCTCTGTTGGGCACAATGCCCTGTTGGTGTTCTGATACTGCAGTCTGCCCTCTCATGTGCTGCCTCTAATGTAGCTGTTCAATGCCATGGACTGTTGATGCACCTGGCCCCTCTCATGTGCTGCCTCTGATGTAGCTGTTCGATGCCATGGACTGTTGATGCACCTGGCCCCTCTCATGTGCTGCCTCTGAAGTACCTGCTCTGGTGTCCACACTGCCCTGTTGCTATCCTCATACTGATGTACTGCATCTGATGTACCTGCTCTGGTGTCCACACTGCCCTGTTGCTATTCTCATACTGATGTACTGCCTCTGATGTACCTGCTCTGGTGTCCACACTGCCCTGTTGCTATTCTCATACTGATGTACTGCATCTGATGTACCTGCTCTGGTGTCCACACTGCCCTGTTGCTATTCTCATACTGATGTATGCCCTCTGATGTACCTGCTCTAGTGTCCACACTGCCCTGTTGCTATCCTCATACTGATGTATGCCCTCTGATGTACCTGCTCTGGTGTCCACACTGCCCTGTTGCTATCCTCATACTGATGTACTGCATCTGATGTACCTGCTCTGTTGGGCACAATGCCCTGTTGGTGTTCTGATACTGCAGTCTGCCCTCTCATGTGCTGCCTCTGATGTAGCTGTTCGTTTCCATGGACTGTTGATGCACCTGGCCCCTCTCATGTGCTGCCTCTGATGTAGCTGTTCGATGCCATTGACTGTTGATGCACCTGGCCCCTCTCATGTGCTGCCTCTGATGTACCTGCTCTGGTGTCCACACTGCCCTGTTGCTATTCTCATACTGATGTATGCCCTCTGATGTACCTGCTCTGGTGTCCACACTGCCCTGTTGCTATTCTCATACTGATGTATGCCCTCTGATGTACCTGCTCTGGTGTCCACACTGCCCTGTTGCTATTCTCATACTGATGTACTGCATCTGATGTACCTGCTCTGGTGTCCACACTGCCCTGTTGCTATTCACATACTGATGTACTGCATCTGATGTACCTGCTCTGGTGTCCACACTGCCCTGTTGCTATTCTCATACTGATGTACTGCATCTGATGTACCTGCTCTGGTGTCCACACTGCCCTGTTGCTATTCTCATACTGATGTATGCCCTCTGATGTACCTGCTCTGGTGTCCACACTGCCCTGTTGCTATCCTCATACTGATGCACTGCATCTGATGTACCTGCTCTGGTGTCCACACTGCCCTGTTGCTATCCTCATACTGATGTACTGCCTCTGATGTACCTGCTCTGGTGTCCACACTGCCCTGTTGCTATCCTCATACTGATGTACTGCATCTGATGTACCTGCTCTGTTGGGCACAATGCCCTGTTGGTGTTCTGATGCTGCAGTCTGCCCTCTCATGTGCTGCCTCTGATGTAGCTGTTCGTTGCCATGGACTGTTGATGCACCTGGCCCCTCTCATGTGCTGCCTCTGATGTAGCTGTTCGATGCCATGGACTGTTGATGCACCTGGCCCCTCTCTTGTGCTGCCTCTGATGTACCTGCTCTGGTGTCCACACTGCCCCGTTGCTATTCTCATACTGATGTACTGCATCTGATGTACCTGCTCTGGTGTCCACACTGCCCTGTTGCTATTCTCATACTGATGTATGCCCTCTGATGTACCTGCTCTGGTGTCCACACTGCCCTGTTGCTATCCTCATACTGATGTACTGCATCTGATGTACCTGCTCTGGTGTCCACACTGCCCTGTTGCTATTCTCATACTGATATATGCCCTCTGATGTACCTGCTCTGGTGTCCACACTGCCCTGTTGCTATCCTCATACTGATGTATGCCCTCTGATGTACCTGCTCTGGTGTCCACACTGCCCTGTTGCTATCCTCATACTGATGTACTGAATCTGATGTACCTGCTCTGTTGGGCACAATGCCCTGTTGGTGTTCTGATACTGCAGTCTGCCCTCTCATGTGCTGCCTCTGATGTAGCTGTTCGTTGCCATGGGCTGTTGATGCACCTGGCCCCTCTCATGTGCTGCCTCTGATGTAGCTGTTCGATGCCATGGACTGTTGATGCACCTGGCCCCTCTCATGTGCTGCCTCTGATGTACCTGCCCTGGTGTCCACACTGCCCTGTTGCTATCCTCATACTGATGTACTGCATCTGATGTACCTGCTCTGGTGTCCACACTGCCCTGTTGCTATTCTCATACTGATGTATGCCCTCTGATGTACCTGCTCTGGTGTCCACACTGCCCTGTTGCTATTCTCATACTGATGTATGCCCTCTGATGTACCTGCTCTGGTGTCCACACTGCCCTGTTGCTATCCTCATACTGATGTACTGCATCTGATGTACCTGCTATGTTGGGCACAATGCCCTGTTGGTGTTCTGATACTGCAGTCTGCCCTCTCATGTGCTGCCTCTGATGTAGCTGTTCGTTGCCATGGACTGTTGATGCACCTGGCCCCTCTCATGTGCTGCCTCTGATGTAGCTGTTCGATGCCATTGACTGTTGATGCACCTGGCCCCTCTCATGTGCTGCCTCTGATGTACCTGCTCTGGTGTCCACACTGCCCTGTTGCTATCCTCATACTGATGTACTGCATCTGATGTACCTGCTCTGGTGTCCACACTGCCCTGTTGCTATCCTCATACTGATGTACTGCCTCTGATGTACCTGCTCTGGTGTCCACACTGCCCTGTTGCTATTCTCATACCGATGTATGCCCTCTGATGTACATGCTCTGGTGTCCACACTGCCCTGTTGCTATTCTCATACTGATGTACTGCATCTGATGTACCTGCTCTGGTGTCCACACTGCCCTGTTGCTATTCTCATACTGATGTATGCCCTTTGATGTACCTGCTCTGGTGTCCACACTGCCCTGTTGCTATCCTCATACTGATGCACTGCCTCTGATGTACCTGCTCTGGTGTCCACACTGCCCTGTTGCTATTCTCATACTGATTTATGCCCTCTGATGTACCTGCTCTGGTGTCCACACTGCCCTGTTGCTATCCTCATACTGATGTATGCCCTCTGATGTACCTGCTCTGGTGTCCACACTGCCCTGTTGCTATCCTCATACTGATGTACTGAATCTGATGTACCTGCTCTGTTGGGCACAATGCCCTGTTGGTGTTCTGATACTGTAGTCTGCCCTCTCATGTGCTGCCTCTGATGTAGCTGTTCGATGCCATGGACTGTTGATGCACCTGGCTCCTCTCATGTGCTGCCTCTGATGTACCTGCCCTGGTGTCCACACTGCCCTGTTGCTATCCTCATACTGATGTACTGCATCTGATGTACCTGCTCTGGTGTCCACACTGCCCTGTTGCTATTCTCATACTGATGTCCTGCATCTGATGTACCTGCTCTGGTGTCCACACTGCCCTGTTGCTATTCTCATACTGATGTATGCCCTCTGATGTACCTGCTCTGGTGTCCACACTGCCCTGTTGCTATTCTCATACTGATGTACTGCATCTGATGTACCTGCTCTGGTGTCCACACTGCCCTGTTGCTATCCTCATACTGATGTACTGCCTCTGATGTACCTGCTCTGGTGTCCACACTGCCCTGTTGCTATTCTCATACTGATGTATGCCCTCTGATGTACCTGCTCTGGTGTCCACACTGCCCTGTTGCTATCCTCATACTGATGTACTGCATCTGATGTACCTGCTCTGGTGTCCACACTGCCCTGTTGCTATTCTCATACTGATGTACTGCATCTGATGTACCTGCTCTGGTGTCCACACTGCCCTGTTGCTATTCTCATACTGATGTATGCCCTCGGATGTACCTGCTCTGGTGTCCACACTGCCCTGTTGCTATCCTCATACTGATGTATGCCCTCTGATGTACCTGCTCTGGTGTCCACACTGCCCTGTTGCTATCCTCATACTGATGTACTGCATCTGATGTACCTGCTCTGTTGGGCACAATGCCCTGTTGGTGTTCTGATACTGCAGTCTGCCCTCTCATGTGCTGCCTCTGATGTAGCTGTTCGTTTCCATGGACTGTTGATGCACCTGGCCCCTCTCATGTGCAGCCTCTGATGTAGCTGTTCGATGCCATGGACTGTTGATGCACCTGGCCCCTCTCATGTGCTGCCTCTGATGTACCTGCTCTGGTGTCCACACTGCCCTGTTGCTATTCTCATACTGATGTACTGCATCTGATGTACCTGCTCTGGTGTCCACACTGCCCTGTTGCTATTCTCATACCGATGTATGCCCTCTGATGTACATGCTCTGGTGTCCACACTGCCCTGTTGCTATTCTCATACTGATGTACTGCATCTGATGTACCTGCTCTGGTGTCCACACTGCCCTGTTGCTATTCTCATACTGATGTACTGCATCTGATGTACCTGCTCTGGTGTCCACACTGCCCTGTTGCTATTCTCATACCGATGTATGCCCTCTGATGTACCTGCTCTGGTGTCCACACTGCCCTGTTGCTATCCTCATACTGATGTACTGCATCTGATGTACCTGCTCTGTTGGGCACAATGCCCTGTTGGTGTTCTGATACTGCAGTCTGCCCTCTCATGTGCTGCCTCTGATGTAGCTGTTCGTTGCCATGGACTGTTGATGCACCTGGCCCCTCTCATGTGCTGCCTCTGATGTAGCTGTTCGATGCCATGCACTGTTTGTGCACCTAGCCCCTCTCATGTACTGCATCTGATGTACCTGCTCTGGTGTCCACACTGCCCTGTTGCTATCCTCATACTGATGTACTGCATCTGATGTACCTGCTCTGGTGTCCACACTGCCCTGTTGCTATTCTCATACTGATGTACTGCATCTGATGTACCTGCTCTGGTGTCCACACTGCCCTGTTGCTATCCTCATACTGATGTACTGCATCTGATGTACCTGCTCTGTTGGGCACAATGCCCTGTTGGTGTTCTGATACTGCAGTCTGCCCTCTCATGTGCTGCCTCTAATGTAGCTGTTCGATGCCATGGACTGTTGATGCACCTGGCCCCTCTCATGTGCTGCCTCTGATATACCTGCTCTGGTATCCACACTGCCCTGTTGCTATTCTCATACTGATGTACCTCCTCTGATGTACCTGCTCTGTTGGGCACAATGCCCTGTTGGTGTTCTGATACTGCAGCCTGCCCTCTCATGTGCTGCCTCTTATGTAGCTGTTCGATGCCATGGACTGTTGATGCACCTGGCCCCGCTCATGTGCTGCCTCTGATGTACCTGCTCTGGTGTCCACACTGCCCTGTTACTATTCTCATATTGATGTACTGCATCTGATGTACCTGCTCTGGTGTCCACACTGACCTGTTGCTATTCTCATACTGATGTATGCCCTCTGATGTACCTGCTCTGGTGTCCACACTGCCCTGTTGCTATCCTCATACTGATGTACTGCATCTGATGTACCTGCTCTGTTGGGCACAATGCCCTGTTGGTGTTCTGATACTGCAGTCTGCCCTCTCATGTGCTGCCTCTAATGTAGCTGTTCGATGCCATGGACTGTTGATTATCCTGGCCCCTCTCATGTGCTGCCTCTGATGTAGCTGTTCGATGCCATGGACTGTTGATGCACCTGGCCCCTCTCATGTTCTGCCTCTGATGTACCTGCTCTGGTGTCCACACTGCCCTGTTGCTATTCTCATACTGATGTACTGCATCTGATGTACCTGCTCTGGTGTCCACACTGCCCTGTTGCTATTCTCATACTGATGTATGCCCTCTGATGTACCTGCTCTGGTGTCCACACTTCCCTGTTGCTATTCTCATACTGATGTACTGCATCTGATGTACCTGCTCTGGTGTCCACACTGCCCTGTTGCTATTCTCATACTGATGTATGCCCTCTGATGTACCTGCTCTGGTGTCCACACTGCCCTGTTGCTATCCTCATACTGATGTATGCCCTCTGATGTATGCCCTCTGATGTACCTGCTCTGGTGTCCACACTGCCCTGTTGCTATTCTCATCATGATGTATGCCCTCTGATGTACCTGCTATGGTGTCCACACTGCCCATGCTCGAGCCTAGACTGTGATGTTACTCCGATTATGCGTAAGTAAAATTGACAATCATGTGTCGTTGGTTGTCGGAGTCATTCTTGCGTGTGTGATGCTGGTGTGTATTTGTATTTACTTGAGGGCAGTGGGTTCAGATACATGTCACTCCCCCCTACCTGGGTCACGACCCTTGGAGGCGTTGCCCTACACAAGAATCTGCGATTTCCGGGACATGTCACTCCCCCCTCCCTACGTCACGGACCTTGCAGGTACTCCTCTCCAGACAGCGAATGGTTTGTAGCCTACCTGCGTCGTCCTCGATGGTGGGCCAAGACTAGGACGTGGTGGATCGCGAAGAGTATCGGGTAAGCGTGTAGTGCAGGGTCCATGTCGGCGAGCGGCTCGTGGTGGGTATGGTCGCTGTGGGGCATCCGCAGTGTTCAGGCAGGTTGTTTTTCCGCAGCGCTTTTATGTGTATTTTCCGCCATCTTGATTTGGAGGACGGTCCTAGACGGCAGTCCGTACGGCGGAGTCTCAGGATAGGTTACGTCCGCCGCGTGGTTGGGTGTGGTAGTGCGGCGGACCGTGATCTACCGCCGCGGACGGATTTTGGCCCATATTTCCTATCCTGATTTGGCGGACTGAGTGTCCACGACGGGCGCACGGAGAATAGGCATGTTCCGCATGCTCCGGGTCTGCGGAGGCACTTCCGTCCGCCATCCTAATGAGACCCTTAATTACAATTGATGGTCTAGAAGTTTATATTATTACAAATGACCACTATGGTCAAAGTACATTGTAAACCTGTGCAACCAATTATTTCTTTTTCATCAGTAACTGATTTACATTCAGGATGGGAAGGCAACAGCATATAGTGTATTAAGCATGATGGTTCTGTTAATAAAGACCAAAACTTATAGGCAAGTGGATACATCTAGAGAGATTAATGAATAAGGCAGAGGGGAATAGGGGTATTAAGTTCCAGTGATAGAAAGATGTACTACAGGGGAGAGATATCAAGTAGTTTCTCATCAGCCAGATGTAAGGAAAAAAGGGGTACAACATACCAAGTTGTTTAGGATGTTGGCGATCGTCGTACTGGGTAGGGAGTTCTTTGTAGAAGAATGTTTCAATCGGTCTCTTAGTTAGTGGTATAAGGAAGCCTAGGGGAAGGACGGAACAGAGTCACATTAAGGGTTCACCAAGGTAGGACACAGACACCTTAAGTATCCATCGTAGCATTGAGGTTTACCAGACCAAACAGTTCAGATGCTACATATCTTCAATTCTGTTTATGTTCGAATTTCCCAATTGTGCTTAAGCCATCTTGAGACTCAGCAGGACTGCAGACATGCTGTATATCTCAATAATAATATTTTAGTGCTAAAAAAACTGTATTTATGAATGGATACAAACCTATGTGTACAATGCCCTTATTGGGTTCCAGAGAGTTCAAACATCCTTAAGTCTAAATCATATCTATGTAACTTGATCATGGTGCCTGGTTGATGAGGCACCGTGCTTACATATTAAGGCAACAAAGCACTCTATTCTGGTGCCCTAGTGTGTGGAGACACAGTGTTATTGTGTCATTATTGTAAGAGATGTCTATAGACTTAAGTTATGACTCACCCTAGGATTATCCATGCACTCGAATAGATAGTCAGAATGTCAATCGTCTTCGAAAATTCTATTGAAATATATCTATAAGTAATCTCGAAAGAACCATAAGTGAGTTTAGTGGTGCTGGTTAAGTCTGACCTGTATATGATAACATATCGACAACTGGGGGTAGCTATATGATCTTACCTTTCTTTTTGCTGTATGGATTAATATTTGAAGGAGGATGAACATAGGAAAATGATAATTCCCTCTAGGATGACTCTGAAAAAAGGGGGGAGACCACACAATGTGGTTGTAAGTCCAATTTGGTAATATCTATCCAATTGTGTGTACAGTTAGGTCATGTGATTCAGGCTAAGAGTATTCTTTTATTATTTTAGTTTGAAAATATTTTTCAGAACCAAGTTTCTAATGAGAGAAAGTATCTCTGACAACTTGGTATTATCACTTTTAAGATTAGTGGATTTAAACAGCCCCAAGATCGATACTTTGCATATATTTCCAAAATTATATTCATCAAAATAGTAGTAAGGAGCGGACTTAAAACTGTAAATGAAGATGACCTCCTCAATATTTCATGAGGACCAGTGATGTAAACTGGTAAAATTAGTCTAAGGGGGCAATCTGGGCCAATGCTTTAGCAGAATATCGATATATAGTCATTAATTTTATGTTTATAGTCAAGTTGTATACATAGGGGCTGTCCCCCTGGGGGATAGGACCTATTTCTAATTTTTTAGTCCCTAAACCACTAGTAAATCCAAAGGGTGTTCTACTCCTCAGGCGCTTACCTTGTTAAAGTCCTAAGTCCCCTGCATCCTCCTTCTTCGTGTCGCACCTCATCAAAACGCGGCCATCAATTGTAATTAAGTCTGGCTATTTGGAAGATGAGCTCTTTTTAACTTAGATTTTAATTGTATGTTTATATGTTTTATGGCAGCCCTGAAGAAGTCCCTTGAGGACGAAACGCGTCGGCTGCGAACACCCGTGTTTTTGCCTGTACACTTTTTTGGAATAAAAGAAAAATCACGACTAAGAAAATCTGCGTCTGTTGTTTATTAACATTGTAGTTTTTACATTTGTGTGGTGCACCTTTGCATTCTTGTATTTACTCTATAAGTTCTTGGATGAACTATCATTGTGACAGTGGGTGTTAACCAGTGTGCACACACCTCGCCCATATATACTACCAGGGGCGATTCAAAATTTGGGGGGTGATCTGAGTTAGGTGCTAAAATAAGGAAGTCTCCACTGTCTTTCCTGTTTTTTGAAACTCTAAACACTAATCAAACGAAAAACAAATATTTCCATGCCCGAAAAATCATCATTTATTTTTTAGTTTACCCACACCTACAAATATCGACACTTAGGGCCAGATGTATCAAAGGGTTTTGCCCATTCTGTGTCTATGGGGAAATGTGTTGATACATATGGCCCTTAGGGCCTTATTACGAGTACAGCGGTCCATAGGAGCACCTTACTCATGGTGGTGGTCCGACCACCACCACATTGTGGCACCGTGCGCCGCATTAGGAGTGTTGCCGACACAGGACTGCTGCCTCCACCAGGATCCACGATCCGGCGATGTGCTGTCAAGCACCAAAATTTGCTGGTGGTGCCTCTGCGGCACCGCCGAGCATATTATGATTTGCCAAACCACCACCCTTTCCATGGCGGTGAGCCCATCATGAAAAGATGCTCAATGAGTCAACTAAGGTGGCCCTAATAGGGTCCCCTGCTGCTCCTGGGCCTAGGAGCCCAGAAGTGCCCCCCTGGATTTGCACCAATAACTTGCACGGTGTGTCATGTATGCCCCACAGTGCTGGAAGGTGCAGTCGGTGCTCTGACAGAGGCGGACTGCATGTTAGGCTCTTCTATGAGCCTAACAGACCACCACTTTCAGACCACCATAGGACAACCTACCAGACCAAGATTAAAGTCCTGATCTGGCAGACGGCAGCACCACAGATTTGACACATATATATGCTACTGATTGTGAGATTTCCAGATCCCTTTGCTTACTTGAAAAATAAATGGCTAACAGATGTGGGCCCACTCAAGAATGATGAATGGCTAGAGGCCAAAGTGGCAGCTATATGCTTGGTTATTTCAGCCAAATTAAGACTGATTCAATGTAAGTATTTTAATTGAGTATACTCTGACTCTACAGGGCTCTGGCGCATGGGTAGAAGTACAACACGCTATTGCCCTACATATGGGATAGAATGAGATTTTATTCCACATGATTTGGGCTTGACCCGAGATTGTTTGTTACTGGTTTAAAATACTTAAAACACTGAGGTAAGGTATTGGATACACCTTAACAAATTGCCCTGAATACTGTATCTTGGGTATTAAGAGGAAGGAAAGAGATTGTCCTTGGTGGCCAACGGCCTGCTTGCAACAAAAAAAGACATTGACAAGTAGTGGATTGTGTCCACCCCCACTACTGTGGATGAGAGGGCCCATTGCATAGACCTTTGTTTACAAGGCCCACATTCTGTGCAAGTAGCATACAATATTAACAGATTTTTACCACTGCAGAAGCCCCTACTCCAACATTTTCTGTATATCAGCAGATGATATTTTCCTCTACCTATCATGGAAGTGGAGTTACTCCATCCCCATGCTTTGATAACTTTCCGATCAGATCAGAACTTTGCAGTGCTAACAAACATGACTTTTTGTGGGTGTTCATAAAAGTCCAATGGACACTACACCTTGGAACGCCTCATTCACACTGCTGGAGTGGAATATAAGACTGCAGATTTTTCCTCACTTGGGAGGAAGCAGGACTCAGTGGCAGTAAATACATTTATGCCTACCAGGAATTGTTTAGTGACTTCCTCTGAATTATTTTAATCTGTTAATATATGCTGACAGATGTAAATACTTTTGGGAAAAGGGCCTCCGTGTTTAAAAAGTAGACCAAAGAAATACAACAACAGATTCATGGCCAGATGATAAAGAAGCATGCATGGTGTCAGAACCAGAATCCAAGATAAACTTACTAGACATTTTTTGTCACTGGCAGGATTGATGTTGAAGACAGACTGACCACACACATTTGGCGTTCAACCAAAAGAATGGACAAAGACCACCTACTCAGGCTGAACACTGGAGGAGGAATGTGGGATGGGACAAAATAATAAATTGTACGACACCTTGTGGATTCTTAAGAGAATCTGGACCTCTCCACATTACGATTTCCTATCCACTGTGCCCTCTGAATTGGACCCAGTGAATCAGCTGATGTCCATGCTAAGTAAACGCATTAGCAGAAGTATAAAGAAAACAGATTCCTTCTTCACAAAATAACTTGTGACACAATTGTTGTTCTTCTCTTTTACAACAAGGCTAATACCTGTGAAACATTACCTCGACATTCGTTAGTCATTACTGCTTTCAAAAACCTTATCGTAATGATATCTTTTGAGTCTGTTTCCCGAAAACCTTTTGGTTCAAGTTGGCTCAGCTGCACTACTCACTATAACCAGATTCATGTCCACACTTCATCTATATACCGTTGGTAGCTTGTTGCCCAAGTCTTTCATCTTGTTTGACTGTCTGCCTTTAAAATCTTTGAAAGATGCTTTAAAACCTCTTTACTTGTCAGTGCCAATTGTTTACTACTTGTTTTGCTGTTTATGAACCTCTGCTATCGTTTTCAAAAAGGTATTTGTACTTATCTATCTCCTTTTGTTTTTGCAGGTTCCTGAACATGCCAGGAGTGCCTTCATATGGGCCACGAATGTCATGGTAAAGCAACCAGGCCTCAGGATCGACACAAGAAGACAGGTGTTAGATCTGGGGGTCTATAGTTGGCAGAGGTAGGCACCAATGTCAAAATAGGGACCCTTGCTTCTAGTCAGGGTAAGGGAGATACCCTCTTTTGATAACCCCTGCTCACTCGCTTGGTAGCTTGGCACAAGCAGACAGGCTTATCAAAGACAATGTGTAAAGTTTTTGTACTAACACTCACAGTAACACAGTGAAAACACCACAAATGGACTCCACCCCAGTTTAGAAAAATAAAGTATTTTTATCTAAACTACTCAAGACCAAAAGGACAAAAATCCAACATACACAGTTCAAGAATAAGATTTTAAAAGAGTTCTAGGGTTTGCGTCAAACTAATCCACAGTTGCGTCACGTTTAGCTCAAAGTACCCATATATGTGACAAAAGTTCAAGCTGCAGCGTTGAAAAACAAGCGATGAGTCACTCCAAAGACCCAGGGCAGGTGAAGTGACAGCCCCGCTGCACGCAGCGGGCGTGTTGCGATGAATCCGGTCTGTATGGGGAGGGATGCGATACCTTGTGTGGATTCCGGTGCGCAGGTTCGGAAGGAAGTGTTTCGCACAGGCACGATGCGGCGATCTACGGGACGGCAGCGGTTTCAGGTGTGGCGGCCATGCGCGGCGCAGCGTTGATCTTCTAAAGCTCGCGGCCCATCGATGCGATGGCTCTGCGACAATGTTCGCAGCGATGTGATGCGGTCCGCAAGCAAGCGGTGCGACGATCTCACCCAGCGACGAAAGGCTCTGTGACGACACTTGCAGCGATAGGAATCTTCCTGCACCGGGGCAAAGCGCTCCGCAAGCAAATGATGCGTCGGTTCTTGCAGCGGCAACAGGCGATGCGACGATCTTCATGGCAACGGTAATTCTCTTGCACTGTCGACGATGCGCTCCGCAAGCAAGCGATGCGTGAAAATTAAGACCTTCTTCTTTTCTTCTTGTCCAGCTTCCCAAACAGTAGGCACAACTTCCAGAGGCCCCACAATTGGACCAAGCACTCCAGGAAGGGCAGAACCCATGCAGCAGAGTTCAGGGGGAAGCGGGGGGTGAAGTCCTTTTGTTCCTGGGACTTCTTAACAGGAGGCTATCTCTTCTTAGGCCCTTGGAGATCTCTTAAAGCAAGGGGACAAAGAAACAGCAAAGTCCTTCCCCTCTCCTCGACAGCAAAGCAACTGCAGGTCAGTCCTTCTTCTTCAGTCTTCCAGCTTACTCCTTGGCAGAGGTTCCTTCTTGATTCCAGGATGATCTCACTTTCTGTAGTCTGGGTAGCCCTTTTTATAGCAGTCTATCCTTTGTTCTCTGGAGACAGAGAGGCCTTGGCTTAGTCAGAACCAGATCTGGTCAGTCCTGGAGCACTTTGTTTTCCTGACTTCTTCTTTCGTTTCAGAGAGAGGGGCAGGGTCATCAGCCGCCCAGCAGGAGGTGAAGCCAGCATTGTGGAAGGCAGGCACAGGCCTATTCAGGCCCAGGTCCCCTCCCACCACTCAAGATGCAGATGCAGCTATTCAGCCTATGGCTCACTCATCCAGCCTCCTGGGGGCTCCCCAGCCCCTGTCACTCGCAAACCAGACAGTCAATTCACAAACAGGCCAAGGACCACAGAAAGGTCAGACAAGAGAACAGCCACTTTCTAAAAGTGCTGTTCTCAAACACAGGATTTAAAAACCATCCTTCCTAAATGATAGGTTATTAAATTCTGAGTTCAGGGATACCAGACTTTAATTTTCTTTATTGCTCCTATGGGAAGATATGCAGCTAAACATTATACACAGCATTCCGCATTATAGCCTATGGGCAAGATAGCCCTCTCAATAGTGAAAAACGAAAATGGCTGTAATTCATTACCAAAGCATGTCACACGCACTAGTGCATGCTCTACCTTTCATATGCACTGCACCCTGCCCAGTGGGGTACTTAGGGCCTTCTATGGGGGTGTCTAATGTGTACAGAAAGGAAAGGGTTAGGCCTGGCCATTGTGGACACTGGTTAGGGCGGCATGGCAGTTAGCAACTGCACCCAGGCACCATGGTGGGAGGCCTAAGACACCGTTTTAGGGGTACTCTTGTGGGTGGCACAATCAGAGCTGCAGGCCCACTAGTAGGATTTGAATCACCAGCCCTGGCACACTCAGTGCACTTTACTAGGGACTTCCTGGTAACACAAATAGGCCAATGATAGATAACCAATCACAATGACAATTTACTTAGGGCGCACTTGCACTTTGACACTGATCAGCAGTGGCAAAGTACCCAAAGAATCTAAACCAGCAAAAATGAAATCCAGCACAGCGTCAAAAATACAGGAGGTAGAAGCAACAAGTCAGGGGAAACCACACCAAAGATACCAGGTCTAACAACAGGTGAGTAAGATACCTTGTTTTTAGGTAAGCACAAGTTGATTGTTGTTTCCTGTATGCACAATACTGGCTTTGCATGTGAGGATGCTTGTCTGCTGGATGTGAGGTCACATAGATGCTGGTTTACTGAACATGAGGTTGCAAGGATGCTGCTTGTCTGAGGGCTTGGCTGACTATGCAAGGATGCTGTTCCCTTCTTACTGCTGGATTGTGAGGCTGACTTTTATAGAGTTGAGTTTCTGGGGATTTCCTTATTGGTTTCTTTGGCCCATGTCAGTCAATGGAGAAAGGATTCATGAATGTTTCTCACAATAGTCTATGATCTGCATGTTATCCAATACAGTGCAAGAAGTTTCCATATTATAGACTAATGCACTTTTTCAAGTAATCCCCAATTTCACATTACAACATGTTAAAACATATGCCGGTCCTCCAATATGTCATGCTCCAGTCCTTTTAGTAAAGAGGAACTAAATGAACTTATTTAATATTTTCTTGTGGGTGATCGTGACACATGGTTAGATTACAAGTGTGCAAACACAAATTGTGAACTACTCAAGAAATAACAGGGGAGTGTCAATCACACTCTCCTGGATTAGATAATTTAAGCTTAACAGCTTTATACAAATATGTTACATTGTAAATGAATGAAGGAGGCAAATTACATATTTCTGAGTTCAAAGCATTATTGTTATATTTAGATAACTTTTTCAAAAGCATGCTGGTAGCCAACATGGCAAAGCTGCCAGGTTTTCCCCTCACATGTGGCATTTCCAAGCATTCAGAGTGTTTGTGTTGCATTTTAATGCCTTATGTGTGACACTTTATCAGAAGTGCAAAAAAGCATTTATGAATGGGAAAAAGTACCCCCTTCCATACATGATAAGGATATTGCAAGTCACCAAGGAGTTCCATGGCCAAATAGAGGAAAAAGGCTGAAGGGAAAGATCCTCTATATGGGCATGGTCATACCATCATCTTTCACACAAACCACTTAAACCTTTAGTGCATAGGTCTTTCATATGAAAGAGAGAACATATTTGCAAACATCAAGAATAAAACATATGAATCACTAATGCAAAATTTAAAAGGCATTAGGAGAAATTGAATAGAAGTCACTTTAAAATAAATGGTACAGTAGCAATATGCAGAAAAATTCAAACTTTTCTATACATTTTCAAGGGGTGCAAGCAATAAAAACGTTGCCATAAATATCTACTTTCTGCACTGCACTGTAGAATAAAAAAAAAGATCATAAGAAAGAAAAGCAATGTTTAAACAGCTGCTTTGGTGGTGCTCCATTACTTGACCTGTCTTTCCCCTCGGCTGCTACATCTGGCATAAGGCATTGTGATGTCAGAACTCGACTGTAATAAGCTCTCAAAGTTGAGTTCTTATGTAATTTCTTTATAATCAGCGATTGTGTGCCTCACATGTCGCTAATTACAAAGAAATTAGAGGCGCATTTTTATACAGGGATTGCATGTTCACATGTATTATAAAGCAATAACTGAAAGAAATTACCCCATTTAGTATTCTATATGCACCGAAACGTGTCGGGCATTGTGCTTGTTTCATGTTCGAGTGAGGTTTGCTTCATGGACATTTCACACCGAACTTGATGTAATAAGCGGCCGTCCTGCCGCTGAACCAGCACAACCCCTTGTACCGGGTGCCACAGAGCCTTCTGATTTCAGGGCTCTGTTTGTGGGGCAATGAGAGAAGATAAGAACAGCCATGCTCAACTGGAGCTCATGTGAAGCCTTGTATCTTTATTTATTGTTAAAGCGCATCCATCTGAGGACTGAAATGAATGACTCTGTCTCCCATAATGCAACGCCTAACTCATTCAGAGTCGGCAATTCTGGCTGGCGCTACGAGCATACATAAAAGGCAGGCGGAGCCAACCAAGCGCTTGTAGGTTGCATTTCCTTGGAAGAAGAGTCAACTTGAAATGTGTTGGACTGCCGGCTCATGCAACACTTTCTGGTGAAGGCGACTGTTTGTACCTAATAATAAAGGATTGGGGAAGCTCTTCGAGTGCGGTTTGCTTCATGGACATTTCCCACCGAGCTTGATATATATATATATGTCCCTTTAAAGATGTAACATGGAGGCCTGGGTCATGTGACCAAGACCACGGCTGTAGTCGAAAAGCGTCGTCCTTAGCTGCCAAAAAATAAAGACCTTACCTGCTCTATCAGACTGTGGGCTCGCCTGATCTCTGTTCCAGCGGATTTCCCTCATGGTAATATATATATATATATATCGTTTGGATTATGATTCACGGAGTCAGCGCCTTCTTTTGATGGAAAGTTTGGTTTGGTTGCAATATATATATATATATATATATATATATATATATATATTTTATTTATTTTTTCACTGAAAAAAACATAGGTTTTACAGACGTTTTAGTTAGGAATTAGCATTAAAAAAAACCTTAGAAATACACTAAAAAACAGGTTTCTTTTGATGGATGATGTCATGAGTGATGTCATCAGTGATGTAATTTGAGATGTCATCAGTGATGTCATCAGTGATATCACTGACCATGTCATGAGTGATGTAATATGTGACATCATCAGCAGTGCATTGCAGGCACGCAAGTTATAGTAAGCTCAACTAACTATAACAGGAGAATTTCTCTGGTTTTATAGGAGTCAAATGTTAAGCTAACTATAACTCACGTGCCCACAATGCACTGCTGATGACGTCACATATTACATCATTCATGACATGGTCAGTGACATCACTAATGACATCAAATGTTCAACTAACTATAACGTCCCTGAAACCTATGTTTTTTTGGGAGAATTTCTAAGGTTTTTTAAATGCTAATTTCTGACTATAACGTCTGTAAACACTATTTTTTTTTCTGTGAATATCGAATGTTTTTTGAATGTTAATGTCATAGTTTAATGTTTATAAAACCTATAATTTTTGTATCATATTTTTAAATATTTTGGAACTCTATTATACTTCTTTTTTTTACTTTAAAAATCATGTAATGTTTTATATCTTCCCCAAAAAATATGTATTTTTCCCACGACCCAGCCCTTTGACATGGAATACCCCCTGAAATGGACCACCGACTCGGTAAGATACCTGGGCATACATCTTCACACTGACCCAGATGTCCTGGTCCGGGAGAATTATGGAGTAGCATATGCAAAACTGGTTGAGGACGTGGACGCGTGGTGCAAGCTCCCGCTGTCCCTAATGGGCAGAATAGCCATCATGAAAATGGTGGTGCTGCCTAGGTTCCTCTTCCTCTTCAACAATATACCGGTGGTGCTCTCAAAGGCGTTCTTTCAACAACTAACGCAAGTACTCATTAAGTTGGCATGGGGGGGTAAACAACCTAGAGTTAAATGGACGACACTAGTGCTCCCATATGAAATGGGGGGTCTGGGAGCCCCCGACATGGAAAGATATTACCGTATAGCACAGGCAGCCCATTTACACTCTTGGATCCATGGAGTCCCCCGCATCCCTCATGTGACCTTGGAACGCTTGTTTGCGGAACCTCTTCCCCTTCCGGCCACCATCTGCCTCCCGGTAGATCGAGCCACTGGTCAGCTAGACTCTCTTAAATCTACCAACCACGCATGGCACGCGTTAGCCCGGGCGCAAGACTGTAGGCTTCTATACTCGCCTCAGATGCCGATTGATTGGGTGCTCTGGCTGGGCCCGCTAAGGGAAAAAGGGGTCTCGGAGGCACTGCTTGCATTGGGAATCACTAAAATGGGAGACCTGTTTACCGAGGGAGTCGTCGGGTCCTGGGAGCAGCTCTTTGCCACGCAACCGGAGGCCACGCTGCTGCAGCGCTTCCAGTTCCACAGGGTACGGAGCGCGTTGAAGGATTTGTTGGGCCCCGAGATGGCGGAGCCGCCGGAGGTCCCTGAACTCACGTATGTGATTGACTCACCCTCATCTAGCAGACTAGTCTCCACATTAAACAAATTGGGAGTGGCGCATCAGCTGCCACAGTACTCGAAAGCTAGAGAGGAATGGCAAAAGGATTTGCAACTTCCAATTGACGACGTCATGTGGCGCTACTGCTGCTCCAGCACCAGACGACTTTCACTCAATGGACGGCATAGGCTGGTGCACTTTAAGTTTCTACAACGGGTATACTACACCCCAGAGAGGCTGCACCGTTATGAGCTCAGGCAGACGGCGGAGTGTGAGAGGTGTCGCGCGCAGATTGCTGACTTTATCCACATGGCATGGTACTGTCCGGGCATCCATAAATTCTGGGTTGACGTTTTTTCGGAACTTAGTACGATCCTGGGCTCAGAACTGTCGGCTAGACAGGACCTCGCACTCCTGGGCTTCTCGAAGCCACTCCCGTTATCCCAGCGACGCCTGGTGGATATGGCCCTACTGATAGCCAGGAGAGTGGTGGCCATATGCTGGATGCGGGGCCCGCTTCCCACAAAGAAGAGATGGGCTGGTGACTTACTTTATTGTTGCAGGCAGTCTGAACACTACAGTGAGCTACTACCACCCAGGAGCAGGCCAAAAAATTTCTGGGGTTTATATCAGGCTTGCATACAACAAAGCGAGGAGGATGACACAGAAAGTGCCGAGGCACAGGAGGCCCCGGAATCCCCGGAGGAACGGGAGGAACAGTGAACGTGGGGTTCTGGGCGCTGACGAGGGTACCCCAGTGGTAGCTCCCGTAGCGTAGCTCCCGCTTAACATAGGACCCGGATTTGGGCCACCACAGTAGAGTTCTGTAGGTAGCTCGGTATGTACTGGCCGATAACGCATCATGGGCACATCACTAGACGCATGGTTGCTGGCGCTTGGGGGAGGGTGAGGGTTAGTTGGGGTAGTTTGTTTATTGCCTTTGTATACTCAAAAGATTTTTAGGTACACAAGCAAACAGGACACTGTTCACGCAACTCGCGAGCGCTGTCACGGCACATGTAAGTTGAGGACGGCATGAGAACTTAACCACACACTGCGCTACTTGTGCTCCTGCAGTGGTATGGTTAGCCGCTGTTGGCTTTGTATTCTTGCTGTACTGTTTGCCGCCGGGCCCCCGGGATACCGGCTAAATGGCTGTGTCCAACGTATCCACACTACGGTGCTTAACAATATTGCTATGTTCAAATGTACGAGAAATTGTGGGATGTGTAATGTGTACCATGCAGTATGTCGAATAAAGATCTTTGTTTTAATTAAAAAAAAAAGGGTGGAAAAAAAAGAATTTTTTATTTTTGGGGGAGAAAACTTCACTCCCATACCGGTAGCGTACCAAGCTCCATCACCACACGAATCCTATCCACCATACTGCTAAACTCATAAATTATGTGCATTTCGTATCCGATGAGTTTGTGGCACTGCGTACCGCGTAACATCATATACGCATGAAGTCACCGCAGGTACTACTTTGGTATCCGACAGGTACGCAGTACCAACCCACGCGCTACGTCATGTACGTATGGGATCACGCCCGCTGCGCGTTGCATATTCGACGAGTTCTCACTGACAGGCTCTGTGTTACATCACAGGCGTATAGTATCACGCCAAGTACGGCATTCCTTTTTTTGTCTCAAAAGTATATCTAAATAACTTTAAACAGCATATGAGAGCACGCGAAAATCTAAAATACTTCAAAGATTTATACATTTCTAACTGTAATAAACTTATATTATGATAAATATATTTTGTCAAAATCGCATCGGGTGCAGCCTACTTGAGCGCTCGGTGCACAATTGCATTGTGACCTTAAAAAAAAGCATTTGATTGGTTCATAACATTTTCCATTGTAACAGTTGTACGACCCTACCCATTTTACTCATTCTCTCTACAGCATTTGATGAGAGACACCTCTTCTGCTTGGAAAGCTTTTTTGAAAAGTGTTTTCCTGTTTACACATATCTTATACTACACACAACATTCAACGATCATCTTGATCAATATTCATGCTCTGTACATTAGCCTTCCACGTGTGACTGCCATGCATCTCAAACGTTCCATCAAAAAATAAATATGTGTTACACGATGCTCCTGGTTTGTGTGTGTGTGTGCACATTATTGGGCTGCCTTTCGGCCTAGGTATTGGTGGCTCTAAGGAGCATCATCCGCCACGGGCAGACTGCACATCCTAGATCACATGCCATCTCATTAATGATAGTTTGCGCCCTCCCGACACCTACTACACTAATCTAAATTGCACACTCTGCAAGGTCAAAACTACAAAAGAAACACACATAAGTACACTTCCTGGCCAGGCATTAACTGAACAACGCCCAAGTCCCCGGAATAATTATTCACACCCCTACGCTGGCCTGGCATACGCAAGCCCAGACCACTTTCTGTACGTATGAATAGGATAACCACGATGCCACACATCCCTCTTCTTCCATACTACCTCAAATGATATGCTGCATCCACGGGGCATATCACAATGCGCAATACAAAATAAATGGATCCATGAGGTGTACACAATCCTGGCAATCAACACGGGCTCTAAATTGTGAGCCCTACTGCCCATTGTTCACGAAAGGGATCCATGAGGTGTACACTCTCCAGCAATCAACACTCCATCTGAATTGTGAGCACTGCTGCCCGTAGTGTTTGCCCACACAACAATGACAGCAGCTAAATGGAGCGGCCTGGGTAAACAGGGCCTCCAATTGAGCGCAGTGCGGTTCACACCTGAACCCGGGATTCTAAGGGAGTTCACAAGAGCATATTATCAATCCCTTATCGCCGCTTTAGCTGCAGTTTCCTGCCGTTAAAGCAGCGATAATGTTATCGCCCTTCCTTCATAATATGGCCCATAATCTCGGGCCTCAAGTATTTCATTTTAAGGACTTGCTGAACCACACTCTTTCTCACAGCCCCCAGAGTCCTAGACAAATGGGTGACGGAGGGTAAATACTAAGGGCTGGGTGCAATAGGCCAACACTCTGTCTCCTCCTCACTCTCTTCTTTTGACTCTCCCTCCCCATCTCCCTTCAACCCACTCCCCCTCCCTTCCATTATCACTATGGTCCTTTCATTCGGACTACCTTTCTTTACCTCTTCCACATAGGACCCATACTTATGTTTCATTTTTGTCTTCCAGGTTTCCTACACTGCTTCCACTGAAGTCCAACCCACCTTTTTTTTTATTATACTGTTCTATTAAAGTTACGTTTCTATTTATTTCTGTTTTAATAACGGTTACTTTTTTTTCAAATAAATAATTGAGGGCCAGATGTAGGTAAATTAGATTTACCGATTCATAAATACCGAATTTTACCGATTTGGTATTCATGAATCAGTAAATCTAATATAGGTGATTATTCGGTAACAAATACCGAATTGGTAGGATTCTGTATTTACCGATTCAATAATTACCGAATCGGTATTTGCCATTGATTCCTATGGGCCTTGAAGCCCATAGAAATCAATAGCAAATACCGATTTGGTAATTACGGAATCGGTAAAAATACCAAATTGCCAAGGGGGACAGGGTGTCACTTTGACACCCTGTTGCACCCCTGTTTCTGGCTTGTGTGCCATGTGGCACACATACATGCCCTAAAGGCCCTAAGGGCATGTATGTGTGTCACATGGCACAGATGTGCATGTACACAGGAATTCGTTATTTACCCTGCAATAGTATTAAATGGTAAATAACGAATTCTTAGAGGCCTGTGGCACTGTTTGCAGTGCCACCTACATCTGGATTTACAGAATCGGTAAATTTACGGATTCTGTATTTTACCGAATCGGTAAATTTACCGAATCGGTAAATTTACTGATTCTGTAAAATAAAGGCCCCCTACATTTCAATACCCAAATACTGGTTGGTAACGGCCGAAATCGGCCGTTACCGACCGGTATTTGTTCTCCTACATCTGGCCCTGAGAGTATAGGTCTTCTTTTTCTGACAACAATTGTCTATTATTTATTGTGAAAATCATCGGCTTACAGGAGATTTTAAGGACAACATTATTTAATATTAGAGTGCACTTCCCAAACATAATCTAACTGACTATTAGACAAATAAAGCCTGGGTAATTGTACAACTACAAAAGTTCTATGAGTGTATCACTTTATAACAGCATAAGTACTGCTTGTGTGATCACAGAACAAATATGGCACTGCCTAGGACCACAGAGGTTTCAGGGACTTTCAAAGCCCACCCTGCATATTTAAATAAAGATCTGGAGTGTGGCGATCCCCGGACTTCAGTTGACCTCGAACCCCCCCGCACAATAAGTAAACAATACCCAGGAAGGTGGCGTTCCCCCAGGCTGCAAAATGGATCTGTTCCCTTCCGGGCCTAATTTACATGTGACATTAAGATCCCCATTCCTACAGAGACCCTGCAATATAATAATTGAATTGGCCACGGAACATTACCCACCCACCAGGGGCCTCATTCAAAAGGACGGGTGAGACCCCGTTTTTTTTTCTTTTCTCTCTATTTTTACCTTCCGCATTCCCTCTATTACAGCGATACAAGGTTTTCCTCCTCTCGCTTCAAGTATTCGAACAAGTATTTACTATCACATGGTGGAAGCCATGCACCACCCTCTAATAGCAAACACCAATGTCCAGCGAATGCACACCCCGGGACATTGTATGAGCTGCGCCTGAGAGGTTGCCCTCCCTTTTACCATGATGCATTTGTTAGTATAAACGCATACTAACACTACTTATACACGTGTAGTACAGCGACCAGAATGTAGTGAACAAGCGCAAAATCTAAAAATATAAATCCTACCAGAAGTTGGATGTCATAGTTCAATGAGCTGACGACCCTGGCATGAGTAGAAACAGCTACACGAAGAAAACAGGTCTTCAGCACAACACAAGCTATTTTGAAATATTGGTGTGTGGTGCCTTCTTTTTGCCTTCTCCGGCTCGTCGCCAAATTTATGTAGTGAAGAGGCAAACAGCAGTGGATCCAATAAGTAGATTTATTACAAGAAAACAAGACACCTGAAACAACCACCAACAGGAGCAGACATCAAAGACACCGTCTAATCCAGCACCATGTACAAACTCTGCAAGGTTCCCCTCATAACAGCCCTACATTCTAACATTACATACTGAGGGCCATATTTTCAAGGAATGGCTTTAAAATTATCGCCGCTTTAGCAGTAGGAAACTGGCGCTAAAACGGTGATCGTGGGCTTGATAATATGCCATTGATAATTCCAATAGAAGCCCATGTTCTGGTGTTAACATGGGCTTCTATTGGAATTCTCTACGACATATTATCAAGCCCATTATCGCCGTTGTAGTGGCAGTTTCCTGACGCTAAAGCAGTGATAATTTTAACCCCGATCCTTGATAATATGCCCCTTAGAGTCTAGTAGAATTGCATACTAACATTCTACTATGACTTACAATGGAATACTACCCAAATCAATCAATCAATCAATCAGTAAATTTATATAGCGCGCTACTCACCTGGAGGGTCTCAAGGCGCTTAGGGGAGGGGGGTCTGCTACTGCTCGAACAGCCAGGTCTTGAGTTGCTTCCTGAAGGAGAGGTGGTCTTGGGTCTGACGGAGGTGGATGGGGAGAGAGTTCCACGTCTTGGCTGCCAGGTATGAGAAGGATCTTCCTCCCATGGTCGTCCTTCGGATGCGTGGAATGGCGGCGAGGGCGAGGCTGGTCGAACGAAGCTGGTGGGTGGGATTGTAGAAGGTCAGGCGGTTGTTGAGGTACTTGGGGCCCAGGTCGTGGAGGGCCTTGTGTGCGTGGGTGAGGAGACGGAACGTGATTCTCTTGTTGACGGGGAGCCAGTGCAGGTCTCTCAGGTGTCCGGAGATGTGGCTGCGACGAGGGATGTCCAGGATGAGTCGGGCGGAGGCGTTCTGGATGCGTTGGAGTCGCTTCTGTAGTTTGGCTGTGGTTCCGGTGTAGAGGGTGTTACCGTAGTCCAGTCTGCTGGTGACGAGAGCCTGGGTGACCGTCTTCCTGGTTTCGGTGGGGATCCATCAGAAGATCTTTCGAAGCATGTGAAGGATGTTGAAGCATGATGACGAGACGGCGTTGACTTGTCTGGTCATCGAAAGGGAGGAGTCCAGGATGAAGCCCAGGTTGCGTGCATGGTCCGTAGGTATTGGTGCGCTGCCCAGGGCAGGGGGCCACCAGGAGTCGTCCCAGGCGGAGGAAGATGTTCCCAGGATGAGGACTTCCGTCTTGTCTGAGTTGAGTTTCAGGCGGCTGCTCTTCATCCACTCGGCTACTTCTTTCATCCCATCGTGTAGGTTGGTTCTGGCGGTGGCTGGGTCGTTGGTGAGGGAGAGGATCAGCTGAGTGTCGTTGGCGTAGGAGATGATGTTGAGGTTGTGTTGGCGTGCGATGGCCGCGAGGGGGCTCATGTAGATGTTGAAGAGGGTGGGGCTGAGTGAGGATCCTTGTGGTACGCCGCAGATGACATTGGTGGCCTCGGATCTGAAAGGGGGGAGGCGGACTCTCTGGGTTCTTCCGGCGAGGAACGAGATGATCCACTCCAGAGCCCTCTCTTGGATTCCGATGTTGCTGGGGCGTTGTACTAGGGTGCGGTGGCAGACAGTGTCGAACGCTGCGGAGAGGTCCAGGAGGATGAGGGCAGCTGTTTCCCCGTTGTTGAGCAGGGCTCGGATGTCGTCAGTGACTGCGATGAGGGCGGTCTCGGTGCTGTGGTTGGCTCGGAAGCCGGACTGCGAGTGGTCGAGGGATCCGTTTGTCTCGAGGAAGGCGGGAAGCTGTCGGTTGACGGTCTTCTCGATGACTTTGGCGGGCAACGGGAGGAGCGAGATGGGGCGGTAGTTCTTGAGGTCGGTGGGGTCTGCTGATGGTTTTTTCAGGAGGGCGCTGAGTTCGGCATGCTTCCAGCTCTCCGGGAAGGTGGCGGTGTTGAAGGAGCAGTTGATGACGTCTCGGAGTTGGGGTGCGATGACTGAGGCGGCCTTGTTGAAGACGTGGTGGGGGCATGGGTTAGTTGGTGATCCGGCGTGGATGGTGTTCATGGTGTGGATGGTGTCTTCGGTGCTGAGTGGGGTCCAGGCTCGGAGGGTGGTGGTAGGGGGCATTGGTTCGATGGTTGGGTGCGTGGGCTGTGTGCCGAAGCTGTTGTGTATGTCGGCGATCTTGTTGTGGAAGAACGAGGCGAGGGAGTCGCAGAGTTCTTGCGAGGGGGTGATGTCGTTGGTTCCGGCGCTGGGGTTGGAGAGCTCTTTGACAATGTTGAAGAGTTCTTTGCTGTTGTGTGCGTTGTTGGCAAGTCGTTCCTTGAATGCTGTTTTCTTGGTGGCGTGGATCAGCTGGTGGTGTTTGCGGGTGGCGTGCTTGAAGGCCGTCATGTTGTCTATAGTCGGGTCTTTGCGCCAGGCTTTCTCGAGGGTGCGGCAGTTCTTCTTGGAGTTCCTGAGATCGTCGTTAAACCAGGAGGCCTTCTTGCTGCCGGGTCTGCTGTGATGGTTTTTCAGGGGTGCGAGGTCGTCAGCGCAGTTGGTGATCCACTGTGTGAGGTTGTTGGCTGCCTGGTTAGGGTCCGTTGAGCTGGCGGGGGGATTCAGGTTCAGGGATGTGGCGAGCTGGTCGGAGGTGATCTTGTTCCAGCTCCTGCGGGGAACCTGTTGCGGGTGGTGGTGGGTCGTGGTCCTTCTGAAGCTGAAGTGGACGCAGCTGTGGTCTGTCCAGTGGAGTCCAGTGGAGTGGCTGAAGGAGACGTCCTTGCTGGAGGAGAAGACGGGGTCAAGCGTGTGTCCGGCGTAGTGGGTGGGGGTGTTCACCAGTTGCTTGAGTCCGAGGTTGGCGAGGTTGTCCAGCAGGGTGGTGGTGTTGCTGTCCTTGTTGTTCTCCAGGTGGAAGTTGAGGTCCCCTAGGAGGATGTAGTCAGCGGAGGGGAGGGCGTGTGGGCTGATGAAGTCTGCGATGTCTTCGCTGAATTGTGCGTGGGGGCCCGGGGGTCTGTAGATGAGGGTGCCTCTGAGTGTGGTCTTGGGGTCGGTGTGCATCTGGAAGTGGAGATGTTCGGCGGCTGTGAGGGTGTCGTCGGAGTTGGTCGTGATGCGGATGGTGTTCTTGTGGACGATGGCGATTCCTCCTCCTGTCTGGTTGACGCGGTCCCTTTGGGTGATCTTGTATCCGTCCGGGATGGCGATGGCGATGTCGGGCGCTGAGGAGGCGTTCATCCAGGTCTCAGTGAGGAAGGCGACGTCCGGGGATGTGGTGTCGAGCAGGTTCCAGAGTTCCACGGCGTGCCTGTGGAAGGAGCGAGTGTTGAGCAGGATGCACTTCAGGTGGTTGCTGCTGGTGCTCGGCTTGGCGGGAGCGGTGCAGGTCCGGATGGCGGCGAAGTTGCAGGAATGGCAGCAGAAGGGTCCGTGGGTGCGACGCGGGGTGGCTCGGTAGCATCCGGGGATCCGGCCGGTGTTGAGTGCGTTGAGGGTGGCGGCGTCGTCAGTCCGGCGGGTGGGCTGGCATCTGCGGGGGCCAGGGGTCCTGGCGCTGGGCGCAGTCCAGGCGTGGACGGGTGCAGACGGGCTTGCCTTTGGCGCGCCTTCGGCGCACAATCAGCGCGCCCGCTCCGCGTCAACGCTGCACGTGCGTGGGGGCGACATAAGAAGGGAGCCGGGAGGGAGGGTGCGCTGGGTGGCGGGAGCGGGGCAGCCAATCGGCTGTCGGGGGGCGGGGCCGCAGGGAGGCAGCAGCGGGAAACTCAGGAGTGGGCGAACGGGCAGCTCAGCGGCGGCTGGGTCGCCTGCAGCAGAGACAGCGTCAGGAGGAGCGTGGGGGCGACCAGGCCTAGGGAAGGCACATGACTGTACAGCAATGAGCTCATGGTTTCATCCAAGAGTCTTGAGACCCGTAGGCCATAGTGCCCAGAGCACATCACTTTACAGCAATGAGCTCACAATTTAGGCTCATGGTTTAATCCCCAAGTCTTCACACCAGTAGGGATGAGTAGTTTGCTTCCCCATCCCTTTATACTAAAATGCATACTAACACTACTCACACCTTTATACTACAGCAGCTAGTATCCGACAGTGCCCAGAGCCCATCACTTTACAACAATCAGCTCGGTTTCATCCCGCTTCAGGTATACTATCAACACACAGTAGCGGTCAGTAGTTTGCTTCCCACGCCCTGTATGGTATAAACACCTACTAACACTACTTGCACATGTATGCTACAAATATCAGACCACATCACTTTGGCAATGACCTCACGGTTTAGACCAGAGTGTAGCACCACTCTGAGCAACACCGCACTTTCAGGCCATTAACAGTGATAACTACCTACCGCCAGTAGGTAATCAAGAACAAATTACAATAGTTCCTTGATTCTTTTAGCTTTCAAAAATTCTCTCTATTACCATCTTTCTACATTTCCATATAAATAGTTTTTTAAAGATTCAAGTACCCATCGAAGTCAGAAATGCAACGTATTCTATCAACACACTTTCTAGAACATTCTACAACACGTGGAGGTTAAAAGTTCATCAATTTTTTCAAATCTAACGAATATTTTTTTGCAACATTTTCTCGAACAGTTAACGGCCCGTTCAGGTTAAAAGTTCACAATTGTTTTAAGTTCGAACAGTGCCTTCCAAATGCAATTAGCAGGTATGGTTGATTTGAGCGAATTTTATCCTATAATATGTACTCCATGTGTAAACTGCTTTTTCTTAACCAATCACAAAGATGCTTTTCCACAAAACAAATGTGCACCCTACTTTTAAAAAACAATGCTTTTCATCTCCCAATCAGGTACCGTTTTGTATGCGAAAAGAAACTATTTCCCCATCTTTAAACATATTTCTTATTCTATGAAGGAACTGCATGAGCTACAGACATCTTTCCATACCTTCCCGTCATACCTTCAAAATGCTAGTGTGGATCGAAGGACATAGCCATGTTTTCTGGTGCAAGAGGCATGCAGAACAGAGACGTACTGACTTAGACCTAGGTTAACAAAATGTGAACATTAGATGGCTTGGACAGAGAGGACTGAAGTGGCACCAATTGTTGCCTTTGGTTTAAAGCTATTTGCATCTTTAACACCTTGACCTCATGATTGTGCACTCTGGTGGAAACGACCTAGGCACATTGACCTGGGTAGGTTTGGAAATGCTTATGAAGGACACCTTTGGACAATTGATGTTACTTGTGCCTCAACCTGTCTTTGTATATTCCAATATATGCCAAAGACAGAAGTGGAAATGGTCCAAACAATTTTATCCTCAGATTGAAAAATCTTGGAAAAAAGTCAACAAAGCTGTTTCTGCATACCTCAGAGACCCCAAAATGGGGTCCATATACAACAACAGCATACGTTTTCGATATGGTCGGTATATACAGAAGTGATGGAGTACACTTCACAGATCAGGGAAAACAAGTTTTCCTGAATAACTTGAAGTTGTGCATCCGCACTTATAGGTAGCTCCAACTAATGAACACAAGGGCTCTTTTTAGAGCCACCCTATAACTTACAACTTAGGCCCGCTATTTTAGGACCATATAATGGCAACTCCCGCACATTCGCTAAAATGTATTCTCCACACAGCTGTGGCGCAGCGGCCAGACCATCTCACTTTGCAGCACAGACCACTCCCTTTGATCCCCAGCCCTACTCACCCATAGGGGTGAGTAGTTTGCACTTTACAAATACCATATTGATTTACCTTTGCACTCCCTATACAACACCACCTAAGCACCATAAACAAGATACAATGTTCTGAACAAAAGTTCATCCAAGTAGCTATAACTACATGCTGACACTACTTGCACAGATGTGGCACAGTGGCCAGAGCATATATCTTCACAGCATATGACACACAGTTTAGGCACACGCTTTAATCCCCGACTCCGGCAGCAGCTCAGCTTAGCAGCATGAGACTCTAGACAATACCTCACATATATTCCGTACCCCAGGACTTTCATACTAGTACGGGTCAGTAGTTTGTCCTAGTAGTTATAATCATATCCGGACACTACTTCCACAACGGTAGTGCAGTGGCCACGGCACATGACTTCACAGCATAAGACACACAATTTGGGCTCACGCTTTAATCCCTGAGTCCGGCACCAGCTCAACTTACCCGGATCAGACTCTACGCAATACCTCACTTAATTTCCATAGCCCACTCCTTACACACCGGGCGCATTGGTATCCAAGACGGCGGCGCGATTAGAAGTGGGAGCCCCGGACGCAGCGGACACGGTAAGTGCTTTTTATTTCCTTTTCTAAGGATATTTTACAAAACTAAGGTATGTAGGGGAGGGCGGAAAGGAGGCGGGTGGCGGCCAACTTCGCTACGCCCACAGAGTGGGCGTAGTGTTGCCTGCTACGCCTACTTTGCAAAGGGTGAAGTAGGCAACACTCCGCCCACTCCGCGGGCATAGCGAAGTCCTTCACCCAGGGTTAATATATATACATATATATATATAGTATCTGCCTCAGAATAGCTACAGAGACTCTGTCTGGGGCCAAAAACTTAAAAAACATGTTTTGCCATGTATTCATGGAGAATCCATGAATCCAGACACAGTTTAAAGTAACTTCTTAAACATCAAATTATCCATGTCTACAAATATCTTCCATTTGGATTTTCTTGTGAAGTAAGCTACCTACAACATGTATTTAGATGAGAGTCGTGATTGATTGAAATGTGATGTAGTAAATGTGATGTAGTAAACGTAATGTAATGAATGTTGATTCATAGACGTAACTTTCCACAACTGTGTTGCCTTTGCGCAATTGATTAACCTTAGAAATGGAAGCTATTTGTAGACATGGATAATTTGATAATGTTTAAGAAGTTATTTTTTTTTAAGTTTGATTTTATTGAAAGAAGAAAGGAAGGGAAAGGGGAGAGAAAGGAAAAAACAGGGAACTGGATATGGTCATAAAATACATCTTAAGGGAGAACAATAGCAAATATAAAATACATAAAGGCAAATGAGCTATGCATTATAAGTTTGTACAAAGCAAATATAATGAGCATGAAAATAACATGTTCAAAATAAAAATATACAAAGCATACGTATCAAAGAATAACAACGGAAATGAAATTGAAATTTGAGGGAAAGGCAAGAGGAGATTCATGGTGGTTTGCGTACTTCAACAGTATCAGGGTCCAAAGGTGATCTCACTGGAGCCGAGGAGGAAAGATACGTTACCAAAGGGAGCCAAATAAGATCTTGTTTAACTGCCAGGGGGATGGGGGATACATAGTTGGTGTCTAGGCGATGGTTAAAACAGACTGCATTCCATCAGGAGCGGTATGAAACATTCACAGCTTGTTTCCAATTGGACGTGATAGTATGTAAAGCAACAGCTAACAATAGGTCAATGTGCTTACACTACCCAAACTTTATACTTTATATATACTAGAACTTTACTCACCCCTCTTGCTTTGTCCCGCTTCTCACCAGAGATTCCCTCTACATGTTGGACTTGCCCTTGCGTGCTTTCGCAGACCTAAATCACATGTTGTTTGAATGTCCACCTATATCCGAATTCTGGAATTTAGTTTGGGCCCAAATACAAAAGATTTTCCAGTTTCAGATTCCTCTCTCCTCTTCTCTCCTTTTTCTAGGTTCTCTTTCGCCTGCCCTCCCTCACTCTCCCCGCCATTACCAGCTCATTGACCTTAAGAAGTTATTTTAATCGAGAAACTAATTAACATGATAGATGAGTAATTTTCTGTATTCATGTTATTAGGGGTCACAACTGTTGATTACCTTTACTGAGGAAGCTCTTATGGATTAATTCTACTGAAGACCGAAACGTCGACCATAAAGTCTTTCTTCTGATTCTTGATTAATGCATATTGATGATTATCTTATTATGATGTAATAGATGTCATCCTTTCGATTGATTTAGGATTAGACTTTTCTACAAGTGAATTATAGTTTGATTGCACAAATCTTTAATCCATTTGTTTAGAACTGTGTTTCTACCAGAAATTGTTGATCTGTACCCTTTTGATCTTGAATAAGCAATGTATAAACCTAAGAACTTTTTATCAAAAGATGTATTACTCCGTGTCTTTCTCATCGCTAATTTTGAGTGTTTACACATTTAAGTTGGTTGAATGCTCTTTTCATTATATTTAAGCTGAAGATAAACCATTACAGTTTCTGATCAGTCAGATAAGATTCAGGCCTAGATGTATCAAGCCGTTTGCGAATCGCAAACGGTCTATTTGCATGTTTTGGCATGCATCAAAAATTTGCAAATTAAGGAATCTCAATTATGCGATTCCTTAAATGCTATGTATGTAGCATTTTTCAATTGCGAATTTTGGTCAAGAAATCGCAAATTAACACCAACTTGTAGTTGATGTTAATTTGCGAATTCTTTTAAAAATGCACAATTTGGCGTTTTTGAAGGTAGCATGTGACGCACACACATGCCCATAGGGCATGTATGTGCGCCATATGCACATACATGTACATTTCAGGGGTGCAGCAGGGGGTCCTTGAGACACCCCTGCACCCTTGAAATTATTCTCAATTTGCAATTTGCAAATTGCGAATCGCAAATTGAGATTAATTTCACAATCATTCCTATGGGCCTCGTGGCCCATAGGAATGAATGGGAAATTATTCCTTAATTGTGAATTCGCAAATTGCGAATTCGCAAATAAGGAAGATTAAGAAATCGCAAAAAAATAGCGATTTTTTAAATACATCCCATTTTGCGATTTCTAAATAGCGATTCCTTAAAAATCGCTATTTAGAAATCGCAAAATGGAATCTTAATACATCTGCCCCGAAATGATTATTTCAACATAGAATCTTAAACTGGAAAGCAATTTTTTGAAACGAAGTCCCTTGCTGGCACTATTGACCCTATACTGTTTACACTAGCTTGAGCCCGCAAGGGTATATTGGGTCTTTCCACCCCCTTATTTTCTTGACACTGATTGGCTACCAGCAACATTAGAAAAATGTTGTTGGTGGCCATTACAGGACTTATGGCCATACGCAACATCGTCTAAGCATGACACAAACCTTAAGTCAGATTTTGAAGCCACGCAAAGCCACTTTGCCTGGCTCCAAAAATCTGGAGTAATGCAATTCAGCGCAAATGGCTGTGCTGCATTACTGTGACCTATGTAGGCATTCCATGGCTGTTGCGTGGGTGTTCCCTTGCAGTTCCGATGCTTTTTGAAGCATTCCCTGATTTACCATACCTTGTAAACCTTGGAATGTGCCAAAAAGATACACCTCCAGGAGAGGTGTGACGAGGAGAAATATCTTTATCTCTCTTCATTATTTCAGCTTTCAATATATGCTGCATTTTGGAATCAAAACAAAAAAATGAAATGGTGGGCGTGCCACAATCATTAAGTTTAGGCCCCAGGGGAGCCCACCCCTGGAGCTGCATTTAATAAGGGGAGGGAGGCTGCATGGCCCCCTCCCCCAGCCTCCAGAGGCCCCAGGGAACTCATCCTTGAGGGCTGATTCAAATAATGAAGGGGAGGGGTTGCTTCGCAGCCCCCTCCCTGGGCATTCAAAGGCCCCAGAAAGCCCACCCCAGGCCTAAATTTCACAAAATGGGGAGGGGACCTGGTGACTCCACTCCCCAAGCTATGACAGGCCCCAGGAACCCCACCCTGGGGACAAAATCTTTTAAAATGGGGTGGGGGGCCTTGTGGCCCCGCCACTCTCTAAGCTATTAACTGGGGACCTCATCCCTTGGGGCTGGCTCGCATACTACATCCCAGGGATCCCACCCCCCGGGACATAGCGGTTTTGATGCCCACCCAAGCGCGGGAAGGAAAACATGTGTTGGCTCCCATTGGCAGAAGCATTTTTCAATCTCTTGCCTACGAGAAGCAAAGCCTCTATTGATGCAGACAGGAAAACAGATCAAAATAGTATAGCATTGATAGCTGCTCCCTCCGGGAGGGAGCAGTACAGGGTCCCCTGCATGCTGGGGCCTTGGGGGTTCCCTCTGCAGGACCCAATGAGTTTGTGGGAAGGCACTAGGTCACCTGCTTTTGACAGCACATGGCCCTGGGGATTGGTTTCCCAGGGCCTAACAAAGCTAGAGGAGGGTTTTTATGCCCCCCACCCCTTTCGTTAAAGAACAGGCCCTGGGGATTGTAGTGCTTTGCTAGTTTTGTGACAGAACCATTTTGGCGCCTAACAGACTCCGTAGAGCTGTGACGTAGGTGCCAGAGCAGCATACAATTAAAGTTTGTTTTAGAATGTTAATTTTGCAGATACTCACAGACAAATAACAATGTGTAATAATAATCACCATGTGTGGTGTAGTCATAGGCAGGCACCCAGGCTGAGGAGGATGCTACTACTGATGACGAGCTAGGCAATAAGTAACCCGAAGAATGACTGTGCTCTTCCAGAGAGTTTGCCATTGTCCAAGCAAACTGCTTATGCATGCCACATGTGTTGCTGTCGAAGTACAGAAAAGATGCTTCATGCATGTGCAGTCAAAGTGCATCTCCAGCTACTGTATGGTAGGTGAAGACAAAAGAAGCATTGCCAAGAATCTACTCATCGAAGGCCAAGAACCTGCTGATCAGGCCATACATAAAGACACCACACTACCACGCAAGAGAAAGTTATACATTAAAAGGAGTGTTAACGCCGAAGGAGGATTCAACCAGGTTTACAAAGTGCAGCTGCTGATAATCATAGCTTGCAAAATAACACTGTGAACAGAAGCGCTGCAGTACGGAGATCAACCAGGTGTCAGAAAATGCAAATTGACATTTAGAAGAGAAAAAATGTATTACTTACCGAATCCATTAAAGAGAGTCATAGTACCCGAGCAATTGGTGAGGTGGCTAAAGGAGACGTGCACAAGTTTGTGCTTATTGATACATCCAAACCTGAAGTGGTCAGCCACTTAAACTGCTGAGTGGGGTTCAGAAAAACTTCACAGGTCTTCGAAGAATAAAGAGCCACAACCAACTCTCAGCATAGTGAAAATTTTCAGATGGCAGTGAAAAAAGTTATGTTTCTAGCTCTCATTAAAGATAATTGAAAGGCCAGCACAATGCAAGGTCTCACATATCAGTTGCCTAGACCAAGTCACAGTGATCCACCAGTGCCGTCATTAAGTTCCACGCTGGTCTACAAAGCTGCTGCCTTCCTTAAACCACCACCACCTTTCAATCAGCCAAAAAGCAAAATATTGGTGATAGACGGACACCTGGGACAGAGACATTTGATGATTTTATTGATGCACTTGAAGAGACTGATATCAAAAAGATTATCAAGTATCTCAAAAATCTTGGTGATGGTGAGAAAGAAGTCATAAAGAAAATGCTGCTAACTGACAAAGAAATCACATACAGTCAGATTAAAGAAACGTTGAGTCTCAAGTTCAATCCAGTACCAGAAGTTGATTATGAAAGATACATATTCAGTCAAGAACACCAAAAAGTTGGTCAAACCACTGATGAATTTGTGGAGAGACTCGATACACTCATCAAACACTGTAAGTTCAATAGATTTAATGATGAAGAAGCTATGTGTCTTAGAGTTATTGATGGATACTTGTCAGATTCATTCAGACGACGAATGCTGAGAGAAACTCTCAGTATGGAGCCAGTGTTGATTCCTGCCAGAGCTGACGAGCATGCTAACAGACAGGCCACTGACATGGAGGCCGGAGGTGCCCAGAGTGGATCAGTCATGAGTATAAAAATTAAGCGGCACCAAAAGACTGAAGGACACAAAGTGATATCTACACGTAAAAAGAAGTTGTGTTTTAGATGTGGATTTTTGTTTCCACAAAAAGGCAAATGTCCTGCTATTGGACAGATATGTAAAGGCTGTGGGAAAGAGAATAATTTTGCAATGGTTTGTAAAGTGAAGGAAAAAGTAAGTGTGTCATGGTTCCAGAAGCAATGTTCGACAACCACCTAAAAGGCCAAGCGTCGACATCAATTGTGGCAAATTGACACTGAATGAAGGTAATCGTCATCTAAATCATCGTCAAACAGTTCTTCCACATCAATATCAAGTGAAAGTGAGGAAGATGGTTGTGCCATGTCTATGTTTACCTCAGAGAAATATGTGTGTGTTGAACTGATTGCATGTGACGAAAAATGTCAATCAAAGAAAAGCCGACATGCCAAAGCACCTAAGTCATCCAAACATTGTCTGAAGAGTACATTAAAAATAATGGTCCTTGATACTTTTCATGATTGACAGTGGTGCCTCGATAATCATAATGTTTGAAGAGAAATACAATGAATTTTCTCCATTGACACAACTTATGCCACCGAAAACCAAACTGTATTTATGGGCTGCATCGACATCCATAATGAGTCAAGGTTCAATTGTAGTGACAATGAAAGTTTGAAACACAAGAAAACAAAATTGCAAGCATCAATCATCAAGGTACAGCATCAAATGCCTGTCTACTAAGTTGCAGGATTGGCTGCTGATATTGTACTGATTTCTATGAATTACAACACGAATGCTCCTCATGAAATAGCAAGTCAATTCCCTGAGTTATTTCATGGTTTTGATAAACTTAAGCCTATGAAACTAAAGTTGCATATTAAGGAATTTGTCAATCCTGTTGCTCAGAGACAAAGACAAATTGCTTTTTATTTACAAGAAGCCTTTGAAATAGAACTTGAATAAGTAAAAAAGCATATTATCGAGCATTCAACTGGTCCGATGCCATGAGTTTCTCCCATAGTGGTTGTTCGCAAAAAAGACAATGATGGAGCTATACACATATTCGTTGACAAGTGTCAAGCAAACCAGGCAATTGAATTGGAAGGATACCAGCTCCACACATTGCTGACATGATAACACAATCAAATGAGGCAAAGTTCTCTCGCCTTGATTTAAGTAAAGGTTACCATCAGTTGGAACTCATACAAAATTGCAGGTACGTTACTACCTCTTCTACACATGTTGGTTTTTTGAGACTTATCATCATTGATAACTTTATTTCGGTCGCCACAGACCATAAAAGTGCAGGTAAAATACATACATAAAAGCACAAGAATAATAAAACAATAAATTACAGATCCAGCAAAAAAATAGCCCTAAAATTGAATTAAACTTGATTGTCATCAGACTGTACAATACAATGAATAAGTGGACATAAATATTATAAAAAACTTCTCCGTCTACGCCACATACCAAATAAGAACCGTGATACAGCAAAGACGATAGGGGGATGGGTATCATATCTTAGAACCCTGCAGGCTTGGGCACATTGACTAAAACCTAGGTTCCTACAAAGTGGGATCAACCAACATTTCCTTATTGACTGATAGACAGTGCAGAAGAACAAAACATGGCATACATCTTCTTGCTTATAATTACATGCCGGGCATGCGATGTTCTCTGTGTTAGCCCATTTTCAGGTTAATGCCCTAAGTGGAAGGCTGCCAATCCTAAACTGTATGTAGAGTTTCCTACCAAGAGAAGGATAGATTAAGCCCAGAAAATCCTCCATTCTAGATTCAGTTTTTATTTGGAGGAACTCCACTGTCAATCTTCCCACGGTCGTACAACTCTGCAAAGATCTCAAATTCTGATACCTTAGATGACACCGCAGCTTAGATTTAGTTATCCCTAGGCAGCTTTCTTCAGGATTTTCCCACAACTCAGATAAACCAACACGCTCACAGAGTGCCCTAATGTGCAAGAGCCGAGGAATGTTCTTACTTTTTAGAGTAGCCCACACCTCTATAAATTCTTCTTTATAGGAAGCTAATTCAGGCACGGACCAGAGCCTCTTCCAATACATCATCGGCCGTGCTGCTGCTGTCTCCTCTATAGGTTCTAGGCCCAAGTCCATACGCAGGGGGATAAGCGGTGTACTTGCTGGTAGGCCAAATAGATTCCACATAAAGGCATGTTCTACCCTCATGAGGTTGGTTATGCGTTTGTATCCCCATAGTTCTGCTCCGTACATGGAAGCCGTTCTGGCCTGAAGTCTGTACATTTTTACGACCGGGCCGCAGGCTTAAAGTCTGAAATTCTATGGAGTTTACTGATTCCTCCCACCATTTGGGATAGCCTAAGAGTCGCCTTTGCTATCTGAGATCCCCAATCAAAGTTTTCCATTAAGGTAATACCCAGGTACTCAAAAGTCTTAACTCTTTCCAGATGAGTACCATTAAGAAGGGGGTTAGGGCGAGTCTGTTTAGGGGGATTAAAAATCATAAACTTAGTCTTATCCAGGTTTATCTCTAGCCCACGCAGTGTGCAGAAAGATGCGAAACCGTACAGGGTGCGCTGGATGCCCGTTGATGTTTTGGACAACAACAAACTGTCGTCTGCAAACATCAGAGCAGGCACCCGCCCGGTCACCAGCCTTGGAGCATCATTATCTTTTACTCTAAGCAGATGGTCTACTAGCCCATTTATATAGAGACAAAATAAGGTTGGGGCCAGGACGCACCTCTAGCGTACACCCTTTTTCACAGGGAAGCGAGCCGACAATTCCCCATGCCTCCCACACCTAACTTGAGCATAGTTATTCTTGTGGAGTCTATTTAGGATATCCAACATATAAATGGGCAGCCCCAAATCTCTCAATACTCCCCACAGCTTTTCCTTAGGCACTAAGTCAAATGCGGCCCGAAGGTCCACAAAGATAAGGTAGAGGCTGCCACCCTCCACTCTCACCGTTTTCCAAAATAGTACCTGGAGCCTAAACATTTGGTCTAATGTGGAAATGTCCGTTCTAAACCCGGCTTGGAGTATGGTCAAGATCTCGTTTTCCTCTATCCACCCCTGGATTCTGTCTAAAATAATCCTGTCCATCAGTTTTTATGTAGTATCTATCAAGCTGATGGGCCTATAATTAGACTGGGTTAGCGGACAACCTTTTTTGTGGATAGGGACAATCTCTGCTCCGAGCCAGGTATCTGGCGGTTCATTCCCCTTAAGTATTGCGTTAAACCAAACAACCAAATAAGGTGCCCAAATTTTAGGTTGTGATCAAAATGAGACCCCAGGCAGCTTATCCAAGCCAGGGGCATTGTTAGGTAGGAGTTTAGCTATTGCGGTCTCAACCTCAATAAGCGTGATGTCCAGGAGCCCACCCAATCGATACTCACACAGGGTGGCCACTAACACCTGGCCCCGCTCAGTATCCAAGGGCCACGCCAATCAATGCTCATGGAGGGGTCCTTAGGTAAGGAGCAGGGGGGTCTCTTCCGCATCTCCCATCACAGGAACAGTCGGCCCCTCCAATCAATACTCATGGAGGGGTCCGAGGGTGGGGAGTAAAGATGTCTCTTCAGCGGGATTAGCATATAGTGCCCCAAATTGGGCTTCCCAAACTACGGGTGCTATATTCGCTATGGGTGGTGCTCCACCACCCCGCATCCCAGTGTTAACAATGGCCCAAAATGACTTGGAATCCTTGCATAAAAGTGCTAGTCTTAATTCTTCCCATCTGTTCTCCTCCCAGACTTTCTTTTTCCTGATAATAACCTGTTTATCCCTGAGCCACGACTGCTTTATACTAGTTATATCCTTATCTTTTATTGCGGCTAGCAGGTCTTTTTTTGCTTTCCGACAGGATGCGTCATAGCAGGGATGAGTTTGGACTGGGGTAACCTTCATTCTACCACAAGGGTCGAACACATCAGATAGTTTAGCAATCAACTGCTTGTGGATTTCTAAAGTCCTAGACCAGGACTCTCTGTCAAAATCCTTTACTCCCATCTCAGCCATTTCTATCAGCTGCGGTAATGCGAGCTGGTATATTCCTGCAAGTTTGGTCGAGGATCTCTGAAATTTGGACCATTTAATTTGCCGCCTATTGTTAGATAATAAGAAAGGCGGTTGGCCAACATTAGGCTCAGGGGCGGGGTAAGCTGCCCGAAGCTCCTGTGTTTCAATGTCAGGACCAGGGCATTGTGGTCACTATCGTTCCTCGGGCAGACTCTAAAATCCAAAACCCTGTCCCAGTGTCTAGTTTCAACCATTATATAATCAATAATGGAGTTTTGCCCTAATTTTTTGAAGGTAGATGAGCCTGGTCTATCTGGTTCCACCCTCCCATTACACGCCCGCAGCGACGCTGTAAGGGAAAATGATTTAATTTGCAGAACCAACGGGGTCCAAGCTCTAACGGGGGCTATCCGCGGCTCAGGGATACGCCAGTACTGATCCTCATCATCTAATTCTCCCATTTCTGAGCTGGTAAGAGGTTCAAACTGGCAATTAAAATCCCCTCCAACTAATAGGGCCACTGCTGGGTCATGGGAAGGAATAAACTGCCTTAATGTGTCAATGGTACCAGATTCTTGCCCACCCTACATAGGCCTAGAGTAGATGTTAAGTAAGGCAACCTGGGTGGAATCAGGGAGTTTTAAAAGGACACATTGAACATCGAGAGAGTTACTTGGAATATGGACTGCTTTAGCACCGAAGTGCGTACCCACCCAAATCGACAGCCCACCCGAGTGTCTCCCCCTACCCCGGGTTGTAGCCATGATATCAAAAGTGGCGAAACCAGCCCTCGCAATCTCTTCCAACGCCCACGTCTCCTGCATCAAACAGATATCATGATTTTCTATAAAAAGGGCCCACTCAGGCAAAGATAATTTATTTCCTCTCCCTGCCAAATTCCAGGACAGGTCTTTGATACTACCATCAATTGCCCTGATACTGGCTGTGCCTAGATCTTCAACTTGGCCATGATCACCGGTTACTACCCCACTAGGGCGCATTGGCCTCTCAATCACTTGCCTTCATTCTATTTCTTCACCCATTGGCTGCTCAACAACAAGACCAGATGCATCCGTCTGCGTCTCAGGCGATAAAGCATCAGAATCTACAGGCCCGTAGTCCCTCCCCATATTCTTTTCCACATTAACTCCAGTTAGCAACCAGCACCCCGCACCCTGTAGTTGGCTAATATTCGGGGCAGCGGAGGGTGTTAGCATCATCATTACTCCCCGCTCTCTCTGCTTGGGGGCCTAATTCACTAACTGTTAAGGGTAGGGGCCAGTGGGTCTCAAGGCGTCAATACACTAGGTCTAAAATACTAAACCTGTTACTTTGGGGAAACAATGAAAGTAAAGGGGTAGTTGATTGTCGGCCCTTCTAATTTATTGCACCCTCTTGATCTCTGGGTAGTGGTATGATCTGAGCCCCCCACTGCTGCCCGCCTCTAACTCGATTGAGACCCCCCTGAGGAGCAGGATAGAAATAGGATAGATGTAGGGGTAAGATTTGTGTTTTGGACCAGACTGGGACCCCATTGCAGATATACAACACAGCACGGATGTTTCTGAAGTTAATTATTACACAATTTCCTGCAATAGTTTATGGCCTTGTCCCTATCCAGTCAACTCATCTAGCAAAAATTATTTCAGCCGAGACCTGTGGGGGAAGAGGCTTGTTCGAGTTAAGCCAATGTATACATTTATTTTTAAGTTCGGTGTTCACCTCATTTTTCCCCTTGCCTAACGCTGAAACCCCGTCAAGCACCACCACATATGGCAGTGATGCTGGGGGGAGATCGATACATGGTAGGGCTTTTACGTGCTCTTCCTCAGCTATATTTCTACTGGTTTGAAGTTGTTGATCCGCGTGCCCTGACACCCCCACAGATGCCACTCTTCTAGGTAGAGCGTTGCTGTTAACTACATTTCTTTCCCTTACTGGAGGACGGACAACATTAGTGGGGGGATTGTAATTTACCACCAACGGTGGTGCAGCAGGTGTATTATTACTAGTGGGCAAATTATAGGCATATGCTTCATCATTTCTGAATTGCTGCTCCCTATCACGGGCACCATCCCCCCTATAACTTGCGGATCTACCTGTACCTGGACATGATCAGGCCGTGACTCTAAATGCAGGAGCCTGTTTTCAATCTGGGCGAGTCTATCATATATGGGGATACAAGTCCTTGTAAAGATAATTTCCAATTTTGCCCAGAATGCAGTTCCCACGTCTGTCGGGTCCACATCTCTGAAGTTCATAGTAGCAGTAGCCATTTGAATAGGCTGTGGGCTTGTGGCAGGGGAATTTGGAGTTCTTGTATTTGGTCCCTCACTCTTGTCATTTCTTTTTTTAATCTTCGCTTTTTTATTTGTTAGAGGGGCACCGCCACGCTTCCTTATCACCACCGGATCTGCTACCACCTTTGTAGCCTCAGTTTTGGAATTCTGTAAAGATCTCGTTTTAGGTCTAAGGTTTGGTGGACCTGATTCTTCATGATTGAGGTTTAGTGTACTTTTACTGGCTGGTGCAGTGTTCATGCTGTCTAGTGAGGTGCCCAGATCTTCAGTACCTTGTAGTTGTGGATTTCCCACCTCACTGCTCGCTCTTAGTAGGCCAGTACCAGTCCCAGGTTGGTGATTTGGGGACACTACATACAAGAATGGGTCCAGAGATGAACGTTTATCAAAGGCTGGGACCAGTGACAGTCTTTTTTCAGTCAGTTCAATTTCACGAGAGAGGACAGATGATGCCCTGGTAATAAAACGATCCAACGTGCCCACAAAGGAGCCACCAATGTTAGACTTCCTCCCCTTCAGTTCAGCATTGGTAGCCATAACAGAGACTACAGAGCAGGTAAATCTCTGGATGGGTGACACTAAGGATACCGGTCTACCGAAATGCAGCGTGGTAATTTAGAAGCACTAACCTTAGATCTGCAGATGTTAGAGGGAGGCCCGCCCCGTCCTCTTCTGGGCTCTAACGGGCTGAAACGGGCCCGCCCTTGGCCCGGGCATGGCCCGGCGTCGCCCGTGCACGTCCCGCGGTGCGGGAACTCCAGCGGTCTTTTCTGCGCCGCCTGGCGCTAAATCGGAGTGTGTGGCGTCCGGCCGCAAGGATACCTGAAGGATGTATTCCCCCTCCCTCGGCGGCTGAACAATGTGATCTAGGAAGGCAGCGGCGGCGGCGGGGACCATTGGCAAGCATCCCCAAGGCTCCCAGGATTTAAGAAAATGGCCCAGTTCCAAAAGCGTCCTGGTAGGTTTTCGTTTGCCCAGAGTTTATGCAGCACCCGCTCTGCCGCAACTCCATCGGTCTTTTCTGTGCCGCCTGGTGTGAAATCGGCGTGTGCGGCGTCCGGCCACAAGGATACCTGGGGGATGTAGTCCCCCCATCGGCGGCCGCGCACTGTGGTCTAGGAAGGCAGCGACGGCGGGGGGGACCGTTGGCAAGTGTCCCCAAGGCTCCGAGGATGTGAGAAAATGGCCTAGTTCCAAAAGTGTCCTGGTAGGGTTTCGTTTGCCCAGAGTTTATGCAGCACCCCTGTGAGACTCACTTTTGGAGTGTCATCAGCGGCAGAACTTTTCAAGATGTTGTTCAAAGTGTCATACAGCCTGTTGTTAATGCATTTAAATATAGCGATGAGATATTGATTTTCAGAGCTACACAGTAGGAGCATGATAAAGTTCTAACATATTTTTATATAATTTATTTACTGATGCAGGTTTGACTTTGAATGAGACAAGTGTGAGTTCCATAAGACCAAGTGAAAGTTCTTTACCCATATCTTTTCAGATGGGGGTATAACACCTGATCCTTCAAAAGTGCAAGCCCTTTCAAATGCCAATCCCCACAAGATGTTTCTATTAAATGTTAATTTTTTGGCATGACCAGTTAGCGTTTAAGATACATACAAGACTTTGCTACTATAAGTGCTTCGTTACGAGATTTAACGAAGAACATTTTTAATTTAAGTAGTCACAAGAATGTGAGAGAAGTTTTAAGAAAATCAAACAAGTTATTGAAACTGCTCTGAAATGGCTTACTTCAATTCAAAGCTTCATACAGAGGTTAATGTTGACACTAGCCCAGGCGGTATATTGTGGCTTATGCCAGTGGAAGTTTGTCCCAGACAGAACACACTTACTCACAACCTGAGAAAGAACGTTTAGCCATGGAATGGCTAGTGAATTTTTCCAGAAACCCTTTTACACTGGAAACTGATTATCAAGATTTTCTGACTATCTTTGGAAATTCAAAAGCCAAGATGACTCCTTGCTTTGAACTGTGAGGACTACGGTTACAAGACTACAACCACAAAATTGTGCATCATCCTGGAAAGGTTTTTTCAGTTACAGCCGAGGTGCATTATGTTTAGGCTGTAGTATGTCTTTCAAGTCTACTGACGCTGACCTGTATTTTTATGGGCAGTTGGGCACAGGTCACTTACTTGAAAAAGGTTTCGCCGAAACGCATAGTTTGTGGGCACAATAAATTTGTGTTCTGTCCTTTGGTGTGCCGCTGTCTTCTTTTGGAAAATTCCGAACGCGCCTTCTATGAAATACAAAAGTGGTCGCTGCCACAGCTGCAGGCACCAGCGTCTATAGGAAGGTGATTGGTGAAGTGCGGCAAATAAGAAGAAATATATATATATATTCACTGAAAAAAACATAGGTTTTACAGACGTTATAGTTAGGAATTAGACTCATATAAAACCAGAGAAATCGCCTGTTATAGTTAGTTGAGCTAACTATAACTCACGTGCCCACAATGCACTGCTGATGACGTCACATATTACATCATTCATGACATGGTCAGTGACATCACTAATGACATCAAATGTTCAACTAACTATAACGTCCCTGAAACCTATGTTTTTTTGGGTGAATTTCTAAGGTTTTTTAAATGCTAATTCCTAACTATAACGTCGGTAAAACCTATGGTTTTTTTCAGTGAATTTTAATTTATTTTTTTAATATTTATAAAACCTATATTTTTGTATTATATTTTTAAATATTTTGGAACTCTATTCTACTCCTTTTTTTTACTTTAAAAATTATGTAATGTTTCATATCTTCCCCAAAAAATATGTATCACTTTTTTTATTTTTTGGAGAAGACTGCACTCCCATACCAGTAGTTACCAAGCTCCATCACCACATGAATCCGATCCACCGTATTGCTAAACTCGTAAATGATGCGCATTTCGTATCCGATGGGTTTGTGGCACTGCATCCGGCATAACATCATATACGCATGAGGTCGCCCCAGCTGCTACTTTGGTATCCGAGGGGTACGCAGTACCAAGCCACAGGTTACGTTATGTACATATGCGGTCGCGCCCGCTGGTCATTGTGTACGCGACAAGTGCATGCCGCCAGGCCCTGTGTTATGTCACAGATGTATGGTGTTGCGCCAGGTATGCCATTCCCTCTTTTTTTGTCTCAAAAGTGTACCTAAATAACTTCAAACAGTATATGACAGCAAGCGATAATCTAAAATATTTTAAACATTTATATATTTCTAACTGTAATAACCTTATATTATGATAAATATATTTTCTCAAAATCCCGTCCGGTGCGGCCTCCTTGCACGCTTGGTTCGCGATTGCCATGTGACCTTGCATCATAACAATTCCCATTGTAACAGTTGGATGACCCCACCCATTTTAGTCATTTTCTCTACAGCGTTTAATAAGAGACACCTCTTCAGCTTAAACAGCTTTTTTGAAAAGTTTTTTGCTGTATACACATATCTCATACTACACACAACATGCAACGATCATTTTGATCTATTTTCATGACCTGTACATTAGCCTTCCAACTGTGATGGCCATGCATCTCAAACGTTGCATTAAAAAACAAATGTGTGTTACACGATGCCTCTTGTTTGTGTGTGTGCACATTATTGTGCTGCCTTTCGGCCTGGGTATTGGTGGCTCTAAGAAGTATCATCACCACGGGCAGAGTGCACATCCTAGATCACGTGTGACAAACAGTAAACAATAATGTGTAGATTTGTATTGCTGTACACTCTGTTGTCGGGCTTTACCAATATAGTAGTGTGATATATGTGACAATTTCAGATTCACGTTTGACATACATTGCTTGACTGTAATGAGCGTTATCACTGTGTATGATGTAGCCTCACTTCTGATCCTCCCTCCATCTGTGCACATTCACATGTGTACGCTTCGCAATAGCAAAACTTTCAATAATACCGCACACCATTGACATGCATGTCGGCGCATATCCACAACCTTGACAACGACATGTGGTGTTCACCATTCAATCTTTTCGAACAACATCTCATTAGCGATAGTTGCCGCCCTCCTGATACATGCTACATTAATGTAAATTGCGCATTCTGTGAAGTCAAAACTGCAAAAGAAACACACATAAGTACACTTCCTGGCCAGGCAGGTACTGAACTAATCCCAGATCCCCGGAACAATTTTTCACACCCCTACGCTGGCCTGGCGTATGCATGCCCATCCCACTTTGCGTATGTATAAATAGGATAACAACAATGCCACATGTCCCAGTTCTTCCACACTGCCGCATCCACCTCGCATATCACAATGCGCATGAGGTGTACAGCATCCTGGCAATCAACACTGGTTCTAAATTGTGAAGCCCTACTGCCCGTCATGTTTCCAAAGGGATCCATGAGATGTACACCATCCTGAAATCCACACTACAACTGCATTGTGAACACTGCTGCCCGTAGTGTTTGCACACACGACAATGACAGCAGGTGAGCAGTGGGGCCTGGGTCCACAGTGGCTCCAATTGAGCACGGTGCTGTGGGAGGGGTGGGCAGCATCAACCTGAGTGCGCAGGTGCGAACAACGGAAGTTGCCCTGCGTAACAATGTGATCTCTGACCTCATTCAGTCACATCTCTGTCTCATTTTAAAGCCCTGCTGGACTGTACTGTAGGCCTGAGCCAGCGGGCAGCGCTGCCCTACAGACACGTGTTGAGCACAGTGCTGCGGGAGGGGTGGGCTGCATCAGCCTGAGTGCGCATTTGCAAAAAAGCGATGTTGCCGTGCGTAATGATGTGATCTCTAACCTCATTCAGTCACATGTCTGTCTAATTTTAAGGACCTGCTGGACCGTACTGTAGGCTTGAGCCAGAGGGCAGCCCTACAGACACGTGGCATTGGCTTTTAGAGCACTGTAGTGAGTTTATTACTAAGTGTACATGCACACTGGCTTCCGCCACTGCATTACACACGCACATTATGCTTCTAGCATGCGCTCTGTTTCTTTGTATGTAAACGTTAGCATAACATATTATTATTTAACCTTGTGTATTCTCGTGCACTCCAACTCCTCTTTGAACCACGATTACCACTAACAGTTGGTAGATCGTACTTCAAAAATGAAGGATGCCCTCAATTGGTGTTTTCTATTATGCTTGAAATGAACGTTCATTTACCTCCAGACGTTCCCACCATTAAATTGTTTCTCCCTTTTCAGAAACTGAATTGATTGAGCTAAAGTGGGCTGAGTGGGTGCTCACGCCCTCATGATGCCCTCGGCATTCTGACGCCTTCCATCGTGGTATCAAGACACCGTCCCTGACCGGAGACCTGCTCTCCCACCCTACAAAGGTACCTCGGACTCGGAGCTTGCACCAACACGTCGTTGGACACACTGATGGTGGCAGGTGAGCAGTGAAGCCTCGGTACGCAGGACCTACAATTGAGCATGGTGTGGGGGAAGGTACTGGGGTGCAGCACCCTGGGTGCACAGGTGCAGGCAAGCGATGTTCCCGTAGCTCATAATGTAATCTCTGGCCTCATTAATTTTAAGGACTTGCTGGACCACACTCTTTCTCGCGGACCCCAGCGTCCTAGACAAACGGGTGACGGAAGGTAAACACTGAGGGCTGGGTGCAGCTCTGTTTCCTCCTCCCTCTGTTCTTTTGACTCTCCCTCCCCTTCTCCCTTCCACCCACTCCCTCTCCCTCCCATTCTCACTATCTTCCTTTCATTCGGACTACCTTTCTTTTCCTTTTCCACATGGCACACATACTTATATTTCATTTTTGTCTTTCAGGTTTTGAATGCTGCTTCCGGAGTAGTCCCACCCACGTATTTCATGTTATACTGTTGTTTGTTCTAATAAACTTGCATTTACATTTATTTGTGTTGTTTTAATAAAGGTTATTTTTTCCAATAAATAAGTGAGTGTGTAGGTCTTTTTCTGACAACACTTGTCAGTAGTTTATTGTGAAAATCATCTGTTTATAGGAGGTTATGACGGAAAACATTTGCAATTTTGGGGTGCACCTACCAAATATAAACCAACAGACTATTACATAAATGAAGCCTGCGTAATTCTACAACTGCAAGGGTTCTATGCGTGTATCACAATCTAGCACTATAAGTACTGCCCGTGTAATTACAGAACCAATAAGGCACTGCCTAGGACCACCGTGGCTTCAGGGACTGCCTAGGCCCACTCTGCATATTTAAGTAAAGCCCCGCAGGGTGGCGATCTCTGGACTTCAGTTGGCCTCTAAGCCCCCGGAACAATTAGTAAACAATACCCGGGAAGGTGGCGATCCCCTATGCTGCAAAACGTCTCTGTGCCATTCCACGCCTAATTTACATGTGACATTAAGATCGCCAGTCCTACAGAGACCCCCCAGTATAATATTAGGATTAGCCACGGAACATTACCCACCAGGAGCCTCATTTAAATCAACGAGTGAGACCCCGCTTTGTTTGTTTCTCAATTTGTACCATCCAGATCCCTTCCATTAAAGTGATACAAGGCTTTCCTCCTCCCCCTTTAACTAGTCAAACAAGGATTTGCTAACACAGGGTGGAATCCATGCACCGCCCTCTAATAGCATACATAAATGTCCCAGGGATGCACACCCCGGGACATTGTATGAGCTGCACCTGGGAGGTTGCGCTACCTAGGACCATGATGCATTGGTTAGTATAAAAGCATACTAACACTACTTACACATGTGTTGTACAGTGATCAGAGTGTGGTGAAGAGGCAGAGGAAGCGCAAAATCTAAAAATATACATTCTACCAGAGGTTGGATGACATAGTTCAATGAGCCGACGACCCTGGAATAAGTAGAAACAGCTACACAAAGAAAATGGGTCTTCAGCACAACGCAAGCAACTTTGAAATATTTGTGAGTGCTGCCTTCTTTTTACCTTCTCCCGCTCATCGCCAAATTTATGTAGTGAAGAGGCAGACAGCAGTGGATCCGATAAGTAGATTTTTTGCAGGGAAAACAAGACACCTTAAACGCCCACCAACAGGAGCAGACAGCAAGGCAACCGTCTTCTTCAGCACAGTGTGCAAACTCCCGAAGGTTCCCCTCATGACAGCCCTACATTCTAACATTACATACTTATATTCCAGTAGAATTGCATACTAACATTCTACTATGACTCACATTGGAATACTACACAGAGCACATGACTTTACAGCAATGAGCTCATGGTTTCATCTAGGAGTCTTGAGACTGGTAGGGGTGAGTAGTTCGCTTCCCACTCCCTGTATTATATAAACGCAAACTAACACTACTTCCACAGGTATACTACAGCGCTCAGAGCACATCATTTTACAGCAATGCGCTCCCGATTTAGGCTCACGGTTTAATCCCCGAGTCTTCAGACCAATAGGAGAAAGTAGTTCACTACCCACTCCCTATATACTATAAACGCATACTAACACTACTTACACAGTTATACTACAGTGGCTAATATTCTAGAGCGCCCAGAGCCCATCACTTTACAGCAATCAGCTCAGTTTGATCCCTGAGTCTTCACACCAGTAGGCGTGAGTACTTCGCTTCCGGTATAGTATAAACACACGGTAGCAGTCAATAATTTGCTTCCCACTCTCTGTATGGTATAAACGCCTACTAACACTACTTGCTCACGTATACTACAGCGCCCAGAGCCCATCCCTTTACAGGAATCACCTCAGTTTGATCCCCAAGTCTTCACACCGGTAGGCATGAGTACTTTGCTTCACACTTCCGGTATGGTATAAACGCACGATAGCGGTCAATAGTTTGCTTTCCACTCCCTGTATGGTATAAACGCCTACTAATACTACTTGCACACATATGCTTCAAAGACCAGAGCACATCAATTTACAGCAATGAGCTCACGGTTTAGACTCACGGTTTCATACCCGAGTGTAGCAGGATATCATGTCAGCAACATGTCACTCTGAGCAACACTGCACTTTCAGACCGGTAGGTCCCCCACAGAGGTTACAGTGCTCCAACCCTCCTTTCCTACTTTTTCCCCTTACTCGCTTCAACGGGATCACAAAATGGCTGCCAACACTTCCTAGTTGCAACCGCTCGCAACCTGAACAGATTGACACCAAATAAACAAAAGCGTGCTTTCTAGACCAAGACCCTTCTCCCTGCCAAATTTGGGGTAATTCCATTCACCCGTTCGACCTGTAGCCTTGTCTAAAGTTTCCTATGGAAATTAACGTGGAGAAAACACATTTTGGGACCCCCCCTTTAATCTCGTCCCCCCTTGCCCAATCACCCCCAAACTTTCATAGGATCTGATATGAACAAAAAATTCTCTTCCTATGGAAACTTGGTCCTAACTATAACTATAACTACCTACTGGCGACCGCCAGTAGGTAATGTTTATATATGATCATATTAATGGCCTTCTTGAAGCTACGGGACAAAGTGAACCAATTAATAAAAGTAAACATGAAATTGAATTACGCATTAAAAAACATGAAGATGTCGTCAAGGAAAGAAAAATTTACAAGTTTGCACGTGATAAAACGATTATGCCACCGGCATAATTTTTACATTTGCTCACAAGTATGACAACTACAAGAGACAAGCGTTAACCAGGGGCAATCCTCAATGCAAACAAGGAATTATTGGTGGTGAGGCTCACGTGATTGAAGGTGACTCTGATTCAGTCTCTCTTACATCCAATAGCGATTCTGAGGATGGTCGACCTGGTACATTGGCTCCATCATCATCTGGCATGACTAGTTTTTCCCTAGCCGAGGAACTGAATTTTGTAAGCCAGGACCGGCGGTACACCTTGCGCCCCTGCAAACCTCAATATGTGCAAGGAGATCAACAAACAAACGTAGGAGGGAGAGGAGGGACAAGCACAGTCAAAACTACCTCAAGAGGAAATGCGAGAAGGACTTGGAGGAAATGAAGAGTGGGACACAGAACACTGTTATCAACTTAATGGACACTGTGTTATCCAAAACTGAAGTGCAACTTTTATCATTGGGCCTTTCATACTGTCCAAAACATCGCTTTTCGTACAATCAGGCGAGTATTGATGTGTTCAAATTTATAAGGAAAATAAAATTGATTAAACATTTTCAGTTAAACACATTTACTGGCAGATCTTCTGTTAGCACTTCTACTACCATCATTAAGGAAGGGACACTACAGGTCAAAGACATTCCTAACTTACAGATACTGTATGATTTGGCGCAAGAAACCAGCAATGTTGATCAATCTGTTGCCAGTTAAGGTACTTGCGACAAAAAGACAGCTCCTAGTCCATTCCGTTCTGCCTCCACATTTCTTCCCCTCATACCAAAAGATGCAGTGGATGTATTTAGTGACAGAGTTATTTCTGAGCTCAAGTCCCTTAATAGAACTGTATCTTCTCACTCTCGAAAGAGGGACTACAGAGACAATCAATACCACACGTTGATTACTAAACTTCAAAGATATTAAGACCTCATTATCAATAAATCTGATAAAGGTGATAATACAGTTTTATGGTCTCATACAGACTATCTGGCAGAAGCTGAACGTCATCTCTCTGACACCTCATGCTATGGGCATTCTACTAAATTTGAAATGAGAGCTGCAGAAGAAAGAACACGCAGGGAAATTCACCAATGGAAGAGAAATGGATTGTTGACTAAAGAAGAAATGAATTTCCTCAATATAGAACATCCAGTCACTCCCATGCTGTACTTTCTGCCCAAAGTACATAAAAAGGTCACTCCTGTGCCAGGCCGTCCAATCATTTCAGCCCAAGGAAGTATGAATGAGAATTTATCCAAGTGTGTGGATTTTTTTCTGCAGCCACATGTGACCAGTCTACCGTCTCATATAAGAGACTCCACTGACTTTTTAAATAAGATCAAAGATGTAATCTGGTGTTCTGATTATTTGTTGGTGGTGATGGGCATTGAATCTCTTTATACTAGCATCAATCATTGCCATGGTATTAATGCTACTAAACATTTTCTGGAGAACAGGGACATAGATATGAACAAACACAACACCATGCTGTTGGAAATCATAGACTTGTGTTTAACTACTAACTTTTTTCCATTCCAGAATGACATTTATCAATAGGTGCATGGTGTGGCGATGGGGGCATGCTTCTCCGCCAGTTACTCATGTTTGCATGTGGGCTGGTGGGAAAGGCATGTCCTCAGAACCACACACCGGCACTGGTTGAGTCATATAGTGCACTACTGGCGCTATATTGAGGACATCTTTTTAGTCTGGAGTGGGTCTAGGGAGGATGCCATGAAATTTGTAGGAGATATCAATTTCAATGATTTAAATTTAAGGTTCACTGCTTCTATTGATAGCTCCCTTGTCAAATTTCTTGATGTTCTGCTGTATGTAGATGAAGGTATTCTCCACACAAAGGGGTCCATTATGATTGTGGGCGGATCACCACTGCCCGTATGGCAGAGCGATACGCCTGCAGAAAAACTTCACCCGCACTGAATTCTCCCCCACCACATTATCATGGCAGGGGGGAGCCAGGCGGACGGAAAGACCGTCTGCCGGTTTTCCGCCCGGTCTGGGAGACACCGCCATCCATATTAGCATAATGGCCTGGACTTCACTTGCGGGGCCTGTTGCGGGCCCCCAGAGATTCTGGGGGTGGGGGTTGCCCATGGGGGGGTACCTATGGCACCCCCTGCATTTCAATATACAAAGTGGCAGGCACCGCGTGGTGCCTGTCACGTTGTGCATTGAACTGCATGATGTGCATTTTTATCATTGCGGTGGCGGTGCTTTCAGCACCGCCCGCCGCAATGCTAAACATGCGGGATGTATCCTAATGTCCCCCATAGGACCCCCACCCTTATGGTGAGCGGTCCCTTTTTGTGTAGGGATGGCTGGTGGACAAAGTCTGACCGCCATCCTAATGTGCCCCTAAGTTACACAGAAAGACCACCGCTGGTAATTCGATTCTACATGCAGACAGTGCACATCCCCGTCACCTCATCAACAGCATACCATATGGCGAGTTCATCCGTATCCGGCGAATTTGCAGTTCTGAAACAGTCTCCACTTAATGTCAGAAGGCAGCATTTCGCAGATTTCTTGACAGGGGTTTTAAGAAACATCAATTGACCCTTGCTCTGAATAAAGCTAATAATCTGCAAAGAGATATCCTGCTTCAGCCCCAATCTAGTACTAACTTTGAGAATGAGAGTTTGGAGAAAGATGTATGTCCTATTCGGTTGATAACTACATTTAGTGCACAAGAAAATGTTATTCGCAGGATCATTTATTCAGAATGGCCCATTGTTTTGACTGATAGCATTCTTGGTCCCATTCTACCTAGTTTACCAGCTATAACCTTTAGAAGGGTTCCCTCCATCAGGGATGCCCTTGTAAAATATATGCCTAAGGTGAAAACCAAAAGTACTTGGCTCACTAAGACTGTTTTTTTCAAATGCAATTCTTGCCGTGTGTGCACGTTTGCTAAGAATAGTACTCACTATAAAACAGCATTTAGTGAGAAGGAGATAGCAATTCAAGAACATCTTACTTGGCATACCAAATATGCTATTTATAAACTGAAGTGCACCTGCAACTTGAAGTACATTGGCAGTACCAAACTCCCAGTGCATAAACGCATCCTCCAACATGTTAGGGCCATCCCGAATTCTGACCATGATTATCCGGTCGCCAGACTCTTCAAATCTGTTCATGACAACAAACTGAAGGATCTGGAGTACACTGTTATAGGGTCAGTTCTTAATCCCGGACGGGAAGGAAATCGAGACAAGCTACTTAGACTACATGAATCCCATTTCATTTTAGCTCTCAGCATAAGAGTCCCTAATGGTCTTAACATGAACGAACATTTGCACAATTTTTTATGATGGTAATTTTTTATGATGGTAATTCCTTATGATGGTAATTTTTTTGCATTGTATCAGTGTTATGTATTTATGCTCTATATAGATGTGGTTTGTTCTATGATTTGTTTATTCAATATTGCACTTGCACTTTAGGATCGCTTAGGCTTAAACGATTCAGGGTCCTTCCCTTGCTGCTAGTATTTCAATGATTTGCACAGCACTTATTTGCACTTTTTTCACTATGCACTTTATTTCTATACAGACTATTTTTTATCGCATGGCATCTTGATTGTACATATACATTTTTTAATCATTCAATTTTGATATCATCAGATTTTATCCACTTTTGTCCTTTTAGCATCTGGTCTTTGTGTATTTTACTGACTCTGACAATATTGCACTTGCACTTTATTGTGGAACTATTGCTTCTAATCTGACTGATACGCTATGTTTTGAATGTATTTTTAGATGACAATTATTATTTACATGATAGATATGTGATTACAGGATGTCTTGCCTTTAGTTATGGCATTATTTTTTTAGTCGTACAAAATCTTTTACTTGTACTATGAGTATCCTTCATTTAGGCACATGCCAAAAACCTTATGTATGATATAACCGACCGTTATGTAGGTTGTTGGAAAAGTTTCAGGTTATTTTTTGCACTGTGTAATGATTTAGGCTTATGTCCCTGTAAACCACTTTTTTGAACCTTTGTACTCTTCCCTATGTTATTTTGCGTATTTGCACTTTGATTATCTATAAGATGGCAACTTTCAGATCTATGCAATCGACTAGTACAGTGCCGTAGTCTGTTTTTGGTACTTTTCAACCAGGAAAGCTTGTTTCTAAAGTTGGTTGTGCTCACTTTCACTATTAAATACGTCACAGTGTGGAGACGCATCATGTGATCAAGCTCCCAGCGAGGAGCAAAACGCATCATAGCAGGCACTGCTCCTGTGAAATTTAGGGTTATAATAAACTGACACTGCTTCACCCACTTACGTCTTAAAGTTCCGCCGAAGGGAAAAGAGTGGACAGGACTTTTTCTACATATATATATATATGTACATTTGTGTATATATATATATATATATATATATATATATATATATATATATATATATATATATATATATATATATATATATATATATATATATAATTTGCACTTTTCTCAGTCCTTTCCCCACTGGAAAAATTATGAAGCGTCACACCAGGAAACTGCACAACTTGTTTATTGAGCACAAAAACTATCGAGGACAGCACGTGTTGGCGTTTGCCTTCATCAAGTAATTTCCCATACTACCACCGCCTTTAGAAATAGCCCGTACAGTTTATAGACAGTGAAAAGATACTTGTAGTGACAACAGTATTGTGCAAATTACAATTTCAACATTTCATATCCCAAAGTACGAGTCCAACAATTCGCACAATACATAAATATCCACAATAAATTATAAAGTGAACAATAGAGCCAGCAGTTTCCCAATCGTCAATTGACATAGAAGAATTACTCTACATAGGCATCAGCACCTCGCTACCTTGATTTTCAAAGTCACAAAGCTTTATTGGTGCCCTTTTACTATTGACACCTACAATTTATAAGCATTCGATATTCCATGTCAGTGACCCTCCGTATCCAATTGGAAACATATCCCTTGATCTTTTAGTTGGTGTTTTATGGTAGCGTCAAAATTCTGCCACGGTTTGTACATGCTTATCTAATAATGTTCACATAGCCTTCATTGAGAGAATACCCTCACTGTCACATTGGGCGGTGGTGTTGGATAGTGGTGCATGGTGTGCTGCGCGTGGAATAGGATTTAAGTGTATAAGTGCATATTTGTGCTATCTAAGTGTATACGTGTATGGTGAGAGAGGATAGGCCCATGACTTCTTGTAATCTTACTCAATTGAGTAGTAGGATATGGCTCCGCAATTGTGGTTAATGCCATTCCCAGACTCCAGATTTGGAATCCCATTTCAAGGTATGGTCTGCTGCTCTTCCTTACCCTCATTAAAATAAGTGTTCACCCAATGTCTACCCTTGTGTTTGCTCCATTAAAATCTGATTGTGAGATGCAGTATGTATGAACTTTATTACTGACCTATATGTGTGGCTAGCTCTTCCCCACCATTTAGCCCCTTAGGAGATCTACAGTCCAGCTCAATTACATATCTTGACTCAAACATTCTTAGCTGTTTTTCCTGATCGCCTCTGTGTATATGTTTTTGGATTTTTTTGATTCCAAAGAATCTTAGGCTGTTGTTGTTACTGTCATGGTTTTCTGCGGAATGACGGGCCACAGGATAAATAAAATCCTTGTTGTTAAGGCCTGTAGGTGCTGCAAAATTCTTAGTTTTAGGGAAAGCTTAGTACTGCCTACGTAGCGAAGGCCACATTGGCACTTTAATACGTAGATCACATACTCACTATTGCAATTGATTGCCTGCATGATGGTTTTAACTTCCCTACTACCTGCCACATATTCCTTACAATTTCTCCCATTCCGACAGGCAATACACATTCCACATACAGTGAATCTGTTAGGTGCCCTCAACCATTGTGTGTTCATCTCTTCTGTTGGGTAGCTGTGAACTAATCGATCACGTAAAGATCTCGCTCTTTTGTAGGTTATCTGTGGTCCTGTACCTGCTTGTTTTTCAATAATGAGATCTGCTATCAGTAGATTCCAATGTTTTTTCATTGCATTACGCAGTGCCAATGGTCCTCTACTAAATTGGGTAATCATTCTCGGTGCTCCTGATTTGTCAGGGGCATTCTCTTTCCTCTCTCCAACGGAATTGTCTGAGGATTTAAATAACAGCTCATGCTGGGTCACATCCTTAACTTTTTTGCTTGTCTGTTCAAGTGTATCTTCCCTGTATCCTCTCTCTCTGAATCTGGTAATTATGTTTTGCTATTCCCTTTGGAAGTTCTCATTAGTGCTACAATTACGACGGTCCGTTAAGAGTTCCCCATAAGGTATGCTCTTTGTTAGGGGAATGGGATGATGGCTTGCTGCACTGTATTTCCCGCAGTTTCATTTCGAAACAAACAGGTTGTTATCTTCCCTTGTACCACATCTACTGCTATGTCCAGAAACTCACAATAACAGGGACTTATCATGTGTGTGAATTGTAGATTCAGATTGTTGATCCCTAATTTTTCAATGAATTCCCTAGCCAGGGATTCTGAGCCATTCCAAATAAGGAATAGGTCGTCAATGTACCTGATCCATACGAGTATGTGATCAGTGTACATCTCAAACTCATCTGTTCTTCCCACCAGCCTAGGAATAAATTTGCTAGGCTGGGGGCAAAACATGTACCCATTGCCGTTCCGAACCGTTGCCTGTATACGGATTTTTCAAAGAGAAAGATATTCTGTTGCAGACAAAAAAGCATCCTTGACACCAGCATTTCATTGTGCTCCCAACAATCAATATGCCTGCTTCTCAAACAATACATACATGCTGCTACTCCCTTGATTTGATCAATGCACGTATATAGGGAGCATACATCTAACCCAATCATTAGGTGTCCATCCTCCCACTGTACATCATGTATTCGGCATAGAAAATCAGAACTATCTCTGCAGTATGATCTTAAATTGACTACGTATTTGGCTAAAAATAAGTCCAGAAAAATAGATGTATTTTCCAATAGTCCCCTATTGGATGAGACTATTGGATGCCGTGGTGGTGATGTGGCGTTCTTGTGTACTTTCGGGAGAAAATAGATACAGAGTATCTGTGGTTTCTCCGTTCACAAAAAAAATCTATTCATCTTTGTCAAGCAGGCCCTGATGGTCCCATTTAACTAGGTGTCCATGATATTACTGTATTGTTCTCTTATATGTGTCCCAATTGATGAGTTCATAACATGTTGGGTCCGACAGTTGTCGCATGGCCTCTGTCCTGTAATCAGTAGTACTCATAATGACAATGTTGCCCCCTTATCGGAGGGCTTTATAACGATGTTGACATCTTTCTCTAAACCATTGATGGCTTCCCTTTGCTCTCTGGTTAGGCTATCCCACTTGGAATTGTTAGGTTTATCCCGCATTCTCTTTAATTCCAAGATGACTGCAGAATTATATGCTTCAATGTTGTTGTAAGGGACATTCGGATTGAATTTAGATTTCAATTTTAGTCCACTATGTTCAATTTGTCTATTGGTCCCTTCATCTAGATCCATTAGTAAGCGTCCATTCGTTACTTGACTTTCATCAGTTTCATGCAAAATCCTAAATAGTTCCATATCCAGTACTTGCAGGTCAGCAGTATTCATTGTACCTACAGGCCTGTTAGTTAATTGACTTGTCTTGATGCGTGTTTCATAGAGCTTCATTAGCTTTAATTTGCGAATATACAAAAATAAATCAATGCGTGTATCTGTGTAGTTCATATTGCTACTCGGACAAAATGATAGGCCTAACTGCAAAACAGATAGTTCTGTATCCGTAAGTTTTCTGGGAGATAAGTTGATGACTGATTTATTGGTACTTGAACTTTGATATCTGGTCTTCATTTGCCCCTGATTTCTCTGTTTCCTCTTTCTTAATCGTCGTTGTTTACTCTCCCTCGTCCTCTTCCTCTTTTTGGCCCTTTTCCTTTTGTTTGTCCCCTTGTTTGCGGTTTGTTTGTCTGGTTCTGCTCCTTCTTTTGCTTCAAGATTTGAAATTCGTGAAGGAAAGTTAACGGACGTCCACCTAAAGGGACTCTTGCGTTGCGATCCTCAGAATCTGTACTGATGTCAGAGCTTGAGCCTGTCGTGACTATTTCTTCTTTCCTCTCACTGTATGTTGCTCTTATGTTCCTTTGTGCTCCATCGTATCTCCTGGCATATGTAAGGATGTGACCTTCCGCGTAGTCCCGTTTGTCTCTCAGGAACTTTCTTTGTTTTTTCAATTTTATTGTTTCTTCATTCTCCATTCTCAATTCCTCTACAGCCTTATCACCTTTGATTTTTTCCAATTCCGCTTTGAGTGTTTTCAATTCTTTTCTTGTTGTCTCCAGGCCAATTTGTGCATATTTGATGAGCATTTCAATCATGATTATACATGTTTTTGCCATGAACTGTGCCCACTCTGTTAGTAAATCCTGATTGGGGTTGTCATATGTTGGTACAATTGTTATCCTGAGGCCCCTTGGCACTCTTCCAACTTCCACATAGTTGGTTAGGGAGGCTACCTCCCACCACTTGTTAATCTCTTGTTTGCTCAGTTTCTCTAGCAACAGCAGGTTTTGTTTGCTGGATGTTTCAAAATCGGTAATTGCCACACTGTTAGTTAGCATGTTGGTGGTTGTATCTTGTTCCTTATCAAATAATGATATGGCTACTGCTTTTCTCTAGTTCTCCCATTCCAGCATGCTTCACTTGTTTCCCAATGCTCGCGGTTACGTGAGTACCACGGCAGTCACGTCTGTTCCCAATTTCTTATGTTAGAGTCTGACTTGTTCTGTGTTTGCTGTTAGTCTTTCAGCAATTTTCGCGGACCTCATCAACTGATCGGGTAACGGTGCAGTAATCCTGTGCTGCCGAGAAAGCCGTTAGGTACTTAACGACCCCTGTTCTGCAACACGGACCCCTAGTCCCCACAACTTCACTGCCGCATTCGGACACCGACTTACCCGTAATCCTGTATTGTGGAATATGCGATAGGAACGATGGGAACCACTCCGTTTTCCGAATCCTTTCAAAACGCTGCTATGGCAGTTCTCCAATCCAAACGACGTTGGTGTCGCCAGTGGCAGCAGCACCAACTCTGTATTTTGCACTTTGCTCAGTCCTTTCCCCACTGGAAATTACAATTTCCACATTTCATATTCCAAAATACTAGTCCAACAATTCGCACAATACATAAATATCCACAATAAATTATAAAGAGAACAATAGAGCCAGCAGTTTCCCAATCGTTAATTGACATAGAAGATGTACTCTACATCGGCATCGGCACCTCGCTACCTTGCTTTTCAAAGTCACAAAGCTTTATTGGTGCCCTTTTATTATTGACCTACAATTTATAAGCATTCGATATTCCATGTCAGTGACCATCCATATCCAATTGGAAACGTATCCCTTGATCTTTTAGTTGGTGTTTTATGATAGCGATATGCATTGCTCAAAATTCTGCTGCGGTTTGTATATGCTTATCTAATATTGTTCGCATAGTCTCCATTGAGAGGATACCCTCACTGTCACATTGGGTGGTGGTGTGGGATAGTGGTGCATGGTGTGCTGCGCGTGGAATAGGATTATAGTGTATAAGTGCGTATTTGTGCTATCTAAGTGTATTCGTGTACGGTGAGAGAGGATAGGCCCATGACTACTGTTGTCACCACAAGTATCTTTTCACTGTCTATGAACTGTAAGGGCTATGTCTAAAGGCGGTGGAAGTATGCGAACTGACTTGATGAAAGCAAACACCAAAACGCGTCGTCCTCGATAGTTTTGGTGCACAATAAACACGTTGTGCAGTTTCCTGGTGTGTCGCTTCATAATTTTTCTAGTGAGGAAAGGACTGAGCAAAGTGCAAAATACAGAGTGGCTGCTGCTGTCACTGGCGACACCAACGTTGTTTGGATTGGAGAGCCGCCATAGCAGCATTTTGAAAGGATATATATATATATATATTCACTGAAAAAAACGTAGGTTTCAGCCATGTTATAGTTAGGAATTAGCATTTAAAAAACCTTAGAAATTCACTGAAAAAACCATAGGTTTCACACATGTTATAGTTAGTTGGATATTTCACTCATACAAAACCATTGAACTTCCCCCGTTATAGTTAGTTCAGCTAACTATAACTCGCGCGTCCACAATGCACTGCTGATGACGTCACAAATTACATCCCTCATGACATGGTCAGTGACATCACTCATGACATCACTGATGACATCTCAAATGACATCACTGATGAAATCAATGATGACATCATCCTTGTGAAAGAGTGGCAGACCTCCTCTCACCCTAATATAACCTTTGATAGGATTTTTTTAAAGTTTCAAATCTCCACACTTAGAAGAATTTCCAAGTGAAACCAGTCAATGTTAGCCTATGGAAGGAAATTCAAGGTACTGTAAGTATGGTTAGAATTATTTTTCAGGATCAGTAGTGGGCTGAAAGATGGAGCACTGAGGTCTCTCCTGATAACAGGTGAGTACATCAGAATTCGTAGTTCTGCTGATTTTAGAGGAATTTTTTTAAAGTTCCAAAACTCCACACGTAGAAGAATTTCCAAGTGAAACCAGTCAATGTTAGTCTATGGAAAGAAATTCAAATTACTGTAAGTATGGTTAGAATAACTTTTCAGGATCAGTAGTGAGCTGAAAGATGCAGCACTGAGGTCTCTCCTGACTATAGGTGAGTAAATCGGAATTCGTACTTCGGCTAATTTTAGAGGAATTTCTTAAAGTTCCAAAACTCCACACTTAGAAGAATTTCCAAGTGAAACCAGTCAATATTAGCCTATAGAAGGAAATTCAAGTTACTGTAAGTATGGTTAGAATTACTTTTCAGGATCAGTAGTGGGCTGAAAGATGCAGCACTGAGGTCTCTCTTGATAACAGGTGAGTAAATCAGAATTCGTAGTTCGGCTAATTTTAGAGGAATATTTGTACGTTTCAAAAATAGAAACTTTCTCTGGTGAAAAGCACACAATAGATTCCAATGGAAGGAAATACAAGTTACTGGTAAGTACACTTAGATTTACTTTTCAGGGTCCATACTGGGCTCAAAGATGCAGCACTGACGTCTCTCGTGATAACAGGTGAGTACATTGGAATTCGTAGTTCGGCTGATTTTAGAGGAATATTTTGCTCAATAGTGAAGGAAGGGGCGGGGCCTGAGGTGACATGTGTGCAAACATGCCCTGTGGCGCGTTTTAAGTTTGAGAATTAATTCCTACTCGATCCTGAGGTCCCATGTGGGCCAACTAGCATACCAGGAACCTCCAGTATGCACCAGGGAGCTGCGTTGCAGAGAGGTGTTTAGAGGCCACACCCCCTTTTCACAACACTCTGCAACGCAGCTCCGTGGCACTTACTGGAGGTACCTGTTGGGCTAGTTGGCCCCTAGGGGACCTCTGCATTGAAGAGGAATTAATTCCCCAACTTAAAACGAGCCACAGGGCATGTTTGCACACATATCACCTCAAGCCCCGCCCCCTACCTTCACCACTGTGCAAACGCGCCCCGTGGCGCAGAGAGGTGTAAAAAAGGGGCGTGGCCTCATTACACCTCTCTGCAACGCAGCCCCCTGGCGCGTTTCCAGGGTAGGAACTAAATACCCTTGAATACTGGGTGTCCCTTGGGGCCAGCTAGCCCACCAGGGACCTCCAGTATGCACCAGGGGGCTGCATTGCAGAGAGGTGTAAAAAGGGCCTGGCCTAATTACGCCTTTCTGCAATGCAGCCCCTGGCGCGTTTCCAGAGGGGGAACTAAATGTCCTTGAATACTGGGAGTCCCTGGGGGCCAACTAGCCCACCAGAAACCTCAAGTATGCGCCACGGGGCTGCGTTGCAGAGAGGTGTAAAAAGGGGCGTGGCCTCATTACACCTCTCTGCAATGCAGCCCCCTGGCGCGTTTCCAGAGGGGGAACTACATCCCCTTGAATACTGGGGGTCCCTGGGGGCCAAGTAGCCCACCAGGAACCTCCAGTATGCGCCAGGGGGCTGCGTGGCAGAGAGGTGTAAAAAAGGGGTGTGGCCTCATTACACCTCCCTGCAACGCAGCCCCCTGGGGCGTTTCCAGAGGGGGAACTAAATCCCTTTGAATACTGGGGGTCCCTGGGGGCCAACTAGCCCACCAGGAACCTCCAGTATGTGCCAGGGGGCTGCGTTGCAGAGAGGTGTAATGAGGCCACACCCCTTTTAACACCTCTCTGCAACGCAGCCCCCTGGCGCATACTCGAGGTTCCTGGTGGGATACTTGGCCCCCAGGGACCCCCAGTATTCAAGGGGAATTACGTCCCCCTCTGGAAACGCGCCAGGGGGCTCATTTGCAGAGTGGTGCAGGGAGGGAGCATGGCCTCCTCCCCGATCCTGTTTTTTTTGTTTTTAAGAAGGGGGCTGGGTAGCCCCCCTTCTTTTTCTTTTTTTTAGGGGCCCTGGGGACCCCATCCCCAAGGGCCTGAGCCCCAAAAATGATTAGCTTTTTTTTAACGAGCAGGGGGCTGAGTGGCACCCCTCCCGTGGCTAATCCAGGCCCCGGGGATCCCATTTTTAAGGAGGGTGGCTGCATAGCCACTCTCCTCAGGCCACTTAAGGCCCTGGGGACCCCATCCCCCGGGCCAGCCTACATCCTTTAAAAACATTTTTTATTATTATTATTATTATTTGGGGAGGGGGGCCACATGGCCCCCCTCCTTGGCCACATCTGGCCCGGGACCCTTTCCCCCAGGCCTGACCATCTCCGTTGGGGACCGTGGGGGGTCCCCAAGCCCCCCACGGTCCATGCCGGCTCCTCGCATCCTGCGGGACCTGGCATTGTTTTTCTGCTTGGGGAGCAGCTAACATGCTGCTCCCCATGCATAAAAGCAATTGACTTTGGCTTTTGAAAGAGAGAGCAGGTTTCCTGCTCTCTCTTTCAAAAACCAAAGCAGTTTGCTGCTCTCGCCTTACCATAGCAAACAGCAGTGTCCCGGGGTGGGCACCCCTGGACACTGGAGGAGCCGGCCCTGGGGGGTAGCAGTCCCCAGGGCCATCACAGGCTCCAGGAGGGGGGCCATGCGGCCCCCCTCCCATCATTTGTAAAGCCCCGGGGGTGGTGGTCCCAGGGGCTGGGGGTCTGTCACAGAACCCCCAATTTAAATATGGAGTGCCCCAGGGAGGTGGCGGTCTCCGGACGTGTGGGGGGCTGGAGCCCCCACACAGGTTTTTTTAAAATTTTATTTCAAAAAGAAGCCCCGGGGGTGGCGGTCCCTGGGGCTGCAGTGGGGGCGTGAGCCCCCCGCATTTTTCATACTAAAGCCCCGGGGTGGCGATCCCCGGGGCTCGGTGGGCCTTAGAGGCCCCACATCATCATACAGTTAAGCCCCGGGGGTGGCGGTCCCTGGGGCTGCGGGGGGGCCGCGTGCCCCCGCTATAATACGTACTTTGCCCCGGGGGTGGCAGTCCCTGGGGCAGTGTGGGGGGGATTAGGCCCCCCCACATTTTATTTGAAATGCAGCCCTCGGGATTTGCCACCCCCGGGGGCTAATTTACATAAAAGTGTGGGAGCTGCGCTTCGTTTTTGTTTGTATCAGCAGGGTATGCGTACCCTACGCATCTCCCCTGATTTAAAAAAAATTAAAACATTTTTATGGGCCTTAGGGGTCCTTGTGGGACCCCCTCAGCGGGCCTAGGGGGTCAGGGTGTTTCTACCCTGCCCCCTTTTTGCGTTTTTTCTGTTTCTTTTTCTGTTTTCTTGTGCCTCTATTCTGCCGAGGCACAAGATGGCTGCCAACACTTCCTGGTTTGGAGTGTTGACAGCCAATTAGCATAAAGCTCGTGCTTGGGAGGATACGCGTACGGTACGTCGTCTATAGATATATCTATGATTTTACTTTTGATTTTCTCAGGAACTACTGAACGGATTTACACCATTTAACAATAAGCATAATCTGCGAACCAAACTCGACCTTTTTGCCAAATTTGGTGTAATTCCGGGAAGCAGTTCAGGCTGTAGCTGTGTCTGAAGGTCCCTATGGAAAATTGCATGGGGAAAACACATTTTGGGACCCCCATTTTTCTCAGCCCCCACTTGACAAATCAACCCGAAACTTTCAGGATAGGAGCGGAGCGCCCCATCTTCTTGGAGAATTTCACGAAGATTCGTCAACCGGCGCCAAACTTATTCCAAATAGAATGTTGCGGATTTCCTATGGAAACTAGGTCTTAACTATAACTAAAACGACCGCCAGTAGGTTTTATATATATATATATACTCTATGCATCCTCAAAATGGTAATGTAACGGAGCAACTTTGAGCACAGCAAAAAAGAAATATTAAACAGCATTACCCACTGGAGGGAAAGAATCGAGGGGAAAAGCGTCCTACAAGTTCCAGCATGCTTTGAGAACAGTCCCATTAGGTCGTTCCCCGGAGGGCAAGTACTTTTAAATTGAGCATGTTACTGAAGGGAGCTTTTCCTCACAAATGCCTGGGCTTACCTTGGAAGAAAGTCGTGATGACCGAAACGCGTCAGATTGCCCCTGCTGTCATGGAATAAATGATCTCTGATCCTCATAGTTATGTGTACGGCTGTATCTTTCCTGCCAGGAGAGAGTGTGTGATATATTCAGCGGCTTGGTTCTGCCTCAAGCTACGCACCACCAATAAAGTGCGCCATGACTGTCCCGCAAGCGAACCACTTTGCAGCCCGTGAAAACGACTAGGGACAGTGGTTGTCGTCGAAGACCAACTTCGGTATGGACTCTGTGCATCCTGAAAATGGTAATGTAACGGAGCAACGTTGAGCACAGCAAAAAATAAATATTAAACGGCATTACCCACTGGAGGAAAAGAATCGAGGGGAAAAGCGTCCTACAAGTTCCAGCATGCTTTGAGAACAGTCCCATTAGGGCGTCCACCGGAGGGCAAGTACTTTTAAATTGAGCATGTTACTGAAGGGAACTTTTCCTCACAAATGCCTGGGCTTACCTTGGAAGAAGGTCGTGATGACCGAAACGCGTCGGATTGCCCATGCTGTCATGGAATAAATGATCTGTGATCCTCATAGTTGTGTGTGCGGCTGTATCTTTCCTACCAGTAGAGAGTGTGTGAGATGTTCAGCGGCTTGGTTCTGCCGCAAGCTACGCACCACCAATAAAGTGCACCGTGACTGTCCCGCAAACAAACCACTTTGCAGCCCGTGAAAATGACTAGGGACAGTGGTTGCCGCCGAAGACCAACTTCGGTATGGACTCTGTACATCGTGAAAATGGTAATGTAACGGAGCAACTTTGAGCACAGCAAAAAATAAATATTAAACGGCATTACCGACTGGAGGGAAAGAATCGAGGGGAAAAGCGTCCTACAAGTTCCAGCATGCTTTGAGAACAATCCCATTAGGGCGTCCACCGGTGGGCAAGTACTTTTAAATTGAGCATGTTACTGAAGAGAGCTTTTCCTCACAAATGCCTGGGCTTACTTTGGAAGAAGGTCGTGATGACCGAAACGCGTCGGATTGCCCCTGCTGTCATGGAATAAATGACCTGTGATCCTCATAGTTGGGTGTGCGGCTGTATTTTTCCTGCCAGGAAAGAGTGTGTGAGATATTCAGCGGCTTGGTTCTGCCAAAAACTACACACCACCAATAAAGTGTGCCGTGACTGTCCCGCAAGCGAACCACTTTGCAGCCCGTGAAAACGACTAGCGACAGTGGTTGTCACTGAAAACCAACTTCAGTATGGACTCTGTGCATCCTGAAAATGGTAATGTAACGGAGCAACTTTGAGCACAGCAAAAAAGAAATATTAAACAATATTACCACTGGAGGGAAAGAATCGAGGGGAAAAGCATCCTACAAGTTCCAGCATGCTTTAAGAACAGTCCCATTAGGGCGTCCACCGGAGGGCAAGTACTTTTAAATTGAGCATGTTACTGAAGGGAGCTTTTCCTCACAAATGCCTGGGCTTACCTTGGAAGAAAGTTGTGATGACCGAAACGCGTCGGATTGCCCCTGCTGTCATGGAATAAATGATCTGTGATCCTCATAGTTGTGTGTGCAGCTGTATCGTTCCTGCCAAGAGAGAGTGTGTGAGATATATATATATATATATATATATATATATATATATATATATATATATATATATATATATATATACATACACACAGATACATATACACACACACCTATATATATATATATATATATATATATATATATATATATATATATATATATATATATATATATATATATATATATGTGCGTATATATATATATATGTATATTACCTACTGGCGGTCGCCAATAGGTAGTTATAGTTAGGATTATTTTCAATGCAAAATCTCAACATTCTATTGGGAATAACTTTGGCGCCGGTTGAGGAATCTGCCTGCAAATTTCCTCAAATTCGCCTCGCGGCGCTCCGGTCCTTCCCTTAAAGTTTGGGGGGGATTCGTCAAGCGGGGGCCGAGATAAAAGGGGGTCCCAAAATGTGTTTTCCCCATGTTAATTTCCATAGGGCGGTCGACCTCACTTTAAGCCCGAACGGCTGAATGGATTTCCACCAAACTTGGCAAAATTGTAGGGACTGGTAGCCCGATGTGCCTTTGCTATGTCTCAAGATATGTGCTCCAGTGGTTTTTGAGTAATTTAGGTTCAAAAAAATATATATATCTATGGCCCCGCCCCGGTACGCGCCCTGGGGAGCGCACCAGGCGCGCTACGTGACTTGCGCACGGGAAGCTGATTGGCTCTCGGGTGTCTGTAAACATTCAAAACAGTCCGGAGCGGCTGCCATCTTGTGTCTCGGTAAGATCGAGACACAAGAGGTGGCAAAAACTAAGGGGGAAATGACCATAAGGGGGCAGAGTAGACCCCCCCATACCCCCTAGGTTTGATGTGGGGGCTATAAAAGGGCTCCCCGGGAGAAATTTTTTTTTTTAAATTCGATTTTCGCGGGGGTAGCGCCCGGTATGCGCACCGGGGAGCAGACCGGGGACCGTAGCATGGGGAAAACCCAGTTTATTCACTGCGTCACCTCTACGACCCTTTCTTGCGTCAATACGCCCCTTTTGCATACATTACACCTGATGTAGGAATAATGTGGCGCAGGGGTTTACAAAGTGACGCATCTACCTAGATGCGTCACTTTGTAAATATAACTCAATAAGGTGCATGTTTTACGCTGCTGATGCGTCACAAAAAGTGACGTACCGGTGGCGTAAAAGTACAAAGTGACGCATCTACCTAGATGCGTCACTCTGAAAATATGACTCAATAAGGTGCATTTTTAACAGCACTGGTCCGTCACAAAAAGTGACGTACCGGTGGTGTAAAAGTGACGCATGGCCTTATAAATGAGGCCTTCAGTCTTCTACTCATACGTCATATTAAATATATGACGTATTATGTCGCAAGTACTTACAGATACGTCACTATTTCAGACGTATCTGTAAGCGCAAAAGTGATGCATTGCTGGAGTGTGTCACAAAAATGATGCAACTCCAGCAATGCATCCTTTCACATGGGGCCAGGCCCATGTGAAAGGGCCTGCATCAGTCTTACGCCTGCTGTGAAACAGGCGCAAGATTTGGACGCAACAGCGTCATAAAAGTGACGCAGTGATATCTCATAGATTTCACTGCGTCACCTCTTGCGTCAATACGTCCCTTTTGCATACATTATACTTGACGTAGGTATAATGTGGCACAGGGGTTTACAAAGTGACGCATCTACCTAGATGCGTCACTTTGTAAATATGACTCAATAAGGTGCATTTTTTACAGCACTGGTGCGTCGCAAAAAGTGACGTACCCGTGGCGTAAAAGTGACGCATGGACTCATAAATGAGGCCTTCAGTCTTCTACTCATGCGTCATATTAAATATATGACGCATTATGTCGCAAGTACTTACAGATACGTCAGTATTTCAGATGTATCTGTAAGCGCAAAAGTGATGCATTGCTGGAGTGCGTCACAAAAATGATGCAACTCCAGCAATGCATCATTTCTTACCCTTCCACACCCCTGGTCCTTCTCTACATTTTCTTTGAATATCTACATTCCCATGTTCACTCTCCTTCTCCTTACTTTCCTTCCCAGCACTCACCTTCTTTCAGTCCCCCTACTTCACTTCCTTTTCCCTCTCATACCTTTCTGTTCTTTCTTACTCATTTTCCTTTCCTTTATCAATGCACTCCACTTCACTTACTCTTTTTCATTTTTTTAAGAATATAGCTCTTTGATGAGAATTGGAGGTAGTTCTGAAAAGAACTTTTTTTTTCTTCTTTTTTCTTTTTTTAGAACAAAAACAAAAACAGGGAATGGAAACTGCTCAACAGGAGCAAAAAAAAATTTATTAGGGCTGGGAATGGCAGCGATGGTTCTCCAATGATCGAACCATGAGCAGAACACTTTGCTCCCCTAAGCAAAGTAGCTGATCACAGTATCTGCATTTAAGGACGCCTTTGTTAAATGCAGGCTGAATGTTCGGAACCAGCTCTTGTGATCACCCCCCCACCGATGTTGTTGGTCCTCCGGTTGATGTAGAGGCCCCATCACTGGGAACCTCTTGTGCCAGAGCCCTGACACTTTCCCGGGCAAAATTCTGGGGGTGCCTCCTCTCCACATGGCGAATCATTGTGGAGTTCCCAAAAGAATATTTTTTAGTGGGGTCACCCCGTGACAGGACTGTGTGACAGATCCTGCACTCCACTTTTGGAGAATTTACCTTCTTCTGGTCATCAGGTATGGAAAAAAAATTCCAGATGAAATGTTCTTTGACCTTCGGCTGAGGAGGCTCTTCATCAAGGAATTCATTGGAGTCATCTTCACTGCTGGATGGTCTGGCAGCCATGATAATCCAAGATATCCAACAAAGAACCGAGAGCAAAAAGGCAGGTCTTTCAGTCACAAAAGTGAAAGAAGAAGTGAAGGAAATGGGTGGGGATTTCATTCTTTGTAAAAACAACTGTTAGCAACCAATGAAAAGTGTTATTTTAAGGTCACATGACTTGACGCGCTTACGCTGCGCGCACCGAAGCGCTTCCGGGGGCGCTCACGCGGCGCGAACGTAGGCGCTTCCGGGGGCCCATACGCGGCGCAAACGAAGGCGCTTCCGGGGGCGCTTACGCGGCGCGCCTAAGTGACGTTTTGATAGTTTCATGGAAATGCAAAATCATTTTCATTTCCTCATTCAAAAAAACTGCTTTTATATGTATGGTACTAAATGTCTTGCGTTATTATTTACTTTTCATTCATATTTTTTTTCACAAACGCAAGTAGAGCTCTGGGTGCGCTTTCCGGAGAGCTTACCGGTGCGCGCACCCAGAGCGCCCCAGGAAAAAATGATTTAAAAAAATAAAATAATATTATAAAAAATAAAAAATTATGATTAATACTTACACAAAACAGCAAATTTATAAAAAAATCGTCGGTTAGAAACTCGATATAGAAACGAATTAGCTTTTAAAAAACCTTTGAAATTCACTGAAAAAACCATAGGTTTCACACCAGTCATAGTTAGGAATTAGCTTTTAAAAAACCTTTGAAATTCACTGAAAAAACCATAGGTTTCACACCAGTTATAGTTAGGAATTAGCATTTAAAAAACCTATTAAATTCACTGAAAAAACCATAGGTTTGACACCAGTTATAGTTAGCTGGAAATTTTACTGACATAAAACCATTGAAATTCCCACGTTATAGTTAGTTGGACTCACTATAACTTGCGCGCCTGCAATGCACTGCCGATGACGTCACATATTACATCACTCATGACATGGTCAGTGACATCACTCATGACATCACTGATGACACCATCCTTGTTACAGAGTAGCATACCTCCTTTCAGTGTAATGTAACCCTTGAAACACATATTCAAAAATAGAAACTAAAATTTTCATATAAATAGAGATACCCATACCAGTTACAACAACCAATCCAGTAATACCACCATCTATATACACATACACTCATTCACCAACAGATCTATATAGTCACTCATACATATACTCACTCATCATATGTAGTGATACACATATACATCCTGTTACACACCGACAGTCTTCCAAAAGTTACTCACACACATACTCACACATGCAAATAAACTATTGAACATCCATTTATTTGCATATACAGCTATACACACACTAGCACATTACTTCTAAGGAAACTTACACATACTTACTCTCTTAAACATTCACTTATAGAAAGACATACTTATTTAAACAGGAACTCTTACAATCTCTCACTCTCACATATACTCACTTATAAACATCAATACTCACATATACTAGATTAAAACATATGTAGTTACTCATAAAGACACTAGTGAGGCAGGGATTCACTCACTAACACACTTATATACACACTCATCCACCATATGCTGTCTTCAAAACACATACAAACAGTGAGTCAGTCACCAACCCATGCAGCCACTTATACACAAAGTGAAACACTGATACATATATTTAAATATTTAAAAATTACTTGCTAATATATGTATTCACTAAGATACACTTAATAAGCCATTTAAACAATCAATTTTTTATTTAAAAAACATCCATTTACACACTTATTTAAACATTTATTCTTCCATCGACCTTTACAAATACATATTTAAAACATATTTATTTTTCAGTAAGACACACATTCACTGCTTTCAAGAGTAGCGAGAGGCAAAAGAGCCGATTTTCAGGTGTGGCAGAAGGAGGAGTGTATTAAACCCTCCGGAGAGAATCTGTGGTTACAGGGCAGAGAGGGTGGTTTAAGAGCCAATATCTCCCGGAAGGTGTAGCAACAGGTTTCCTGTGGTAATGAACAAGAGAGTCCCGCGTCCAGCCCGTCCTCAGCGCTGACGGGCTGAACTCAGGCGTAACTCCGGCGGACGTCCGCCGTCCCCGCTGCGCGTGACCGCTGCGCGTGACTGCTGCGCGTCAGCATGACCTCCTTTTGAAGCCGTCTAGCGTCCTTATGACGACTAGAACGTGAGAGGTCCCCAATGGCGCCGGCAGGCGTCCAGAGTACACCCAATATGGCCGCCACGGAAACGATCCGAACCGGGAAGAGGGCCCGCCCAACAGCGGTGAGTTCTTAATCAATTATGGTTCAAGTGGGGGGCAGGCGACTAAAAACAAGGGATAATAGCCAAATAAAAAGTTAAAGCAGATACAAAACTGGGAGAATTAAAATATCGCTAATGGCCCCTTTTAAATCAGGAACCACACGCAGCGCGCAGATAACGCTCTGTGAAGGCTAGCAAGACTGAGCACCAGATTTTTCCTCCTTTTGAAGCCGTCTAGCATCCTTATGACGACTAGAACGTGAGAGGTCCCCAATGGCGCCGGCAGGCGTCCAGAGTACACCCAATATGGCCGCCACGGAAACGATCCGAACCGGGAAGAGGGCCCGCCCAACAGCGGTGAGTTTCAATCAATTATGGTGCAAGTGGGGGGCAGGCGACTAAAAACAAGGGATAATAGCCAAATAAAAAGTTAAAGCAGATACAAAACTGGGAGCATTAAAATATCGCTAATGGCCGCTTTTAAATCAGGAACCACACGCAGCGCGCAGATAACGCTCTGTGAAGGCTAGCAAAAGCCTCATTGGCAACACCTGCCAAGCGCTAAATAGATGGGGATATACATTAGCGACACATGCAGGCTTTACCTCAGGGTCCCGGTGGGTGGGTATTCTCATACACCGTAATTTTCCTTTCGTCATTGACAACTCGGAGACTGATCCACTGGGACACTTTGCTGCGCTCTCGGGGTGATGGGAGGGTCACAGACTCAATTTGGTAATGGTCTATATGCCAGCGGGCCTCCAAACTATGTCCTATCATGACTAAGGCACGTTTCTCCTTTCCCTTCCTAAGGGGTGGCTCCTGATTGATGGGGATTTCAATGCTGTAGTAACGAGGGAACTGGATAGGCATCCGCCGCGGGACACAGCTACCAGTCATATGTGGCTCTCCACTCTCCTTGACACATTCGGACTGGTTGATCTGTGGCGCCTGCGCCACCCGTCTTCTAGGCAATACACGTACTTTCCTGGTTCACACCATACTTTCTCCAGAATAGATTACATCCGCACGCCCTCGCAACAGGACACGGCCACTCAGGACATCGAACACCTACCGCGGGGTATCTCTGATCACTCCCCTGTATGGGCACACCTCACTATTGGGGAGAACAGGGTAGGGAGACTAGCAAGAAGATTGTGCAATCGATTGAGGCTTATTTCCGAGAGGATGAGGGGCCGGTGGAGTCCCCAGTTATCCTCTGGGAGGCCTTCAAAACTGTGCTAAGGGGTGAGGCCCTCTCGGCGATTGTAGGGCGCCGTAGAGAGAAAGAGGCACAATTATCAACAGTGGAACGAGATTTGCTTATATTGGAAAGGGAAGCGCAGAGTGGTGGGGACCAGGGAACCCTGCATCGGATGCTGCTTAAAACCGCGGAATACAAGGCGCTGGCCACCGCGCACCCAAAACACGGGCAAGAGATAGAGACGGCAGGCTCTATGATCAAGGAGACAAAGTGGTTAAATTAATTGCTTGGTTAGATAAAAAGAAGCAGGCGCAGAAGGTGGTGTCTGAGCTTCAAACGGACTCAGGTGACCTCCTAGTTGAACCTCAGGAGATCATAGGCAAATTTGAGGCCCACTCCAAAAGAGTGTATAGCAGGGGGTCGGACCTTCCTGAGGAGGACTCTGCCACACTCCTAACGGACATTAGACTCCCGACCCTCACCACGGAGGATCGCCAGGCTCTGGAGGGGACACTCACAGTGGAGGAACTGTCCAAGGCGATCAAAGATCTTCGTCCTGGGAAAGCCCTTGGTCCCAATGGTCTCCCTATTGAGCTCTACGAGCTCAAACCCGATTGTCTGAGTCGCCACTTAAAACTGTGTTTGAGGATAGAAAAGACCAAGGGATACAACCGAGGGACCAGCGCTTGGCAACATTGGTGGCCATCCCTAAAGAAGGGAAACCCGGGGAACTGTGTACGTCTTATCAGCTGATATCACTATTGAACTCGGAACCTAAAATCCTCGCGAAGGTGCTGGCAAACAGGATTAAGCCAATTATCACCACCTTAGTCCATGCAGACCAGTTGGGCTTTATGCCACACGGCAATACTGCGCACAACTTGCGACGCCTCCATGGAGTACTAGGACGATGCCACACGATCCAAGAAGACACTGTGGTGATGTCGTTAGATGCCGCAATGGCATTCGACATGCTCGAGTGGCCTTATATGATAACAGTCCTGAAGAAACTGGGCTTCGGCCCTAATTTTATTGGCTGGGTGCGCCTCCTCTATACTGCAACCTTAGCACAAGTGGTTGTGAACAACAAAATCTCGAAGGTGTTTACGTTGGAACGGGGAACGCGGCAAGTCTGTCCCCTTTCCCCTCTGCTTTTTGCCCTCTCACTAGAGCCGCTGGCGGCCTGGATACGGCAGGACCTTTCCCTGTGGGGGCTTAAATGGATGGACGGATGGGAGGACAGGACACTCCTTTACGTCCTCCACGGGGACCCCCCGGCAATTCCGCGCTCGTGCCCACTCACAGTGGTCACGAAGGGATTCATGTACTTGGGGATATTTATCTCTAAGGACAAGATGAAGAGCTATGAAAAGAACCTCTTACTGCCTTTACAAAGGTTCAAAAGAGATGCCACAGTATGGAAGCAACTTCCGCTGTCCCTGCTGGGCAGGGCAGCGCTTTTTTAGATGATGGCGCTGCCGCGTTTTCTCTATGCCCTTCAGAAGTATCCCGACTTAGTCCCGCATAAGTATTTCATGGAACTTGAGGCCACTCAAAGAGACCTTTTGTGGGCCGGCGCGCCGCGAATATCACTACAAAAACTCACATTGGGTTGGTACGATGGAGGAATAGCGCTCCCGGATATTCGAAAATATTATTGGGAGGCACACCTCTCTGCTATAAACCAGGGCACGTACAGTGGTGGGGCAGATCCCGGATATGGGATGGATAGGTGGCTCCTCCCGGGTGGGAACTTTGAGGCTGCACTCCACTCTAAACCAAAAAGATACCCCCAACAGGGCCCACAAGACACTCCATCCAGCTTTGGCATATCGTTCATCGCAAACTTAGATGGGCTGACAGATTGACGTTGGCTACCCCGCTCTGGGTCTCCAAAAAATTGTGTACATTTGGGCGCACCAAAGGGTTTCATAACTGGGACCTGATAGGGATCTCCGACATAAAAGATCTATGGGGACCTGGCGGGGTAATTCCATTTGAGTCACTTCAGCGCACATACGATCTGGCACAAACAGAGCACTTTCGCTTCATGCAGGTTAGGCACTCCCTCAGGGCCAACATCCTGCCCGGGACAACACTCCTGGAATCCTCTCCCCTGGAGGACAGACTACTGGACGGCCACCTTCCAGAAAAGGCAATTTCCCTCACATACAGAAAATGTATTAATCATACCCCAGACCCTTGCTGGCACGCAGGAGTAAATGGGAGGCGGATGGTCTAGCATTTGATGACGGAGAGCGGAGGGAAGCACTTGCCTCCCCCAGGGAAATAGCCATATCAGCAAAGCTAAGGCTGGTGCCGTTGAAGGTGCTACATCGTGTGTATATCTCCGGCACCCGATTGGTGCTTATGGGCAGAAGTGAGGACGGATTTTGCAGACGACGGTGTGGGGGTGGGGACTTTTCTCCATATAATATGGGAGTGTCCCTTGGTACAAGCATACTGGCAGAAGATACACAACTGTATGCGTGAGGTCTGGGAGGTGGAACTACGGCCCGAAGCGACAAGGTTTCTTTTAAATATATGGGAACCTACTGATCTATCAAGCAAGGGCAAGCTGTGGGTGTCACTAGGTCTAGGAATTGCAAAGCGAAATATTGCATGCCTGTGGGGAGCAAATACACCACCAAAGCTCACTGAATGGAAGAAGGATATGGACTGGTGCATGCTGCAGGAGAAGACAGTGTACGTGGCCCGGGGCTGCCCCTGGAAATGGATGGCAGTGTGGTCCAATTGGAACGAATACCGAGGCAACTTATGTGAACCCCCCGCCCTTGATGTGCAGACAACGCCTTGAATGATCTATGCTATGCTATGTATTGATACCATCTCGTATGCTAGAAAACGTGGTATTGTATACTTTGTTGCGACCTTGATTATGCACTTAATAACCACTGTAATCATTGTGTGTATTGACCACTCTGTTCACTCTTGAAATAAAAAGATTTATAAAAAAATTTAAAAAAATTAAAAAAAATTGCAGAACCAAGGCCATCACCTAGCAATGAGTACCACTCCTCGGCCTGGGCCCTGCTCATAGTTGCCTCAGGTAGCAGCGCATTGTAACACTGGCTGCTTCTGAAATTCAGCAACCTGCAGCACCTCATCACACTATTGGGAGCCAGTTTAATACACGTGACTAAGCATTTTAGTCCAGTGAAGAAGGCACCAGCACTAAATTGTGTTAGACTAACCCCTGATGCGTGGTACTGGGCAGGTGTCATGGGTAAGTTGACACTAAAAGCATTGAACAGTGGCCCAAAACAGTAAGAACCAGAGCAACACGTACAGCCAGATTTGACTCGCAGAAACATCTTCGTTTTTAGATGATTCATTAACAAAGAGAACATTGCTTCAACCTGTAATTTAAGGAGCTGGGCATCACAGAGCTTTCATGCCACAAATGAAAAGGCATGTCCACAAAATTGGCAATGAAGAATCCCATAAATAGGTAGGAGGGCTGCCTCAGATGAAAGACGAGTATGCCCTGGTGATAAGGAAGGATCTACTGTTAGGAAATAAACTTGGCAATTTAAAGGCTGGTGCTGTGGGTCTGGTGTACCCCTAAAATCAGACACCTTAAAAGACATTTCAGTTGCATGCCCATGGTTGGATGGTTCGGGCCAGTGTTAAACCTCAATTTCATGAGTAATTGTGTCCCAGAATAAGATATAAATCAGTACATAAAAATGCAATTAAGTAAGAAAGGTCTGACTCAATAATTGAATTCTAGAGCAGATTTTGAAAATGTCGAAACATTTATTGCAAAAATTCAAAAGGTACAATACAAAAATTACAAGAGCAGATGAACAAAGTAATTGTCATGAAGGTTCTCAGTAAAAGTATAATACAGAATAAAAGGTCAAATCAAAAATAGTCTAAGGACCTGATTTAGATGTTGGCGGATCAGTTACTCCATCACAACGGTGACGGCTATCCTGTCTACCAAAATATAAATCCCAAAGGATAAATGGGATTTGTATTTCGGCGGATGGGATGACCATCATCGTGGTGACAGAGTAACTCCTCTATCAACATCTAAATCAGGCCCTAAGTCCCAAATGAGCAGCAAAATCTGTTAGAAATCACCCCTAGTAGCATCTGAAAGATATCTGGCTCACTCTTAAATGTGAGGATTTATTTATTTATTTATTTATTTATTGGGTCATTTATAAAGCACACTGTCAACCCACTGGTATACTGGTGCTGTATTACGCAACTACGGACACATAGTCCAGAAAAAAGAAGGTGAGTTGATGAATTTCAGCTCGCGATATTCAGCGTGTTCTATTTCTTTGGGAAGAGCCATGCTTTAAGTCTCTTTCTAAAGTGTAATCCCTGCCTGTCTCAGAGTTATTGGAAGTTCATTCCAGAGCCTAGCTGCCTCGGACAAGAATGCTCTTCCTCCAAATCTGTTTTTGTTAAACCTGGACCTGCTTGCCAGATTAGCTAATGAGGAAAGTAGATTTATTTTCGGGGCATGCCAGTTAAACCTATTTTGTAAGGGGGTTGGCCCAAGGCCGCGAAGTGCCTTAAATACAATACAGAGTGAGTTAAATTGTATTCTCCGTACTAGAGGAAGCCAATTAAGTTCCCTGAGGGACTCGGATGCAGATAACATGTGTGGTCTATTTAGAGCCAATTTAGCTGCCACAGTTTGTACTCTCTGTAATCTCTTGAATAGGAAATATGGAGCTCCCAGTAGCAGGGTGTTACAATAGTCCAATCAGATCATGATTACATTTCTAACCACTAAAGCTTTGGACGAGATTGGGAGTATCTAACGTAACACTCGAATGAGGGGAAACCAGATTCCTGCAGTTTTATTCCCTTGAGTTTTCAGACTGGGCTTGTTATCAAAGATTACACCCACATTTTGAACTGTCGCTGAGGGTATCGGAGGCTTGTCTGATTGTATGGGCCAGAAGTTAGACAGAAGGGAGAATGGAAATGTTGTCGCAGTGCAGCATAGAATCTCTGTCTTGTCACTATTAAACTGTAGTGTATTATATTTCAGCCAAGCTGCAGTTCTTTGCATACATTAATGAAAGATATCGAGTGACAGTGATTGATCTCCTTCCAGGGACAGGATACGTTGGGTATCATCGGCATAGTTGACAAGATCAATGAGTTTATTCCATTCTCTGCCAAGGCAAGGGGTTTTTGTCTGTGAGACCAGCCGTTGGTTTAATATGGAGACGTTTACTAGATAGTGATCTGTAAAAAATTAAGAGAGAATGTTTTCCATGATTGTGAGGTTTTTGGTAGAGAAAATTAGATCTAATATGTGTCTTCCCTGATGTGTCAGTTCTGACCCAATTGTTGCAGTCCTAGGTTCTCACATTATTGAAGGAGATCCTTTAAGGCTAGACCCCGGTCTCCAGTAGACCAAATATTGAAGTCACCATGGATTATGAGTCTAGAGTGAGTGAGCGATATGTTGCCAAAGATATTGATCAGTGACTGTAAGTGGATGATGGCTGTACCTGGGGGGCGATAGCACACGATACCTGTGAGTTGTTGCCCTTACTATTCTTTAGCGGGAAACCCAGGAGTTCTATCTTCATTATTACATCAATGTCCCAGTTTTCTTTAAAAATCATTCCTACACCACCTCGTCTTCCGCAGACGCGAGGCTTATGAAAAATCCTAGAGCCTGAAGGACAGGCTAGTCCCAGCTCAACTTCCGAATCTGTTGATGTCTATGTTTTGGTCAGGAACATGACGTCCATATCATATGATTTCCATAAGAGGTGAGTCTCCGTGTGGAGTTTCACAAAAGATCTGACATTTAGTATGCTACATTTAATACTTTTTTCCTTGTTGATTATTATTGATGTGTTGGGCTCAGTGTAATTGGTGGCAGAAACCCCTGGCTTACCTTGTGCTAGCAGTTGTTTTTTGTGTACTGCAGGAGGCCTGGCTTCTTGCGGATTTTCCCCAATCCAGCAGCATGGCTGGTGCTATGCGTGACAGGTGTACGGATGAGTGCAGATGGGTGTGCCTTTGTCGCGCCACTGGCACGTCTGCTACACGTATACACTTGCATCAGCCTTAAGTAGTAACAGGTTTCCTCCTATTTCTGGGCACCTAGACAAATATGGCGATCGTTCGGTGACCTGCTCTTACATGCAGAGGTACATCAACTCACCTTTGCTTTGTTTAACCTCACTGGTGTTTATATATGAAATTCTCTCACAGAATAAGAAAGTGTATATTTGTCATGGTGCAAGCAAAAGAAATACAAATCTGAATGTAAGATTAAAGAGCATTATCTAAGGACTATCCAATTACACAATTATTGATTCAGCCCCCTCCATACTAATGTCATCAGGAGATGTCAGAACAAAGTAGTTACAAAACAACAGTGAACCATTGTGAATTAATGCAATACTGTAGGCAGGCAGAAGAACCTCGAAGAAAAGTCACATTACTGAGCTCTTACAAGAGTCTATTCTTCAAGAATAGCTTCATTCAAAATTAAATAAAAATGACTAGCTTGACTACGTGCACCAGAAATATTAAATAGAGTATGAACAAGATGAGGCATACATTTTCAACAAGATGGTGCAGAGGACTGTTTAATATAAGCCAAGAAAATGCACTTTAACAGATCAAAGCAAAATTGTCCGAAAGGCCATAGCATCATATAAGTGTATATATGCAAATTCGAGTATTAATTACTACTCTGCAAATTGTTAATAATGCATAATTTATATTGAACACACAAAAAACATCCACAAAATCATGCAAGTTGATGAAATTACTGGTACACCAGCTCGGGTGACTTGTGAATAAAGGAAATACTTATGTTTAATTTACATGGCGGCATGTCCTTTTATATACCTAAAGACTGGTATGAAAAAATATAGGGGTGGGCGGAACTTGTGGGGTTTCACACTGCGGAATTCCGCAGAGTTCTGCGAGTGGCTGAAACCGGCATGTCTAGCTGCTCTCTCTGATTTTGGCACCAGAAGCTTGATTTGTGCTAAAGAATCCTTGCAAATAGCACCACGCAGAGCGCCAGAGAGCACTGCTTCTCGAGACACTCCAGTACATTTTCTACTTGAGGGGCAGCTTTCTCAGCGTAAAAGGTCGAGACGACCCGCAACTGCTGGCAGAGGGAAACTCTCTCTGTGTGCCCTACTACTGAAAATGTTGCTAGGGGACGTCAATTCTCACTCGCACTCACCAACATACCTTTGGTGAGCCACAAACTGAAAGAACTCCTCCTTGCTGTGGTTGCGGAATTTGGTCGCAACTTGGCCAAAAAACTGCCAACTCCACCGGTGGAGAGGAATTTATTGCCCATCCCTAAAAATATTGAGATCATTGGCCGACAGGCTTCTTTTTCAGGATATAGCCAGAGTCCCTGCAATTATGTGATTCTGCACTTTTTGTGTTTTTTGCATAATCATGGATTACACTACATTTGTAGCATAATAAAATTAATTTATGCGAAAGGGCAGATTTTAATAAACAACATAGTTCTATCTTAAATGGATCAAAAGTTGCTAAAAAAGTGGCAACACATGTAGCAGTGGAGTAGTAGGCCCTTCACAAAGAATGACTGGTCACTTTGTAGCTGCTATATTCCGGTATTAGACTGCTACTAATGAGTGGCACCTTTGCCCAGACAAAGTTACAGTGTCAAAATTACAAAATGTTAAAGTAATACTATCACAAAATGTGCACATTGCACCACACAATTGGGCATTTTTTGCAGCACAATTTAGTCAACACTGCCTGATACGTTGACCTTCTCCTGTTGGATAATTTCAGTCGCCCTGGATATAGTGTAAGACATGCATGTCAATCTTGAATTTATATAGCTAAAATTATTTACAAGACCTTGTTACATTTAAACTTTAAAACAAAACTGAAAAAGCTTCATATTGATTCATATCAGCTAATCCAATCATTATTCACTTTAACTCCTCATTTAGAAAACACATGTTGCACCCAGTCACCTTGGACGTACTAGCATATTTAACATTCTTTCTTGACAGGAAACCTTTAGTATCTGGCAAATGTTCACTGTTGCCAAACTTCCACTCATGCTGTCTGCTTCAAGCAGGGCTAGAATGACACAATGTAAAATGTAGCGGTTCCTCACTCTACAAAAATCATTTTTATTTGTTAAGAATAAAATATTAATTTTCGCCCACCGCTTTAACACTTCACCAGCCGCCACTGCTTAATGCAGCCCTTTCCTGAACCCTATAACTCTCTACTATCCCTTAACACTACCTCTCCAATGGAGTCAAAGGGGCATTGATGCATTGGGAGGGGAGTTCAATAAAGGTCCTTGCCTGCACAAACCCACCCTCAGATTCCCATGCCTGTAATGCAGGCACCCTTACACTATGATGCGGGAGTGCCTACGTTGGTGCTAGGCTGTATGCAGTCTGCCACCACAAGGAGAGAGCAGAAATACTCAATTTCTATGTAAATGTCTGCTCTCCTATTTGTTATGCAATGCAGCGCAGCAACTTTGCTTGCTATCCTGCATTGCAGGAAAGATCAGTAAATATGGCCCTCTGGATTTATCTCAAAACCTGTCTCCTCTAGTCCCGCTGCTGTGTAATGTAGTAATGTAAACTGTATAATTCTATGTCTACTATTGAATGATAACACTCTATTGGGACGAAGCAGTGATGCAATACTTCATAGGAAAGTGTTTCTCCCATGTCAGCCTCCCACTCGGTTCTGGCTCTGACACTATGGGACGGCCTACCATCAGCAATTGCCCTATGTAATTAATCAGATACCCCTATGTTTGTGACTAGTGATGAGCTGTTTCAAGGCTATAAATGCAGGAGTTTAGTAGGAAAAGTAGGTTTTCTCACCCAAGTAGAGTGGCGAAGATTATAGTGTAAGAAACAATATAGGATCCTCCATCACTAAAATGATCTAGTGACACGAAGCTACCTGTCACATAAAGATCTCCTATTTGCGTTATATTCAATCACAAAAGGGGTTACTGCAGATAGGGATTTCAGGTGAATATACATCCTCCAGACACGCAATCCCGTAAGGTTCTTGCCAAGCATCTATCATACAACATAAAATGTTAAACTGCTCTCACGGTTGAGTGCATGAGCGCAGTATTTAGTTGGATAGTGGTTAACAGGATGGAAGCCACATGCCAATTTCTTTCTTGACATGAGGAGCTTCTTACTCAATATGGCACTAATGGAACATATATTTCGCTTACACCACCCAAAACTAATGCTCAAATTGTGGCACTGCTAGCTTGCCCCTTGCATAGGGAATGGTCAACACTTCCTCGGCTGGGATGACTTACTAGTCCCTACAAAACTAATAAGAAACGAATGACTGCAGAGACCATTTTTCTCCTTGATTTATTTCATAACTGGACCATAGTTTTCTTTGTGCAACTTTCTCTGGGTCCCAGTGTATTTTTAAGCCCAAATAGCACACTGGCTCAGTGAACCATTTAGTTGGAATTTTGAGTTGTGGCTTTACTGTTTTTGCTATAATTGTGAAGTATTGATGTAAGAAAACTTTTTGAGTGATAAATCAATCTTTTTGCTAAATTCTAATCTTGTTTTTTGTCCAGAGCCCAGTGAATATGTTCTGCATATACTCTGCCCCAATAACATGTGGAAATTGGCCAATCCCTGATTTTCTTATTTAACTTGTATAAGGCATATTATATGGTGCAGAAGTACACCTATGGCATGAAAAATTAAATATCACCTGTGGACTGCAACAGTTATTGTGCCATCAATTAGTGTGACAAAGGAAAACATGGATTCAGGTCTATCATTGCAGCCTGATTTCTGCATTGTGCCCTGTTAAAATAATCAATTTTACCAGGTTAAGTAGGCCTTGTAGCCCACAAGTATGGTGCATGGTATTTAAAAGTGTGACTGGTCCTGTTGTATGGCGTTTTAGATTCCGAATGGATTTTCCCAATTCATGCCCTTATATAGGTACAATTCACGTTGCTCTTATATAGGCATAGAAATCAAGCCCTTATTTAGGCATAGCCCATGCTACCCAAATACAGGCATGGCTACTTCCATCCGTCCACCAAACGTCACAACGATTTCTTGGAAAACCAGCTTAAGCCGTTAGGGATTTCCCCTAGCTTGAATATTGATTTCTCCAAGAACTCAGTTAGTTTTACAATGAACAACTATTCCCCAGGGGTTCATTCATGATGTTTATATGCCCGACTTTATGTCAACATGGCATTCCTAAGCACATTCAAGGTATAAATATACATTCACTTCGTATGGCAAAGCATGGCGGTTCGGAGCAGTTCGACGATCTACTTGCCCGACACAGTTCTCTACAGCAAGTGCCGAAGGAAGCCGACTCTCCAGCTGACGCACTGATCAGGAAGCTGCCCTCCTCTGCTGAGAACTCCAGCTCCACTATTTCTGACTTCCCTTGCGGGGTGTTGGGAAATCGAGTCCCGAGACAGAGATACCAGACCTCCTTCATTCTAAAAAGGTATGGAGCTGATTAGAACATAGAGAAACATTTCGTAGATTCTTGGCACGAACTAAAACTTACGTTAAACAATACTTACTTCTTCCCTGGTACTAGACCTAGGTTAGGTACATTGGGGTAGGCGTATTTTAGAAGCATCATTCGAGTATTGTAGTCTATCTTATTTAGGTATGTATTTTCATATTGCTTAGAAACCATACAATGCTATTACAGTATTATTTCATAATATTATTCTCGCTGTACGCATTATACTTTGCATTCTGTCTAACGATTGTAGCAGTTCACCTCTCTTGCATGAGAAACAAGACTGTTCAATAAACTCTTTTTATTGAAAACGCCCGTCTCACTAAGTAAAATGGTTATCTATTGTTTCCACAACTCTGAGAGATATGTTCTTATTCTTGGGGAAACAAAGTTGTCATGTTTATGCGGTTGTCAGAAACTAATCCCTTCCTGTGTATTCGAGAAAGTTTCTAGTGGCCTCTGAGCTAGCTGGCACTCACTATTAAGTTTAGTATATTTGATAGAGACCTATTGACTTAAGTCCTACGTCATATCTATAGGATATATTATTCCAATGTGCAGAGCCTATTAGGAATATGGGAACTACACTACAGTCCCTAGGGTGTCAAGGCACTAAAAACAATATTCACTGTTGCAAGCCTAGCTGTTCTAGGTAGAAAACAAGAGTACAGATTAAAATGCCAACACTGCTATCTCAAAAATGGGACATGCAAGAAAAATCATTAAACCACTATTTTTAATAACTGTCAAAAATCAAATTCAATGGTAAAATTGGATTCTTAATAAATATTAAGGAAAAATAACTTATAAAAAGTACTCTTTGCCTGTCTGAACTGTCTGTAGGCTAATACGCATAAGCCTCTATTAGCTCCTAGCCTGTGCTCAAGCCCTGGAATAGGTGAGAAAGTGGTCTGAAATGCCTTCCAGGAGCAAACAATAAACTGACCTGAATAAGCAGGGACGACTCCTGAACCCCGCATAATATTCAGAGTTGGGGCTGAGGGCACACTGTTGATACCACACTGTGAAATCTTGCTTGACAGGTCTGTTGAGCCACATGTAAAACTTGCAGTGTATTTGAAAGGGAAAGAACAGAACTCCAAGGCAATTCTTGGCTATCATCTGTCTGGTTGTTGAAGGATCCTGCTTTTATCTTACCAAACTTCTGTCCCTGGGTTTATTGTGTGCAGTGCCTGCTTCAAACTGGATGTTACTGTTAGCTGTGGAGGAACACTGGGGATTTCCCAATGACACCCCAAACACACCGACAGATCACAGAGCCCAAGTTTGATGTGGTTGAAGAATTTAGCTATCTTGAAAATGCCTTTGCATTTGGTGTTTTTGCCTGTTCGCATTAAGGCAACCAGGAAAAGTGGGTAAGGTTACTCCCAGGAACTTTTACTCTATTGGTTAGGGATTGGCTAGGAATTAGCCACACCCACTAGCTGGTTCCATGCATAAATTTGCCACCCCAAGGCACCTTCATCTAAAATGTACAGAGATATAGGCCGATATTAAATAGAGACTAGTATTTGTATTTTATCCCTCCAGTATTGCCCTGTTTTCTTACCTTTTCTGCACTTAGATTTAGGTACAGGCTTAGGTCCAGATTTAGAGTTTGGAAGACAGTTTACTCCATTGCAAACATGGCGGAGTACCCTGCCCGCCCAACCCTCTGTTCTCCTTCCTCATTTACTGATGGGCCGACCTTAACTTTTCCATCAATTCAGTCCCCTATGGCTCTGTTGATGGAAAACATCCTTTAAGTGGCTCAACAAAGTAAGCACCATCAGAGAAACAACATTACATCGTCCACACTGTTTATGGTGGATGATGTAAGGTAGTATTGTTTTTTAAACAAACTTCTGCTTTAGGAGTTTGCTTCTGAAAAGTAAAAATATTGAAAAAGTTTGGTGGATTGCCATTATGGCCAACAAAGGCCATCGATCAAGCTTATTGTACATTGAAAGGTACCGCTGTGATGGCATTTCACCTGAATGGACACAGAGATGACCGCTTGGCCCGCAGGCATCTCGATATTCGATGGACAGTAGTCCCCCATGATGACGGGGTTAATATTGTCTTTCACCCTGAGAGATGCTAAACTCACCATCATGCCCTTACTTATTGTCATATTTTTTAATTCTCATGCTCTTGGTAAGATACATGTCTACATATTTTATTGTGACCCTGGGTGGTTGTTAGTGTTAAGGTCAAAGTTAGTTTATTTTACGGTATGTCTTACATGTTTAAATAGTTTATAAATCAGTACCCTAGTGTGACTGGAGGTCTGTGTGTGTTAAAATGGAAATATGTGAGTGTCTATATTCAGTGGTGTGCAATGTTTATGTGCCCCACTGTGGCTCTCAGTCTACGTTATAACATACAGGTTCCCCCCATTTGCGTCTTCCTTTTACTTTTTGTGGCATAAAGCACAATCACAATGTCTGCCGCTGTTTGTAGGTGGTGAGGTCGGGCACTCATTTTATGGGACGGGTACTAATTTTACATCATCAGATTTCGACCCAACACAAGAGAGAGAAAAACAGAAATGGATGAAAGAAGAATTAAGAGAAAGATTAGGAATAGCGAGGAAGTGTGAATAATAAATAAACTGCAGGAGTGAGATGAAGAGATAGACAGTGTAAGGAAATTGAAAAAGAGTCACGAGCTGGTATCTGACCATGACTATCTCTAGGTCTGTTTTTATGGTGTGGGGAGAGACAAAGGGGGCGAAAGATAAAGTTGTTGGACGGTCAGGAAGCAAAACAGGTACATAGACTGAATATATATCATACATTAGGAAGTAATGCAGTCGACCCTTCGATATGCGTGGCACCGTGGTAGGTAATGATGACTCTGGCCTTTTGCTGTTCTACCACATACTGCAGGATTTGCATTTCCACATGAACAGAAGGCAAAAGTAGCCAATTAATAAACAGTGGAGTTGCCAAATTACGTCCAACCTCTACAAGCGTTCCATAAACTGCACACAATTTATTGTAATTGGTTGTAATAATAGCTAGCAGATTCCAAATAATTAAAACACCTCACCCCAGTCATTCGGGATGTATTAAAACATTCTGCAGCATGACATTATTCCACGGCGTGTCGATTTAATTAGTATTAGCAGTGAGAAGCATGGACGTTCTGTTATGGATACTTGGAAATGTAACCATAAACAGAGGTGCGCGAGGAGGGACCGGCGCGCTCTTGGAATGCATTAATTGTGCCGGGTGGTTCCAGAGGTTTTACGTGTTCCGCTCGAACACTAACCAGCCCACAACACAGGCTCGCGCTCAGGTCACTCTTGTCCCCCTGGTTTCTCCATGATGCAGTTGCCATCTGCTTAATGTACTCAGGAGGAGGCGTGCTTGCCTCGCTCTCACATGCTGGGCTATAACAATATTCATCATTTTACTGCATGTGGTAATGCGTCAAAACATCTCTGGCAGTGTGAAGTGTTCCATAGACTTCCATTGTGTGACCTGCGGTAGTTGTGGTGTGGTAATCCCTCACCCAGTATTACCGATACTACTGGTATTGGCAATGCCGGGATGCAGAATTTTGAAAGATGATAAATTATCCCATATAAACCCCTTAAGAATTGGGGAGTAACATGATGTAATGGATGACACTGCACTCACTTAAACACGTTATTCCATAATTATAGGCCCTCTTGTCCTGGATAATTTCTCCATGATAACTCTTAATGCTGTAGTGGCGCATGAGGTATTACCGCATGCCTCCTAATGTTGCTTTGAGCCGAAACTTCTGTTTCGCTGGTAAAAGGCTACTCAAGATGAGTTCTGTAGTAAGTTTGAAACTGTTTTTGTTTTGTTTCTGTGCAAAAAAGCTTCGCAAAAGAAACCGGCAGAACTGATGGCCGTTCGCCTGCAAAAACAAGGAGGCCGCCCTCTTCTGCTTAGCAGCTCTGTTGGAACGCAAGCACGAGTTTTACAGATTTTCATGGCGACACTCGTCCCTTAAATGGCTGCCACACAAGTGCATATTCATCATGTTCCTGTCTGTTACTATTTGTCAGTTTTAGGTTTCTAGATCATATTGATTCGGACCTACACGTCACAGTAATGGAGCATGAGACTAGAATAAAATGGCAGCACACCTAGTACTCGACAGAGGACTAAGACACTCTTCTAGTCACTCAGGATAGAGAACTGAGAGGTGCATGTCTCAAAATCAATTATTTTAGGATCCTGCATGGGTGGTACTGGTCATCTGCCAGGCTTTTTAGAGCTGGTTTACTTTGAAAGGGCCTTTGTTGGAGATGTGGTTCACTGGGGCATGTCCTGTGGTCCTGCCCCAGGCTGTCGGACTACTTTAGAGATGTTTGGCTGGTACTACTAGACCATCTATTTACTCCCTCAGTGAAACTGGTTCTGCTACGTGACACGTTAAAAGTAGAAAACACCCCCTCTCATTGGCGACGTCGGATGACCACCACGCTATCAACGGCCAAGATTTGCATTCTCCAACATTGAGCTGTTACACCGAGAAGAGCATGAGCACATGAGATACAAAATGAAAGACCAGACAACACACTTTGACCATATATGGTGCAGATGATTTTGAGATTCCGACAATACATAATCCCCACTCTATAGATTACCATGTAATCATGTAGTATTTTTATGCAAGAATTTACTCCGTCAATTCAAACTCTGCTGAGTGTCAATATAAACACATAACCAATCCAAACATATTTCCACCAGACCAGATCTAAAACAGGGAGACATGTATCACGCAATCTGCTTGAAACCCCACACCTCTCCATCACACTCCCCATGATATCCTATTAAAAAATGATGTAATGAAGAAATGCTTATAAAAGATAGGAGAAAGAGATGATTCTTGCTGTACTCTGCAGGCTGAGTGGCATAGGAAGGGCAACAATTTTCCCTGGTAAAATGTACTACTTATAATGAAGAAAAATATGTGATAGCCATTCTATAGATACATTATAGGAGATGCGGCCTAAGACTATGCTGTGTTCAACCATGTTCATCTCTGATGATTATACTTGATTCAGAGTAGCGACTAGGTTCTCTCTGATGATCATGAAATGCAGTCTGTTTCTTGACACGTTGAACTCGATCTGAAAACCTCGCCGAATATTGGGGCATATTACCAACAGTTAGCAATATTTATCGCTAACTGAGCTTAGCGTTAGTTTTTTTAACGCTGCGATTCGCCCAATATTATCGCTGAGATAATGTCCTATTACCAACGTTTATCTCAAAAGCGATAATATTGCAGGCGTTAGCGTGAATATCGCTGGAAAACCTGTGGTGTTCACGCATTAGCGTGGAAATGCTGTTAGCCATGTTATCCACCTCCCATTGGATAACATGGCTAAGAAATGGTATTTGCAGGCGTTAGCGTTTGGCGATATTCGCGCTTAGCAGGAATATTTCCATTGCTTCGCCTTTCTTGGTAATAGGCGATAGCGATGTTAGCGACTGTTGTCAGTCGCTAACGGGTTGGGTACGCCCACCTTGCATGTCATTAACGATAAATTTCGCTGACAAGCAAAGCGGGCCCCAAACCGCTCGCTATCGCCTACAAGCTGTCGCTAACTGGTGTTAGCGACAGCTTGGTAATAGGGCGATGGAATTATCGCCAATTAGCGGCCGAAAACGGCCGCTAAAGCAGCGATAATTCAAAATCGCCACCCTTGGTAATATGCCCACTTTGTGCAGTTCCCAGTGATGTGAGAGCTATGTGTTGACTGCGGATTGCAGTAATTTGGCTTTGTGTGGGAGACCATAAATGAGATGATAATTGCAACAGATTATGGCTCAGCATTGGCCTTCTTTAGTAGAGGAGTGTGGGTAGCATGTTTGAGTAGTTGTGGGAGACTCCCATGTTGATGAGAAGCACTGGCAAATTTAGGTGGTGGAAGGGGAGTATGAGCGCCAGACATCTTGTTCAATAGTCTAATTCATTTACACGATTGATTACCACATATGAAGCTTAGAACACGTTCACTGGATTAAAGTAAATCCAACTTTGTCAGTCCTGCACTATATTTAAAATCAAAGACAGTGAGAAAGCCTTTGGATAAGACTGGAACCTGTAAGTAAAAGGCCTCCATAAAGCAGTGCATCATTTAAAAAGAGACGGATTGGTAATACATAAACATAAAGACCACCCTTAAGTCAGGAAATCATTTACCCTCATTACTGTTCCAGGCAAGACTGAACATCTGTACTGCAAATACATCTAAAACGTAATAAGTGGAGAATGTGAATTCCATAGTCATCATCTAAATATATGTCCCTGACAGCCTCTCATGCTTCATACTTTTTATTATTGCACATAATATTCTATCAAACTTCTCTTTTTTCCTAGGATACTTTACTCAGGAGTGCTCAACATGTGTCTGGGTGGACTTGAACCGATGCCACATTTTTTATGGATGGCAATCATCTGAGAGTTTCATTTAGATGGATGTAGGAATCTTCATCTCATTTGGATATTCTGAAATTATGGGCCCCGTCCTCCTGGAGCTACGTTGCACACCCACAATAAACCTGAACCAAGAAGGGAAGTTGTACTTTGACTGCCCTGTAAACCCGCTTGTGTCTTCATTAACAACAAACATGATAGAAAAAGAAAAATCTCACTGCTCTACAATGACTTGAGAAAGTCGTTCAGTTTGTGTGTACATTATTCACAGAACCGTAATCACCTAAGAGTCGTAAATGCACTTTCCCTTTCTATCTGTTTTGATGATAAGATGATTGCAATCTTAGCACTGCTTTGATTACTTTTCTATTCTATTTTTTGTTTGTGCTTGATTTTTACTGGATTCTTAAAATAATAAGCTTTAAAAAAATATACATATACATACTGAGAGTAAAACGTGATTATGTAATGTAATGTAAGGATTTATTTATACCGCGCAACTATCGCTCCAAGGAGTATCTTGGCGCCCAGTTGTGTAGCTGATCAGATAGAATTCTTACACTAGGGATCTGGCAGTAGTGTCCGGAAGGGTAAAGATCCAGGTTTTTAGTTGTTTCCTGAATTCAGTTTCTCTGTCCAGAGCTCTTATGTGGGGTGGGAGGGTGTTCCATGCTTTTGCACCTAATACCGCGATGGACTTGCCTCCGCGGGTCTTAAGCCTGAATGATTGAACTGCCAGAAGATTGGCGTTGGTCGAGCGGAGAATTCGGGTTGGATGATATCTGGTGAATTTTTTCCGCAGATACAGTGGTCCACGTTTGTGAAATGCTCTGAAGGTGATGAGCAATATTTTAAATAGAATTCTTTTAATGATAGGTAGCCAATGTAGAGTTTTAAGGGCTTCTGTCGCTGATGATCTTCTGGGCCACTTTAATATGAGTTTGGCCGCCGAATTCTGCACCATTTGGAGCCTATGGGTGACCTCCTTATTGATGCCTGCATATAGTCCATTACAGTAATCAAGATGAGATGTAACCAGTGCGACCACCACTGTTTTCCTGGCCTCCAAAGGAAGGAGATCGAAGAACTTTCTCAGACTCTTTATAACACCAAAGCACGTACCTGCCACTTTCAGTGCCTGCTGTTTAAAGGACAGATTTCTATCAAAGGTCACTCCCAGGTTGCGGGCCGTGATGGCAGTATTGGGTGGAATTTCTGCTTTCTCAGGCCACCACAGTCTGGGTATGAATTCATTGTTTGGGCCCATCGGTATTATCTCCGTCTTCCCGGTGTTACATTTCAAATGATTAGTTTGCATCCATTCAAAGGTTGCCGTAAGGCAGCCTTTGAGTTTCTCTTCCCAGTCCTGGTTGTCTTTGTCCATGGTCAGGATCAGTTGCGTGTCGTCGGCATAGGCTATAGCTTCTATGCCAAACGAAGCAATCAAGCTAATTAGGGGTGCGGTGTAGACATTAAACAATGTCGGGCTAAGACTAGAGCCCTGAGGTACTCCTGTCGTGAGTCTTCTCTCCCCAGATTGAAATTCTCCTAGCGTCACTACCTGTCTCCTTCCACTCAGGAAGTTCTTGAGCCATTCAAGTACCACGCCAGTGATGCCAAAGGATTTCAGACGGTCTATCAGAATGATATGTGAGACCGTATCGAAGGCCGCCGATAGGTCTAATAGAATCAGGACGGCCTTCTTCCCTTGGTCTAGGGCTGTACGGATGGTATCTGCAGTATGCAAGAGAGCAGACTCCGTTGAGTGCTGTGCTCTAAAACCTGCCTGGTTAGGATGCCATACTTCACTCTCTTCTAAGAACCTGGTCAGTTGTTGATTGACCATAGATTCTGTGATTTTGCATAGAGCAGGAAGTAAAGAAATGGGACGCAAATTAGATAATGTGGTGGGGTCAGGGAGCTGTTTCTTTTGAATGGGGTCTCACTGCTGCTATTTTCCACTCTGAGGGGACATTGGCTGTGGCCAGGGAACTGTTTACAATGTCGTTAATGACAGGGTTGGCAACCTCCACAATAAGGTGCAGAAGTTTAATAGGGCAGGGGTCAAATGGAGAACCAGATTTGGTGCGGAGAATAGTCCGTCGAGATTCCTCTAAACTGACAGGTTGGAAGCTCGTCAATTGTTTCTCTACCAATCTCTCCTTTCCATTAGCTTCATCACTGGTCAGGCTAGGGATTACGAAATCCCTAGTCAGGCCCTGTACTTTAGCTTCAAAGTACTCGGCGATGGCCTCGCACAGAGTCTCTGAAGGCGGGATTTCTTGTGTTAGGAAGTCAGGTTTATTAAAACCCCTAACGATGTTGAAGATGGCTTTCTGTTTGTTATTTGCAGCCTCATCTGCAGATTAGCCCGTATAAGGCAGCATAATTAGAAGAGTTTGAGAACAACTGAGAGCGAACCTGCAATCTGCATGAAAATGAATAATGTGAGACCCATGAGAATCAAATTCCTTCCGAGGGCTTAATTAAATGAGAAGGTGGATAATGCATGCTGCTAAGCCACCTCGTAAACGTTTATATCTCCCTCAAAAGGGAAATTGTACAAGCAAAATAATAAGCTGAGTAAATACTTACGTAGAATACAAAAACAGAAAGGACATAAAGCATTTGTTTTTGGACTGACACTCCTGAGAGTTTGAAGAAATATGTTTAATTACCTTATTTGCACTCTTGTGTAGGTATCCAGAGATAATATATTCTTGGTGCCAGTTAAATGCGAGGGAATCAGTGCGGCTCCAAGACCTTTCATAGTCGGAAACTTCAACAAATACAGCCTCTTTATGAGTGCCTCGTAAATCCCAAAGGGGCCTGTAATAGGGGTTTCCAGCCCCATAGGGATGTTGTTACATATTACGAGTCCCGCAGTCAAAGGTGAAGTAAGTGATCGGATGAAGTACCAGATAAAAAACATGATGAAGTCGGCTTAAATACACCGGTTTCCGTATGTTATTCATAAACAACTCATAATAGGGAGTAATTTGGCTCCCCTCACTCCCCCAAATGTTAATGCTGCCTGCAGTATTTGCAATTTTGAGAGAGTAGAGAGGTCTGTGCTATTTTCTTGTTCTCTTGTAATGGGTCCCATAATATTTTCAGCATTCATTCTTAAAATCTGTGAGTTACATTGAGATTCAAAACCAATGATCAGATTTATACAACTTTTACCAAACTTTGGTATGCAAGCATATTCATTATTTTTTTTAATTTACGATTGTAAGGTCAGACTACTTCAGCTGTCAAATCAGCACACAAATAAATGCTATATTTTATGCTTCTCTGATCTTGCATTTATTTTAATAGCAGCAGTCAAGGCACCTGAAAAACTACAAATCCCTTAAGACCCAGGTACAAGTAGCCAATGGGAAACAAAGTGCAGTATCAATGACAACCAATAATATCACAGTATTGTCTACAATGCTTATCTTGACTGTGAACAGTCCTCTTTTTTTGCCACTCGCAGTCAAAATAAGTACTACACATTTCTTCACTGTTTCATATGACGTTTTATTGCTACTGATGGCAATTTTTTTTATAAGTTATAAATTGGACTGTTATTGGTTTCCTTATTGTACTGTTATATCATAGTGCTGTTGCATGTGGTGCCTCGTGCGCCCGCGACAGCATTATACATCATGCATCGGACTGAGTAGATCTGTGAATGTGTGTAAGATAAGAGAGTATGAGTGAGTCTGCAATTAAATGATTTTTGACAGTAATACACCAAATGTTTCCACCTCAATGTTTCCACTGTTTTAGCCACAGCAGCTAAAAATAACTAATTGAAAGCACTTGTTATTACATATTCTTTTTAGTTTAAAGTGGAAAACATGAAATAAAATTTACATTTGTGCATATTGATATCTGTGGATATGTTAAGTTAGAACACTACAAAAAGAAAAAAGTATTTTGTTTATGTTTATGCTTACCTGATGTATTAAACTCTCCATCAGTGGCACTGCCGCGTTAGTGTGATCAAGGTTGCAGCTGTGGTCGATACGCGTCACAGTGACTATGCAATAGTAATATAAGTTAAAAGCATCAACGGTGGTCTGTGTTCAGTTTGGTGCTGAAATACACCCATTTAAGCATTGACTGAAGTGGATACAATTCTCAGAGTGACTGGCTCAGTTACACAGACCCCCTCCACGCAGGCCTGCAGCATTCAGCAAATCGACTACCAGTGCAAACGGGAAGACCCAATATTCAAACGGACCACTACGGTCAGCAGGCCCCCCTGCAACAGCGAAACACAAAAGTGGTAAATGAAAGGATGGCCGCGGCGGAGCATGGGGACTTGAGTGACCATCCGAGACAGCTTTACCAAGTAAGGAACATTCTAGCGGGAGGAGGTTTTGAGCTTGTTTTTTCAGTAAAGAAATTTGTTTCACATTCCCATAGTCGATTTGAATGGCAGCTACTTTGTTGCAGCAATCTCCCTCCAATCGGCGAGTCACCCCACCCCGTTATCCCTGCTCCTCTCCACAAACTGCGCGCTTTTACCTTAAATCACAACTGACAACTTACTTAAGTGCCTGAAAAGGTCGCAGTTTATTCATCAAACGTAACTTTGTACATTTCAATAGTTCATGGTCATCTACACATTTATTGTACATGTTATTTCTTTTATTTACTTCTATTGCTCCTTACATTTTTTTCTTGCATTCTGGACCCAGCCTCCTCAATAACTTAGGAGGGGAGGGGCCCCTTTTTCTGGGCTTCCGTTTCATGGGTCTAGGCTTCAGCTTGCTACTGATTTGGAGGGTGTCCATCTGGACCTACCCGTGCCGCAAGTGCTGTCCCGCTCGCCCTGTAACCCTTTTGTGGGCCCTACCTTCTCCCGGAGGTCCCTGCCATCCAAGGCATCACAAAGACCTTAGTTGAGCATCTACTCTACCTTTCTGCTCCCTCAGTGCTCCTGCCGTGAGGCTTCCCAAGGACACTGTGAGAGCCTTCCATCTACCTTCTAGTAACTTTTCTCTTTTTACTAATTTTTCTTGAGGTTGTTCCGCTAAACCTCTACCCTTGTGGCTGCAACGCCTGTGCCTTAGGTGTGGGTGGGTGGGATTGTTCTCCTTCCTACTGTGAGTGGGGGATGATTGTGTTTTAATCAGGTTGTTGGTCCCCTTTTATCTCCCCCTCGCCCTATCCAGCTCGCCCCTTGATTGGGGGGGGGGCTCACCTAGCCTGCTGAGGGCCAATCCTGGCCCCCGCCGGCCTAGCTGGTATGCAAATGGGGGAGGTGGGGGAGGTAGGGCTTCCTGCCCCCAGATGGCGTTTTACCCGGGCCTCCATTGGATCCGGCTTTGCCTACCAGGCCCGGGTTCAATCATGTTGGTGGAAATGCTGCAGGAGCGGGAAGCAGCAGCAGACAAGAAGATCAATGAGTAAACCCCAATTACAGCAGGCACAGTGGTAGATACAGCAAATAAGGAACAAATGGCGGAACAAAAAAACTGGATGGAATACAAATTCCTCTCAAAATATTTGGAAGTTGGACTCATGCCTCAGAGATTAGGAATCTTGGTAGCCCCCAGCTTTGAAAATACAAATCCAGAGATGTTAAGGGAATGGGCTGCAGGCAATTTAGATGTCTCGTCAAGATTAATTCACATTTTGGTGAAATATGCAGAAATCGATCACATTGAGCAACACAACCAAATAGAAGAACTTGAGGCATTTTTCAGCAATGACCCCCAACAAGAAGTTATTGAAAAATTAAAATTGGAGGCTGTTCAATGTTTTAGGAAACAGGACAAAACCATAAAGGTGAGAGACGGAATTGATTACGAGCAAGGCCAAATCTTTACCTTTTGTAGATTTGATCATCTAAAGCAACAGCAGATGATCAACACCAATAGGTCTGGTCAGGAAAGAAGAGCCAGAGCTACTCTAATTGAGGAAATTTTTTTTTTCGGCAGGATTGCCACCAAACACTACGCCCAAGAAATCTGAAACCCAGAGGCAGAAAGAACAGCGCACCAAACAGAGACAACAAGCCGCAAGAAAAGAATGCAAAACAACTGAGTCGGAGTAGAGAGAGACAACAGAAATAGACACTGAACACACTATTGTGAACCTCACACCACTGACTTTGAAGAAAGCGGATAAGAAAATCCTGGCCTTGGACTTATTGTTTTGCCCTGAAAGTTAATTCCATTATGGACAAACACAGATAGACGTGTAAAAATGTATCAGAAAACTAAAATGTATGAAATTCCATGCCAACAGACAACCCAAACATACTATGCCCAGTCTTAAGGGGACAGTACCAGCTCACCAAACAGGATTACAAGTATCTGACATGACACTATTAAAGGAACTAATGGTGCTACAGACTGAACATCTAGGTCTACATTTTTCTATTGCGGAACAAGAACTAGCACACAATAAACAGCTAGAGATATGGGGTGAAGTAAAAACACCTTTCAAGCAGACGTCACAGCTCTTACCCATAACTCCACACAATACTATTGACGTATTTAGTGATTTACTAATTAAGGACATTAAAAAAATGGGTAAACAACAAGCAAAACAACCCAAAAACACAATGGGCTACATCGATGATACTTTGCTCTGATCAACAAACTTCAAAAACAGAATTACATAAAGAGGGAACTCTTGGCAAAAAGACCATCTAAGGTGTGTCCCGCAACCTGGGTTGGTTCATGAATGGTCTGAGAGAGTCCTAGCATGCTCATAGTATCTAGCAAGGACGAGGTGTTCTTATCCGATCCAGCCTCATGGTGAAAATTATAGTCGCCCAGAACATGGAAGCCTTTCTCACAGGCCCACGTCTTCAAGAGGAAGCTAATGTTGTTGAGGAAGCTGTCTTTGAGCCCCGGAGGGTGATATAGTAGCATACCTTTAAAGGTGAAGTGATTAGTAATTTTTAGATAAAAAAGAAACGCTTCACTGTCTTGCTAGGGAATGGTTTCAAACGGTGCAGTGAACGGCCCGTGAAACATCACCGCAAGTCCATTCCCTCACTTAATTGGTCTGTCCTGTCTATGCATCACATTATTAGAAGACTTTGGGCCAGAAATGAAGTTTGGCGGATGAGATACTCTGTAACAAGTGTGACGGATAAGCCCTCTGCCATATTACAAGTGCCTTAGGATATAATGCACTTGTAATAGGCAAACAGGATATCTGTCACGTTTGTGACAGAGTATCCCATCCTCCAAACTCCAAATCAGGTTCTGTATTCTATGACTAGTCCAGCTACGGATTTAACACCCTGTCAAAGTATTGCATTTCTGTCAGTTGGTCATAGAATCTGCCCTGTTACCCAGCCACGCATCGGATCGGAAGTGCCATCTGAAAGGAAGAGCGAAAGGGAGAGATATTTTCTCCAAATTTCAGTAATAGTCAAGCAAATCTGAAATCTCAGTAGAACTTTTCTGACCACCAAGTTGAGTGTCAGCAACACCCCAAAATGAACAAGAAACAGACATAAAATTAAAAAAAAGAAAAGGTAGAAGACATTGAATATAACAATGTTACAGAAAAATCTAACACCAAACACATCTAAGATTACAGGGAATAACTCAAGGAAAAAGAGAGGGAAATCATTGAACCAGGAGCATACTTCTGAGATAGACAACAAACCAATCCACTCATGAGCAAGGGGCTGACTCAAAGCCCACACACTGTAGTACATTTATTAGGTTTTCAAGCAATACGGCAGCAAAAGTTGCTGTCATTTTATGAAAAGGAGATAGCAGAACAGCCCCATATCTACTTAGATATGGCGCTATTTGTCCAGTTGAGCTGATGCACTTCTGGTTGCTTGTGCCATCACACACATCCTTGCAATATAGTGCAAGGGTGTGTGTGTGATGTCAACCATAGGCAATGTACTGGAAGGCTACCTTCCTGTACAAAAATTAGGCTTAGACATAGTTTAACAATTTATCACTTTGTATGTGTGTTATATAGTGCAGCACACACTCCACAAGTTGGAAAGGTTTTCAGATAAGAAAGTGTTTCTCAGACTTTACACCTGCCTTGAGGAGATGTTGATTTTGGCACAAAGTCCTGTTTACCCTTTACAGCACATAGGGCTTTGCACCCAAATCCATGGGTGTTTATGTGGGAAAACCCATGTACCATGCATGGAACGCTCCCTTGATGTTCAAAGCGCAATTTTGTGTTACGTTATGCTACTTTCCAGCCCAAATCAGGATTTGTGCTGGAAAGTACATCCCATAACAACACTTTATGCTATTTCCTCATTTTTGTGAAGCAACCCCAGTGTAAAGTGTAAGTAAAACTGCCCCCAGTATATTGGAAGCGATAGGTCTGCCAACAGACAACTAAAGCTGAGAACTACAAATTATTTACATCTCAAACTGCAGAGTCCAAAAACTGAAACCTCAGCACGAAAGTAGATGGAGAACTAAACGCTGCCAAATTGACAAAATCACATATCTCAGGTCCAGACAATTTTCACAAAGAAGCCTATTGTCTAACAATTTCATTTGGCAAAATGTTGGGCCATATTATCAAGAAAGGGCGATACATTATCGCCAGGAAACTGCAGCTAAAGCGGCGATAATAGCTTGATAATATGCCTTTGTGAATTCTCAAAGAAGCCCAGGTTCTGGTGTTATACTGGGCTTCTATAGGAATTCACAAGGGCATATTATCAAGCCCATTATCAACGCTTTAGCGGCAGTTTCCTGTTGATAAAAGCGGCGATAATGTATCGACCTTTCTTGATAATATGGCCCGTATTTCTTATTCCTCCATTCATTTGCTTTTTGTTACTTTGCTACCTTGAAAAAAAATCTGTTACTCCCAAGATCTGCTAGTGCTGATAGTAATCTTTAAACAACAAAATAGTAAAGAAAATGTTGGTCAGATTTACTAACATTTTGTGCTGGGTTTGTGTCACAAAAATGACACAAACATGCCAAAATATTTATTTTGGATTTAGTTTCCACCACAAATTTTCTATTGTCCTGGAGATTTGCCAGAAAGAAACACAAAGCAGCACATTGCATTGCTTTAATTTCTATGCGTAAAGGAGGCATTCCGTGAGTGGTACATAGCCGTTCTAAGGCAACCACACATGGTTTTTAATGTAAAACCCTATTTACTAATAATAGTAGACCAGGCTTTGTGCTAAAAAATAGCACCTCTTTAAAGCTAGAGTTAACAAGCATTGACAAAGCCAACAAGATTCCCCTATGCACGCCATGTAGCGCAGCAGCCAGCACTTCTGTGCAAAGTCTAAAAAAACATTCACAAAGCCAAATAGCTCTTGTGTATGTGACTGCTAGCTAGCTTTGGTAATGTTTCTTGCTATGGACAGAAGGGTTGGAGGAGACAGGGGGAACCATGTTGGGGGCAGGACCATAACGAACAGCAGGAGGTTGGGCAGAGGATAAGCAACATGAGTGAAGTACGGTGAGGGAGAGAGCAGCAACACAATGGACAACAGGAGAAGGACATGGGGCGAGCAACACTAAGGAGGGGTTGGAGGAGGGAGGGAGCAGCAACACAATGGACAACAGAAGAAGGGCATGGGGCGAGCAATACTAAGGAGGGGTTGGAGGAGGGAGGGAGCAGCAACACAATGGACAACAGGAGAAGGGCATGGGGCGAGCAACACTAAGGAGGGGCTGGAGGAGGGAGCAGCAACACAATGGACAACAGAAGAAGGGCATGGGGCGAGCAATACTAAGGAGGGGTTGGAGGAGGGAGGGAGCAGCAACACAATGGACAACAGGAGAAGGGCATGGGGCGAGCAACACTAAGGAGGGGTTGGAGGAGGGTGGGAGTAGCAACACAATGGACAGCTGGAGAAAGACAGGGGGAAGCAACTCGAGAGAGGTGCCTGGCAGGAGAGTGGGAGCAGCAATACAACAGACAGCAGGAGGTGACAGGGGCAAGCAACACAAGGGAAGAAGGAGGGAGCAGCAACACAATGGATAGTGGGAGGAGGCCAACGGGCAAACAACATGAGGGAGGGGCGAGGGAGAGAGGTGAGGGCAAGAGCATGGATGGTGGGAGAAGAGAGGGGCACAGAGGGAGCAAGCAAAATGGTGGACAGCACAGAATGGGGAGACGGACTGCAGACACATGCACTCTTATACAGTGCACGAAAATAAGTAAAAGAAAAGTACCTGCAGGAGCGCACAGCCACTGGCCTCAGATAGGAAACTGTACTTGGTGCATGCTTCACAGTAGGGACATACACTGGCAGCCCCAAAAGGATGCAGGAGGCTGCCTGGAGGCGCTGACCAATAAGAAGCAAGGAAACAAGAGTGACATTGAAGCCAACCATCCAAAAGTAATTGTAAGTAATGGGTGACCTGTTGATTTCACCCTCAGCATATGTGCTGTCTCAAGCAAAATCTAAAAAGATTTTTATTTTTATTTCTCCTTACTTTTTCTTTTTTGCATGTGTGCTCCACTGTAATGCACACATCAAAAAGTGGGAAACTTTTAAAGTTAATGTAAGCACAGCATTTTGTTATGGAAAGAGATTCTTTCATTACAAAACCAATTCTATACCTGAATTAGACATTATACAGGGCGCTAGACGCCCTGATTGTGCACCTGCACCAGGGGGAGAGCAGAACAGTGTTATATTTTTGTAGATATGGGTCTTTCCTCCTCCACACTTTCACAAAAAGCAGCTCATTATTGCTCTTGTGCCTGCTTTTCAATTATGGGCTGAATGGCAGATGATGCCCATGTGCATATGATTGAACAAGCATTAGAAAAGCCAATTGATGTAGCTTTCTAATAATCAGTTTTTGATTCTGTAAGGACGTGCTGCTTTCATAGCTAGATTGCTTGAAGATGCCATCAGTACAGTACTTCTACAAGATGAAACAAGTCAACAACCTCAGTAAGCTAGTAGATCCTAATTACGAGTACCCCATATTTGCACCCAGTAACTCCACCACCACATCATTACCATGCAGGGGCTTCTGTAACTCGGGTGGTGTTTAATCATCGAGGATTGCAATTAGGAGCTTGTGGTTCCATTGAAAGAGGAGGAATTATGAGGGGAATCAAGAAAACAGCACTCAGTTCCTTTAATAATCTATCATTCTACCCTGGAGTTTTACACAGAGATTTTGAATTTGTATTGTACACGGATACCTCACTCAATCCAGCCCTAAAAGCAGTCCTTATGCCCTGTGTCCCTTTAAGTCAGCTGTACGCTGTTACAGCTGCTTAATCTGTTAGCCACTCTTATGTATTTTGATAACAATTATTTTGTCCGGTGCATGATTGATTTGTATTTCAGTAAATATATTTTACTTTATAATAAGGTTTTACATTGCCTGGCCGCTCTAATTAGAGCACTATCCCTATCTCTAATGGCTTGACCCAATTTCAATCGGGCAGATCTGCACTGGCGATTAAACCACCTACCAACGTCCGGGGCTTTTTTTTCCCTTTATTGATCTTCGGCTGTATAAAGCATGGTTTAAGGAGGGAAAATAGCTTATCGTGGATATCTGTGATATCCCTAGCCCCAGGGGTTGTGGAATCAGCCGCTCCCATAGTGGAAATTGCCTTATCCACCTCAAGGTTAATATAGGTCATTACTTCGTCGTTTGCCATTACCCTTGGCCATTTTAGCCTACGTGCGTCATTGGCCATTACTGGGATCTGGTCGTTTCTTAAGTGCATATTTTGGGATCCTACATTCCACCACCTATGAGTCACACAAAGGGGATTGTGGTCACTTTCTATTCTGGGCTTAATGGCCATATCAGTAACTCCCTGCCACAGCTGGAGGCTACATATTACATAATCAATTCTACTTCTGCTATGGCCATTGTCAAAAGTACAACTGCCCTCCTTGTCCCCAGGTGTTCTCCCATTCAGGGCTCTTAAACCGTGCTCCATACAGATAGCATTTAATAACAGGATATCCTTAGTCCACCGCTTGACAGGGTTTAAACATAAAGGTGGTACTCCCCAAAGAGTGTCCTCATCCTTCCCTAAGGGATCGTTTGTACTGTCAAGGGGTTCAAAGGTCCTGTTAAAATCTCCGGCTACTAGTACCCTACTATCTTGGGACTTTGTTTCTAGAGAGGCAGACAATACCTCTAAGGTAGGAGAGTTTACTGAATTATTGCCTCTTGCATAGACGTTATACAGATCGATTAAAACCCCCTTTTTTGATGAAATTCCTAGCAGTTGTAAATCACTGGTACCCAAATCCAACACTTTGATAGAAATGTCCTGGTCCTGCTTTATCCTTACAGTGAGACCACCCATTGGCCGACCCCTACTTCCTTTGAAGGCTGGTATAGAAAAGTTTAAGTAGCCACAGAGGAAAACGGGGTCACAAGCCCAAGTTTCTTGGAAACAACACACATCAAACCCATTAATGTATTCTACCCACGTTTGAGAGTCTAGCTTACTTCCCAGCCCAGCAATATTCCAGGACAGAAACATACTAAGCTCGCCCTCAATGTAATTGGTGTTATTGGGACATGGTTGCGAAGTCATTGGGTTTTCAGTGTTGTTGGTAGCCCTCACAAAACCACCATTGATGACATCTACCTCATTTACTGTGGATGTGGATGGTTCCCCTACACCAGCGTTGGAAATTGCTATCCCGCCTCCTTCCACCACAATCAAACTCCCATTTCCAGTGTTCCTAGCATTTGCAATTATGCCAACATTGACATCAGGTTCTTCATAACTCCCCTGTAAGTCACTATTACTTCCTCCTCCACTACAGCAGAAATGTTGAGGGGTTTGTCAGCATCCCCACCCTTGATCTTGCCATCCGACCGGAGGGTTATAATTCATACAGGTGGTGTAATTTTGGAACAATGGAGGTGGAGCTGGTGTGGCAATCATTGGCCATGGTAGGGTGTGGGTATTTGTGTGTTCATTGAGCAGGCTAGTTGATACACTGGTTGGACGGGGATAAAAAAAGGTGAGGTCGACAATTCCAATTCCTCCCTTATTTGTGCCCCAACCCTGTCTTGTTATCCATCCTGCCACCCTTGGGTCTTGAAAGTTAACCACGATGCAATCCCCTCCCAGGCTTTTGGTTGTATAGCCTATCCAATCTATTCTCCTTACCCCCAGGATTAACCCATCGACGTCTCCAGGTAGAGGCCGATTCACCCTTAACCAGTGCATGATCTTATTTTTGAGCATCTGGAAAGTTTCTCTCTGCCCTACAGGTAATGGTGGAACATTTATGAGGACTGCTACGTAGGGGAAGGAATCTGGGGTAAGGTTCACTGGGGGTTTCCTATGTGGTGGCTTTATCAAGGGTGTTGGGATTGGCACAGTAGCTATGGGAGTAGGGCGGAGTGCAGGTTTGTTTGGTGCCAACTTAATGTTTGTTGGTTGGGTAGGTACTGTGGCATTCCCCACTAAAAGACACACGTTGCCCCCTTGCCCAGCAATAGAAGGAGGATTTGATATTTTAGTTGTTTGCTGCACCCCTGTCTGGGCAGGAGCTACAGGGTTAGTGGGGTTTGCAGCAGGGCCTGGATCAACAGGCTTAGGAGGTCTTTTTGCAGTCACACTACCTGACTTGGGCGGTGGTGGAGGATTGGTTTGTGGCCTTTTTCCCTTGTCCTGGGTAACACAGTTGATATTACTCGGGGGCATGCTAGCTACATCTGCCCTTACATGGGTTTTAATCAATGCTTTTGTGGAATAAAAGTTGTCTAGTGTTACTTGCTCAAAATGATCTAATCGTTCGGTGAGCTTACCAATTCGGTCCTCAATCGGGGAAAGTAGTGATCTAAACAACTTTTCTAACTCTGGGATCAAATTTGCGAGTGGCGATTGTTTATCATCTATCGAGGGACCTATCTCTGGAGTAATATTCCTTCCAGTGACTGGGCTATTTAATAAAACAACATCACCCTCCTGTGCGCTACCAATGCTACAACTTGCATCAGTGGCAACCTCTCTAGTATACATACTTTTATGTAGCTTTCTATGCTTTTGTGGGGGTTTAACAAATTTACATTTTCTTGGTATGGTAGTCCTTTTCCTTGTGGATCCATGCTTGGGTTGGGCCAAAATAGCAAGGGCACCTGAATCAGGAGGCAACATAGGATCAATAGGACTCACACAAGATGAAATCAGTTCAGTAACATTGACCTTATTTTTTGCATTTGAAGGTACATCATAGCGCTCATTTACAACTGGGAGGTTTACTGAAGATAACGGTGTTACCAAGGCAGGATATATTTGGGCAGGGTGTTTATCCGTAGAGTTTTTAAGTAGTTCAATAGACAATCTGCGCTCAGCGCGCCTCTCTGCAAGTGTTATCTCTTTGTCAATGGATAGGGGTGGGCGGTTAAAAAATAATTTGTCCAGCGGACCAATTGCCGATGGTCCAGTCTCGACAAAAAGAGTTGTCGGAATAGCACTGCTTGTGGAGGTAGATATTGATCTATTGAGCGCCGACACAGTAGAACACTTAGTTGTCACTTACTGTAATGGGATCCGTTAGGGAAAATATCAAGGGGCTGGCCCAGCCCGGCCTCCCTCGGCCCCTGACGGCCACAGACGGTCCCGCCCTTCTCCCGGGCTTCTCCCGGCGCTCCCGCGCTGCAGGACACTCAAGTTGAAGAAATACTGCCTGAGGAGGAAGGGGAGGAGCCTGCAGGGAGAGCGTCCCAGCTGTTGGCAATTGGGAGTTGTGGGCGCTCCTGGGACTTGGAGTCCTGCGCCCACAACACGCTCGCAGCCCTGCAGGTCTCAGTGCCCAGAGGATGACTTTAGACTGTAGCGCTGTGCAGGGAAGGCCTCCGGCGAAGCGGGACCCGCGCAGCGGGTACCGCGAGCAGTTGAAGGCGGGAGGCAGAAAGGTTCAGCAAATGCGGCAACACAGCAGCCCAGCATCTGGTCAGCAGCAATGAAGCAGTGGAATCCGCCAATGCAGGTGAGGAGGCGACTTTTCTCCACGTTCACAAGCCAGGGGAGGAGCCTGCAGGGAGAGCGTCCCAGCTGTTGGCAATTGGGAGTTGTGGGCGCTCCTGGGACTTGGAGTCCTGCGCCCACAACACGCTCGCAGCCCTGCAGGTCTCAGTGCCCAGAGGATGACTTTAGACAGTAGTGCTGTGCAGGGAAGGCCTCCGGCGAAGCGGGACCCGCGCAGCGGGTACCGCGAGCAGTTGAAGGCGGGAGGCAGAAAGGTTCAGCAAATGAGGCAACACAGCAGCCCAGCGTCTGGTCAGCAGCAATGAAGCAGTATATATAGGTAAATATAGATTCACTATCCATAATTTCACATCTACTTACCTTCAAAATATAATGGTATTTGATATTGTAGATTCAATATTTTCACAGGTTAACCCCGTCTATGCATCGGACGTGCCGGAGCCGTCAGACGCTTAAGTGTTCATGTGCGTCGGACGGCTCCCACGCGTCCAATGCCAGGGCACTGGAAATCCCTCTGGTGCGGGCCACAGAGGGATTTTCTTTTCCCTCCCTCCATCAGCCACGTGAGCTGGGGAAGAGCTTCCCAACACTCTGAGGCTGTTCCTGTGGGTTTCCTGAAATGACTATCAGCTTGCACGCCACGCTGACATCATTTCAGTGAAACCGTAACTGAAATGAGCCGATAGACTCACTTCCGTTTCACTTTCTACGTGCTCACGGGGTTATCTCAGCCTCCTGAGCATGCAGAAAGACAGGAGAGCTTTCATTGGAAAGGTACCCCTCCCTAGTGGATCCCTGCTTGGGATCTTAGAGGGGGGGAGAAAGCACACTAGGCACCAGGGTTTAAAACAAAATGTAAATAGGGGTATGGGATACCCAAAATGGGCATGCCAATTTCCCCAACCCCCCAAAAAATCCCACAGTCTTTCTTCCCCCCAGGAGGCAGATGGGAGCAATAGCCCCAGAGCCCGCTAGGCACCAGGGATTGTTTTGTTTTAGACGTAGAGGTGGGAGCTGCCCAAAATGGGCATGCCAATGTCTCCACACCCCACAACAAATTGCCACAGCCTTTCTGCCTCCCCCAGGAGGTAGATGGTGGCAATAGTCCCTAATCTGCCCCCTGGGGGAAAAGAAATCCCACTAGGCACCAGGGATTGTTTTTTTTTATACATAGAGGTGGCGGCTGCCCAAAATGGGCATGCCAATGCCTACACACATCCCAAAAAATTGACATAGCCTTTCTGCCTCCCCCACTAGGCACAAGGGATTTAGTTGTTTTTGTTATGCGTTGCACTGGGGGCTGCAGAGAATGGGCATGCTAACACCCCACCACCAAAAAAGGCTTTCTGCCCCCCCAGAAGGTAGATAGGGGCAATAGACCCTTATCGGGGGTGGGGCTGCTCCCCCGCGGCCCCACCCCCGCTCCCTCCACCTTTTAGCGAACCTCCGCCCTCGACACCCCGCTCCCGCCTCCCAGCTGCTCCTCCCTCCCACAAACAAACACTAGAGTGAACCCGCAAGTCAAGGAGCTGTGACCGTCCTGACCTGGTCAGAACCGTTCACTCCACTTGCAGCTCGCCCCTCCCTGCCTTGCTGCCTGGTATCGCTGTTATCCTGCCTTGCTGCCTGGTATCGCTGTTACCCTGCCTTGCTGCCTGGTATCGTTATTATCTCCTGCTTTGCTTTGGTTGTGGATTGTGCCATCTATTCGCGCCATTGGTCTCCTGCTTTGCTTTAGTTATAAATTGTGCCAGCTATTCGCGCCATTGGTCTGGTTTGTGCCGACGACCTGCATTGTGTGCCATTGTTTTGCTCTGGTGACCGCTACCTCCTCTGTGCCTGATATCGCCCAGCATTATTTAGCCAGCTTGTTGTGCCCTTAGCCCGTCCCTGCCGCTGCTCCCCCGCGGCCCCACCCCCGCTCCATCCAGCTTCTAGCGAACCTCCGCCCTCGACACCCCGCTCCCGCCTCCCAGCTGCTCCTCCCTCGCTCCGCCCCCTCCACTCTCCACTTATGAATGAGTCACTTACGCGCAGCGTTCACGCGCAGCATTCACGCGCAGCATTCACGCGCAGCGGGCGCGCCCTATGCGCGCCAAAGGTAAGCCCGTCTATGCCCGTCCGCGCCCAGACCACGCCCAGCGCCAGAGCCCCTGGCCCCCGCAAAATCCACTCCACCCACCTAACATACGACGCCGCAACCCTATCTGCACTCAACACCGGCAGCCTCCCCGACTGCCACCAAGCCGCCCCAGGATGCACCCATTGACCCTTCACCTGCCAACCCTGCACGTTCTGCTGCATCAGGACCCGCACTACATTCTTAAACGCCAAACAGAGCTCCGACAATAACCACCTGAAGTGCATCCTGCTCAACACCCGCTCGGTCCACAGACACGCCATTGAACTATGGAACCTACTAGACACCACAACGCCGGACGTCGCCTTTCTTACAGAAACCTGGATGAACGCCTCATCAGCGCCCGACATCGCCATAGCCATCCCGGACGGTTACAAGATCATCCGAAAGGACCACATCAACCAATCTGGAGGAGGCATCGCCATCGTCCACAAGAACACCATCCGCGTCACAACCAGCTCCGACGACACCCTCACAGCCGCCGTACACCTTCACTTCCAGATACACACCGACCCCAATACCACACTTAGAGGCACCCTCATCTACAGACCACCAGGACCCCGCACACAATTCTGCGAAGACATCACTGACTTTATCAGCCCACACGCCCTCCCCTCCGAGAACTACATTCTCCTAGGGGACCTCAACTTCCACCTGGAAAAGAACAACGACAGCAACACCACCACCCTTCTGGACAACCTCGCCAATCTCGGACTCAAACAACTGGTAAACACCCCCACCCACTACGCCGGACACACGCTCGACCCAATCTTCTCCTCCAGCAAGCTCACCACATCGCTAAACCAAAACCCTCCCGCCAAATCATCGGACCCAAATCAAGCAGCCATCAATTTCGCACAATGGATCACCCACTGCGCTGACGAACTAGCACCCTTGAAACACCATCACAACAAGCCAGGTAGCAAAAAAGCCTCCTGGTTCAATGACGACCTCAAGAACTCCAAAAAGAACTGCCGCACCCTCGAGAAAGCCTGGCGAAAAAACCCAACCACAGACAACATGACCGCCCTCAAGGACGCCACCTGCAAACACCACCAGCTGATCCGAACCACCAATAAATCAGCATTCAAGGATCGACTCGACAACAACGCCCACAACAGCAAGAACTCTTCAACATCGTCAAAGAGCTTACCAACCCCAACGCCGGCACCAACGACATCACTCCCTCTCAAGACCTCTGCGACTCTCTAGCCTCGTTCTTCCACAGCAAAATCGCTGACATACATAATAGCTTCGGCGACCAGTCCACCCCCCTTACCACCGAACAGAAGCCCCCAACCACCACCCTTTGCGCCTGGAACCCGATCAGCACTGAAGACACCATCCGCTTGATGAACTCCATTCACTCCAGATCACCAACCGACCCATGCCCCCACCACATCTTCAACAAGGCCGACTCCATCATCGCACCCCATCTCAGGGATATTATCAACTGCTCCCTCAACTCCGCTACCTTCCCGGAAAGCTGGAGACATGCCGAACTCAGTGCCCTCCTGAAGAAACCTACAGCAGACCCCACCGAACTTAAGAACTACCGCCCCATCTCGCTCCTCCCTTTTCCTGCCAAAATCATAGAGAAGACCGTCAACAGTCAGCTCGCCGCCTTCCTCGAGTCTAACCACTCCCTCGACCCCTCACAGTCCAGATTCCGAGCAAAACACAGCACCGAGACCGCCCTCATCGCAGCAACAGACGACATCCGAACACTACTCGACAACGGGGAAACAGCTGCCCTCATCCTCCTGGACCTCTCCGCAGCGTTTGACACGGTCTGTCATAGCACCCTTGTACAACGCCTCAGCAACATTGGGATACAAGGAAAAGCATTGGATTGGATCCTCTCGTTCCTCGCCGGAAGAACCCAGAGAGTCCGCCTCCCCCCTTTCAGATCAGAGGCCACCGAAGTCATCTGCGGCGTACCACAAGGATCATCGCTCAGCCCCACCCTCTTCAACGTCTACATAAGCCCCCTCGCATCCATCGCACGCCAGCACAACCTCAACATCATCTCCTACCCTGACGACACACAGCTGATCCTCCTCCTCACCAAAGACCCAAACACCGCCAAAACCAACCTACACGAAGGGATGAAAGACGTAGCCGAGTGGATGAAGAAGAGCCGCTTAAAACTGAATTCAGACAAAACGGAAGTCCTCATCCTAGGATCATCCCCCTCTGCATGGGACGACTCATGGTGGCCACCGGCCCTGGGCAGCACACCCTTACCAACGGACCATGCTCGCAACCTGGGATTCATTCTAGACTCCTCCCTCTCGATGACCAGACAAGTCAACGCCATCTCATCATCATGCTTTAACATCTTACGTATGCTCAAAAAGATCTTCAGATGGATCCCCACTGAAACAAGAAAGACGGTCACCCAAGCACTTGTCACAAGCCAACTGGACTACGGAAACACCCTCTACGCCGGAACCACAGCCAAATTACAGAAAAAACTCCAACGCATTCAGAACGCCTCAGCCCGACTCATCCTAGACATACCCCACCACAATCACATCTCCGGTCACCTGAGAGACCTTCACTGGCTCCCCGTCAACAAGAGAATAACGTTCCGCCTCCTCACCCACGCACACAAAGCCCTCTACGACCTAGTACCCAAATACCTCAACACGCGCTTGACCTTTTACACCCCCACCCGCCAACTACGATGGTCTAATCAAGCCCTCGCCGCGATTGCACGCATCCGAAGAGCCACCATGGGAGGAAGATCATTCTCCTACTTAGCGGCCAAAACCTGGAATTCTCTCCTCACCCACCTCCGCCTCACACAGCACCACCTCTCCTTCAGAAAACAACTCAAAACTTGGCTATTTGATAAGTAGCGACCCCCCCCCCCCCCCTCAAGCGCCTTAAGACCCTCTGGGTGAGTAGTGCGCTATACAAATTTTGACTTGACTTGACTTGACTTGACTAGGCAGCAGGGATATGTTCATGGGCAGGCCAGTGAGAAGCCCCATAGGCAAGGGTCGTTCCCTTTTTTTAGGCACACATTTTGTCTGTTTCAGTGATATTTTTATTCTCATATGCACCCATGCGGGGGCAGAAAACCACTAGAAACCAGGGAGAGTTTGTGTTTGTGTAAACTGGAGTTTGGCTGACGGTCTGCGTGTACTGACCTTTGGCTGGAATTTTGTTTGCGGTGTGTGTGGACCTGCACTTGGCTAATGGTGTGGGAGGATTTGCACTTGATGACAGTGTGTGTAGCTTGGAGTTTGCTTGATGGTGTACATGGAGTGGTGCTTGGTTGGCGGTGTACGTTGACTGGTGCTTGGCTGGCTGTGTGCATGGATGGTGCTTGGCTACAGGACCAAACTAGCAATAGTTGGCACCGGGCGTTTCCCTGCTGGGCCAGAGAGGTGTGGGCTGGTTTTCTGGCTGTGGGGGGCAGTTTTGTCACTGAGGGCCAGCAGTGTTCACAGCAGTGCTGCAATATCGGGCCTAGTAACAAAAGTGGGAGCTGTGCTTTTTACTAGCATGCACCCCCTCCCAGGGCCGGTCGTGCAGCAAACTGCCAGTGCTGATTGCTGTTCCCAATCTGGCCCTGCTTGGCTGGCGGTGTACAGAGATGGCGCTTGACTGGCGGATTGTGTGGGTGGCACTTGGTTGGCAGTGTGCGTGGATATTGCTTGGCTGACTGTGTGCATTGATAGCATTTGGCTGGTGGTGTATGTGGAAGGTGCTTGCCTTGCAGTGCGCATGGATGGTGCTTGGCAGGTGGTGTGTTCGGATGGCACTTGCCATTGTGTTGTGCGTGGATGATGCTTGGCTGGTGGTCTGCATGGATGGTGGTGTCTGTGTACTGACTCTTGGCTGGCGGTGTGGCTTGCATAGATCCTCAGCATTTTCTTACCCAGAATGCACCGCAAACCTCAACTTTACTTACAAAGTCACATTTTCCTCAAATTTCTGTGTGAGTAAGTTGTAGGATCACCACGCAGGCACATATTTCCTACTAGCCAGCATTCCCCTTGGTTTCCCGAGAAAAATTATACATCACTTGTGTGGGTGCCCAAAGTAGCATCACCCTAAAAACGTATAAACAAGCTGCCCTTTGGGCCCCCCTCAATCTCCACAGATTTTTGGTCCTTACTTGTCATAGGCACTTGGCCCATCCGCACAAGTAAGGTATAATTTTATCAGGAGACTGAGGGGAATGCTGAGTGGTAGGGAACTTGTGCTGTGGGGTGATCCCACAACTATCCACACAGATATCAGAGGAAAATGTGACTTTTGGCTAAATTGGATGTTTTCAGTGTATTCTTGGAAGGAAAATGTTGGGGGAACAATGCAAGCCACACCTCCCTGGACTCCACAGAGTGTCTAGTCAGAAATGTGCGGGTTTGGTAGAATTTCCTAGATGGCCGCCGAGCCTGGGGCCAAAAACCCAAGCGCCCCCCTGCAACACCTCGGAGTTTTGTGGTAGGTAACTTTTGATGTTTCGGGCCCTTGCCTGATGCGGGTATTTATCCCACCCACATGAGTAAGGCACCATTTTTATTGGGAGACCTGGGGGACCACTGAGTGGCATGAAATTTGTGTCAGTCCAGTGATCCCACAACTTTCCCACACAGAAATGTGAAGTAGTTTGCACAGGATTCTGGGTAGGAAATGTTGGGGGGTCCACGCAAGCTATGCCTCCCTGGACTACCCCAGGTGTCTAGTTTTCAGAAATGTGTGGGTTTGGTAGGTTTCCGTAGACAGCAGCTGAGCCCAGGGCCAAAAACCCGGATGCCCACCATTGCAAAACGAGGTCGTTTGTGAAGGGTAATTTTGATGTCTCCACAATACGTTTTGGGCCCTTCCCTACCGCGGGCACTTGACCCACCCACACATTCTTAGCAGGAGACTTTGGGGAAAGCAGGGTGTGTAGAAAATTGTGGATCCACTCAGATTCCAGAACTTTCCATACCAGAAATGTGAGGGAAATGTGTTTTTTTACAGAGTATGAGATTTGCAAGGGATTCTGGGTAATACAACCTGGTGAGAGCCACACAATTTACCCCATCCTGGATTCCCTCGGTGTGTCCAGTTTAAAAAAATTTATAGGTTTACTAGATTTCTGTGGGTGCCGCCGGAGCTAGGGTTTAAAATCCACAGCTAGGCACTTTGCAAAAAAAGGGTCAGGTTTCAATGTAAAAATGTGGTGTGTCCATGTTGAGTTTTGGCCCATTTCCTGTTGCGAGCACTAGGCCTACCCAGACAAGTGAGGCCCCATTTTTATTGGGCAGCTTTGGGGAATGTGGGGTAGGTGGACGTTTGTGGATCCACACAGATTCCAGAACTTTCCATCACAGAAAAGTGAGGAAATTCTTTTTTTACAAAGTTTGAGGTTTGCAAGGGATTCTAGGTAACAGAACCTGGTGAGAGCCACACAAGACACCCCATCCTAGATTCCCCTGGATGTCTAGTTTTCAAAAAAGTATAGGTGTGCTAGGTTTCCTTAGGTGCCGGCTGAGCTAGGGTTTAAAATCCCCAGCTAGGCACTTTGCATAAAAAGGGTCAGTTTTCACTATAAAAATGTGGTGTGTCCACGTTGCTTTTTGCCTCGTTTCCTGTCACAGGCACTAGGCCTACTCACACAAGTGAGGTACCATTTTTATCAAAAGACTCTGGGGAATGCGAGGTGGGTGGAATTTTGTGGATCCATGCAGATTCCAGAACTTTCCATCACAGAACTTTGAGGAAAATGTTTTTTTACAACGTTTGCAAGGGATTCTGGGTAACAGAACCTGGTGAGAGCCATACAAGTCACCCCCTCCTGGATTCCCCTGGGTGTTTAGTTTTCGAAAAAGTATAGGTTTGCTAGGTTTTCCAATGTGCCGGCAGAGCTAGGGCTCAAAATCCACAGCTAGACACTTTACAATAAAGTGTCAGTTTTCACTGTAAAAATGTGGTGTGTCCACCTTGCATTTTGGCCCATTTCCTGTGGCGAGCACTAGGCCTACCCCCACAAGTGAGATAACATTTTTATTGGGAGACTTGGGGGAACACATAATTGTAGAGGACCTGTTATTACCTATTCCCTGTAAGACAATGTATAAAAAAGAAGTCACTTTGAAATATTTACTATAATTCACATGCTATTATGGGTACACACAATTACAGATATGTGCAACATCCACAGCTAGACACTTTGCAAAAAAAGGGGCAGTTTTCACTGTAAAAATCTGTCGTGTCAACGTTGCATTCTGACCTGTTTCCTGTCACAGGCACTTGGCCTACCCTCACAAGTGAGGTACCATTTTTATCGGGAGACTTTGGGGAATGCGGGGTGGGTAGAATTTTGTGGATCCATGCTGATTCCAGAACTTTCCATCAGAGAAATTTAAGGAAAATGTTTGTTTTTTTACAAGGTTTGATGTTTGCAAGGGATTCTGGGTAACAGAACCTGGTGAATGCCACACTAGTCCCCCATCCTGGATTCCCCCGGGTGTTTAGTTTTAAAAAATGCATAGACTTGCTAAGTTTCCCTAGGTGCCGGCAGAGCCAGGGCTCAAAATCCACAGCTAGACACTTTGCAATAAAGCGTCAGTTTTCACTGTAAAAATGGGGTGTGTCCACCTTGCATTTTGGCCCATTTCCTGTTGAGGGCACTAGGCCTACCCATACAAGTGAGGTACCATTTTTATTGGGAGACTTGGGGGAACACATAATTGTAGATCAACTGTTATTACCTATTCCCTGTAAGACAATGTATAAAAAAGAAGTCATTTTGAAAAATGTACTATAATTCACATGCTATCATGGGTACACACAATTACAGACATGTGCAAATAACTACTCCTTCTAATCTCAATGTTTTGTTCCCATTTTGGAAATACATAGGTGTCCTTGATACTTATTTTCCACTCTTTATATTTTGCCAAATGTATTGCTATATAGCCGGTACACAATGAAAAACCATTGCAAGACGCAGCTCAGTTTTTGGCTCTGGGTTCCTCAGGTTCTTGGTGAACCTACAAGTCCTATATATCCCCACAACCATAAGGGTCCAGCGGATGTAACGAAGTATTGCTTTAAAAAATTTGTCATGTTTTAGAAGAAGTTACAGGTGATAACGTTGGCACAAATGGCTGTATTTTTCAAAACATTTTTTATATTTCTTACTTTCATCAACTGTTAGTTTCTATAAAAAAAACTTGAAGGATCTACACAAATGACCCCTTTCTGAATTTAGAATTGTATGCACTTCTCAGACATGTATAGCTTTCCGGGATCCATTATTGCTTTTTACACCCATTTCTACCACTAACTGGAAGGAGGTTGAAAGCACAAAAAGTAGCAAAAATAAGCTATGTCCCAGTAAAAGGCCAAAACTGTGTAAAAAATGTTGGTTTCCTGACAAAAGTCTGCCTGTCCCTGAAGGCTGGAAAGATGGTGATGAGTTCAGCACCACAAACCTTTGATGATACCATTTGCAGGGAAAAAAAACAGACGCTTTGTTCTGCAGTATTTTTTCCCCAATTTTCCCCCCAAAAAACAAAAGTTAGCTGGATTTTGGCTCATTTCTGGGTCCCCTCCAGGGGAATCCACAAACCCCGGGTACCTTTAAAATCCCCATGATATTGGAAGAAAAGGACACAAATTTGGCATGGATACCATATGTGGACAAATAGGTGCAGGGACCTAATCACAAACTACCCCAAATAGCAAAAAAAAAGGCTTATCACGGGGTGGGGCGATAGCAGCAAAAGGATTAATATTTGGACCACGATATGGTGCAATAACACAGTTTTGTGTACTTCCTAGACTTAATTCCTTATTTTGTTTCACTATTAAAACGTACTGCTCTCCGAGGTCTGTTTAAAGGTCTATTTCACTCTAATTAAGATCAATAAATGAAACAGACGCCGTTCAGAAATTGAATAAAAAAGAAGTTTGCACATGTATAAATTTTTTTGCTTTATTTTAAAGGCATGAATGCTTAAAACCGTCTCTGTTCTTGAGAAGGTAAAGATGTGGGAAAGGCTGTCCTGTCAACAAAATGTATCAAACTTCTTGACGTGGTTTGAATTCTGCAGATGTGGTTATGTAATAGGGACATAACAAGTTCATTATTCAGAAGTTATAGAATTTCCAACTGAAAAAACTCACTTTTCCTTACAATTTGACATTTAACAGCACACAAGATTACATAACTGATTAAAACGTGCCTGCTACCTGCCAGTGTGGTTGTGATTCAACTGCAGTGTGCTTAACAGATGTGGCCTGACTGTCAAACTACTTCTGGGTCCAAATCCAAAACAAAATCACTCCAGCAATGGAAAGAAGTTCCACAGTTTTTGCCATCTGCTGTGCCACTGAGTCACTGGGATCTGTCCCCTCCTGTGCAAGCATGTCTGGGTTCAGCCACCGGCTGTCTGGCATCTTAAAATTATTTCTACCTAGTAATTGCTGTTATTTAAAGATGTTCTGATGTGATCATTGTCTGGAAAGCCATGAACATCTGCCAAACACTCCACAAGGGCATGCTTCAAGATATTTCACACACCTTCTGGTGCTGGTATTGACCGGCCTTGTGAAGAAAGAAAAATATAGGGTTAAATAAAAAACAACAAATAAACGTCAAAAGCTAGGGATTAAAAGTATTTGTTACGAAATGCATTCTACTAATGATAATAACTTGTTTTAGGTCTGGCCTATGATGCAGCTTTGGTTGTCTCACCAGATCACAGTTTCTTGAGAGAAAATGTAGACTTTCCACATGTTGGTGGGCAAAAAATCTGGATTTTATTAAAGACACAGAGGGAAATATTATGCAACCTCCTTTATTGGCACTAACTCCAGCAGCTCCTATAAAGAAAATAGAACTTAGAATTCTGACTTAATAAAACATCAGAACCCCCAACACTCAGCCTTCTGTTTAGCAACTGACTGTTTAACCCCAAAATAGTCTTATCAACAATCCTTGATGTCGAACTTTCATCTTCTACACAGAAAATCCAAATGTAACATTCCATGCAGATAGGTCCTCTATGTGCCTGTGACTACAGACCACAGTCGCCATTAAGCTTGTCCTCATGCCATGATTTAAGAAAAATCCACAATTAACCAGGGTTAGGTAAATGGGAGAGATAATATTAGCCTCCCATGTCTTTATTAGAATCCACATTTTCTGCCCATCAGGCTGTGGAAAATCTACATGTTATAAGAAGACCCGGAGACTAACATTATGCAAGTTAAAAGCATTTCCAATAAACATCTTTCCATATTCTCGGCTGATTTAAAATAAAATCTTCCAAAAGTCACATCATTTGACCAGTCTGCACAACGCAGAATGTCTTGAAATGATCCCCAGAATGAATGCTTTAGAAGTCCTGCTCCTCTCATTAAGTGAGCTCCAAACATACTCACATCCACACCTGCACTGCTTATACTTCTCGTACCCATCTTGCAAGCACAGGAAACGTCGCTGCCTTTTACAGTTTCTTTCAGGAAATAAGCAGCTGATTCCCCCCATATGTTCTTACCTCCACAGATCTCCTCTTATACTCTTTCTCACTTCTTACTACACACAATTTCTCTCTTTCATCGACGTATGGTTAAAAACATTTAATTGAATTACCCTTCATTATTTTAGAAAAACACGCCCTCAGGTGAAAAACTCCTGCTGTGTTTGTCAGAGCTTTCACATTTGACACCCTCCTTAATGACACCAAATATGACAAAACTGTCAATTTTAATGACAAATCTCTCAAGGACAACAAGTCATTTTCCTTCTATCTTAGCAAAAACTCCAACACCTTTGAAACATCCCAAACCAAATTATACCTAGACACAGGGGGGTTCGCAAATCTAATGCTACGTATAAGTCTACGCACCACCACATCCTGTCCTACCGATAACCGTTCACCAGCTCATGACCTGCTGCAATTGCCGACCTATTCACATATACTGTCCGATAGGCCAAACCTTCTTCAAATCTTTCTGATAGATAATTCACCACTTCTACTGTGGACACTGAAACAGGCTCAAACTGCCTCTCAAAGCACCAGCAAACCCCTGTTTGCCAAGCCAATCTATACATCTTCCTTGTTCCTAGAGCCCAGGGTTCTTTAATGAGTTCTGAAGCCGCTCGTGAAAAGCCTGAAACCTCTTAAGCTCTTCTGAAATTCTCCAAGACACGAACCTCATTTGCTCTGAAATCGCTAAATCATGTACCTCTCCTGCTGGGCCTCTCAAGAGTTTAGGAAACCACAGCAACAGAATGGGAAAATCAGCATACATTTCCAACATAACTGGATACCACACTTGGGTCCTCCAAAGTGGTGAAATCACCACCATTGTCTCCTTCCACCTTCGGTACCATCATAGTCACCCATGCAATCATTGAAAACGGTGGGAAAGCTGCGGACTGAGAAAAGCGTCTATCCCGGCTGACTCCGGATCCAGCCGCCAACTGAAAAACCTCCTCAACTGAGCATTTAGCCGGTTGGCAAACAGGTCCACCCCAAATGGACCCCAAATCCTTTCCAACTGCAAAAACACTGTCCTTTCCAACATCCAATGGCTTGAGTCCTTGAAGTTCAGTGAAAAACAATCTGCTACCACATTTCTTATCCCTGAAATATGTTCCACTTGCACACATACTCTCCCCCTCAGACAGTACTCCAGAAAAACCTTCACCAGAATTGCCAAATCCGTTGACTTTTGTCCTCCCAGTTTGTTCACATATTGGACCACTGACACATTGTCCATGCGTACCTGCACTGAGCACTTCACCTTGTTCTGCGTAAAAATTTTTATCGCAAAGGATCTAGCCAGCAGCTCCAAGCAATTTATATGCAACTAGCAGCCCGTCCCGATGTTGTCCGGGAATGAATTGCTGCAGGCCAATAGTATATTGTTTTGTAGAATTTCGTTTTGATAGCATTTCTTATCTGGCCTGTGAAACGCTCCGATTCACAGTGCACTGCTGATTCACTTAAGAGTGCGCGTTCAGTAGTATGTGAATTCGAGTTTCCCTACTTTACTTTTCCTTGCAATATTATATAACGCGAACTCGACAACATGGCATGAGCACAATTTACATTACAGAAGAACACATTCATTTGTGGTAGGCACGGGGAGACAAAGCGATTTGCCTGGAATCACAGGATGTTGAGCTGAGGCCGAGATTCGAACGTAGCTCCCCAGCTCTAAAGTTTGCAATTCTAGAACTTGTGGCGGGTGGTGTGTCTAAAAGTGTATGTCGGTGCTGGCCATCAATGAGAGAGAACTGTGCATTTTTAAAATGGGTGGTGAAAAAATATGAGTATGTTGCTGGAGATGTGGGCCGCCGTGCCACCAATGTACTTACCGGGGGAGGGTAAACACCCATTATTCCGCAACTTTCTTTACGCATACCACCACTCCGCATACTTTCATTACGAAAGTACCATGACTCCGCAATGCCATTATAACGCATGGCATTACATTTTATATGCTTTTACCACACATACATTGACAGCGAAATTCGTTGTAAATGCATGAATGCTAAAAGCATGTTTTTTTTTCAATGTTTGGATAAGGTAAGCATGGGTATAGGGGTATATGTTTTGGGGTACTGAGGTATATGTTTTGGGGTGCTCGGGTATTTTAAGGGTTCAGATATAGTTTGGGGTTATGGGGTACAGGGGTAGTTTTAGGGTTTAGGGATAGGTATGGGTTTTGGGGTACAGGGGTATTTTTAGGGTTCAGGGCTAGGTTTGGGTTTTGGGGTATAGGGGTATTTTTAGGGTTCAGGGTAGGTTTGGGTTTTGGGGCACAGGGTTATTTTAAGGGTTCAGGGCTAGGTTTGGGTTTTGGGGTACAGGGGTATTTTTAGGGTTCAGGTCTAGATTTGGGTTTTGGTGCACAGGGGTATTTTAGGGTTCAGGGGTAGGTTTGGGGTACAGGGGTATTTTAGGGTTCAGGGGTAGGTTTGGGTTTTGGGGTATAGTGGCATTTTTAGGGTTATGGGCTAGGTTTGGGTTTTGGGGTACAGGGGTACTTTTAGGGTTCAGGGGTAGGTTTGGGTTTTGAGGTACAGGGGTGTTTATAGGGTTCAGGGCTAGGTTTGGTTTTGGGGTACAGGGGTATTTTTAGGGTTTAGGGATAGGTTTGGGGTACAGGGTATATTTATAGGGTAAAAATGGGTTAGTGTTTAAGGTTGTTGGGTATTTTAAGGAGTAAGGGTGGGTTATGATTATGGGGTGCAGGGGTATTTAAAGGGAGCAGGGTGGGATTAGCACACGATATGAGACATGGCATGAAGGGCGGAACGTACCACACGCCCCCAGCGTTTGTCATGCCCCCCAGCACACGCCCACAGCACAACGCAGACACGCCCACAAGGGACTACTTTGCTGGCACAGTTCTTTTACCTTTTAAATGTATGTGGTGGGTGTCTGCATAGCCTATGTCCTTCTACTACAACTGCCCTTTCCAACGCTGTATTGGGTGTTGTGATTGGTGCTGTGATTCCTGAGATTACCCGCCTCAAAGGTTTGGGCTCTCTCTTTATTATATTAGTATGGACTTCTTCTCGTCATCCGTCCAGCAACTGCCTGCAGAAACAGCACCACACTGTGCACCCCAACCATCTAAGCTTGCATACGACTCGATTATTAACTCCAGATTCTCTCCAAAAATTACTCTCCCGTTCCAAGCTTCCATGTTTCTCAACCACCATTTCAGTTCCTCCTTTGCCTCTTCCATAAGAACAACCTTCTGAGACTACCTCAAAACCCTTCTTAGATGTATTCCCTTCAACTTCTGTAAAGCCCGATAATTCAAAGTACCAGGAAACATGACCTGTATTGTTGAAGACAAACAATCAACTACGCAAGCTAACATTCTCAAAGAAAGTTGACGGTGTAATAATGTCCTCTTCAATTCCTTCCTATTCCTTTTCAACTTCTCCTTTGGAAGTTTTAAAATTCTGTCTACAGTGTTTACTTGGAAACACAAAAACTGAGTCTCTTGCTTTGGTTCTAAACAAGATGTGTGCCTGTTGACCAGAAAACCCAGAGATTCTAGGAAACTGATGTTCATCCCAGCATACTCTAGTACACGTAAACTGCTCTGATCCATGAACAAAATGTCATCTAGGTAGATTATCAATCTCACCCTTTTCTCTCTCAGGAATTACACTACTGGTTGCAGTATCTTCGTAAAACACCATGGGCCAACGAAAGACCAAAAGGAATGCAGACAAATTTCCATGTCTTTCCACCCAACCTGAACCTGAGATACTTCTGATGTGGTCCCAAAATTGGAACCGTAAGATGTGTGTCCTTTAAATCCAAATGAATCAACCAATCTCCTGTTTTATTATGTTCCTCAACATGTGCATCCCTTTCATCTTGAAGTGATGGCATACACCACCCAATCATTGAGACTTCTCAAATTTATTACCAGTCTTATCCTTTTGTCCTTTTTTCTACTAAGAAAATATTGCTCATAAAACCCCCATGTTCTAGACATACTTCCACAATTGCTTTTTTCTCTCTTAGCTCCAGCACTTCTTTGCCTACAAGATTTTCTTATTCCACCCCAAACTATAATACACCAGGCACCCAACTCTGAACTGGTTCCTTTATGAATACGATGCAATAACTCTTCACCATCTCCAAAACCCAAGGATCCCTTGTTACCTGAAACTAATTGTGGTCAAATCGGGCAAGTCTGCCTCCCAGCTTTACTGGGATAGAAGTACGGTCTGACCTTAGCTGCTCCTCTGAATAGACGATCACTCCGTCCTCCACGACCCCTAATGCTCTTTCTCTGCAGGTAAAAACTGGAGGCTTTCTATTCTCCCTGTCCTTGTGAGGGGACACATCCTCTGGAAAAGCACGTTCTCTTAATTCCCTGTCCCTGGCTGGGAAATTGACCCCTTAATCTCCCAGCCCAACTAAAAACATGGTCACTCAAGATCCTCTTTGTATCTCTCTGGGACTAATGTATTGAAGAATATGCTTTCACCAATTTCCATACAGATTTAATAAATCAGTCTTTAAAACATAAAACTTTTTCACAGATAGCCCAGCCTCATTGTTGGCCAAATCAACAAGCTTTGCGCCAATCTTAAGCAGAATACTCTTTCAGCGCTCCACTGACAAAGCAGTTGCCCAATAGGCAAATCAACCAGTGGACCCACTGACACAACTTGTCTATGTCTACATTCTCCTTAATCATATGTGCCTCCTACACAAATCAAAAATCTTAGTCAATGGCCCGGAAACATCCAGAAGCGATCCTGGCACATACGTAGAACCTTGTCCAATCCCTTTCGTGGGTCACGTCTCCCTTTACCCGTGAATGTCAATATTTTAGGATCCAGTTCTGAGGTCACCATAACCTTATCCTCTGAAGAAGGTCTAGGACACTCCAAACTCCGCCTGACCCTTACCTCCTTAGGGATCTGTTTCCTGATCCATGAATGCATGTAATCTGCCACATGATCCAGAGGCGGCCACTCAGGAGACAGAGGGTACTTGACCAGAAAAGGGTCAAACATCTACTCCCCTGAAGGACCCATAATTACCTACATGTCTGTGTCCTTATATCTCTCCTTTTTATCCTTCACCTGATGGACATCCTCAATAACAGACTCATCACAGACTCATCAGTTCCAAATTCTGATGAGCAACTAATCTACGATTCGGCACTACCCTAAGACTCATCACATTACACAACAGTATTCTTACGGTTCTTTCCAATATCCTTCAACTTGTTTTCTTTCTTGGGGCCTTTATGCTGCCCCCCATGAATGTCCTCACACTCGACCTTACACCAGTACCATGGTCGGCCAATGCAGACCTCCAATTTTTGGCTTGTGCAGAATCCTCAGGAAGGTGCTTTCTCTTTTTAGCCACCTTTCCTCTTTTCTTAGACTTTGAAGCCTCCACAGTGGACCAAAACCTTTCCTCCTTTGAAACTACCCTAGTACTTGCCATCATTTCCTCCAACTTCCCCTCTATACATGAACCTACAGCCTCTGACATTTTAACACTGCTTTTTCATCAAATAGTGCCTCATACAACTGTGACCTATCCTCACTCATCTTAACACCTATTATGTTTTATTTCCAAAAATTATAAAAATGAATGAAGTAACTCAAAATCCATCCACATCTACTCCTCTAAAGTAAAGAAATGGCCAACCCAATAAAATCCTCCCTTCAGAATAAATGCCTCCTCTCTTCAACTATCTGCGATTCAACTGTCTGAATTTCAGTCAAACTACAGCTGTTATAGTAATCTTCCGATCCATAAATACAGACTTTAACCCCTTGCATGCTGATGACTGCCCCCATCCGTCATGCACTACGGCGCCCGTGTGCTGATGACGGCTGTGGGCCGTCATAAACCCGCCCACTCACGATTTTGCCGCACAGGCGCAGAATCGCGGTCGCATGCAAGGGGTTGATAAAATCATATACAATACTGCCCAATCTATTAACATGGCCGCCATGGCTAGATCGCGCAAATAAGTCCCTTTTCTGTTTTTATACTGAAGGGCATTTGGCACCACAATGCTTTTCCTTCATTAGCAACGCCTGCTGCCGATAACATCAGGAACTCCACATGGCAGCAAAACCCCCAGCGCGGCCATAAAACAATTTGTGCTGGTCGTTTCATCAACAACAGGGAACACGGTACCTTGCGTCGCAGAACAAGGCGTGAGGCAAACCCAGAAATGCTCGCGTTCCATATTGCAGCCGGCCTGAGCACTCTGCACGCACAGAGGCCTACAATTTAAACCGCTGCACCAACGGCCCTGGGACGGCTGTAAGCATCTCATTTCTTAACTTCTTATCCTAATGGAATTCCATGTCCTTTTTGGAGCACAACAGTCCCATACCTGTTTAAACGCAAAAAACACACTTACTATAAATTTCCCTTCAAAATATGGTAAAAAACGGCGCACCAAATCAAAAGTTCAATTAATCGCATTCATGATCTATTGACATATTCACAAATATACTAAAAAGGATTTCCAATAGTTTTAAACTAAAAAGTCATCAAATATCTAACAAAACATTCACATCCTGTTATTATTACATCTCACAATCTTCACACAGTATACTTAGCTGCAGGAGCAGCAGCAAAAAAAGAAGGCTGAGTGGTGGGGATTCTGAGGTTTTATGAAGTCAGAATTCTAACTTCTATATTCCTTAAAGGAGCTGCTGGAGTTAGTGGCAATAAAAGAAGTTGCATAATGTTAGCCTCAAGGTCTTGCCAAAAAAATCATATATACTAAGCATATATTGGGGGAGGAGGGGGGGGTATTGGTCACTGGAATTTATCCAGTGGTTTGTTAAATGTATAGTCACATTTAGCTTCCACCCACCACGGAATACATACCCATTAATAAATAAAGCAGTTAATATAGATCACATTCTCTCTATCAAAGAACATTGTTCGAAAACATCAATCATTGGTAACAAGTCACAACCAGATGGAGCAATGGAAGAGTCACCAGTTTCTCAAATTACATTTCACTGAAGATAAACATTTAACTTCTACGTATTAATGAAAAAGACAATCCGCTGACCATCCCCTCTCTTCCTACTTCCCAATTTAGACAGTGGCTCTGCATCAGTATTAGGAGAAGGAGCTCACCTTCCCACCTCATTGGTGATCAGAAACCTGAATCTTTGTGGAAGGTATGTAGCTCATCGGTGCCAGTGTACCAGGATTCAAACACTAAATGTACCCTTAAACTCTCTAGGGAAGTAAAACATTGCACCTGCCAGATTCAATGGACAGATTTGTGGCATGTTTTTCTAGCACCCTGGTCCCCTTGAATCGCGACAATAAACCTAATGATAGAGCTGTTTACACCCTGACACATATGTAAGTGCACATGCATCTTGGTGCACCTCATATCATTTGAATCCCATTTTTGTTTCTGTGAATATCTGACCATGTCCACTGCCTCATTTCTTCAGGACAGTGGGTCTATGTTTACATTGTCACATTTTCCTCTAATAGTTCGGTCCCCTGAAAGGATCCCTCGCTACGGAACCTGCCCTGACCCACTTAGTGGCACCTGGAGCCAGTTGGGAATTGGCGAAGGTATTTATAAGTTCAAAGTCATTGTCACCTCCTTCCAAGTCTGGTTTAAGCTGAGAACACCTAAACCCTGTGACGGAGTAATCCATATGTCTACTTCCAAGAATCAAACTGCTCACCGTGTCCTGGAAAGACTATCCTCATGTATTTACTTTTCTTGGGCCATTTGGGGTTGCCCAATGTCAACCCTGCCCCTACTGACAAATATTTACTATTATGAGGCTGGGAGACCCTTTTTAGTATTTTTGGTTTATTTTCCTGTCCTTCTTGAGGTAACATTTTTATTTAAGAGCACGAAGCAATAAGGTTTTACAATGTGTATTTAAACTGAGCTGAAATTCTCCCTTTGGTGAGAAACCTTTCCATGACCTCTGTCTCACACAGCCTCATATGTACCGTGACACCCTGCATTCCTCCAGGCACACTCACTATTCATCTGTCATTTAAGTGTGGTACCAGCAGCTGACACCTGCTCATCAACCGGGACCCCCCACGAGGCAGTGACGCTTAAAATGGTCCCAGAAGCGCACTCAGAAGATTCATTCCACCTTTCCCCTTCACTGATCACCACTCCAATGGTGGTTCATCTAGTGCACTTCCTTGCTCCATGAACCCGGGCCTCTCATTTGACAGCGATGAGAGGGGTCCCACGTAGTCCTTTAACGCAAACCATCCTTTGAACCTCATCCTGTAAAGGGATCTGTGGAAGTAGGTTACTGTTGTATCTGCAATTTACAGTTGGTTTCACCCTCCTTATACACCCCTCCTATTTTCCCTTATTGGTTTGCCCCACCTGTCAAACGTTCCATGGTGAACGCCGTTCTGTCACTTTGACTCGGGTTATGGATGTTTGCTGTTCAGCACTGTGGACATGACAATAAATAATTGACTAACTACACAGAGTGCTTAGTTATTTCACTTCCCTCCCTCACAAAATACTGAGGAGACGTGATTTAGGAGGAAAAGGGATTTATTTGAGGCACAGAGATACAGGGACCCCATCCAGTCCCAGGCTGAGCCTGTGGCTAACTGACAAAACTCATGGTTCAAATCCCACTGCCTGGCAACCTTTCCCACATTGCAGAACATGGAGGTTGTGGATGACATGAAGGTTGACATTCATAAAGGTTCAGAACACCACACGATCCCCTTCAAGCGACACTGACAGTATGGGCCGCACTGTCACCCTCCTTCTAGCGCCAATCTCAAACGTATTGACTCTCCTGTCAGGAACCAGTTCCAACGAGCCGGAGCTCTCCCTTGTGATGTCACAGGACCAGTGGCTGGTGTGGCTGGATCACGTGATCAGCTTAATCAGGCCCTCTCTCTCCACGGCATTGACTCCAGAAGTGCACGTATTTGAAGTATGATAAAAGACAGTTACGCCCATATATATGGATGTTGCCTAAACCCACTTAACTCCTCAAAGGTGTAACTGTCTGGTTACATTGATATATTAAAACAGAAGTACCTGCACGTGCCAAGGTGCGGGTTGCGCTATTCTTGTATAGAACACTACAGTTCATTTCTCAAAAGGAGCGAGTAATGTGTGTGAAGGCAAAGAAAAACGTCTGCATTTCCCTGCTGACTTCAATCGAAGTGCGTAATGTGGCTCCATCAGTGAGCAGTGAGCACGCGATTGGAGGAGATTCTATCGCCCATTTCTTTTAGATGATGAAACGTTCAACATTCACAATGAGAACAACATAAGCCCCGGTATTGTTTCCTCGTTAGCAATACTTCCAGGACGCTGCTTTTTTTGTCATCTCTTCTTCCTTTGATGAAAGACACCTGTTGACCGTTTTTTCACATGAAGGGTCTTACATAACATCCGCTCAACATGTGAGATGCAAGTAATACACGCCTCACAACTCGACTATTTTTATCAACAAGAGCTCTGTGGCTTTCCTTGAGTATTTCCATGACGCATCACCTTTCTGTATTTATTTAACACTCAGGTTAAAACTAGTGCGGGCTTTCATTGCCTAGTTAGATGGTAGCTTGCGTAAAATCATTTTAAAAGCGCGAAGAGTCTGCTTATCGAATGGGTAATTATAATAACTTGATTTTAATGAAGGACCGCTTAGCGCATACCGGCCTTTTTCAAGCGCTGCGAAGGACAGACAGTTGATATTATTTCCCATTTTAATGGTTCGGAATGCTTACACAGCAAGCTCCAAAGGACGGCAGGGGCTTTCGAAGGGTTGATTGCCAGCCATACGTTTAGATTCACAGCTTAAGAATAAGATATGTTTCTGCTACAACTATAAACAGCCTAAGAAGTCGAGATTCAATTTTCCAAACCAAAGCACCATTTCAGAGGAAACAAACAGTGGTTTTATCCTAAGAATGCTTTCTTTCTTTTTTATATAAATTTGGAATTCCTGATATGACTATAGTCAAATTTATATTTTCTAAATTCACACATTGCAATGTTTAATAATAGTAATTCAATACAGCTTTTTTGAAAAAAAAGCAAAACAAACAATTATTTGAGTCTTAATTTTAACATTTTTCAGGCCACAAAGTGCATCTATAGAACCAAACACAAGGAGTCTCTGCACTCAACCCGAAGAGCACACAACTTCAGCTCAGAGTGCTTTAAAAAATAAGGTAAGTTCTACTGGGGTCATGGATTCAATGACTCAGGAGACATAGGGGCCCATTATGATGTCGGGTAGATTGCCTCCGCCAGAATGGCGGTGGCCACCGCCGGCCTGGCGGAGGCAATCCGCCCGACATGCATGTCCTGATTCCCCCGCCAGATTAGGATGGTGGAGGGGACAGCGGCGGACGGAAAGACCGTCCGCCGCTTTACCGCCGCGGTCGCCCTGCGACCGTGGCAGTGATAGATCAATATGGTGGCGGTGTCCAATGGACACCGCCAGCCATATTATGATGGCTAAATTTAAGGGCCTTTCCGCGGCGGCATTGCCGCCACGGAAAGGCAGGCGGTGAGTGCTGCGGGCCCCCCCCCCCGCGGGCCCCCAGATGATGCCAGTGTTGGGGGTGCACATGGGGGGTACCTATGGTACCCCCCCCACATTTGCATATGCAAAGCGGCAGGCACCGCGCGGTGCCTGCCGCTTTGCATATGCAAATGCGTGCTGAAATGTTTATCATTGTGGCGGGCGGTGCTGAGTGCACCGCCCGCCACAATGATAAACATGTAGGATGTGCCCGCCACTGTGGCGTGCACATCCTAATTCCATCTACGGGACCCCCGCCCTTATGGCGGCCGGTCCCGTTCTCCGTTAGGGTTGCGGGAGGACAAAGTCTGCCCGCAATCCTAATGTGCCCCTTAATGTTGCTGGGAGGCTTCACAGAACATAAAAAAAGTTTGGTGGTGCCCCCGGCCCAATTTCTTTCCTTTACTCCTGCCTAGGCCATAGCATCTTCTTTTTGTGCTCTCACCCAAGCAGCCGCAAAGCTTTGTTCATGCTCAAAAGAGTTCTCTCAGGGAATGTCACACTTTCCTAGACAGGAAACAACAGTGTCCTATGGGTATGGGTCAATAGGACACTACTTGGAACAGGCCCCAGAAGACGGCAAAGGGAGCGCGAAGCCCCTACTCAGGAAAAACCGTTGGCCCCTGGGGATAAGGTCCCTGGGACACTACTATGGCTCTGGGAGGGAGGCAGCATGCACACTCCTCTAAACTAGAAAACGCAGGCCCTCATAGAGGCTTGTGGACGGGAATCACACACCCCCTCCCCTAAAAGGAGAGGATGTGGTCTCCTGGCCAGAGCTGCCGACTTTAGAGCTGAGGAACTAGGTTCGGGCGTCGGCTCAACATCCTGTGATTCTGGGCAAATCACTTAATCTCCCTGTGCCTACCAAAAAATCAATGTGTTCTTGTGTAACATAACTGGTGCTCATGTAAAGCTCTCCAATACCTTTGGTTCGAGTCTGCGCTATATAAATCATCAAAACAAACAAAAAAATAATAAACTACACCAACCTCCTGGGCCCTGGTACACCCTGGGGGAAGCCTACCATTTGTTTTTGGTCCTTTTGATCGAGTCCATGGATCTGCTGACCTGATTAAAAATAATGATGTTGTTGACGGAGGGTTCCTATGAGACCCACCACTAAATGGCCTATGGAGCTATGGTACCCTACCTTGCCCCCTATATGTTTTTTTAAAGCATTTTGTAAGACAGGTGACCTAGTATCCGAGTCCTAAAATGGCTTTGTTGATGAGGTGGCAGCCAATTAGATCTTACCTTTAGATCTGCTAGCTCAGGGGATCCTTTGCGGTATGATACAAACCTAGCTTTAAAACCTAATTTTTCTAAAATGACTGCATAGATCACAAAAATCATGCTTTCTGGACCAAGATATAGCTTTCTGCAAATTTGGTGAAATTCTGTTCAGTAGGTTTGACTGCAGCTGTGCCTAACTTTCCTAAGGAAAAGTGAATGTAGAAAATGCATTTTAAATCCCACCCTATTTCTCAGTCCCCACATGACAGACCACCCCAAAACTTTTGAATGTATGATGATACAACGAGGTATGTTACATCGCAGTCTTGACAACGCAAGTTGTTACATTGACTTGCGCTGGACTTAGGAATAGTGTGAATTGCTATTCCAACTCCAGTTTACGTACAGTAGGGAAGGTGTTGGAATAGTAATTCACACTATTCCTTAGTCTAGAGCACCCTCCAGTGCAAGGCATTGTAACGACTTGTGTTGTCAAAACCACAATGTAACCATACCGCGTTGTAATGGTTGCATGGTAAAGGATGTTTCCCAAAACTTTCCAGGAAGTAGCTGAGATGGATGGGTCTTTGTTTTGAAAATTTTCATGAAGATTCAGCAAACTGTGCCAAAGTTCTAGGCAAACCCAAAAATGTGTTTCCTATAGAAACATGGCTGTTACTATAACTAACAAGTCTAAACCGCCAATTTGTAATAAATACATATATATTTTTAACAAAATTGTGATAAACTATTATTGTTCAGGCCCCCGAAGGGCATTAAAAAGCAAACACATAGAAAAGGCTGTTGAATCAAAATGTCTGGTTTTAGCTATTATACAAACTGATGGAGAACACACAGGCTTTACCAGAACCTGAGTAGCGACGACCCACCTGAAATCCTAGTGATGTCTCCACTGACACGAAATGTGAAGGAAGAAGTGGAAGTTGATTTTCCTGGCTCACTGACAATAGAATTACATATATGAGCTGTTCATGACACTGTGGAATGATGTTTCAAGCACTGCAGTAGAGGCAGACATACCTGCATTGAAAATGATTCCCATACACCGAAAACCCGAAGTTGTGAAGTTTGACAGTGGACAAGAAGCCTGAATATTCACTGGGGCTTATTTATGAGCCCCTTGCGCTGCCGTTGTGTCACTTTTTGTGATGCAGCGTAAAATATGCACCACACTGTGACATATTTGCAAAGTGACGTTGCAAACCCCTGCATCAGGTATAATGTATGCAGGGTGGCCGTTCCCCTGCAAAAAGGCTTGCAGAAGTGTCACAGTGAAATCTATGAGATTTTACTCTGCCACTTCTAGGACGCCACTGCAGTTCCTTTCAGATGCTGCATGCCCCATGTGAAAGGAAACATTGCTGGAGTTACGTCAGTTTTCAGATACACCCCAGCAATGCCACTTTTGCTCCTACAGATACGTCAGGAATACTGACGTATCTGTAAATCCTTGCGACATGGAGCGCCGTACAGTAAATACGTCGCATCTATGGTGTCGCAAGGAGGATGGACTGAAAAGTGTTGCATCGCTGTTTCACGCAGTGATGCAACACTTTTCATAAATAATGCCCACTGAGTATACTAATTTATTTACTAATGTTAAAGAACACTCCTTTTACCTCAAGGTAATTGCATTTTGGTAAGAGTTATGAGAATCCTCACAAAGAACCTACAGGCTTCTCAACTCACTGTAAAGGCAATTGCCCAGGTATTCTGTCAAATCTGATGAAGTTGTCAAAACACCCCTCGTCGCTGAAATGATGTTTAGATGAGAGTTAAAACTCATCAAATGTATGAGAAGAACACTGATTGGCAAAATAACAAAGCAATTTGGTTTGTAGATTGAAGGAGAAGAACATATTTTGCTCCTAGGGTGAGGAGACATATTGCTAACAAGGAGGCAATCTGATCACAAGTCTGATTCTCATTTTGTTTTGTTAACCCTTGCACTGTAACTGAGACCTGTGGCACCAGCATAACTCATGTGAATGGGGAGAGTGGGAAGCAAACAGAAGCCTCTAAGGGAGCTCTAATACCACTGCTACTGTGCAGTAACTGCACTGCAGCAGAGGAGAATGGCAAGGAAGGTCAGGATAAAGTCAGTCTTTTTCTGGTGATCCAGCAGTTGCACTCTGTGTTCTTATCACTAGAACAAGACACCAGGGCCCCAGATGGACCATCAGAAGCATCTCTTTACTTTGAAGTACTAAACCTTGTCGTTTGGCCTGGTGCTCTGTGGTGGCTGGTGGAAATATGTTGTTTTCACACATCCTGGCACTGTCAAGCATGTGAAAGCATTACAGCAATTAGGATGAGCATGGAGTGCGAAAGGGTATCAGCAGCTTACAGAGGACAGCAGCACACTGCTAAGTTCTAACTTGCAGAGCACCAGAATGGATAGAAGCTGATTTTCCATTATGTATCTGTGCTGGTGAGGGATTTGATAAATAGGCGTTTATCTGATCTTCCTGTTCCCTATTGCTCCTCATCAGTTACAGAGGTAGGTATCAAAAATGACAGTTTTCCACCTTACATTTCCAAGTGATATTATGGACAAATCAGGCTATGCACTCATTGTCCAGATGCCAATTGTACCCTATCTGTGGCAAACAGTCCATCTATTGATACCTAGCTATTTTCTGTGCTCTGAATGACATTTTCGACAACAGGAGCAAAGCATGAGTTGTTAATGATGTCTCTTAGAAAAGCAAAAGAAAATACCCTTGTTGATATTTACCAACATACAATTTTATTTTGCTAAAGGGAGCATGTGTTCCTTCCACATTCCCAGAACTTTCCTCTAAGACAAGATAAGTAAGTGGTAAGGATATGGATTATGAGTGCGGAATAAACTACACATCAGCACCATGCTGACGTTGCCACACAAAAAATATGCCGGCTTCCTTCCTCCGTTGTCCACCTTTCATAGAAACAATTGAAATCTGGCATGTTACCACTTCCGCTTAGATCCCTCTATGAGATTCCTCGCTCCACCCCTTTTTGCTGGCTGCTCCAGCTCAGAGGGCAAGAGCAGCTAAATTATTTTTTTCTCTCACACAGTAGACACTAAGAGCACAAGTCTTAGTGCCCACACCGCCATCACTCGCTCCACTTGTACCCACTACATTCACACCAAGAAGACTCATGAGACATGCTTGTGGGAAAACGGTGGTGCAGGTTTATTTGCAAACTACAGCAGATAGGTGGGTCATCTTACAGGCGATCCAAGACGGCAGCCCCTCGCTGACCCGCCTGCCTAATTAGCCAATTTGCACGGTAAGTCGATGCTCTTGACGGTGCAATACCTTTAATGGTTATCTCGTTTACTCCCGCCCCCCCTGTCGGGGCGGAGCGATGAGGCACACCCCCGGTCGGTTTAGGCCCCCCGACCGCCCGAAGGACTAACGGGGCGCCGACGTTGCTTCCTGGAACCCCCTCGGCTCCAGATTTTTGGCTCGGGCACCCCTACTGTGCCAGGCAGAGGTATTGCAGTCTCCTTCTGCCGCAGAGGTACCCTTACTGTCCATCTGCTTCCAGATCGCCCTGTGACTCCGCCTGCAACACAAAAAAGACCATTAATTGTTCACACCAACCTACTGCTCTGCCGCTGGGTCTGGGCCAGGGCGGGAACAGCGCAGAGTAGTCCATCCAACGTGCGGCGGAAAGAGGAAGTGTTGAACCGGGCTGGCCTAGATAAAGGCCCTAGGCCCGCCTACCACCTAAATGCCGCGCCTGCATTGGTCCCCTAGACGGAAGGGGGCGGCGCCCTGCCTGTCGCGCTGGTGACGTTCTGCTCGCGAGGCATGTGTCACTAAGACGCTGTCTCGCGTTACCTCCCCTTCGTGTCGCGCGGCCAGCGGCATAGTGCCCACACCGCCATCACTCGCTCCACTTGTACCCACTACATTCACACCAAGAAGACTCATGAGACATGCTTGTGGGAAAACGGTGGTGCAGGTTTATTTGCAAACTACAGCAGATAGGTGGGTCATCTTACAGGCGATCCAAGACGGCAGCCCCTCGCTGACCCGCCTGCCTAATTAGCCAATTTGCACGGTAAGTCGATGCTCTTGACGGTGCAATACCTTTAATGGTTATCTCGTTTACTCCCGCCCCCCCTGTCGGGGCGGAGCGATGAGGCACACCCCCGGTCGGTTTAGGCCCCCCGACCGCCCGAAGGACTAACGGGGCGCCGACGTTGCTTCCTGGAACCCCCTCGGCTCCAGATTTTTGGCTCGGGCACCCCTACTGTGCCAGGCAGAGGTATTGCAGTCTCCTTCTGCCGCAGAGGTACCCTTACTGTCCATCTGCTTCCAGATCGCCCTGTACTCCGCCACAGCTCTGGATGAGGCCTCCGCCGATGACAGAGTCCCCCACCACCTAGCACCTTACTTAGACCTAGCACCCGTATCTCAAACGCAGCCTGCTGCCGCCAAAGTTTCCTGTAAGTCAAGGAGAAACACATCCATCCCCGTCTCAGACAAGTGAACCCCATCCTGTTCATAGTAACCCACAGCCCTGTCCTGAATTAATGAATGCCTAATAAAACCCATACCCCTTTTTTCGGTGAATTTCTGCATGGCCCTGTTCACCCTTCTCCTGCTCTGCTCGATGGCCTGCGGTGACCGCGCTCCTCTCCATGTCCTGCGTGGGACAATCTCTGACCATACCAATTCCGTTGTTCCCAAATCGTTCGCTATTGCCGTGAATTCCCGCTGCATTGTATCCACTAAGGCTCGCCTCCCCCTTGTAACCAGGTCGTTACCGCCCAGATGTACTACTAAAATGTTGGGAGGTCCCCCCACGGCTGCTACTCCCTGCGCCAGTCTACGCTGCAGCTGATCCCACTTCATTCCAGGTGAGCCCATCCATACTATCCGTGTCTTTGGAAAGGCCAATTCCCATTTCCTGAATGCAGCCCATCGCTCGAGTCTGGAGACATACGAATGCCCCATCACCCACACGCAGACGCCGACTGAAAGAAAAGACACATTTGGTATAACGCTTTTATTCTAAGCTTCACTGCAAACCACAAACAAAAACACACCAGAATTCAATGGCACCAATACATGTAAACTTGGAAAATGACAGTTCGGCATTGCCTTGCATTGCATCATGGGCGTACATATCTTTGATAACATGCTGATGACCATCTCCCCACTCTTTTGACCCCTTCTTCCCCCAGGCCCGCCTTGTATGCAGCTGTGGCTGCCCCAATTCTGAACGAATGGCTGGAAAATTTTTTGCCATCCCCAGCTGCTGCCAACCCCGCCTTTGCCAGCACTTTCTCCATTACCTTTTCAAATTGGAACTTAGTTAAAGGCGTGCCGTCTGCGTGTATCAAAAAAGGTCCCGCCAGCAGTGGTCTAATTCTCAGATATTCCCGCGCCAAAGACACCGGACAATATCTGGGGTCCTCAAAAGCATGCAATGTTATCTCTACTCCCCTCCCAGCCTGATCAGTCTTGGATCTGCGCAACCATAAGATCAGGGAATCCCTGGCATTTACATCCATCATGTCCAGTGCTCTCCCCGACCTGTCGTTCTTGGATCTGACCACCAGCTCACTGGTCCGGAATGCCCCAAAGAAGGCCAGGCAGAACGCTGTTGCAAACAGGCGGGCCTCAAAGGTCGAACTGGCCACCGCAGGCATTGTGTCTATCATGCATTTCAGGGTAGGAAAATCTATCCCGGCTCTCTTGTCAGGGCTCCTGATTTCATCCCTCGCCCAGCCTTTCAGTGCCGCCCTAATCCTAAATGCCCCCGTGGGGTCGTCTTCACCATTCAGCTTAGTATCATGCCTGAGTGCGGCCAGGTGGCTGCACACCCAAGAATGAGATTTGCCGGACTCTTTCGCCCAAACGACAAAGCCTTCAACCTGTCCCATCAAGCCACCCTCCGTCGCACCAAGGTACTTCGTCACTGCTTGGAATGTGTCCAGCTGGGATGCATATCTCCTCCTTGTCGATAGCGCCAAGGAACGCTGGCCCATCTGCTTTAAACGTTCCCCCACCGAAGGAGTCGCCAGTACACTGCTGGGAACGGTGTCATCTCCTTGCTTGCCTGCGGCCATGCCTCCCGGAAACGTGACAGCTGAAAGCGAGAGAGAGCATCAGCTGCCACATTTTTGACACCCTCCACATGTCTAGCTCTAAACTCTATGTTGTGGCGCAACCCTGCCCTGACCAACTCTCTCAGTAAGCTAAGGACCAGCGGGCAGTTTGCACTCAGGCCATTGATCGCCTGGACCACAGCAAGGTTGTCAGACCAGAACACCACCTTCCTGTTGCCCAGTTCCGCCGGCCATAGGTGCAAAGCCACCACAATGGGAAAGAGCTCGAGTACAGTGATATTCGCTGTCACCCCTTTCTTACGCCATGCATCTGGCCATTTCATTGCACACCATTTCTCACGAAATATGACGCCAAATCCTACTCTCCCTGATGCGTCAGAAAATAAACAGATGCCTTGGCTGCTCTCCCAAGGGGCCCTCCAGATAACTGTACCGTTGAAATTACTCAGAAATTCATCCCACATGGTCAGGTCAGCCCTCAATCCGGGCCCCAGGCGAACTAGGTGGTGTTTTTTTACAATCCCTGCTGTAGCCTTAGCCAACCTGCGTGAGAACACCTTGCCCGCTGGTATGACCCTTGCAGCAAAGTTCAGTTTGCCTAACAAGCTCTGCACCCGTTCGAGTGTTGCGCTACCCTTCCCCAGCATTGCTGCAATCTCTTGCCTCAAGTCACCCACCTTATCAGCTGGTAACCTGGATTGCCCATTGACAGTGTCTAGTTCTACGCCCAGGAATGTTAGCACTTGTGCGGGCCCTTCAGTCTTCCCTGGTGCCAGGGGGACCCCCAAGTGCTCGGACAAGTCCTCAAAAGCTCGCAGTGCTTCATCGCACTCCTGAGAACCGTCTCTGCCAAAAAAGAGGAAGTCATCCAGGTAGTGGGTGACTTGTCAAATACCGTACCTGTGCGTGAGTGCCCACTGCAGAAAAGAGCTGAAAGTCTCAAAAAAGGCGCACGACACCGCGCAACCCATTGGCATGCAACGGTCAAAGTACAGCGCCCCTCCCCAACTGAAACCCAGCAGATGTTGACTGTCTGGGTGGACCGGCAAGAGGCGAAATGCTGACTCTATATCTGCTTTTGCCAACCAAGCTCCCCTGCCTGTCCTCCTGATCAAATCGATGGCCATGTCTAGCGAGCAATAAGAGACCGAACATGCCCCTTCATCCAGCCAGTGGTTAACTGAATTGCCCTCCGGGTACGACAGATGGTGGATCAGTCTGAAAGAACCCTGCTGCTTTTTTGGGACAACACCTAACGGGGAAACTAGAAAATTCGGGAGGGGTGGGGAAGGATATGGCCCCGCCACCCGCCCCAATCCAACCTCCTTCTGTATTTTCTGAGTAACAACTTGAGGTAGGTCCCTAGCTGATCTCAAGTTCAGCGCATCCCTGTGGCCCAAGGGGCCCTTGTATGGAATCCTGAAACCATCAATGAAACCCTCATTCAGTAGCTCGCGCTCCTTTTTAAGCGGGTATACCCTGAGCAACGGCAGCAAGTTCAGCAGTCTTATGGGGGAAGGACCCTTGCAATGCGCCATCCCCTCACCCAGCTGGGGGATACCAAATCACATCTAGAAGCCAAGTCTTCACCTGCAATCAACACCTCACGTTCAGAATCTAATTCATCGCTACCTAAAGTACCTGTCTGCCCATCGATAACCTCATTGTCTGGCCCCGTCTGAACCCATTGCTGTGTTGGTGGCTGGGTTCTGGACTGTGGTGCAGGAGATTGCCGCGTGTTGGGACCCACACTTGCTGCACTCGTGTGCGAACTTACATGCCCTCCCCCATGTGCAAGCGCCATTGTTGAACAGCCTACAAGTCCCCGAATTGAAACGCCTTGGTCCTGCTCCATAGCCCCTCCCTCGACCCCCCCGAAAGGGCTGCTGAAAGGACCGCCTCGGGTATTGTTCCCACTTCCTATCCTGATCCCAACGCTTGGCCTCCTGGCCCTCACCTTGTGACCTGTGCGATGTCTCCTTCTTCCCATTACCCGTCCTGCACATATGCTTGAACCATAACTGTATGTCGGTGTGGTCCCAACCCATATCCGGGCAGCTGGCCATGGACTTCCTGAACTCCTGATCGTAGTAAAACCATCCCATCCCCCCAGATTCTCTTGCCCCTTGCTGGATGGAATTGGCATACTCCATTAAAGCCTCGCTTTGACCCGGGTCCTTCTGTACTATTATGGCCGCCAAGATATTGAACGCCTCTGTCCAATTCTCGATGGTCTTATCTGGCCACCGCTGAAACTTGACCTTATCCTCCTCCTTCTTACCCATCCTTCTCGTGTCAGCCCCCGAGTGTTCGTGCATGAGCAAGGTCAGGATGTCTATGTATTCCCTTCTCCATATGCCCTCCTTTGCCGCCTGCGGCACTTGCCTTGCCAATGAACAACCACCTTTATTTTTGGACCCTGGTTTCCCCATACCTGTTGGCTGAGCCCCACCTGCCGGACTCGGAGCAGCCCCGCCCCCTGCCCCCGCAACCGCTGGGCCAGGAGCCGCCCCACCCAAAGCCCCCCCTGAACATGAACCAACACCTGCCACCCCTTCTGTGGCCGGTACCCCACCAATAGTATGCAATCCTGAAGCAGTGCCAGGCAGGGGCGCTGCCTGGTGGATAATTAGCGGTGTACCAGGGGGTCCACTCTGATGGACACTGGGGGGCACACTCAGCTGATTCCCTGCTGACACATTCTGTGAGTTGACTGCATTAACAATTTGTGGGGCTCCAGTCAAAGGAAACACGTGACCCATGCTCGGCTGAACCGCAGCCGCACTGATCTGCTGCGTAACGGCCGATACACTTTGTGAATTGATAGCATTAATAATCTGCGGAGCGGCCGAAAAAGTGTTGGTCCCCGCCTGTGGAGCGCTGTTGACAGTGCCCTGTTGACTGGCTGGTACTGCTTCCTGTACCGCCTGTGAGTTGGCACCCCGACAGGCGGGCGACGGTATGACCCCTGACGACAGCCCTCCTAACGGCGGCGGCCCTGCCTGAGCCCATACCTGGCTCACTGGATCAGAAGGTACCGCCCCTAAAAGAGGAGCCAATTTCTCATGAGCCACAGTTATGGAGTCTAAGCGCTTCTGGAACATGGCCATTAAACCCATCATGTCCTCCATTGTCTTACCCAGTTGGGACAAGTCATTCAGCTCCGCCACAGGCACCGCCGTGGGTACCGCTGCCGTGTTTGTTGTGTTGACCACCACCTCCACAGGGATCGCTGGTGATGCCGCCTCAACCCTACGTGGCGGTGCGACTGGAAAGTCCTTCCTTGTGGCTTTCCTTTTGCGGGTTGACCGACGCGTTCCCTCTCCTGACGTGCCCGGTGTGTTGTCGCCTGAACCTTGTCCGCCCGCCTCTTCCAGACGGCGAGCCTCGATAAAGCCCTGTGCCCACGCCGGCCCCTTTGACTGTGCGACAGCCAAGAATTCTGCCCATAATCCGTCCTGTGGCAAAGCGTCACCACGGGAGCTCATCGTGGCTGCTCCTGCCCCTTGGACCCTACAAGTGAAAGGTACACATCAAGCACTGTAATCCGCTAAAGCATCTGGCTACAACCATGGCGGGACTAAGTCCTGGGCCTTCCTTAGCGTAACAATTATGTTTCTGGCTCTGTGATAACCCTCTCGCCACTACCCGGTGACGTGCCCGAATCGATTGATTACCTGATGTTCCTTGAAAACGTCCGCTGTCACGCACTCCTAGAGCCACCCGCGCCGAAGCCGAGCCTGTACCGGGCCGGACCTGTAAAACAGCACGAGTTACTTCACCTGTATCCCCACACGACCTCGTCCTACCTAATGCGAAACCCGCGTTCCCGCTGCCACGACTCGTGGCATTTATGGCCAAATATATTACCTGGCGTCCTTGAATATGGCCACACGATCACTGCCCGCAATCCCCACGTATCTTGTAAACCTGTAAAATATAATGGATTTAAACGACTGCACCAGGCTCTGTCCTGTCCTGTTGGAGGAAAAGGTTTCTACCTAGATGTCCCCACCACGCCTTGCCTAGGCGGTCCCATCTCACCTGAATGCCCTGTGCCGTTGATGCTGCCGATTATGCCCACGCGCTCGTCGAAGCTAAACTCGACTCCTGGTCCTCCTAACGCGACGGACTAGAAGAAGGGAAATGGCAACAGGTGATTAGATCACAACATTTGGGCTCATGACAAGCGTTCTCGCAACGTTAAAAGCCAGAAACAATTCCCTGCAACGCAAAAATCTTTGACAACAAACTCACCAGCACCGCTCTTTCCCTTTGTGATTGCCAGTAAGATTCTACGCATTCCAATAATGGGTGTTGATGTGTTAAGTATATTTGTTATCGAAATTTAAATTGGCATAGGTCTCTGTTTTTCTGCGTTAGAAAAAAAAAAACACCACCACATGAATGCTCCAGCGCCTGCATGGGTGGGTTGTTCATAAATTTGTATTGGTGATTGCAGGTGGATCTCGCTGCCATTGTGGGGAATGTATAGTAATCTTTATTTAATTGATCAACGAGTACATTACTTTCTATTGTGAAAATCGGTAATGTCATGCACGTGGCTGGAGAAGTAACATCACAACATGGAATACTGGCTAATTGCACTTTGTCCATCGAGGCCTATATCTATCTCTGCAAATGCATGCATTCCACCAGGCACCACGTGCAGCTTGGTAGTTTTTAAAACAGTGCAGGCCATGTTTTACGTCGTCCCAAACCTACCCCCTGGAATGTTTTGCGCTTGCGTTAGAACAGACCCCTGGCCCTTCCCCCACTCGTTAGGACACCGTCTGCAGAAAATAAACCTCTCAATCATGGAACATTTTGAAAATAGTTTTCTGCTGTTGCGAATACAGCGTTCTAATCTACAAAATCCATACGGGCAGCCATAGCTCAAGTCTCAATCTATGTGTGTAGATGAAACGCTTCTGCTTGAATAGGGTTTACTGCGCGGAGAGATTGTTTCTGCTCCCCAGAGAGCATAAAGCAGGAATGCTTTGTACTGATCACTGGGTTGGCATGTTTGCCTTGCTGGATCATTCTTCGCAGGCAATATCCCGGCGCGTGTGGTACTGTAGATAGATCATTCGCTCCCTGGCATTGGCAGAGAGGCCGGCCTATGTCATTATACCGCTGGCCTGCTTGCAGCCAAAGCAATGCGATACGCAAAACATAATTCCTGCAGGCATGATGCATCCTATTATTACTTGCTCAATGGCTGCCCGAAGAAGGGGGGCTCTTTCACCACCTGGGATATTTATGACTCTGTCCCACCGCACTCTTTCTTACACAATTACTGTGCTGATGAAACTCTCAGGGGCACATCTATCAAGTAGATTGACGAACAAGGAGAACTAGTTTTGATTTATGGATTTTTAAGATAGGGAGGATTTAGTAAGAAAAACCAAAAGGTTCGAGCGAGCGGTAATTACCAGGAGCGCTTGCCTAATGAAACCAGCAAATGACGATATTTGTTTCACGGATCGTGAGGGCGGGAGATCATGACGGCGTCATCCAGGAAAGCAAATCTCCCGTCTGCCACTCAACGGCCATGGCGCGCGTGCCAGGCTCTGCGCACGGCATTTGGAATATGCCATCAGCGGGAAGGGAGGACAATGGGAACTGCGTGATCAATGCCCAGGAATCTAGCGCTTAATGCCCTACTCTGTCAGACATTCTAATTACAGCTGTCGCATTCCTCTCCGGTACCTTCAATACTCATTACAAAACCATTTCAGTGAACTGATCTAATTAAAGTTTGCTTTAATTTGAGCAATTACGGAGTCTATTGTACAGAGACACAGAGGAGCCGAGCTATCACATGTGAAGCGGTGGCTCCAGGAGGGAAGGTGCAACTGAATGAACAAAGACTGCCCTCCGCAAATAAAAGGGGGCCCCACTGACAAAAGAATATACAGCAGCAAATTCTTGCACTGCGTGAGGCGAGTGTTTCTGTTTGGTAGAATTCTGATCAAGGACCCCCTCTGCAGTCACGCTGAACTATCCACGCGTTCGACACCGCTCTGTGGCACCGGTCACCACAGCCTGTAAGATCTGGGGCGCCACACACTCAGAACGCTCACAACGGCCAAGCCATCCGAAGCTCCCGATCTATCACCCTCCTGTCCAAATCAGTTGCGGACACCAATCAGACACCCGCAAGAACGTGGCTAGCCTCTCAAGCCTCCAAGCATGCTCCAGACTCTGCCCGCAACATAAAGGCCCAAAAGCAACCCCGTAACGCTCCGGCCCCCAGCACCCCGACAGCGACGAGAAAATCGCCAGCAAACGCGGCGGTCTGGAAGAAGGGAACACCAACCCCACGGCCATTCTCATGAAATGAGTCCACTTCAAAACCGACACTCATGCTCCAAAAGGCTCTCCAGCGTTGCCCGACACGACCCTCCCCGCATGCCCGCCCATGTACCGAGGCTCGCGACCGGTCCCCTCCATCCAGAAGCCCCATACGCCCCATGGTGGCCACGGGACCCCGGGCACGCAAAGCAAAGATTTGTAGCAGCAAAAGGGGGCCGCGCTCTTCAATGCTTACTCTGCGCCCCACTATGCATACCGCGCAAGCGAGGCAGGCAGGCAAGACGGCCCATGCACGGCGCTCAAAACCCGCAAAACAGCGCAGCCCCGTGCTTACCCCGAAACCCCCGGTGCAAGCACACGAGGCAGGCAGGCAAGATGGCCACCGAAACGGCACCCAAGCCACAAAACAACAGCCCCGTGCTCCCACGAAACCCGCTCTCACCACCAGTCCTCGCCCAGTGCCCGAGCCTCCGATACATACGTGGCTAACCGCCGACTAGCAACAAACGCTCTCACCTCGGCCCGCACACCTAACAATCCCCGAACCATAACTGCTCTACTCGCCGCCCCACTCCCGCGCTCCCTCCAGGCCTAACCCTGCAACGGCCGTCCAGGTGCCCCGCAACCCCCCCCGTGGACAAGCCACTGGGCCCTATCAACCTGGTCATGCCCAGGGACGGGGCCGGGGGGAGGCCGGTAACACGCATACCTCGAGGAAAGGAATCCGACGAACAACAGCGCAGAGTAGTCCATCCAACGTGCGGCGGAAAGAGGAAGTGTTGAACCGGGCTGGCCTAGATAAAGGCCCTAGGCCCGCCTACCACCTAAATGCCGCGCCTGCATTGGTCCCCTAGACGGAAGGGGGCGGCGCCCTGCCTGTCGCGCTGGTGACGTTCTGCTCGCGAGGCATGTGTCACTAAGACGCTGTCTCGCGTTACCTCCCCTTCGTGTCGCGCGGCCAGCGGCAGATCTCGTTAGGAAGGAGTGCGAATTGTGTACGGAATTGCCTAAACCGTTACAGAGCCCTGGATCCCGACCAAATCCCCCACATTCCAAACGACCAAGTACGATGCGAATATTGCGTCCGCGTTGACCAGTCAGTGAAGTCCTCTGGAGTAAAGAGAAAGACAACAAAAGGTCGATGCCACAATACGTGTTTTGCTTCCAGATCCCTTGGGTATTTGCAGATTGGGAAGAAAATTGCTGGGTGGGGGAGACGGTGCAGCAGAAGCCCTCTCTTTGCTGTCTCCTCTTCTCACTGTGCTATAGTGACTAAGGTAAATGGAGGCTGTACTGGGAGTAGACCTAGTGGTAACTCGCTTCCCCTATGTCTAAGGAGACCCAGAGAGAGGGATGAAAAGCAACCGATATTCCATTGACATCATATCAAATGACACTCAATGTAATTAGCATCTGGTGTTACATCACAGCAGCTGACAACAGTTGCCAAAAACACTTAATTTGTGACGGACATGCCAGGTAAAATATATAGAATTATTGATTGAAGTAGCATCTGCTCCTGGGAAGCAGTAGTGGGACAGGGGGGGTTAAAAAAAAGAACACTTACCTGCTAGCAGCCTGGTCGACCGCCACCTCTCCTCCATCCTCTCTATCCTCTTCCTTCTGTGAGAGCAGGAAGCACCCAGGCTCCCCTAAGCCAAAAACAATGCTGCCATGCAGCATTTTGATTGGTCTGAGCACTGAGGTTCGGTGCTCAGAGAGGAACTGGGAGCCTGGGCATGTTCTCCTCCCAGGCTGTATAATACAGCCAGTGGAGAACAAGCTAAGTGTACATGACTGTCTGGCTGGCCCAAGCACGGAAAAATAAAACGATAATAACGTCACGTTATTATCATTTTATTTTTCCTTTTGTGCAGTGCTGAAAGGCATTGGGGTGGCTCTCCTCCGCCGTAGTGCAGGAGATGCCCCTGATAGATAGGTAGTTGCCAATAATAGGGTTATTTTCTACCAAGTGGTTCTGAGTGACATCATATAAGCAACAAGAGTGGAGCTTGAGGTTTCCATTTTGGCACGTCATGGATCCCTGAGTTGGAAAAATCCACATTATTTACAGATATCCATCTTAAATTTTCCATTATTTATGCCTCACCCCCCAAACCATCTTCCCAAGTCCAGATAATCCCAGGATCTTCTGCACAGGGGTACAGAATTCATGGGGCAGCCCTACATAACCTAGAGTCCCCTACCGTATGCCTCCATCTCCTAGCTATATATTGAACTGAGATCACTGCACTGGCTCCCGATAAAGGAACGGGTAATGTTTAAAGCCCTATGTGTTGGCCATGAAATCCCACAGGGGAAAGGGCCCACCTACTTCCACAACCTGTTAACCCCGTACCACCCATCCCGACAGCTGAGATCTAGCGGGACGGAACAGGTTCAGGTTCCAAAATTTAGAAGAGTGAGAATGGGAGGGCACACCTTTTGTGTTTTGGTAGCCCAACAATTGAACAGACTCCCTCTGAATCTCCGGCTAGAGACGTTAGAGCTGGCATTCCGCAAAGAGCTGAAAACGCACCTGTTCTCCAAAGAGTAAGGAGGGACTAGGATTTGGGGCTGATGAAAGCAACAGCAGCAGTGGTGCCCCGGCTTCACAATGGCTTCTATAGCGCAGGAACACACCAGTATGGTGTAACCAGGCGCTTTACAAATTCAATTTATTATTATTATTATTATTATTATTATTATTAAACAGTATATAACTGAAGCCCTGCCAACCACCCCAACACCCTCAACTTCGCTAGGTTAAAAAAAAATACATTTACTCTTACAATCCTCCCCATCCCATCATTCCAAAAAAAATTAACCCTGGGTGGGTAACTCCTCTCCGCCAGCGAAGTTTGCAGAGGATTGCCTACTCCACTCTCAAACGCAGAGGTAGGCAAATCTCTGACTCCGTGGCGGATCAAAGTTAGCCAGCCCCTACCCCCTCAGCACAAGACATACAACGTAGGAGTTTTTTCATTAAAGAAGGACGCGAGTAGCAGGAAGGAGAGCAGCCAAGCAGGGGAGGAGGTAGCTACGCAGGTAAGTGCCTTCTTTTTAAAATTTTAAATAATTTGGGAGGGGGGAGGGAGCGGAGCTCCACAGAGATTTTTCAAACTCAGTGGAGCTCCACTTAGAAGCACCACGCCAGCTCCACCCACCCTTAAAAAAAATACAAAAATCTTAAACTCATTCCAGCCCCCCACCCAGTAATATCAACAATTTACTTGTTCCTTATACCCAGATACCTCTTATTTTAAGCACTCTAGTCAGCGGTGGCCAGCACAGGTAAACACAGTGGAGCAGTGGAGTGGGGCAGGATGGGAGGGGAGTAGTCGACAGACAACGTAATAGGTATAATTAAATAAATAAATAATACATATTCCATCGTCTTTTGAATCCCCCGTCCCACTCGCCCCGCCCCACCTCACCGCCTTTACCTGTGCCAGCCACCACTGACTCTAGAACAGAATTTCCCAAACTGTGGGTCACTAGCCAATTTCTGGTGGTTTGCAAAACAGCAATAAAATATATGCCTTTCCAATATTATGTTTATCTTTTCAAATTATTTGTGCTTCAGAGTCAGAGGTCAAATTTCAGGCCAATTTTTTTGACCAATTGCTCCTTATTCTTATAACCCAAGGATTGATGTTTCCTTTGCTTTCTTTGACTGCTATATGAGTGGAGATGTTAAAGAAAACTATGTGACAATCCTGCTTGGTTACATGGAGTGTGAAATCAAAGCCTGTAGGATTTTTACAACACACCAAAAAAACTTAAATACTTGTAAATGAACTATACACATATTTCAGAACATAGCAGAAGTTAGGAAAGCAAAAATTGGCACTTTATTTGTAGTTCTGAATGTGATAAAAAAAAACCTTGCAAATAATCCCTAGCAAATGCAGGGTGAACCTTCCAGTATTTGTGGCTGTCATTGTTTTACTTCACTAAGCCATTTCAACTGAAAATATGCTCACTATATGGGGCATCACACAATCATCCTACTTGTGCATGACTTTCATGCTTTAATTGAGAAATGTGGATGTGGCCTAATGGGCAGAGCTCCCAAATTTGGCTCTGGGGAACAAGGTTCAAGTCCAAGTGTTGACTCTGGGCAAATCATTTAATCTTCAGTGCTTAAAATAAAAGGAATATGACCTAATGCAATTTGGTGGTCATGTAAAGTGCTACTGTGCTTTGCAGTGTTGATGCTGTATAAAACTGCAATATGTATATGTATAACCCAAAATGCACCACTGGACCCATAAATGGATATGAGCCTTACTCCATACTCTGTGACAGAAAGGGGTCTGTCAAATTTGATAACGTTTATGCCTGGGAGGAACTTGTGGAGTTTCACTCTGCATAATTTCGCAGCAATTCTAAAACAACTCCGCCAAATTCTGCGGAGTTCCATGAGCAGGCAGAGTTTTGCTCGCCACCCCTAATGAAACCCCCTTTGATGCTGAGAGTAGTTGGGGACCAAGAACCCCTCCTGTTACCACTAGTAAGTCCCACACGGCGGGACTACTGGGTCCCCTTTCTTAAAGGCTCTTTAAACGTGCCTCCTGGTGCGCTACTGGTTCTGGGATGAAGTCACTTTGGCTGCAGAGGGTAGTTGAAGGCCAAGAACGCCTTTTGTGGCCACGAGTAAGTCCCTTACAGTGGGATTGCTTAGACCTCGTTAGAGGCCCCTCGCCCTTTCTCAACCACTCTTCAAACTCGCCTCCTGGCGCACTAGTGGTTGGAGTATGAAATGCCCTTGTCTGCTAAGGGTTGTTGGGAGCCAAGAAACCCCTTTGTTACCACCATTAAGTCCCCCACTACGGGATTGCTGAGACCTCGAAGGGCATGCCCCATTTCTTAATGACTCTTCAAGTGCGCCTCCTGGTGCACTACTTGGTCTGGAATGAAGTCCCCTTGGCTGCAGAGGGTGGTTGAAGGCCAAAAACACCTTTTGTGGCCATGAGTACGTCCCTCACAGTGGGATTACTGAGACCTTGTTAGAAGCCCCTCTCCCTTTCTCAACCACTCTTCAAACTCGCCTCCTGGTGCACTAGTGGTTGTGGTATGAAATCCCCTTGGCTGCTGAGGGTCATTGGAAGCCAAGAACCCCATTTGTTACCACCAGTAAGTCCCCCACAACGGGATTGCTGAGACCTCAAAGTAGGCCTGCCCCCTTTTCAACCACTCTGCAAACGCACCTCCAGGCACACTACTTGTTGGAAGATGAAGTCTCCTTAGCTGCTGAGGGTAGTTGGGGACCACGAACCCCTATTGTTACCACCAGTAAGTCCCCTACAGGGGGATTGCTGAGCCATTGTTGGAGGCTCCGCCCCCTTTCTCAAACAATCGGCAAAGGCACATCCTGGCACACTACTAGTTGGGGGACGAATTCCCCTTGACAGCTGAGGGTCATTGGAGGTCAAGAACCCCTATTGTTGCCACCAGTAAATCCCCCACAACAGGATTGCAGAGACCTCGTTGGAGGCCCTGCCCCCTTTCTCAACCACTCTGTAAACGAGTGGGGCAGATTTTAGTGGGGAAGGTTGTTTTGGATTGCAATGGGGCAGATTGGAGTAGTGCAAATTGTTTTAGATTAAAGTAGGGCAGATATTTTTGGATTTGAGTAGGTCAGATTGTTTTGGATAAGAGTTGGGCAGATTGTTTTGAATTGAAGTGGGGCAGAATGTTTTGGATTGGAGTGGCGCAGATTGTTTATGGATTGGAGTGGAGCAGATTGGAGAGCGGAAGATTATTTTGGATTGGAGTGAGACAAATTGTTGTGGATTAGAGTGGGGAAAATTTGAGTAGGGCAAATTGGAGTGGGGTAGATTGGAGTGGGGTGGATTGGTAGTATTGGAGTGTGGTGGATTGGAATGGATTGGATTGGTGTGAGTAGCTAGGATTAGAGTACCGTGGATTGGATTGGTGTGGGGTGGATTGGATTGAGTGGGGTGAATTGATGTAAATTGAGGTGGGGTGGAATGGCGTGTATGGAAGTCGGGTGTATTGGTGAATACTGCACGATTATGTGCCTAAGCATCATTTTAGAAATCTATACTACTATAATAAAGAGAGAGCTGAAACCTTTGAGGCGGGTAATCTCAAGAAGTACAGCACCAATCACAACACCCAATACAGCATTGTAAAGGGGAGATGCAGCAGATGGACATAGGCTATACAGCTGGCCACCTTATACATTAGAAAGGTCAAAGAACCTATGGGGTAAAGTAGTCCCTTGTGGGCATTGGCGTTTTGCTGTCAGCGATGGGCGTGTCAAAGTAGCGATGGGCGTCTCCAACTACACCACATTACTCCTTTATGGGCGTCACCGTTGTCAGAGGGGCATGGCCCAAAACAAAAAACAAATAAAAAATGGGCGCGGATTTCACTGTGCGCGCCCATTCACGCTCCATTACTGATAACACTCACAGCACTTGCAGCGATAACAAAAACAAACCTTTACTCATTTGTGAGCCTCGGCGTTGTCAGAGGGGACAGGCCTTAAAAAAGGGGCGCGGCTTTCAGAACCGCGGAATTCACTCGGCGCCACGTAAATTAGGATTTACTATTACAAACATTGCACACATTACATTTCATCCCCAGACAACGTCGGGACGGGCTGCTAGTTACAATTTGCTTTGTAATAAGATAATCCTCATCTTTTGAGAACAGAGTCCATGAGCAAAAACAAAAGAAAACATGAGTGCAAAGTGAGAAAAGAAGACTTGGCAGAATAAAAGAAATTTAATTATAGAAAATACATCTTTGCAATTTTGTTTGTCCTGCTGTGCACATTTTTGCTGGTCACATGCCTTCTGTTTACAGGGCACTAAGCTAAAAAGGACAAAATAATACCTCTATCACTTTCGGAGCAGCGGACGGGCACTGATTAAGTTGACTCAGTCAGAGCTTGGTCCCTTCTTCACAGAGAAAAACGGAAATGATATTAGGTCTGCATAAAGGAATTACAAGGCTGTAAAGAAGAGTGGCACATAAGACAACAAATGGTAAGCAGCAGGCAGGCTCCAAGTCCTTTTTGGACACAAGAGTGTCTGACAAGCGAAACACATGCACTAGTGCATGCTCTCACAGGCTCAACCCTAAAAATTGCCATATGTCCGCCCATCCTAATTAGGTAAGAAGACATGTAGCCATTTCTCCAATGTCCCTTACTCAACAGCACAGTAGGAGAATTTTGGCCAAGGCAGAGATGGTGCACTCTCTGTCATGGCCAAACTTAAAGTCCGCCTGCTTATAGATCGGGTGCGTGGACCACTATGTTGGTGGGGCGAAGACAGTCGCCACTGCAACTGAGTTCCCTTCCCGCCAACATATAAATCATGCCCTTAATTTAAAGCAGGAAACAAACACTTTTCCCAAGAAAGGTTGCTTGAAGAATGTGATTTTTACATTTGCAATAATGTAATTATAGCGCATAACTGTATATGCTCTAAAACAACAAATGGAACATACTAGTTACTGGCGATTTGACATGTGGTAACTGGTAAAGGCTTTCCTTCCTCACCTTCCAGCAAATGCTATTAAAAACATGCGAATATGAAAGTTCTATCTCATTAAAAATCTTAGTTTGCTCTATATATACTTCATAAAATGTCTATTCCATACTGTTCTGCACTAGTTAGGTATGATGCTTGGAAAAAGAACCAAGACCAACGCAACGCAGGAATTAGCATACATGTAAATAAACACAAATGGCCTGATTCACAAAAGTAATCTGAAATAAGATCCTAACTTTACGACTTTCGGTATTCAAGGGCATTTAGGAGTAGTAAAGTTAGGAATCCTAACTTTACTACTCCTAAATGCCATTTGTGAATACCGAAAGTCGGAAAGTTAGGATTTTGTCTCAGATTACTTTTGTGAATCGGGCTCTGTATTTTTTTGATAGATCAGGTAATTAATATCTTGCAGTAAAATTCTGTGTCTACCCTGAATGTTAGGTGTTCAACTGCTCAGAGAACTGGTTGAGCCTTTCATCCTTCTGAGGCTGAAAACTGAATGCAACTAGGTTGTGCCGTGATAATCACCCGGAGTACTTACTTGCACTATAAAACAGCCAAAAATCACAAACAATGGCAAATCAAAAGCAGGTGTCGCCATTACCCTTTTAGTAAATTGAGATTCTCCTTCCTGGCACATACTGAGTCCCAGTTCGAGCTGGCCTTTATAACATGGTGGTGATGTCATGCAACATGCTACAGACCCATGATTGCATTACCCACCCATTTACCAGTTAGGAGTGAGAAATAACGTGCAGGACCCGGAATTACTGTCATTTACTGTTTGTTTTAAAAAATTCTGAACACTAATCAGAAGATGGAAAATATGAGTGGAAGCGCAGGTGGTTTTAGCAGGTGCAAGGTTGCACCCAGTAAAACGTGTACTTGTAAGGGGTCGTAATTCCACAAAAAATGCAGTATTACCACTTCAATCAATTCCAAAGGAGGAACTTAAAAGGCTACGGTTTTGCTAATAAAAACGATTGTGTACCCGAACACAGGCAGACACGAAGCACCGCCTTAGAACTTGGCCCGATGACAGAGCTCGCAGCTGACGTGTAAAAACACCGATGCACAAACATTGGCGGACGGCAGGGGTCCACGCTCGTGGCAAACAGCCAGGAAGAAAGGGCTGAGTAAAACTGAAGCTTGTTTTCCTTCGCTGGAGAAATGACCATTTATTTCCAAACAGTCCCCAAGCTCGTGTCTTTAATGGCCATTACTCCACTGGGCTGGCATGCTGCCAGGGCTTTGCATATTCCCGAATTGTCAGCAAGGTCTGCTGGAGTTCATTAAAAAAAGGTCTAACAATGACCAGCGAGTTTCAAGCCTCGGAGCCTCAGATTTGAAAACTATCATGCGTCTGATCAATGATTTCCAACTAACACAGGGGCATATCACCAACAACCGGCGATAATTATCGCTAAGCCTACTTAGCGCTAGGATAATTATCGCCAGCCATCGCTGGGTTCTATCGCTGAGATAGCGCGCTATCATCGACACTTACCTCAAAAGCGATAGAAATATCAGCGATAGCTGCATAGTGTGCGATTATCGCTGGAAATCCAGAGATAATCGCACAATGATTGGCGAAACATTGGTGATAGGGCAGGGCAGACTCAACCATGATATCCACCTTCCATTGGATATCATGGTTAAGTCAAACTAAAAGCAGTCGTAAGGAAAATAGCGATAACCACGGTTAGCACTACTTTTCTTATTGCTATGCTTGTAAGCGTGCCCATTGATAATTGGAGAAATGTCAGTTAGCGATACAAAAGGGGATGATGGACGGAGCGTTTGAGCAAATCAAACACTCACCTCCAGTCAACTGATCTGGGTTTAATCCATCACCATTCTTTAGCTCACTCAGCCACCCCAGTTCAGACATGGCCATATGCAAATCAGTCTGACCCTGTGCCTCATGGGAACAGTCCAGCCCAAACTGCCAAGCCATGTCTTCCCTGGACCGGAAACAAGCATCCTGGGACCGGTTTCGGATTCATAATCCTCATCAACCAGGCTATCTTGAATCCAGTGGCCAAGTGAGCAAGGGACTCCCGTCTGAGCATACCCTGCTAACTTATGGTGAACAAAGCGATACAACAGGGGATGATGGACGGAGCGTTTGAGCAAATCAAACACTCACCCCCAGTCAACTGATCTGGGTTTAATCTATCACCATTCTTTAGCTTACTCAGCCATCCCAGTTCAGACATGGCCATATGCAAATCAGTCTGATCCTGTGCCTCATGGGAACAGTCCAGCCCGAACTGCCAAGCCAAGTCTTCCCTGGACCGGAAACAAGCATCCTGGGACCGGTTTCGGATTCATAATCCTCATCAACCAGGCTATCTTGAATCCAGTGGCCAAGTGAGCAAGGGACTCACGTCTGAGCATACCCTGCCAACTTAGGGTGAACAAAGCGATACAAAAGGGGATGATGACGGAGCGTTTGAGCAAATCAAACACTCACTCCCAATCAACTGATCTCGGTTTAATCCATCACCATTCTTTAGCTCACTCAGCCACCCCAGTTCAGACATGGCCATATGCAAATCAGTCTGACCCTGTGCCTCATGGAAACAGTCCCATTAGCGACATTTCTCCAGTTATTCTGGGAAGGAACGCCCACTTTGCACTTCATTAGAGATGCAAAGGGAGACATAGGAAAAAAGAGTGCTAACATGCGATTATGCATGTTAGCACTCTCTTGGTGATAGGGCGAAAACATTATCTCCGCTTTTCGGGCTTTTAAAGCCAGAAAAGCAGGGATAAGGCCCTTGATGATATGCTCCATAAGCACTTTGGTTTTGCAGTTAGCTACAGTACCCAAGGGCAGAGTAAAGTCAGTGCCACAATTATGACCTCGAACAAATTAAGGATTGCAAATTTAAAGACGGCAGGCAAAGGCTTTCTTCAAGCAGGGCAGCATCTTGACTCCAGAACAAACATTAATGTAATACCAAACAGAATAGCATGTATGCGGATATTTTGCAATGTTGCATCATTTTGAAGAACGACAGTACATCTTATGTTGAGTATCAGTGTGATACAGAACATGGGCATGCCACACACTCATGCCAGCCTGTCCACCCAATAGCAGAAACTACGATTGCGCTGACACATTCCTACAGAACAACAGATTCATAAAGGTGTGCTCAAACCAGCTGCATTCTAATTGACATGTCCTAAAAAACACAGGGGCATATTACCAACAATCTGCGATAATTATCGCAAACCGCTGGTAGCACGTTTTTTGTTATCGCCGCATATTGCTGGATTTTCTCGCCGTGTTAGCAGCGTATTATCAACACGTTGCTCAGAGGGGATGTAAAATCCAGAGATAGTGGTGCAAACAAGCGATAGCATGCGGAATCCTGCGATTAACTTCCTACGATAATAAAATGCTTGCTGATATGTCATTGTGAACTTAGGCTATCAATCCACCTCCCATTGAAGAGATGGTCAAGTCAACTTTTAATCAAATGTTAATTTCCTGCCATAACCGCAGTTAGCAGAACTTTTCTCATCGCTTTGCAGATCCGGACCGTGTTGATAATACAGCAAAGTTGTGTTTGCGATCTTTTAATGAAGTTATTGTAAGGAACACCTACTTTGCATCTGATTAGCAATATATAGCGCTGGCATGGGATGCGTTATAAAACCGTCTGCTATACCAGGATTACATGCGCTACCGAGGCCTTGATGATAGTGTGTTAAAAAAAAATGCAGCTTTACCCCCGAAAACTGCTGCTAAAGAGGCGAAAACTTGCTTGATAATATGCCCCACAGTTTCATTTTTGCGGTTGAGAGCTAAAAGACAAACTCTGTGCTCCATTGTAATTGGTTATTTCAGTTTTATGTAGTTTATCTGAAAGACATTTGATGAGCCACGTGCACAACCCTTGTACAGTGCATAAACTGAACGAGGGAAGACTGTGATTGGGAGATCCGGGGTTTGCCTCATGCTCACGCTGAGGTCATGAAAGTAGGGCCTTGATGCTTGCTCATGCGGCCAGTCTGAGACCTGTAGACCTCGACTTCACAAAGCCATTAACTAGTAGGGACCTGACTAACTAATGTGAATACTCAGTCCTCAAAATATTCTACAGATGTGAGACCCCGTCAAAGTATGGATAGGCCTCCAAAGATAATTGGTGCTGCTAGGTGACCCAGCTGGTACCACCAAAGGTCAACCATAGGGTTGCCAGTTCCGTAAACAGAGAAGCCAGGAACCCCACAATTGCCATCAGGACTGGCTCAAACCAGATACCAATGACCCACCCAATGTCACATCACACCGGTAAATCCCTTTCTCTACAATGCCATGGTCTTCTTATCATATGTATTGTGCGCCTGCTTCTCAAAGTTAAATGTACACTATTCTGTAAGTTACTCTTTTTCGGTATTGACAAACTACTATTCAATAGTAACTTTATGACTGCACAGAATCCCCAGTCAGGCGGAGAGCGCTGCACACTTTTAAATCATAGTTGACTACCACCAAACAAGCATTAGAAATGCAATAGGTCTCGCAGCATTAGAGTTAGTGCTTTTAGAATTGTTTATGGGTTTTTTTGTAAATCTTTAGCATGAGGTTGAGGGTGAGTGAGGGTGAGTGAGGGTGAGGGGTTGAGGGTGAGTGAGGGTGAGGCTGAGGGGTTGAGGGTGAGGGTGAGTGAGGGTGAGTGAGGGGTTGAGGGTGAGGGGTTGAGGGTGAGTGAGGGTGAGGGTGAGTGAGGGTGAGGGTGAGTGAGGGTGAGGGGTTGAGGGTGAGGGGTTGAGGGTGAGGGGTTGAGGGTGAGGGGTTGAGGGTGAGGGGTTGAGGGTGAGGGTGAGTGAGGGTGAGTGAGGGTGAGTGAGGGTGAGGGGTTGAGGGTGAGGTGTTGAGGGTGAGTGAGGGTGAGGGTGAGGGTGAGTGAGGGTGAGGGTGAGGGTGAGTGAGGGGTTTTGGGTGAGTGAGGGGGAGTAGTTGAGGCTGAGTGAGGGTGAGTCAGAGTGAGGGTGAGTGAGGGGTTGAAGGTGAGGGGTTGAGGGTGAGTGAGGGTGAGGGGTTGAGGGTGAGTGAGGGTGAGTGAGGGTGAGGGGTTGAGGGTGAGTGAGGATGAGTGAGAGTGAGGGTGAGTGAGGGTGAGTGAGGGGGAGTAGTTGAGGCTGAGTGAGGGTGAGTCAGAGTGAGGGTGAGTGAGGGTGAGGGGTTGAGGGTGAGTGAGGGTGAGTGAGGGTGAGTGAGGGTGAGGGGTTGAGGGTGAGTGAGGATGAGTGAGAGTGAGGGTGAGTGAGGGGTTGAGGGTGAGGGGTTGAGGGTGAGTGAGGGGTTGAGGGTGAGTGAGGGGTTGAGGGTGAGTGAGGGGTTGAGGGGGAGGGGTCGAGGGGGAGGGGTTGAGGGTGAGTGAGGGTGAGTGAGTGAGAGTGAGGTGTTGAGGGTGAGTGAGTGAGGGTGAGTGAGGGTGAGGGTTTGAGGGTGAGGGGTTGAGGGTGAGTGAGTGAGGGTGAGGGGTTGAGGGTGAGGGGTTGAGGGTGAGGGGTTGAGGGTGAGGGTGAGTGAGGGTGAGGGGTTGAGGGTGAGTGAGGGGTTGAGGGTGAGGGGTTGAGGGTGAGTGAGGTTTTGGTTCCCCAGTCCTGCCCTGACAATCAACACTTTACTTTGGGACAGAAGATCTGTTCGAAGTCTCCTCTGGGTGGGGTGATGAACAGCTGCTTGGCTACACAAAAACACACCCGAAAGAAGCAGTATTCAAATATTCCTGGAATTTCGCGATTCTGTAGCAAATACCAGGATAAATAAAACTGCCAAAATGCCAACATTTCCCAGAGAACCTCCTGATTACAGCAAAATGTAACTTTGTATTATGTGGGTAGACTTCAAAAGCCACACAAATTAAAAGAGCAGACTAACTTGCACAACAGCCGGTAACAGCATTTCACCCGAGCTTACATGCGTGAAGAGATATTTACAAACAAGGAGGCAGATCAAGAAAGAAGAGAAACACCTGACCTCTTCAAAAGAGCTGGGCACAGCAGAACTGATGGAACATAAAGAAATTACTGTGGAAATAGTAAAAGGCGCTTTAGGCGGAGATGTGCAAATTACAACGTTAAAATTATCAGAACTTGACCTCGTGTGAGTGTGTACCACGACAATCTGAGTAGGTCCAAAAATGTTTCTCCTACTAGGAAAATTCAGAAATTAGGATTTTGTCTACGATTAGCAAACATTTGTTAATGTCTCAGAGTCCCATTGGCTACAGACAAAAATGTCCGAAAAATCAATGTTTTTCACACACGCCACAAACCAAAATTCTGCTTATGTTCGCTGGTGAACAATCTGCGGGTTTACAGGTAGGGTTAACATGCATCTTAAATTATTTTCTCTTACTCCAGGTGGCAGGAAAAAGTGCTCTTCGTAAGAGCCCCATGGAGGCCCGGTGACAGGTTTCTCCACCAGCACCACCACTGGCACCTCACTCTGCATCGGTCGGTTTTTGGCACCACTGTCCTGTGCATTGTTCAAAAGCTGCAGTTTGGAGCCCCAAGTGTCCACACTAAAATTGTGCTTCCACAACCAGGAAAGCGTTAACTGGGAAAACTAATGATAAAAGGGGACAGTAATAAATCGCAGTACCTTGCAAAACTGCGTCTCGATTCCAGGAAATGTACTAAGCAGCCAAGCGCTTTAGTTAGAGTTCCGAGATAAACCAGGCGCTAGAATCTACCAGTACAAATGCACTTGCAGGGAGGGGAGGAGGCGGCAATGTGGCAGGAGACTTTAGAAACCAACTCAGCCCTGTGCTTTACCTCATAGTAAAGCAAAAAGCAAACAGCAAAAAATGCGTGAGCAAACGCAGTTCAACCTCAAATCCGAACAAGAAAGGGTGGAGGGGGCAGGGGAGGAGGGGTCCGGGGAGGAGGGAAGGGCCAGAGGGACTTGATGGGAGTGGTGGGGAGGAGGGGGAGGGTATAGAGAGAGAGAGGAGGAGAGACAGGACAGGGGGAAGCAGCAGAGACACGGCGGGTAAAATAAACAAATAACACGGCGGGCAGGGGAGGGGGCGGAGAGGGGAGAGGAGAAATGCGACACGGAGGGAAGGGGAGGGGGCGGAGCGGGGAGGGGGCGGAGAGGGGAGAGGTGCGACACGGCGTTAGACGGAAGGAAGAGAGGGGAGGGGGAGGAGAAAGAGAAATGCGACACGGCGGGAGGGGGCGGAGCGGGGGAGAGGGTGTGTGTGTGTTGTTAGGAGACGGACGTGCACGCGCACGCGCTTTTAAGGTCAATGCGCATGCGCATAAGCTCAATGCGCATGCGCATTGACCTTAAAAGTCACGGGCACTGCAAGGAATCGCCACGATTCCTTGCAGTGTGGATAAAGAGTGGATAACTCGCAATAGTCTCGCTTGCTCGATGCGCATGCGCATCGACAGGCGAGACCTAAAAAGAGTAAACTCAGAAGTGTAAGTTTACCTTTGTGAATCAGGGTCTGTGAAAGTGGAGACTGGCTTTTCTGGTGGATATAGGAAGGCAATGTCTTGTCCCCCGACAGTCTGATACCAGATTACTTTTAATTGTATGCTCTATCTTCTAATCTGTCACTGCTATTACACTTTGTCCTTGCCCGATGATCATATTGCTTTGACTTATGGGATATGAGAGTCAGGATGTGCCAACTGACAGTGCAGGCAAGATCCCTTTTCTCTCAGCCATGCCCGTGCCTGTGCTCCCCAGCACACACAGCAGCATGACAGGTGTGGGCGACTAATGGCTGGCCCTTTGCTTAATGTCCCCTACGCTCATTTGACCGCTGTCCCATTTACCTCGAAATTGTTATCCCCCATCAGGATGTTGCGTTCCATACTTGAAACTACCTTTCCAGCAGCCAGGTCTTTATGTACCTGCTTTATTCGGTACAGCAGCCTTTTATGTTCTATTTTTATATATTCTTTCCTTTTCACCCATTAGGCAGCCATCACCAAATGTTGTCTTATCTATGTCCTGATGATGACCTCCAGTCATGAAGGTTGAAACGCTTTCGACTTGCACAAGTCAAATTTGGACCCTGAATTATAACATAATGTTATGAATTTCTTCAAAACTATAATAACTCATGCATTGTTTCATTTTGAATTCTGGCCCAAAACGCTGATGCTTTCTTTATTATTTTGTCACTTGTTTCACTTGCGCCGTTTAATATTTTTCACGAACACATAGTGTTCAACTGTTCACTTAGTACACAATCCTTAAAGCACAGTTGATGGTGCCAAATGATTTATGTCAATGTAATCTGTCTGTCTTTTATTGACAATACAACTACATTAATTATGTTCCTAGGACTTGTTTGTCTTCATTTAATATAACATAACATAACATGAGTATTTGTAAAGCGCACGTTCACCACTACGGGCCTCTTGGCGCTGAAATAACAGATGTTTGTTGTTACCCAACTCAATGGTACTCATTTTATCGACCCCAAATGGATGAAAGGCTGAGTGGACCCGCCGGGATTTGAACCTGTGACCATGAGGTCGAACACAGCCCCCTGCAGTAGACGCATTAGTCCACTGGGCCACCAGACCCGGCTATACCCTGTAATTAAGTTATTTCTCTAATGATATCCCTTTATTGACTCCTGTTGAGACATTGTTGCATGTTACTACAAATACAAAGGTCTCGACTGGGACTACCGATGTGTCCTGCCGCTATTCATAGGTATTTCTGTGTGGCATGAATCCACAATGATCCTCGTGCACAGGGTCTGAAATGACTTCAAGAAGTCTGTTTGTTAGCACTTAGAATTTCTAATGTCTACACTTAACATTGATAGGGGACGATACAAGAAAACTATCTCTTGGTCTCTATCTGGTTTAGAAATAGGTACAATCTGAGACTCCCTCATGGATTCTGGTAGAACCGCACCCTCAGGTGTTTTAGCTTTCGGCATGTAGGCGATTCTTGCTATAATTCCGTCTATACACAAGGGAGACATCAGTGTTTCCCTCAGGTCAGGGGACAGCTGGCTTATTAAGAGCCTGCAATGTATTGAAGGAATCCTGGGGCAATCAACTCTTTGGCATTGCTCATATTAATCTTTCATGTTCCAGAAAAATAAACCTTGGATGCCACTTGTGCAAGTATCACCCACCGACATTCATCTCTAATTCTCATTATAGCGATGTGAGGAGGCTCTCTCTGAAGCAACCATCCCAGCAACCTGACAAATGTGTCCCTTTTTCGATACAATCATTGTTGGAAGTCCCTGGCACTGAACATTTCTAGTCTGTTGCATGTGTCAATACCTGAATTCTTGAGAGCTGCCCAGTGTTTGAGGGCTATGAGGCCAGTCTATTTTCAGTCCTTTCAGTTGTTGTGCCGGTTTATACAGTGTTCATTCCAACTCTTTTTAGCCCCAAATGTTTAGGGCATGTATTCACCCTGCAACACCACCTACCTTGCCTCCCACTCTATTGACGCACTGTTCATCATACTTGAGTTAATGGATTGCACTAATTTTTCTGCGAGCAATTGCAAGAAAATTGTGTCTGCTAAGGCTTCAGCTTTTAAGAGCCACAGCTTGGCTTTGGGTGTACCTTTATCAGAAATATAAGTGCCAATGAAAGGTTTGTGGTCAGATAAAAACTTTGCCAACTACATTACGCCTTCAAATTTGTGACTATAATAGTATTGCACCAGGGAATAATATAGGCTGCTCTGTGTGCCATTGGCCGGTGTGTAGCATGAGTAGACTGTACACTTCAGATGATGTGCTCTCCACAGAACTATCAAACTTGTCCCCTCCATCACCTTGTCAAAGGTTTTAGTCGTATTGGGTTTAGTGCCCTCTTGCGGAGGGTGTCTGTCCTACCCTCCATTCAATACACAATTCAAGTGCCTAGCCCAAAGGATTTCCGCCTGTACATACAAGGTCAGTTCCTGCATTAGCCCACCAAAGAATTTCGAGTTGTCTACTTTTGGGGCATACACATTAATGAAGCATATGTCCTGTGAGTTCAACATGCCAATTAATAGTAAGTACCTACCTCCTTTATTCCACGTCCCCTTCGATTTTTGCGATTTCAAGCGGGACATCAGATTCCACCCAGGTTAACAGCTCTCTAGTATATTTGGAGTAAGATGTTGTATATAGCTGCCACCTCAATTTTATATGGATCTTGGCTATATCCCCACCACTTATATGCTATTCCTGTAGAAGGGATAAGCTGACACCATAGCACTTGACATATGGCTACATCCTGTGGCACTTTTTGTAAAATTATTAAGTCTACAGGCATTTCAAGTCAACATTTTGTAAGTGGATCCCATATCATGAACTTAGGTCTACCTTTGTCAAAAACTCATTTCATTTGGCCCCCTCAATCCCTCATCATATATGTCTCACCTAAATAGGTACTCTGCCAAGCATGCATCCATACATGCCCTGGCCCTGGACAGCATGCGGGCCGGGGAGGCGCAGCTGGACCAGTGAGGGGCCATAACACCCCCTACGAGAGGGGGGGAGTAAGGAGAGTGGACAGCAGCTGAGCCAGGGAAAACACAGGGCGCCAATTGGTCAGCTCGGTTTGATTTCTCCAATGGTGAGTGGGATAACAAATTTTATTAGCCGGAGTACAGTAAGGAATGCAGGCTTCACAATGATAATACCGCAGGCATAACACACCTTTTTGTAGAAGTTCTATAATAAACGTAAAAAATTGCTGGCCAGCCCCACCTGCGCCACGCTCTCGGCCTCCGCAATTTTGGGAAACCATAAAAAAGTCGTGATGACTCCAGTGATTAATGTTCTTCTTGGAGAGAGGCTGGAGTTTTGTCTTGTGGATGTTTTGACTCATCAAGGGGTAGTACAGGTTAAAATGCCTGCCGCAAAGCCGGTGTAACAAGCAGATCACAAAGTGTATTAAGGTAAATAAGTCAGTGGGCCACTGCTTTTGTCAAGGAAATACTTGTGTTACTTGCAGTTTATAGATAAAATCTTAGTTAGAACAGTGAGCTATTACCTGTCAGCAAAGAGCTGCATGCAACTGCAAAGTATAGTTTAGAGCGTTATGATTTTCCCAGTCCTTCATTATCCTAATGTTGCAAAAAGGGTTAATGTGGGTAGAAATCAATTCTTATGATAAAGAAACCCCCCAACCATGGTGTCACCATGGTGTTACGTTTAGATTCTGAGTTAGTGCTTCTGCAGACCAAGCATTCTGAAACTATACTGCCTATCAGCAAGGTTGGCTTATGACTACTACACTGTGTAGTCGTCCGTCTTATGTAACATTCCCTATACACTGATTTAAACGCATATCATTGACTTTCTCGGGGTGATGTTTGTGTGTGGTCTAAAGTGCTCTGACACTCTGCACTGGTATGGAGGAAAATTTACTGGGGTCGTCGTCAGGTGGCCAACGCTGCTTGTACCACCAATTGCCACTGTCAGCATATCAATGACAGTCCCCACACAGGCACTAACCATAACACTGCTACAAGTGTGACAATTTACAGTGCTCAACACCCCCAAAGCTATAAGAATGTCTTGCGCGACAGGTAAGATAATAAGTAGTTACATGGGCTTATTTACCTTTCTCCCATGGGGTCAGCAGAGGGCGGACACTGCACTTGCAGCCAGGGTCAAGCACGAGGGCCACCCACAACACTTGGCATCAAGGTGTGAAACTGTCTAACAAATTGATTGATTCACAGCTTAATGAATTAAACAAGCATGACTTTCAAGCACTACAAATAGGGTTCCAGTGCCCACAAAGTTGAGGGTTTTTTAATGCAGTGTCCTTGACGCCAGCACTGCAGGTTTCATCCTGGGGAAAACCAGAGTGCCCTTTGTGAAGTACACTGCGTGACCTACATTGATGTATAGAACACAGGACAGCGGAATTGTGGGTGGTGCATGTAAGTTATCTGCCATGGAGTGGTAACAAGTTGGCAATTTAGGCCGGTGTTGTTCGCAATTAGGAAGACAGGGCCTGCTTTAGAACAGCGTACATTTATATATAGCGAATAGAGATTTGTCTGATAACGGGAGATGGAGGCCTCATACAGCAGGCAAGAAGCGTTAGCGTTGCAATGGATGAAGATAATATAACTCTACAACACTCCACTAAAGTCTATGACACCACTTCACTCTACGATATGCCACTCTACTCTACAACACTCCACTCCACTCAACATCACTTCATGCCAGTCGGATCTACAACATACCAATCCAGTCCACACCACTCCACTTACGCCCCTCTGCACTAAGACACTCTATGATATGCCATTCTATGACATGCCAAATTACTGTACTGCACAACATGTCACTCAAGTCTATTCTAAGACATGCCACTCTACTCTTTGACATGCCACTTCACTATATAACATCCCACTTCACTTTTTGCCACTCCACTCCACCTTATGACACTCCATTCCACTTTATGACACTCCATTCCACTTTATGACACTCTACTCCACTTTATGACACTCTACTCCACTTTATGGCACTCCATGCCACTCCACTGTATGACATGCCAATCCACTGTATGAAACTCCTCTCCACTCCACTCTATGACATGCTGCTCCACTCTACAACACTCCACTCTACTCTATAGCATTCCACGCCACTCCTCTGTATGACACACCACTTGAGGCACAACACACCACTCCTTTCTATGACACACCACTCCAGGCTATGACATGCCACTACAAACTATGCCACTCCAGTTTCTGGTTTTCCACTCCAAGACACTGTATGACATGCCACTATAACACCATCCACTCCACTCTACTATACAATACACCATCCACTGTACGCCACTCCACTCTACAACTCTCCACTCTACTCTATGTCACTCTACTCTATGCCACTGTACTCTACTATACAACACTCTACCTACCTCACACCAGTCCAATCCATGACATGCCACTCCAATGTACGATATGCAACTGTTCTCTACCAAACTCCACTCAACTCTATGATGCTCAATATCACTCCACTATATGACACAACACTAAACTCTGCAACATTCCTCTCCACCCTATGCCACTTCACTCTATGCCCCTCCACTCTGAGGCACTCTATGATATGCCACTCCGTTCTATGACACTCCATGCCACTTCACTGTACAACACAACACTAAACTCTGCAACATGCCACTCCACCCTATGCCACTTCACTCTATGCCCATCCACTCTGAGGCACTCCATGACATGCCACTCCATTCTATGACACTCCATGCCACTCCACTCTATGTCACGCCACTTCACTCGACGGCACACCACTCCACTCTACCACATGCCACTCCACTATACTAATCACCACTACACTCTACACCACTGCACTTTATGCCACTCCAGTCTACACCACTCTATGCCAACTCCAGTCTACACTATGACAGTCTACACCACAGCACTCTACACCACGACCCTGTATGATTCCACCCTGTACGCCATGACACTCTACACTACGACACTGTATGACACTCCACTGTATGCCAATCCACTGTATACCACTTGAGTCTACCACATGCTACTCCACTCTACGGCATCCCACTCCACTGTATGACAGTCCATGCCACTCCACTCTACTACAGTCCACTCTATGACACGACACTCTATTCTACAACACGCCACTCCATTCTATGACCTGCCCCTCCACTCAACGCCACTCCGCTTTATGCCCTTCACTGTACGAAACTCTTCAACATGCCACTTGTTGATACATCACTTTACTCTACATCACTACACTGTACTATATAACATGCCATCTCACTCTCTGAAACTCCACTCTATGCCACTCTCTCTACACCACGGTGCTCTATGCCACAACACTCCACTGTATGTCACTCCATTCTATGCCACTTCACTCTACTCCACACTACAACATGCCACTACATTCTAACACACACTACTCCACTGTGCGACACTCCATGCCACTCCACTGTAGGGTATGCCACTCTACTGTATGACACGCCACTCTCCTCTACTCCATTTCACTTAATGGCCCTCCACTGTAAGACACTCTACTACAGCATGCCGCTCCACTCTACTCTATGACACCCCACTCCACTTAACTCCACTACATAACTCAACACCACTCCATTTTACACCACTCTGTGTCACTCCACTCTACGATGCCACTCTACACTAACACACTCTGAGACACTCTACTCTACTCTATGACACTCCACTCTACAAACACTGTACTTCAGTCTTTGCCACTTCAATCTATGACACTGTAAAACACTCCAATCTATGACAATCTACTCTACAACACTATTCTCCATTCTACTCTTCCAACACTCCACTCGATGAAACTCCACTCTGTGACACTCTACTCCACTTTACTGCCATTGTATTCCATTCCACTCTACAAAATTTGGCTACTCTCTATGCCACTGTACGACACTCTACTCGACGACATTCCACTCAACAACACTCCCATCGACAACAGTCCACTTGACAAAACTCCAGTAGACAACACTCCACTCTACGACACTACACTCTATGAAACTACACTCTACAATACTCCTGTCCACATCCACTCTATACCCTTCCACTCTACGACACTCTATCCACTCTGAATATAAAAAACTTTGAAAAAACAAAACCATACAAATTTGATGGAAAAAACCAAAGGTTTAAGATTAGTTATAGTTTGAAAATGTAATTTATTTGCGTACAAAAATACAAACATTATGAATTCTAAAGTTATAGTTATAGCTTTGTTATAATTGTCACACCACTCAAAACTTACTATAACCCATGCACCTCGGTACACAGTGTTGTCAACTCACTAGCCACAGTAAATGAACTATAACTCACGCCTTCCCATGCACTGTTTACAACCTTTCATATTTCATCACTTGTAGCATTTTAAATGATAGTATTCATAACAAGACTCATAACATCTCAAATGATTGCAATTATGACAACATTGTGCATGGCATAAGGGTGAGTTTTATTTCATTTACTGTGGTTAATGAGTTGGCAACACTGTGTACCAAGGTGCGCGAGTTATAGTGAGTTTTGGGTGGAGTGCAAATTGGAACATAAAGTTGTAACTATAACTTTCGAATTTCTAATGTTTGTTGGTTTTGTAAGGAAATAATAAATCAAGCTTGCCTAACTATAAATGATCTTAAACCTTTAGGCTTTTTTCATTGGCTATATATAGATATAGATACATCAAAACGTTTATATACACACATGAGAACACGCACTTTCACAATCGCCCTTTGTAAATGGACCCATCAGTTTCATATGTGACCCAAAGTGTGCCCCCCCCCCCCCCTAAATGTCACCTCTAGAGACTCCACTGCCTTCCTCGGGAATATAACTGTGCTATTCAAAATTAAATAAATCTATGAAAAATAGTGGCACATAGGTACTGCTTCAGTAAGGTGTCACATACATTTGTCTTCTGTGCATCCTGTCAGTGTTTCTATCACATATGCAATTTCTGAGGGTCATAACCTGCCATCACAAAATAATAAGTTTTCTGGGTCCTGAGCCAGATTTTGAGGTATTGGAGTCAGGATTCATTCGTAAACTCCCTTTGAGAACTGCCTGCAAAGCAATGGATGTGTGCCAAGGTATTAGGCAAACAGAGCTGTAAAATGCACCATTTGATCACATTTGAAAAACATTTTTTTACACGAAGAGCCCTTCCAAGCCGTGCTCGCTTCATTTAATATGGGCTGGTGTTTAAACACCACTTGTGCTGAAGTTCACCAGCCGCGGCTGGGTGAAGGAGCAGGTCACAACTATTTAGGGAGAATGACGCTGGAAAGGTTGAGAAGCACTGCTAGAGGTTATGGGGTGTGACGCCATGCTATTGAAATAAAAAATTAATGGAGAATGCTATGCTTCCTGACCACCTCTGCCCCCTCCCTCTTACACCTGTGTTTCCATGTGTGCCATTTTCACAGCTGGAGAGCTCTCCAAATGGCTTCATTAAATAAGTGCGTAATCAAAGGCACGGAGCTCTGACTCCGGCTGACGCAGAGCTGATTGAACGCAGTCCCGCCCTCAAGCCAGCCGTCCAGGCGATTTCGTCAAACGTGCAATTTTTGCTTTTCGCAATTCCACTTTTATGTTAATATTCCCTTACTGGTATGGATTACTCATTCATGGCAACCACAGCTATAGTAACTGCATTATTAATTCACTGCTACTTTATAGGATCGGAGCGAAATGGTACCTGGGATGTAAGGGCCCTGATCTTTTTCATACGTTTCAATAAAATAATAAACATATCAGTTCAGCTATTACTCTCAGCATAACATAAAGCTATATACTTTAGCTGGGGCAGTATTACACAAACGCCCGGGGGATCCATGGGCGTTCGCGCCTGCTTTATGTGACCCTGTGCACTTTGGTATTACAGAAGAGGCCACGGATGCTTGTGCGGTCCCTTGTGTAACACAGATAGCGCCGGCACACATACAGCGCCAGCGCTATCATTAGAGGTTGTTCCCTCATTTGCATGGGGGCATGGTAACCTCGCGCATTAGGAAATCACTTTGCCTCTGCACCCACGCCGTATAACCACCGTGGGCACAGAGACAAACATGCCATTAGGTGGCACACTTTCAGTGCTCCTTCTAATGCAGCCCTCTAAAGGGATGAAAGAGGGTCCCCTGGACCGCCCCAGACATCCTGTAGCAGGCAGGTGCAGTCACTCACTGCACTCCCCTGCAAAGGGATCTCTAATCCCTTTTAAAAGTGCAGGGCCTGTATTATAGATAGGGCGCAATTTCCATATTTGTGCAACGGCGCACTTTAAAGCAGGTACACCGGGTACAAACATGGAAAGGGCACTCTATCAGGAAGACTACATTGCCCACAGGACAGCCATGAACTCCTGCAGGCCCCAGGGCAGTGTATTCAGGAAAAATACAGAGCAGGTGTTTTAAAGCTGCTCCATTTTTTTCTGTGCAGGCGGCACCCCCCCTGTACTTTTAAATGGGATTAGAGATTTAGAGATCCCTTGCAGGCAGGTGCAGTGAGTAACTTCATCCGCCTGCAAGGGGATGTTCATTGAACCCCCTTTCATCCTTTGTTGTGCACTTTCAGTGCGCCGTCTAAAGGCATGTTTGCCTATGTGCCTACGTCGGTAATACAGCGCAAACGCAAAGTGATTCCCTAATGATAGCGCTGGTGCTATATGTGAACCAGCACTAAATGTATTACACAAGGGGCTGCACAAGCATTTATGATTCAGAAAAGGGGGTGGTGATGAACAGAGTGTCTGAATTAAGCAGACCACTCTTACCCAGTCCAAAGATCAGGGCTTGATCCATCACCATTATTTATCTCACTGCACCATCCCAGCTCAGAACCTGGCTATATGCAAATCAGTCTGTCCCTGGCCCAGTGCATCATGGGAACAGGGCAGACTAAACTACCAAGCCAATTTTTCACCAGAAAGGAGACAAGCTACCGGGGACCGGTTTCTGGCATTTCAGCCGTCTTCGGCCCGGCTTGCTTGAATCCTGATGGTGCAGTGAGAAAGGGACTCATGTCTGAGTATACCCTGTCACACCTATAGTGGCCAAAAACGATTCAGAAAAGGGGGTGGTGATGAACAGAGTGTCTGAATTAAGCAGACCACTCTTACCCAGTCCAAAGATCAGGGCTTGATCCATCACCGTTATTTATCTCACTGCACCATCCCAGCTCAGAACCTGGCTATATGCAAATCAGTCTGTCCCTGGCCCAGTGCATCATGGGAACAGGGCAGACTAAACTACCAAGCCAATTCTTCACCAGAAAGGAGACAAGCTACCGGGGACCCCGGAAGCTTGTTTCCTTCCCAGTATAAGAATTGGCTTGATAGTCTGGTCTGCCCTGTTCCCATGATGCACTGGGCCAGGGACAGACTAATTTGCATGTAGCCAGGTTCTGAGCTGGGATGGTGCAGTGAGCTAAAAAACGGTGATGGATCAAGCCCTGATCTTTGGACTGGGTAAGAGTGGTCTGCTTAATTCAGACACTCTGTTCATCACTACCCCCTTTTCTGAATCATTTTGTCCACCATAAGCGTGGACGGGTATACTCAGATGTGAGTTCCTTGCTCATTGCACCATCAGGATTCAAGCAAGCTGGGCCGAAGACGGCTGAAATGCCAGAAACCGGTCCCCGAAAGCTTGTTTCCTTCCCAGTATAAGAATTGGCTTGGTAGTCTGGTCTGCCCTGTTCCCATGATGCACTGGGCCAGGGACAGACTAATTTGCATGTAGCCAGGTTCTGAGCTGGGATGGTGTAGTGAGCTAAAAAACTGTGATGGATCAAGCCCTGATCTTTGGACTCGGTAAGAGTGGTCTGCTTAATTCAGACACTCTGTTCATCACCACCCCCTTTTCTGAATCACTTTGTCCACCATAAGCGTGGAAGGGTATACTCAGATGTGAGTCCCTTGCTCATTGCACCATCAGGATTCAAGCAAGCTGGGCCGAAGACGGCTGAAATGCCAGAAACCGGTCCCCGGAAGCTTGTTTCCTTCCCAGTATAAGAATTGGCTTGGTAGTCTGGTCTGCCCTGTTCCCATGATGCACTGGGCCAGGGACAGACTAATTTGCATGTAGCCAGGTTCTGAGCTGGGATGGTGCAGCGAGCTAAAAAACGGTGATGGATCAAGCCCTGATCTTTGGACTGGGTAAGAGTGGTCTGCTTAATTCAGACACTCTGTTCATCACCACCCCCTTTTCTGAAGCACAAGCATTTATGGCCCCTTCTGTATTACCAAAGTCCCCGGGGGGTGCGGAAATTAGGCGCAAACATCCGTTGCACCCCTGGGGCACTTGTGTAATGTGGCCCTAGGAGGGTTGCCGCCTGCACAGAAAAACATGGAGCAGCTATTAAACAGCCACTCTGTATTTCTCTTGAATGCACTGCCCTGAGGGCAGAGCAGGTTTGTGGCTGCCCAATTGCAGCGCATTCTTCCTGATTGGGCACACTTTCCATGTTTGCACATGGCTCATCTGCTTTAATATGCACCGTTGTATAGATCCAAATATAATTTCATTATCACTGGAAAATACTTTGCTACACTACACTTTGGTAGACCCAAACATTCACTTTGCCAGTAGCACTGACACTAGAAGTACTTTACATGAACCTAAAGGAGGCTTCGAAGATGCCCTATTGACCCAGGGCAATACTGAGAGTCTGATTTAGAGGCAGGTATAATGGAGAATTTGCCTTCAAACAGATGGATTCACCATCCACTCTACTAGTTAATGCCATGCCATATATAGAGTTAGTCTAATATCATATGTCCCACCTCTAGAAACCCATCTGCATCTCCCATCTGTCCTCCAAGGTGGCACTAGAAATGGTGGCAGTTAGCCACCTGAACTAAGTGACCGATCCACCACCAAGTCTGGTAGGCTTTATTCTCTGAAAGACTGCCATGGAAATGGTGATAGGTTTAAATTAGCTACAAGATATGACACTTATTATGAGTTTAGGTGTTATTCATTGCACTTGATAAATAATGAAACCACAGGGAATTTATTTATAGGGTGCAATAACTAACTCCTATTATGAGTTGGTGGGGAATAATATGCGGATGATGGTGTTTAATGCATGGAAATCTGCATGATACAGTAAATATTGCATGCTTTGGCCCATTACATTTCAGCAGGACTGACCTTTTGAAATGTAATGAAGGTTGAGATTTAATGAAGGTTGATTTATTTAGAGCAGCCGATAATGATTGGATGTGTTAAATACCTACCAACTTGTAATTCTGACCTGTGCATAAACTGGTTTATGCCCAGGTCGTAAATTACAGACCAACTCATCATCAGAGCCTAAGTATAGTGTCACTAACATGATGGGAGACTCCACAGCAAGTTACTGAGAGTAGATATACTAGCATCAATAATATATCATTACATTGGGATGTTGTATTTCTATCTAGGACCCTAATTCGATATTCCCGATTCATGCTCTTGCGCGGTTATAATCAATAATATCCTTACAGAGGCATAAGAATCATATCCATATTCAGTAATAGCCCATGCAGTCCAAAGCATAGCACGGCTACTCCCATCGACTCCTAGAAAGCACAACGCGTTCTTTAAACAAACCAAGCCTCCAGCAGCCCGGGAAATTCCCCCCCTGCTTTTGTTTTGATTTGAACAAGAACTCCTGGAGTCCAGCAAGAACTGTTAGTTCTTAGTGACGTCTTATGTCCAACCTTACGTCAAACCCGGCACCTTTCAGGTATAAAATACGAACAGTTGCTTTAATCAAACACACAGTGGTTTGGAGCAGAGCGGCTATCTATTTGCCCGAGAGCCCAGCTGATGCGAGAGCCCACGTAAGCTGCCCTTCCCTTTTGACGCGCTCGGGAAGCTACCTTTTCTCACGCCAAGAAAATCCAGCTCCGGTGTTCCCGAGTCACCCTTGCGGGTTGCTGGGAGATCGAGTCCTGAAGAAAGAGATACCAGACCTCCCACATTCTATTACTAAGGTACGGAGCTGACTAAACCGTTAAGAGAATTCTTGCTACAGATTCTTGGCAAAAACAATCTTAACCAACTTAACTTAAACTGCTACTACTTACTCCTTCCCAAGTATTAGGCTTAGGTCAGGTACATCGGGGTAGGCGTAGTTAGAAGCACCAGTTGAGTACGTTAGTCGGTTCGGTTTGGTTCAAAAACTTTATTCGATTCGGAAAAGAATCATAAAAGTCAAACATTTACAAACATGATTTAGAAATGTTTTTTTTTAAAAGACAGTCTTAAAATTAAACACTAAACTAGTAAAGCACATTAATTAATATATTCACATATAGGGCCCATACCGTTTACTTTCAATCAATTTATGTTAATTCATAAATTATTCATACTAGGGTATACATCAAGGGGGGCAAAGGAAAGAAAAGTCACAATACAACAATATACATGGGCAAAGACAGAGGTTCTTGAGACCAAATTAACCATACCATTTTCTAATCAAGAGTGACACTCGTATGAAGTTTAACATCGCACAACAAACACCAGAGGATGACAGAGATAACAAGTAGTCATAACCCTCATTATAATGACATGGTTGCTTCTCCTTCAGAATGGGCTTAATAAACCTAATTCTCGGGTCCTTATATAAGGGACAAAAGAGAACAACATGCATAGTGCTTTGACTAGCATTATTGTTACAAGGACAAGGGGGCAGCCTCTCACACCAACCCCCTTGTTTAGGAAACGCAAAAAGAAAGTGCAAGATGTTTAACCTAAACCTTGTCAGATAGAATCGCCATTGCACATGAGTTGTGAAGGTTAAATAAAACTGATGATGTAAAGTAACCATAGGACCGAAAGGCCTAGCCAGGAAATGTACAAGTGAGGATTTCCAATAACTTGATTTAATGACAGTTTTAATGTCTCCCTGTATTTTTTCAGGGTTATCAAAAATGTCACCCAAACCTATTTTATGGAGCATTTCATTGACATAAGATAACCAGGGAATCTGTTTCCCATTTTCCAGTTTTAGACAGTCCCGGAGGATGTCTCTAGAAAGCTGTAGGTCCTCTGATAGCCATATTTTGCCCCATACTTTTTCTCACGCCGAGAAAATCCAGCTCCGGTGTTCCTGAGTCACCCTTGCGGGTTGCTGGGAGATCGAGTCCTGAACTTAACTTAAACTGCTACTTACTTACTCCTTCCCAAGTATTAGGCTTAGGTCAGGTACATCAGGGTAGGCGTAGTTAGAAGCACCAGTTGAGTACGTTAGTCAATGGTTTTATGTATGTATATATATTTTATCTATTTTAAGTACCATATGGCTAAGAAACCATATCTATGCTTTTACAGTATTATTTCGTAATACTACTTTTACTGTACGCACTTTACTTCTTAATAAGTATTGCAATTGTGGCAATTCATTTCTCTTGCATGAGAAAGAAAACTGCTCAATAAAATAACACCTTTTTATTGAAAACGCCCGTCTCTCTATTTCTCTGCACTCTGGTGAAACTAAGTATGCACGGTTGACTGAGTGAAATAGCTGCCTATTGTTTTCACACGACTCTAGAGATACACTCTTTCTTCTGAGGGAGCAAAGTTGTCATGTTTATGCGGTTGCCAGAAGCTGAATCCCTTCTTGTCTAAATCAGGGAAGTCAACCCCTCCCTATTCATTCGAGAAAGGTTCTAGTGACCTCTGAGCTAGCTGGCAAACCTGAATTAAGTCTAACATAGTCAATAGAGACCTAGATTACCTCAGTCCTACGTCTACACTGATGTTTATGTTATTCCAATGCGCAGAGCCTATTGGGAAAATAGGAACTACACTGCATGGCGCCCAACATTTGGTAAGGCGATAATCTAACGCAAGACACTAGAGTAACTCAGTCGTGCTTGTTCAAACAGAACCCTTTTCTCCGTAAAAACTCCAAAAGACGTCTGGAGTGGGTGAAAGGTTAATATCCGGCGGAACTTAGTAGGAAGAGATTCCTATGTATTAGTTTTTGGTTTAGTCAACGTTGAAGGATACAGTGTTCCAAAAATATTGTGCACCTAATCTTTGTTTCCTTGAAACTTGATCTGCAACAAAGAGCTTTCTGCCAGTAAAATGGTGGAAAGTGACGATGAAGCTGAGAGAGCTAGAATAGTAGCTCAACTAATAGAGGATGACACAGCCATCCAAGAAAGTGACCAGAGTGTTATACTCATTCCGGTAAACATAAGAAGAGCTATAACTCTTAAACTTATAAAAAATGGACTAACATCACGTGGTGGTACATTCATATTCGTGGTAGAGTCCCATGAATATCGGCAGACAGAGGTATTCTATTCATGGATACACTTTCCATTAGCAAACTCTATAACAAAAGAATTCCACTATTAAAAAATAGATGAACCTCCGGATATATATACTCCTTTCAAGGACGTTGAAATCCCACTAAATTACCAAGAGCACCTGTTCTGGTTTAATGGCGCCCTAAAACATAATAATCACATCACCAGGCACGGTCCACTAGGGAGACCGGGAGCAACGGGGCCGGTTCTAGCCAGTTACGCAACACACCCAGACATCGAAACAATGTTAAGCGAAGAATTCCTAGTTAAACTGAAAGAATTAACAAAGGCATACAGAGAATTAGTTCAACTAGCAGTATCTGTGGCGATCCGCCAGAAATTGAAGGAGACAGATATAGCAGAACAGCTATCTGAACTTGCCAGAATCATAGAAAAATCCTATGAAGAACTAGGGAGAGATAGTTTGGGTGGGAAACCGGTAAAACCCCAACTAAGTGAAAATCCTGAAAAAACCTTTATTAAAAATAATCTGAATACTCCAAAAAGGAGCTGGGAGGGTAATAAGCAGTCCACTCCCAGTGAAAAACGATTCCAGTACAGAGGAAGGTCTCCTCAACGGAGAGAAAAATCTCCGGACCAAGGAAACAAGTCTTCCCAAAGGGAACCCTCTGAAAAAAGATACAACCTTAGAGATAGGGATAAATTGAGAAAACCTGATAGATATCAAGATATTGATACACGTCCCTCTCGATTCCTCTCACTCAATCTTTCTCGATCTTCCTCACAGAAATCGGAAAGGAGAGGACGATCAGAACACAGAGAAGAGCACGTCAAGTCCAAAGACAAGGAACCTGCTCATCAAAGTAATAAATCACAATATCCCAGAAAGAATGTAGCAAGTATTAAAATTAAACATGCCGAGGATTCTGAGGACACAGCTGAAAAACGGTGAGTGGGCCCAGACAATGCTAGACAGTGCAGCAGAAGTGACCGTAGCTCGCAAGATCCTGATGAATCATCTGGAGACAGTGGACACGAATGAATACATTCAGATGGAAACTGCAGATACCAGGGTTAGCAAACCCCATAAAATATACTAAATAACATTACGTATAGAGGGGGACAAGACGAGGAAAGTAAGAGGCCTCTTTTGGGATAATCGTTCAAAAGGCTATGACATCCTGTTAGCTGAAAAAGACTGGCCACCAGAGTTTGTCAGGGAGTGCCCTCATGGCGAAGAAATAATTATGCCTGCCTTCTCTAATCATATACCAATTCATAAAAAATATACACTTACAAGAAAATGGGCAGCAGCCCAAGCTCCAGCTTTATATAAAAACCATGTAGGATGGGATGAGGACTCACCTCACCACAAAATCCAGTTAAAAAATCAACCCACTCCACAAAGGCAGTACCCAGTTAAACAAGAAGCTAAAAAGCAGGTCAAGGAGATTTTAGATCAACTTGAATATCAAGGGGTGATTGAAACATGCACCTCACAAATGAACAATCCTTTGTTTCCTGACTCCAAACCAGACGATTCATATCGTCTAGTTTTGGACTACAGACATCTTAACTCCTGTTGTAAATCATTTTCAGTACAAAACTCACACAGTGCAGCACTAATGAATAACATTGTGCGCAAAAAATATAAAACGACATTAGATATCTCCAATGGATTCCTTTGCCAAAACATTGCACCTGAAAGCAGGTATTTGTCCGCTTTCTCAATAATGGGGTCACAAAAACACTTCTGTCGACTCCCACAGGGATTCAAGAATAGCCCAGGATTATTCTCAGCAAGGGTAACAGAGTTACTACAAATATACGACGACGAAGCATTATCCTATGTCGATGACATCTATCTGACAGATGATGACCTGGAGACTCACTTAAAAAGAGTAAACACCATAATACTTGGGTTTGCTTTAAAGGGTTACAAATTCAACTTTAAAAAGTCACGAATTGCCCATCTAACAGTCCTATTTTTAGGATATGAATTATCAAGTGAAGGCAAGAGCCTGGCAGACCATTTCTTAGAGAAATGTGCTGTACTCCAAGCACCAAAAACGCTGAAGGATTTACAATCAATACTAGGTTTCCTGAATTTCAGAAGAACATACATACTAAATTATGCAGAGAGAGTTAAACCTCTCTATGAATTAGTAGGACCTGATTTTAAACCAATAGGTTGGACTCAGAAACACACAGAAATTTTAAGATCATTACAAACAGACATGTTAACTTAAACAAAATTGCAAACACATGAAAACACACGCAATTTTGTAATCCGAGTCATCCCAGGAAGATGCGGATTCACATAACTGACCTCTAATGAGGGAGAAACGGTACCTATAGCTTACAAATCACATTTGTACACTAAAGCTGAAATGAAATCCAGTTATACAGAAAAAATTCTGTTAGAGGTTCAAACTGCTGTAGCAAAAGAAAGAGCTCAAGCCCAAGGCAGAAGGATAACTGTTTTTACAGCAGAATCAGCCCTTGAGGCATTAACATGCACACGCAATTTAAATGCTGTGGCATTAGATCCAGAATGGATTCAATGGGAAAATTCTCTTGCTGCAGAAGACGTGAAATACTATTTTGATGCGAAACTGAAGAAACTAGATCAGGGGTCTCCAACCGGTCGATCGCGAGCTACCGGTAGCTCGCCAACAACCTACTAGTAGCTCGCGGCCTGGTGCCCACTTTTGTGCCCTATCATTGTCATTATGTTTATTTTTGGGCCTTTTTAGCCTCGTGTTTGTTCTTGCTGGAGTTCCTTCCGGGATTGCACTGTTAGATTGCCTACGCCAGGGATTTACAAAGCATATGAAGTGAAGGAAACGCAAGCGTGAGCCACAACAGCATGTTACAATTAGTACACATGCTACTCTACAACCTTAGAGCTTGCTGCATGATTCAACGAAGCGGAGACTCACGGAACCCTGCTGCGGCCTCCTTTATACCATGTGGCCTGTCACACATGAATCAGAGGAGCGGCGCCTTGCCTTTCATTTCTGGCCAAAGCGTGCCTACCTACCAGGACCACGTAGTGTGTTAGGACAATGGCGACGTCAGCTTAAATTTGAGATTCCTGGTTCCAGCCGATGATAGGCAAGTGGCACCTTTTCACCATGTAGGTCCGAGGAAGTTGTGCTCTTTGGTGCTGCACGGTCGACGTCGGAAGATGTATGTACTAGTCCTGTGGGCCACCTCAGCACTGGCAGTCAGTGATTGCCGCCCAGTGAAAACAGGAGGCGCACTGGGTAGAGCCCTCATGTGGGAGGTGGAAGGTGCGTGCAGAGGTTGGGGCACACATCTGTTGTCTAATCACGCTGCTCCCAGCAGCACTGGGCTGTTTTTAAAAGACTTCCACTGGCGTTTAAAATACTCCTCCTCAGCCACTATGGCCCAGCATTGCAGGCATCGTGCAGTGAGTGCACTCTCCTGAGCCTCAGGCCCAGTCAAGAAAGATGTCTGCGCAACTTCTGCCTACCGTGACGCCAGGTCAATTAGGGACGAATCATGCCTGCAGCCAGCAGAGTCCTTGATACCACTCGACCTACAAGAGCATGCCCCTTTCCGAGAGAGCCTCTGTCCCTGTTGTACGCGCGATGCCAACAGATCAGCACAGCAAGCACCAGCAGTAAGACCACGTTATGGTAAGCCCACAAATAATTATCTGAGTGCACTTTGTTGTGAACTAAATCGGGGTGTTGTATGCTTGGTTAATGACAAGTATTAAGTAGTTTGAAATACCGCGGCCATGAGGTGTAGCCTGTATGTGTAATCATTTTTTATTTACTTTTGACCTGAGGTCGCTCTGTAGTTTGTGCTTTACAGAGAGGCATCTCTATCTATAAAACATTGTACACTTAAGAACAGCTAGCACACTGATAAAATAAATTACCTGTCAAATGTGGTAATGACAATGTATGCCCAATTTGAACCTTTATTTGAAACGTCTTTGACTGGCAAAATGGTTATTTTGTAGCATCTCAAACTTCATTTAGCCCATATTTTTTTAAACAAAATAAACAGTTCTGCCTTCTACTATTGTTCACAAGATGATGCATTTTGTGCGGTTAATTCAATTCTATGACCAGAGTACTTTATTTTGCCACTGTGGATTGTGACTTTCCATTTCCGGGGTTTTACATCAGTTTCAGGGCTTTGCCTGAACTTTTCATGTCTCACTTGTGGGTCATTTGAGATATTTATTTGTTTCCATGGATATTATTGTTTAGTTTTAACAATAATAGTGTCACTCACATTGTCATTCATTGCCAGTGAAATGTCAAACATACAGTCAGACAGTAAAATCATAGAAATGTCATACATAAGCAACCAGAAAACTTGCCAGCTGTGAAGTTGTTCCTGGCCACAAACCGGAGCCAAGAACATCATTTTACATTTCTTTTTATTAAAATTTAATGACATGATAGTGTGTAGAGGCCCTTTAGTAAAAAAAGCTGGGCATCGGGGGGCTCTGGGAAGAATTTGCGAGTTGCTCAGCCTTTAGTTGCTCACAATGATTTTCACTCCTCAAAAGTAGCTCTCACTATAGAAAAGGTTGGAGAACCCTGAACTAGATGATCTAGGGTACGAACAAGAATATCCTCTGGCAATCGAAATTCTGCCTCTAGAAAAGTACACTTGTGTAATCTACATGGACAGATTTGCACAAGACTACAATGTAGTGGAAAATTCGTACAAAGCTGCCTGCGCGATTGTTAAAGGTCTCTGGCGCTCTGGTAAATTCAGACCGATGATTACCAAAACTGAATCAATCAGAAACTGTTCAGCTGAGCGAGCTGAAATAAGATCTTTAAAGATGGCGCTTGAAAATGCCGATCGTGAATTCCCGACACTAATCGTGTGCGATTCGCATTTCTGCGTCAAGTCTTACAACAGTGACATGCAGACATGGAGTAAAAATGGTTACAAAGATGACACAGGTGCCACAATAAAGCATAAATCGCTTTGGGAACAGGCAGTTCTTTTAAAGAAAGAACTACAGAAGACTCACGTGATACATGCACTGAGTCATCAACGTGATGGCGTTCATGTTGCAGGGAATTCATTGGCTAACACAGCCACAGCGGAAGCGGTTCAACTGGCTTCCGTAGCCACTGAAAAGCGTTCAGAAAACATATAGATGGGGAAACCATGCTGGTAGTAAAAGCCTCATCAAAAGGAAATTATGCAGCATTACCTCTCAACTAGCCGCTCAGTAATACATACATCATTGATGCAAACTCCATTCCGTTTGCTCAAATCCCTGAAGTGGGGGATAGAGTAATTCCAAACACGAACCGGAGAGTTTTCTTGATTGAAAGCGCACACATAGGACTGGGTCCGAGGCACCAACAGATCTTGAAATCCTTAATAGAATTACAATCAGAGTACTGGTGGCCGGGAATGAGTGTGCAAATTCACAAATGTGCAAAGGATTGTCCAGACTCCAACAGAGATCGCAGCTGTGAACCGGATCAGAATACTGCCCGGACATCTTTGTTAGAAAGCTTCAGGCATTCTATGATACAGAAATCCAACCAAAGAAATGCGTCCCAATAATTATTCAGACAAATTAACTTGATTATGTAGACCAGCAGCATTCGGCTGACGCCAGAACTGTTCTAAAAAGATTTGCGAGTCTTTATTAGCATATACGCAATTGGAATGCTACATTCTGATCAGGGTCCTGCGTTTAACTCTCGAGCTTACAAAGAGGCCATGAGCAGCATGGGCATCGCAATGCGGTACTCTTCTTCCTTCCATCCTGAGGGAAATGCGGTAGTGGAAAGAAAAAACCGGGACATAAAGCAATCTATAGTGGCGAGGGTATTAGGTTCGGCTGATGGGTGGGTCAAACATTTAACAAGTGTCCAACGTAGTCTTAATAATCTGCCCAAAAATTCTCTAAAAGGTCTCACTCCATACGTACTATTGTTTGGTACTAGAATGCTAATTCAGGATCTTGACTGTCACACTTCAGTGGTAGAAGAAAAATGCTTTGATATCAAAGACCGTTTGGCTGTTTTACAGGATCTAAATGAAACAAGAAAAAGCCTGAGTAACATAAAATTGAAACAACAGCCGACAACCACTGAAGAAAAACCACCTGTCCCAGCAAGACCTGTCTGGATTCCAAAGATTGGGGATCTGGTCAGAGAGAAGATCGCGGTGAAGAAGGAATTTGGGCCTTCTTACAGAAAACCTGTACCTGTCTTAGCCATCAGCGGAACGAGATCAGTTGTACTACCGCCTCTTGCTGGTAAAAAGGAGAACCGAGTCGTATCCATCGACCTGGTAAAACCACAATCATGTGGCCAATAATAACTAGTAGGCCCAGTGGACTCCCAAGAAATAGCAGACTACCGAAATTTCCTACAATCCAAGAGGCTCATGCTAAGAGACTAATCAAATTTGATAAACCTGCAGAGAATAAAAAAGGACTATGCAATAATGCCATGGAACTTGTGCCTCTTGAAACCCAAATAGTAAAAGTTCATCAAGAAACACCAATCTACAATGATGTACCTTCTGACTATTCTAATGAAACAAAGAAAACTGCAAAAGCAAATGAAAATCCGGAAAAAATCCCAACAATTGACAGAACTGCATCGGGCTACTTCATCAACTTCGACGACTTCTCGGAAGATCCAAGTGAGCATGAAGAAACGCCTGAAACAAAAACTTTCAAAGACAAAATAATTGAACTTTCTCTCCAACTAAAAGAAACATATCTGATTTCACCATTGATTGAATTATGGATTGTGTTAGGTGTACTTACTCTGCTGCTTTGGCTCATCATGGTTCTATGTTTGGGAAAATTCATTGATGGGAAATATAGTACAATGGACACAGCAAGTCAGAATATCAACTTGGTCTTAAAGCCTCACACATCCTCCCACATCAAGAAAAGAGAACTATCATCAGTAAACATCTCAGCCAAACCAATACCCGGTGGGGTAGCATGGGACAGAACTGAATATGAAATTTTTGGACCGGTTGAGCTCTTCAAGTATCCACACCAGTTTAAGGTTTCATTAAGTGACTTTTTGACACCAAGTACTTTCTCTGATGATTGGGACTTTGAAAACATTAATAATATGATGTCAGATTTAGTAATGTCAGCCAAATTTACTGAACATGATTACTTACAGGGTTCATCGAATTATGAAGAGTTATACTGTTATAACCACTTTGGTGATCACTATTTGCATAAAACTGCACAGCCTAGAAATGTTTTATCTTATATCCAATGGGAACACTGTCCAACACCGCCAAAAGGCAGCTTGAAAACATTTTATGAGAAATTCCAGTACTTCTCAGGGTTTAACAACAGTGATCCGAAAACGTTTTATTTTAAAATGTTAAATAGGACAGGAATGAAAACAATGTTGACAAATACTAAATTGATTTATTCTGAAAAATTTTATGACAAAATGTCTACATTTTGTTTCGAATTTTGGAATAACAACATTGAAACTAAAACGATCTTGGGTACAAAAGATTGGCAAGTACAAGGCCTGGAAGCATTATTTAGGGCCTGCATGATCCCAGAACAAATGATATTTTTGAATTACACAATTCAACAAACTACTTGTCTTGGCTTAGCTAAGATAAAAGATTTAAATACACCGTCTATTCCGAAACCCATAACTGATAGTGAAAGCACTACAGATGTGGAGATAGACATAACCCATATTTTTAACCAAAACAGAACACATCCTGAATGGAAAAATGGGTTGATCTGGCCAACAGACACGAATAACTGTCAAAATAGATTCCTGAACAAAACACAGGGGTTAAAAATGACCAGGCCAGACCCAGAGACAACATCCAGGGATAGTTACAACATACAGTGTAGGGAAGCTATGCCTTGAGGGGCTACAGAAATCCACACTGGCTGAAATTAAGCAACACTTAACTTTACTTAAAGACGGTGCTGACTTGCGTGATTTCATAATGGGACCACGCAAACAGCGTTAAAAACGTTTCAGAGCGGCCGGTATATACGCTGCATACAACGAAGCTTGGAAAGTAATGCAAATTGAAACAGCAGAAAAAATACAAGAAATTGATCGTATTATTTGGAAAAATCACTTTCTGTAGTGGACAATGGGTTAACGACTATGTCCTCCAGAATATATTCATTGGACAGCATTGTATCATCTGCTATTGATATAATAGAGCAGGACTTACTAATGTTACAACATGGACAGTCTCAATTACGTTCTATTGTACAGCTTGGTTGGACGTTGCAAAATCTGCGTTCAGGCTACGTACCATGGCGTTTAATCAACACAATATCATTATTCGGTATCTTTAACCTTACTGATAAACAAATCAGTTTGGCACAAAAAGGAGCAGATTATACGATTCTGAGCATTGAAAAACTTGAGAGATTACCATTGACAATGTCAGAGAGACCTGTCATTGAATGGATAATACACGGAACAATTTCAATTCCGATAACAACTTTCCAGTTCAAATACTGCCAAGAGTATATACCTGCAGGCCAGTATGAAAAGTTGGGTAAAGAATACATCAAATCAACATGGGATTTACCCTATACACACAGATGTTATAGTGAAGGGAAAAGGGATGTATTCCTTAGTGGTAACAAATGTAAAAAATCACTAAGCGGTACACATCTGTGTCAAGGTAATAACTTGCATGGAGCCTGCGAAGGGTCTTCAAATAACCTTTCTTGTCACCTGCATGGCACTTCTGCAAAACAGATAGAGCCATTTTTCAAACAACTTAGTAACGGGAGTTACATTTTAATAAGTGACCACAGCTGTTGTGGGATGGTGCCAGGGAAAGCTTATCTCGTGACCGTAACTTCCAGGGTCGTTTGCTGTATGCAAGTATTGTATCCGCACAGCAACCCAGATACGGGGGCTGGGTTATGGCCTTCGTTGAATATCTCTTCTATTCGAATTGATACTTTAAGCAGAATGAAGTCTATTCTTTTACAGACAACTGTGCCTCTAACGTCATCCAAAGAAACGTATGACCTGCAAATGGCAAGGACATCGGCAGAGATACATTCTCTTTTATCGACAAATTGCCCCGCGCATTTCGCAGAAATGTTAAGCCAAATCTTAAACATGTCTGATACCAGTGGCATCCCACATGTATTTAAGACAGTTTTTTCGGGACTGTTAGCACCCTTTGAAACAGTTCTGGGCATCTTCCCGAATTTTGTCCATTCTGTCTTTGGCGGTCTACCATTAATCTTGGGACTCGTGGCAGGAATTTTAGTTTTTTTCCTTCTGCTCCGACATGGCAAGCCAATCCACAGACAAGACTCTAGCAACGATGGAAGAAACGATCCTAGCAATACGATACCGAGACCGTATCACTAAGGTCCTCGGATTGGCCCGGCTAAGAGATCTAACTACAACCTGGTTTCTTTCATTCAGACCAATCTGGCAGGATTGCATCTTACCTGTGCTTCGATGTCTGCTATGCGGAGAAGAATGCGTGTTAGACATCTGTCTTACACAACCATCAGCAGTACCAAAGGATACTTTGCTAGGTCCGGTAACGACTCATGCATCGTGTTGTCCCCAGCAGCTACCTATTCTGATGACGGCATTCGTTGAGACTTCACCACTACGAGTAGGTGGCGGTGAGGTACAAGAGGAAAGCAGCACCATACAGGTACAACCTTCTGTGAGCATTGCTGATCCAAACATCAATTATAGCAATCACGCTCCAAACTGCACAGTCGCAGAATTTTCGAACTTGGTCGAACTTTCACCTGATGTTGTAGACCATTTTTTTGCGAGTCTGTCTGATATGATGTTCTCTCCAGTCAACGAGAATAATTCTTAAAAAACAATGATCACACAGCGTTCCCTGAACTCTGAATTTGGCCTTCAGTTTTGATAAACAAAGCTACTGAAAACATTTGGAACTATTCTTTCCCCCGAAAACGAAATTATTTTATCCATTTCCAAAATATTTACCTTTTTTTTTTGGCACATGGTACTCTGCTTAAAGTAGAACTATTCTTAGAGAACAGAGCTTCTATTTTTAGGATACTAGAGACAATATTTTACCTCAGCCTCTAGCACATACAGCATTTTGTATTAATATGTGATGGAATGGTCTCGACCTTCTTTTCTGTATTCAAAGCCATTTCATGTGTAAATTTTGGCAAATCATTCAGCTAATATATATATGCATTTTAATGAATGATGACACTGCTTGAAAAGTGTACAGTACCAATACCAATTTTTCGTGTATTTACCATATACCATTTCAAATGCGAAATATGTATTTTGGGGTGGGTTGGAAAACACACATGCATTGTTACATGTTTATTATTGCTTAGTTTTTTAGTAATGATGGACATTAATCCGTGGAGTGGGTGTTGTATTTCTATCTAGGACCCTAATTCGATATTCCCGATTCATGCCCTTGTGCGGTTATAATCAATAATATCCTTACAGAGGCATAAGAATCATATTCATTTTCAGTAATAGCCCATGCAGTCCAAAGCACAGCACGGCTACTCCCATCGACTCCTAGAAAGCACAACGCGTTCTTTAAACAAACCAAGCCTCCTGCAGCCCGGGGAAATTCCCCCCCCTGCTTTTGTTTTGATTTGAACAAGAACTCCTGGAGTCCAGCAAGAACTGTTAGTTCTTAGTGACGTCTTCTGTCCAACCTTACGTCAAACCCGGCACCTTTCAGGTATAAAATACCAACAGTTGCCTTAAGCAAACACACGGTGGTTTGGAGCAGAGCGGCTATCTACTTGCCCGAGAGCCCAGCTGATGCGAGAGCCCACGGAAGCCGCCCCTCCCCTTTGACGCGCTGGAGAAGCTACTTTTTCTCACGCCGAGAAAATCCAGCTCCGGTGTTCCCGAGTCACCCTTGCGGGTTGCTGGGAGATCGAGTCCTGAACTTAACTTAAACTGCTACTTACTTACTCCTTCCCAAGTATTAGGCTTAGGTCAGGTACATCAGGGTAGGCGTAGTTAGAAGCACCAGTTGAGTACGTTAGTCAATGGTTTTATGTATGTATATATATTTTATCTATTTTAAGTATCATATGGCTAAGAAACCATATCTATGCTTTTACAGTATTATTTCGTAATACTACTTTTACTGTACGCACTTTACTTCATAATAAGTATTGCAATTGTGGCAATTCATTTCTCTTGCATGAGAAAGAAGACTGCTCAATAAAATAACACCTTTTTATTGAAAACGCCTGTCTCTCTATTCCTCTGCACTCTGGTGAAACTAAGTATGCACGGTTGACTGAGTGAAATAGCTGCCTATTGTTTTCACACGACTCTAGAGATACACTCTTTATTCTGAGGGAGCAAAGTTGTCATGTTTATGCGGTTGTCAGAAGCTGAATCCCTTCTTGTCTAAATCAGGGAAGTTAACCCCTCCCTATTCATTCAAGAAAGTTTCTAGTGACCTCTGAGCTAGCTGGCAAACGTGAATTAAGTCTAACATAGTCAGTAGAGACCTAGATGACCTCAGTCCTACATCTACACTGCTGTTTATGTTATTCCAATGCGCAGAGCCTATTGGGAAAATAGGAACTACACTACAGGGGATTCATTTCCAGTGCCAAGATGTCCTGTTGAATAATACAATAATGTGTTTTATAATGACTTCATGCAGCTTAACAGCTGTCAGTCATTCCCAAGGTCACTAATCATGCATTGAACTTTCCAGGAAGAATGCAACAGGGGAAGGTATTTAGAAGTAGAGGAGTCCATATGGTGGCATCCCCTTGGTGAACGGCGCCACAGCCCTCCAGGGATCTGTTGTTTGTGGTGCAGACGGTGGAGAGGCAGCTGTGCAGCTTCCAAGGCACTACCCTGCAAAGTAAGAGATCTACTTGAGAGTCATTTTCACGGGGAGATCCCGCTTTCATGCTGACAATCTGAAGATGTTGGGGGGCTAGTGGCATGCATAGTAGGGCGACAACAGAGCAGTCCTCTACATTGATTACAACTTGCAACGAGCGTTTGTGGCATTTTGCGATGTAGTGGCATCCTAGTTGCATTCCATCATAGATCACCATCTGGGCTCTACTTTTATGACTGCCTTTGATGAGAGCCTCCATCTTCCATACTGACAGTCCAAAGCTGAAGACGAACTGGCAGCCACAAAAACTTTTGGATAATGACGCTTCTGCCAGCTGTCATAGCTATAGTAGTCCCCTCCTGCTTGAAACAGCATTTGTGATCCACGCTGTTGTTGCTGTAGCCCTGCATTGCCCCATTTCACTTGAGGTAGGGGAACATGGGTGGGAACACCAATGATTTTTAGTTCACCCCAACTCTAGTAGGCTACTCGTTTTCCCCCCCCCCCCCCCCCAGGCAGTCTTCATTGACAATTCGTGGTTGGAATATATGCTATGAGAATACTGTAATATCTTTACTTCTTACCTTTACATTCCCAGAAGTGGTCCACGGTTGAGAGGCCACTTACTAGATCTAGGACTGAAGAAGAGCTTCACACACGGTGTGGGACTAGAAATCTTATGGTGCTAACTAATTTTGCTGGTATGTTTCCGCCTTCGAAAGTAAAGAGTGGAGATCCACCAACATTTACTCCTCAGGTGAGATTGCGACAATGTGCCGCCCTCTGTAGGTAAGATAGCATTTGTGCTAAATTGTAATTTTAATACATTTGCTTTTAAGTCTGTCAGAGGTCTCAGTTGATGTGCAGCTTTCAGGTTTCTGCTCTTCTGTGGAGGTAAAACTTTGGTCTGGGAATATGAAATATATATTACCCTATCTTTGCACCTGTTTTTTGTCAATCTAATCAGTATCCAGGGAAGTATTAGTGGTCTCATGTATCACCATTTAAGGCCCGATTACAACTACAGCGGTCTCCGCCGTGGTGGCTGTGCCGGCACTGCTGCACGAGCAGTCCTTCCTCCCTATTACAACTTGAGCAGTCGAACTGCCATTGCAATGCCGCATCTGCCAAAGATAAGAGATCCCTGGTGGTGGCGCTGCAGTCTTGAAGCCGTAATATGCTTGGTAGGACCACCACGGTCCCACCAAGCATATTACCAGTTTCCTACTCCATGAAAACCGTGGCAGAGAGGAAACAAAGGGGGGCTTACATGGCCCCCTGTTGCTTGAAGGCCATGGTGTGCATGTTGTGCCCCCCAGTGTGCATGCACCCCAGTACCTGCACTGCATAGACTGCACCTATCCATGCTTTGCAGGTACTGCCTTTGACGCTCCCATTGCGTTGCCTATTTCATAGTCACCGCCTTGAGACTGCAAAATAACTGTCCGTCAGTGACTGTAAAAGTTGTAATCTGGCAGGCAGTGCACACAGGTTAGGTGCATGTGTCTGCCTTCCAGATTGCTCTTATGATAAAAATTTGATAAACAACAGACACTGTGATCTTCGTACATGCATAGTATGTTAGAGCGTACACAGAACACATTCTAGTTGTCTTGTGGAAACAAAATTGTCAGAACCAAGAGCCACCGTTCATTTGTGGCATTTGTAATTGGGTGGGTGATGCTGCTTTTTTCCCAGTTCTTAGGTGGGCAATGCTGCATTTCTTACAGTTGGTTGCAATTCACACAGTAATCTGCGTGATTTTGGTGCCTAAATTGTGGGGTTGGAGGCAGTGTTAACCTCAAGAACTATGAGCCAATATAATTTGAATTTGAATTTGAAGGGATTTGTATAGCGCTCATACACCTGGCGGTTTCTTGGCGCTACCTAGCAACTGCTACTCGGCGGGTCGGAAAAGAGGGAAAATAAACATTCAGGATGGGAAAGCTTGGGTGAAAAGGAAAGTCTTAAGGTCTCTGCGGAAGAGGGGGTACTGAGTGCAGGTTCTGAGGGACAAAGGGAGAGAGTTCCAAAAAACTGGACCCGCAGTTGCAAACTTGGAACCACCCCACTTCTTCCGTTTGAAGCGCGGAACCATGAGAAGGTGGTGAGAAGAGGATCGGAGATCTCGTGAGGGAGTGTAGATTTGAATTGCAGAGTTGATGAAAGAAGGGGCAGAGCCTGTCCGGGCTTTAAAAATGGTGCAGCCGAGTTTAAATAAGACGCGCTGTCGGACAGGGAGCCAGTGCAGAGAAAAAAGGAGAGGAGTTACATGATGTCATTTAGAAAGGTTAAAAATCAGCCGAGCGGCCTGGTTTTGAACCAGCTGGAGACGCCTCATGAGGTAGCCAGGCATGCCATGGTAAAGGATATTGCCATAGTCTAGGCGGGATGTTACCATGGCCAGAAGAATTAGTTTGAGCGCGTCTGGGGTGAAAAATCGTGAGACTCTGCGGATAGTCCTGAGTGAGAGAAAGGCTGAGGAAACCACAGCAGAAACTTGAGAATGTAGGGAGAGTTGGTTATTGATTTTGAATCCAAGGGTTTTGACGGAGGGTACAGGAATGGGTGGGGGACCTAGTGAGGGGGGCCAGAAAGAGGAGACCCACGAGACAAGATTCAACACAGCATTTTCAAAATACAGTCTATAAGACTGATTGAAAAAGAGAGTTTGAGACCAGAAATTTAGAAAAACCAAGAAGGTTTATTAACATGTAATTGGTATACAGAAAAATAAAACAAGGCTCCATTAGCTCTTATGATCAATAGTAGGACATAAGAAAATAATTACCATAGAGCTATCAGTGATAGAAAACAAGGCAACAATAGCAAAATAAAAAAAAAACCCTAATGTGCTTCAAATCGACAGAGATTCAGGCATCGTCTGTATAGCCTCAGAAAATAGTCTGGCTCGCCCCTGAATGTAGGGGTCTTATATACCTTTTTCTTGTAGTGACATTATGGGAAAAACACTGTCAGCACTGGATGAGCAAATTTGTCTATTCGATAACGAATTGCAGTACAGCATTTTAAAATATCACGTAAATTTATCATGTGAACACTAGTCCTTAATTTCTTACCTAACGCAATAGGAGGTGCTGGCACAAAGAAGTTAAAATAAACAATGAAAAGCGTCATCATGGTTGTACAGTCTTCTGCGAGGGAGCAAGAAGAGCATTGAAAGTAAAGAATTGGCTTCCTTTGTAGTTTCTTTGAGAACAGTGAATCATTACCAAACAGTGCACATGTTGACGGTGTCAATGACACTTGGGGCAGATCTTTCTCTTAAACAGCCCCTGGTTTCTGGAACAAGCTCCCTCTTAGTCTTCGCTCTTACTCAGACTTCACCTCCTTCACGAAGGGTTTAAGACTTGTCTGTTTTAAAATGTTTCATCCTCTTTTGAGCAGCACCGGGATACTCCTTCAGGAGTGAGTCGTGTGTGCTACCAAATGTCCAAATAATAACAATAAAGTGAGAAATATAAACATACAAAGAAACTGATGAAATGGCAGCCATATGGTAAAGATGGAGCTGAGGCGTAACGGAGGTCTAATTTAGTCTAAGTCAGAAAAACACATTAAAATACATCTTTTTTTTTTTTGTTTGTTAAAGTTTTATTTTGTTTTAGAAAAAAAGTACATCATATTATAACAGCATATGAAAAATCAGAACCAATATGAAAGAACAATGAGAGAGAGATGGATAGGGAAAATGGTTCAGATAAAGTATGAAAAGGAAGAAAAATGGAAGAAAGAAAGTAAGAGAAGAAAAGAAAAGAAAAGAAAAAAGAGGGGGAGAGAGAGAGCAGGAGGGAAGGTTAGGGAGGGGGATGAGAAGATAAGAAGGTAGAGAAAGGCAGCCAGGTGAGATCAGATTTAATTTTTAAAGTGACAGAAGAAGAAGAAGCAATTGCAATTCTATGCTCATTACATATGAAATTCCACCATGTATGCACAGACAATTTAGTATTATCCTTCCAACATGACAAAATTACTTTGAAAGCAGTTGCAATGAAAAGATCAAATAATTTAGCATTATATGAATGTAAGTCTAAAACATCAGATAGGGAACCTAAAAAAACGTGCAGCGATGAGAATGGTTCAGAAAAATGAAAAATACGCATGCAGTAATCCCAAACTGAGCTCCAAAAGGCAAGAACAGAGGGGCAATCAAACAAGAGGTGTTTGGGTGTGCCAGGGTGAGAGGAACAGGACCAACAAAGGGGGGAGGAAGAAGAGGAGAATTTTGTAATGCTAACAGGGGTAATAAGAGCTCTATGGTATAGAAAAAAAAGTGATTGAGTAATTCGTGCTGAAATCGAAGTCTTAAACAATTTACACCATAAGCGATCCCAAACATCAACAGATAACGAGAAAGATAAATCAGTTTCCCAAACATTTTCAGTAATGGTTTTGGGTCTAAGACCAACATTATCTAATAACAGTTTATAAATTAGAGCAGCTTTGGGGATTTGTTGAGTAAACAAAGGATATAGAGGAGTGGAAGGAGTAAGGGAAGGAAGGAGATCAAAAGTAGGAAGGGTAGATAAATGAGATAAAATGGCGGAAGTAATAATGTCATATTCTTTGCGAAAATGGACAGGTAAATCAAACATGGTTTGCATTACAGAAAATGAAATAATGGAGGAATCAGAGAAAAATTGGTAAACAAATAAAATATCCTTTTCTTTCCAATACTTGAAATAAAAAGATTTACCCTTATACTTAAGATATTTGTTGTACCACACACTAGAGGAGAGAAAACATTGTAAGGGGGATGAATCTTTCGAGAATACAGTGTGCAGCAGAGTATGCGAGTATTTCAGTACAGGGTGGGTAGTCAGAAATGAACAATTTGACATAAAAAGAGATTGTTGGAAAGTAAAATCTTTTAACAAGGACCGTTCCACTTCAATCCATCTGGGTAGAGGGGTATCATTGAAATTGAAAGCCAATGAGAAAGCTTGCTTTATTAAAAAGGCAGAGTGGTATGAGTGAAAGTCAGGAAAGCGAACCCCACCTTCAGATTTCGGGCGTATAAGTTTATGTAAAGCAATACGAGGTCTTTTATTATTCCACAGAAATTTGGAGCAGATGGAGTTCAGCCGGGTGAAATATAATTTAGGGATTTTCACAGGGATCATGGAAACAGTGTACAAAATATGTGGGGAAATCATCATTTTAATGGTGTCTAAACGACCCCACCATGAAAGGAAAAGAGGAGACCACAATTGAAGGAGTGATTGAATTTTTTGAGTAAGAGAGGTAAAGGTCAGATTAAGTGTTTCACCCAGGGCAGAGGAAAACCAAATACCCAAGTATTTGATCTTGGAGGGACACCAGGCAAAATCAGTTGATGCAAACATATATTGGTAACAGGATGAATTTAGGGGTAGGACCTCCGTTTTGGAGAGATTAAGCTTATAGCCAGAAACAGAGGAGTATAAGCGGACTTCTTCTAAAAATGGAGGAAGGGAAGAAACAGGATTAGCCATGTAAACCAGGACGTCATCGGCATAGGCCGAAATTTTTGTCTCAATCGACGACAATTTGAACCCATTAATTAGGGTGTTAGAGCGGATTTTAATGAGAAAGGGTTCAAGGCAAAGAATAAATAGTAAAGGGGAAAGGGGGCAACCTTGTCTCGTTCCTCTGGATAAGGGGAAAAATTTTGAGAATTGATTATTAACAAAAACACTGGCACGAGGAGCTGAATAAAGGAGTTTAACTAAAGAAATAAAAGAGGGACCAAAACCAAACCATTGTAATGATTTAAACATGAAATTCCAATTAATACGGTCAAAAGCTTTCTCAGCATCCAGGGATAGGGCAGCTAGGGGGGCTTTAAATCGTTTACTGTGTGAAATAATATTGGCAAAAACACGGGCATTGTCAGCAGCAAGTCTACCTTTCACAAAACCAACTTGATCTGTGCTGATTAACAGAGGGATAAGGGATTCGAGGCGGGCAGCTAAAATGTTGGCAAAAATTTTACAATCGTAATTAATCAGGGAGATGGGGCGAAAGTTTTTACAAAGAGAATGGTCTTTGTCAGGCTTGGGAATTATGATTATTAGGGCATCCAAAAAGGAGCCAGAGGCTTTGGCATTAGTAATAAAGGAGTTGAAAAGTTGTAAGAGATGAGGGACAAAAATAGAATGCATGGTGGAGTAAAATTCAATTGGGAGACCATCTGGGCCAGGAGCTTTCGATTTCTTTAGGGAGGTAATTGCCCTGAGAATTTCCTAAGGAGTAATTTCAGTTTCTAGTTGAAGGAATTCAGTAGGGAGAGATGGGGGAGGGGGTAGGTCTTTGAAAAAACGGGAGAGGTCATCATCACCAGGATGTGTATCATCAGTATACAGAAGTTAATAGTAGTTATGGAATACTTGTGCAATGTCCTCATCAGAAGAAACTAGTGTGTTGGTTACTTCGTTGAGAATAGGGCCAATTGATTTTCGTTCAGATTTAATTTTGAGATAATTTGCTAGTATTTTTCCAGCTTTATTTTGACCCCCATGAAATTTAGATTTAATCTTCAAAAGGGTGTTACAGGCTTCAACTGTGGCAATTTGATTGAGGTCAGATTTGGCTTTGATAAGTTGGAGGAGGGCGTCAGGATTCTTGGAAGAAAAGTAAGAGTGTTCCAGGGTCTTGATGTTGGAGAGTTGGGCGTTATATTTAGCACGGTTGAGTTTCTTTTTTTTAGATACATAAGAAATTGTGAAGCCGCGTATGGCAGCTTTAAAGGCATCCCAATTATTCGAAACTGATGTGTCATGAGGTAAGTTGAGGGAAAAGTATTCAGAGATAAAATCCTTAAATTTAGACATAAAAACAGAATCAGAGAGGAGGAAAGTGTTAAATTTCCATCGGTTAAAAGATGAGGAGGTTTGGGTTAGGTCAAAGGTGGCATAGACAGGTGCATGGTCCGAAAGAAAAATAGAACCAATTTGGGACTTCTGAATCGCAGGGAGAAGGGATTTGCTGACTAGAATATAGTCGATTCTGGACCGGGTGTGGTGAACATTGGAGTAAAATGTATATTCGAGTGAGTTCGGATTGCATGTTTTCCACACATCGAAAAGGGGGCGTGAGGCAATGGCTGATTGAAAGGATTTGCGTGTCTTATCAGGCTGGAATTTGGAGGAAGATAATCTATCTGAAAAGGGATCTAACCATTGGTTAAGGTCACCAGCTATGATAATGTTAGGGCAGTCAATGGAGGAGATGAGGATTTTGATGTCAGACCAAAATTTAGGGTCTGGTCGGACAGGCCCATAAATATTCAGGAGCACCATAGTTTTGTTTTGTATAATCACTTTGGACATAACCCAGCGACCTCCATCATCCGCTTGAGAAGAGAGAATTTGAACATTCAAACCTTTACGAAATAGTATAGCAACACCACCTTTTTTATCAACAGCAGGAGAAAATACAACTTGGCCCACCCAAGCCCTCTTAAGTTTCAACGATTCAACATCTGTACAATGAGTCTCTTGGAGAAAAGCAATCTGAGCATTTAACTTGGATAAATGGGACAGTACCTTTTGACGTTTAACAGGGTTGCCAAGACCACGAACATTCCACGTTACAAAATTACACATGATGGAAGGCAAGAGAGGAGGGTAACATCTGGGTCCAATACACTGCGGGTGAACAACTACAAGGAAATACGATGGAGACAAACATGTTATAAATGAGAATCAAATACAAAATATGAACAAAGGCAAAGAAAATCGGGTAAATATAGAGAGACAGTAGACAAATGAGCATCTCAAGCATAAGGAAAAGAGAAGGGGAGCAATGAAAAGTACGGGAGGAAACAATAAGTAAGGAAGAGAGGTACACAAGAAAGAGAACGAAACATAAATGAACAGGGGGAAAACATGCATGGCCTGTGAAAAGAAAAAGAAGAGAAGGAAGAAAGAGAAGGAGAAAGATAACAAACAGATCAGGGCAAAGAAGCCAGATCTGAGAGAAAAGAGAATACCAAGACATTTGGAGCATGGAAACGCCGGCGAAGGCACCAACCCCACAGAGCGAAGGAAACGCGGGAATATAGATAGGAGATAAACAAAAATAAGAGAATTCGTAGTAAAGAATTACATGGAAGAGACCAGGACAAGGCCACAACAGTCGTCAAGACATAAGATAAGTGAATGCAAGAAATAGAAAATAATTATTTTCAGTCATTAGTGTCCATAGAGGAAGCAGGAGCAGATACAGTTTGGAGATAGTCTCGAAGCTTCAGAGGATCATCAAATGTACGGGAATGACCGTTGTGAGTTATTTTGCAGAGACAAGGATGTAGGATTCCATACTGAATGTTCAAGTCCCTCATACGTGGTCGTAGGTTGAGGAACTCCTTGCACGTGCATTCGTAGCATTTGATAAGTCCTGGGCAATAAAGATGGTATGGCCCGACCAAATGAGGCGACGTTTTAGTCTTGCAGCTTTAAGGACAGTCATCAATTCGGTGAACTCAAGAAAAAGCAGGATAATACCTCTAGGTTTGGTCGGGTTGGACGTGAGACGGCCCAGACGATGAGCACGCTGTATGTTTAGAGGAGTAGATTCTGGTAGGAGTTCCAAAAGTTCATAGAGGAATTTGCGGATGAAGGACACCATGTCGGCCCCCTCAAGGGACTCCGGAACACCATAAATACGGAGGTTATTCCTCCTGTTACGATTTTCAAGGTCCTCAGTGTGTAGTTTCAACTGCTGAATCTCCTTTTCAAGAATAGGAATTTTAGTAGATACATCCTGGACATCACTGATGCGTTGTTCTAGTTGCAGAACCTTGCCCTCCATGACAACCCATCTATCTTCTATCTGCTTGAGCTTCTCGTTAGTTGCAGACATAAAAGGTTCTAAGCCACGAACCTCTTCTAGGATGGAATCCAGCACAGGGTTCGGAGAGGTGCGAATTGGAGAAGGAGGGTCATTCTTAGGGCGTTTTTGTTTGGTACCAGTGACAGACGATCTCGCATGACCCGCGTCCTGAGACATTATGCCAACAGAGGGACACACTAGAAGGACCGCAGGGATGGAAGCCACACCACAAGAATTAAAAAGCTGAGACCCTATATGTGGAGCTAGGAGATGCACTGGAAGGAAGAGAGGATGTATGAGGTAAAGAGGAGCAATGGAGAAGCAAAACCTCAATCCCACAGAGCATGCGTCGAAATGGAGTGAAAGTTAGTTCAATACGCAGTGAAAAAAACATCCAGTAATAGGGCAGTAGAAAAACAGCAAAGCGTTCATAATATATAAGACCCAGGGGGGTCAATTGACATTTCACAGAGGATTATAAGCATGTGAGAGGAAGATATTGAGCATTGCGCAGGAAACACCACAAAATGGCCGCCGCTATGCAGTACCAATGTAGTCAGAAGCTATGAAGAGAGTTGTGGCGCAAAAAGTCATAAATGTAGAGCAGAGTAGTATGCTGTGTTTCTCTTCGAACATACCTTGTAGCAATGTGCCCACATGCTGAAGCAGGAGGATTACGGGCTGTTGAGGCGGCAGAATCGAGAGAAAAAACGGGATGCGAGCTCAGCGGCACAAAATGGCGGCCGCTCGCGTCCCACAACAACTGGAAAATAAAGATCGGCAAATCCTGTCAAAAGCGGCAATTAGGACAGCCGCCGCATCTCGCAACACACAGGGACCATGTTCCGCCGTGCGGGGATGCATGTAGCAGGTCTCCGAATTCGGCGAAAGTATCGGGAAAACCTTGTAAAGTCCCGCGTCGCCTCAGAGCTCACGGAGGCAGCGCCATCACTCGCCGGCGCGTAAGCCACGCCCCCCATTAAAATACATCTTAACAATTTTGTTTCAGTTGTAATAGCTTCATGTTAATGTACACGTATAATCCAAAGGTGGAATAACGTCCGCAAGTGGTGCACAATATTTTACCTTGTGTACCTATGTGTTACTTATGTGCACTACTCTCTGCCCTGTGTTCTATGTGCTCCACGGAAAGGCAAACTCCATGTATGAATACTGCAGATGAAATGCAGTGCATTGAGCTCTGCCTTCGGGTGTCTTTTGCAGCTCTGCAGTATATTCATGTCCTGTGCGCTTGTGCCCTAACTATGTTGCTCGGTCAGGTTTTATGCAGGAGTGCAAACGTTTGTGAATGTACCTCTGAAACTGATCTGTTCTGTTTGTGTGTGAGCAGCATGGAACACATATGCAAAATATAAACACATATAGACAAACATATATAATAAACACGTTCGTATAAAACCATACAGTGATAGACACAAACTCGCATCCAAAATACAACCTCAAACCTGCACAGACTTTACTTGCATGCTCATGTGCATATATACAAAAACCAAGCATCAAGACAACCATGCTGCCACACGCTTAGGCACATGCATACACACATATGTATGAAAATAGGCCTGTAGGAAAAAAAAATTGCTCACACTGGCATAAGCAAGTAAAAGTGGCCACCTCTCTCTCTATTTTACCTGCGTCTGTTTCCAAGACTTACAGATTCGTTTTTTCTTATGTATTCTAACTCATCAATGCATTGAGTTATTAATCTATTTTTACAATCATTGTCTCATTCTCTCATTAATCTGCTCACCCATCCCCACAGATCAGATACAACACAAAGGGCATTGTTTAGAGTTTGGCGAACAGGATACTCCATCATAATGAAGTGGGTATCCCATCTGCAGTATTAACAGGGTATAATGCGATTGTAACACACCAGACGGAACATCTGCCACACTTTCAATGGACTATAAGGTCCAAAGTCCCCAATGATTGAAGATACTCTAAGCTACATGTCAGACCTCCTATATTTACAAATGCTTGTTTGAAATAATAATTTCAATTCCTTTTCAAAGAGGTATTTTTTGCTGAATAGTCACGAAAAAAAGAATAAGCCTTCACCTAAAATAGGCCTTAACCTTCAATAAGATTTTTAAAATAAAATGATAGCTTTTAGAAAGGGAATACTCTTGCCCTGAGTACCCGATACAGTATAAAAATGAAATCTTGACGGTTATTTTAATCATAACATCACTCTAAGGTAGTGTGTGTTCAGAGCTCTAGGCCTGTCTCTTGTAATGTGAAGTAAAGAACCTTTTTTTTTTACTTGAAGGGGCATGTTAAACGTCCCCTCACAGTGGACCTTGGACTGTTGTCCATGTCCTGGGTGTGTCACATAAAGCAGTGGTGGTAGGGTACAGTTTTCTGTGAATCTGTCTTCTGACCAGACATTTTCTCTGTGTTATGGAGGGGCGCTTCTACTGGCTCCTCTCGTGTAAAGTGTTTCTATTATATGGAATCCAGAAACTTGCTCTGGCAGCCCTTGTTTATATGAAGTACATGTGCAGCACATGTACGTAGTAGGTCTCTGAATTTTGAATAATTCGTGGTACCAGGGCTATTAAGATCCACTTTGGATCCACTAGTTTTAACATGGAGCAAGTGTTTCACCAAGGACCACTAACCTGAATTCCTAGGACTCCTGCTGAGGCGAAGATCTTCCACCACTTTCCCCTTATGCTAATCCTTAGTATCAGAAGAGACAACAGACACCATTGATTGACCTGGGGGAAGGGGGATTAAAAGATAGAGAAAGAAAAAGAGAGAGAGAGAGCGGGAGAGAGAGAGAGAGAGAGCTGCAATGGAAAGAATGACGAGTGTGTATTGATCATTTTAAATAGGACATTTCGAGTTCTAGTGATACGGCACACTCATTCTGCTGGGAGAGGTAATCTGTGACAAAAGAACACAATCACTTTAAGTAGACGTACATGAATGCTTTACAAGCAGCTTGAGCATGCTTTCTTTTGTCCCGTCAGTTTTTTGTGGCTAAACTCTATAATCCCTGAACCCAACTGTTGAAACCACCAACAAATTTACCCTTCTACTCTGTGTAAGGTAACATTAGACTCAATGGAATAATTGCTCTTTTTCAAAAAACAGGTTAATACAGAGATTTTTTGGGTGTGAGTCCTTGAGAAAATATCAAGCAAGAATGACAGAAAAAAATACGAGTCCACTTGGTGGTAATTTTTTTTTCTTTTATTTCTGCTAAAACGTCCTCATTTAAATTCAAACTGTAAGTGTGTTCTTGAGGAACGAAGAAATCAAAAATGAGATGTGCCAGCCTAGGACACTAAGGGGGTCATTAGGATGACGGGCGGACATAGTCCACCCGCCATCCCATCGGGGGAAGGGACCACCCGCCATAAGGGCGGGGATCCCGTGGGGGGGTATTAGGATGCGCCCGCCACAGTGGCGGGCACATCATGCATGTTTAACATTGCGGCGGGCGCTGTTTACACCAGCACCCGCCGCAATGTCAAAAATGCTTGTTATGCATTTGCATACACAAAGCAACAGGCACCGCATGATGCCTGCCGCATTATGTATGCAAATGCAGGGGGGTACCAAAGGTACCCCCCATGTGCACCTCCCACCTTGCCTTCACCATGGGGGTCTGCAACGGGCCCCCAAAGTGAAGACCGCATGCTTTTCCGTGGCGGTATTGCCGCCACAGAAAGGCATCTGACAAAGCCCATCCTGATATGGCTGGCAGTGTCTGATAGACACCGCCACCATATACACCCTTTTCCGCCCCGGTCACAAGGTGACCAGGCGGAAAAGCGGCGGACGGTCTTTCCGTCCGCCGCGGACCCCTCAGCCATGTTAATATGGCGGGGGGGTCATTTCAGCAAGGATGGCGGGTGGATCGCCACCGCTAGGCCGGCGGTGGCTACTGCCAAGCTGGCGGGGCCGATCCGCCCGCCATCCTAATGGGCCCCTATGTCTGTGTAATGGGCTGAAGTAGCTGGAGAGTTGAACAACAATGAGAGAATTATGGCCGTAGTCAGGGTAATGGAGGCACACGCTGTCTGTATGACCAGCTTCCAGGCTTCAAGTTTGTAGAAAGGTGTGTTGAAGTGATGGGATTCCAAGAAAGGTTGCAAGTCTTCATGCACATGTAGAGTACTGCCCGCCAATCAGAGTCAGTCTCTGGCAGAAAAAGGAGCCCTTAATTAGTCAGCAGTGGAGCTACAAACAAAATATCAGACACTCTGGCAGGCCAAAAGAGCAGCAGGAAACAGAGGTCTTTAATTTCTAGTCAGTGTATAATTAGTCGGAATGCCTTCGTACAAACAAAAATGCCAGACATTCGGGCAAGAAAGGGAGACCTTTCATTGATTGTTCAGCAGTGCATGTTGTTTAAAAAAATACCAGGCACTTGCAGGCGCGGTTTGTCCATTGGGGTCTGGGGGCGTAGCCCTCCCTGCCCGAAGCCGCCCGCAGCTCCCTCGGCGTCAATCATGTCAATGAATCAACATGACGTCAGACCGCCCTGCCCCTTCAGAGTCTGAAGGGGTGAGCGGTCTGGCGTCATGTTGATTGATTGACATGATTGTACAGGCGGCAACACAAGTGCGCATGCGTGGGGACGGAGGGTGAATTTTTACCCGTGCCCACGCATGCGCACTTGTGTTTTTGCGACATTGCGCATGCCCAGTAGGAGCCCTTATGGGCGTGCTGCGGGCGAGAAGGTACCTGTGCCCCTGGTGCCAGGATTGGCCAGGGGCGCTGTAAGCCTGTGACGTGTGGGGAGCAGAGTCCAGAGGTGGCACGAACCGGGACCGGCAGCAAGGTAAGAGTGTGTGTTTTTCTTTTACTTTAAAGTGTTTGGTGCGAGCGTGCGTGTACGCATGAATGTTTGGTGGAGAATGTTGCGAATGGATATGTTTGTGTGTATGCGTGTGTGAATATATTTCTTTGAGTGTTGTGTATGGGGGGGGGGTCGCCGCCGGCCTGAGTGGCCTGGGGCCCGCACTCGCAAATCAGTTTGCGCCCCACCACTTGAAAATGTCACCAGCCGCCCGCACTTGTACTCCATTAAACAGACTTGTGTAGATTGCACATGAACTAAAGTGCATAACATGCCTTTTAATTTAAACACTCAGTAGAGCATACACAATACGTACATGGCAGAGTACATGGCACCTGCCTCATCAGAAAGTAGTGATGGTAACAGAGATGATACAGCACAGGCAGACAGACTGGGTTATAGCAGCAAGATGAAGGCTGAGAGCATATTCCCCCAGAAAGTAGGAAGTTTATTGCCTGCATTCCTGCAGCTGGAGAATAGATACTCACACAATGAAGTGGAGGGGGTGGAGATGGTCTACCTTTAGAAATTCGCTGAGGATCTTGATAACAAAGGGCTGCTGATTAGTTCTTCCTGAACATTGCCATTTGGTAGATGGGCGAAGGGTGAGATTGCAGTTCATGTTGTTCAAGGTGAAGACATTTTTAGGCTGGGCCTTGTATTTCACTCGACTCTGATTGCTGTTTCAGGAAGGCTGATTACAATCAGATACAGAGATCCCACACTTCATTGAGCCATTGTTTTCGATACTTCTGCTTGGAGCCAGCCTTATTGCTACTTGCAGTTAGATCCATCAAATTGCACCCAGACTGTTTCTGGTAACCAGCCTCATAATGACATTTGAAAGAGAACCAACCAAAATAGTCTGTGAAAATTTAAACAGTAGATCACCATCCCCTGTCTGGAAAATGTGTATAACAGTGTTATTCAAATCACTCCACTTTTTTCCACTCCTATGGTCTTCAGGTTCAGGGAAGGGAGGGATCCACAGAAGAGCTACTGCAAATCCAGGGCTGGTGACTGTCTGACAGCTAGTCTCCCAGAGGTGCGGGGACATCACCTGACACCTTCACTTTTTAGTGGAGTAGCTACGAGTCTGCCTGATGTGCCTAGAAGTCTGGCTGTCTTCTGAGAAAAGGCAGACATGCAGGACACACTGTTCAGGAGGAGACTCCAAGCATGTTCATGGGGTGAGGAGCACCCTTAGAAAGTCTAGACAGTGAATCCAGCAGTGAAAGGTGTTGTGGAGGGGTTCCCCTGTCATTTGTGCCATTTCAGTGTGACTGTACCAGAACAAGTGTCTTGTGTTGCCCAACAGTTTTCTCCCAAGTTTAGGAGACTAGAAGTGCTGTTTCTAGTGCTCTGAGTGTAGCTGTGTTCCTGCCGTAATGGGAATCCCTGATTGGCCTGGAGGCTGGATCTGCCTGAAAGACACCATGGAAGCGATTTGGCCAGAAGACTACAACTGCCACATCACAACACCTGTCTGTAGCTGGCCTGAAGTGCCACTTCTGTGGAAGACAAGTTCTTCTCTGTAGATCTGCCTCACCGATCATTTCCACAAATTGTGTCCCAAGTGTGTCTACTGGTGTGGCCTTAACAGGAGGGGACCTGCTGCTGCAATGAAGGCGGGAACCCAGAACACATCTGTCACACAGTCTGAACTGCTACAATAACAATCAGAAAATATGTGGTTGTGAACACTTTTTGCTGAAGGGGTAAAGAGATATTGAACTGAGTTGGAAATTTGACCTGTGAGCGTATATTGCACCTGTGCCTAATCCTGCTTAAACCTGCAATTTGTTGGGACTGTAGACACGCGATATAAATCATAGTAGGAGGATTTGGAATGCCAACAGACAACCAGGAAAAGAGGGATGTAGCACCTCACTTTTTGATGCCACTTAGTATACAACCCTCTACATTATTTCAACTGAATTATGTACTGCTTAGTTCTGCAGTTTGGTTAAAGTACTTTCTTTTTATATTTAAGATAAACAGTAAGTTGTATATTATGTTATTGAGACAGTTGGTTATCTGTTCTATTACGAGCTATTCCACACTGACTCCCAGAGAAGCATGTGACTGCTCACCCTTCTATCATAGAGTGAAGTGTGAAAAGGGTTGTGCTTGGCCCAGTTTGCTGAGCCGTAGTAGGGCAGATCTCAGGACACCAATTGCAAACAAACTCAACCATCACAGTTGGCTCTCAGTAGCCCTGTTTGCCCTGTGGTCCCCCGAACAAGGTCTGACAATAGCCATCTCTACAATTGTAATAGCACAGAATGTGACTTTCTAGTGGGGAAATTTAGAGGGGTTTAAAAACCACAATAAGTTAATAAACATTCCATAAAAATACTATGATTTATCTCAAAAGAGTATGTGCCGTTGACTTTTATTACTACAACCTGAAGACTTGGGGCCCATTAGGATGGCGGGCGGATTGCTCCCGCCAGGCCAGCAGTGACCACCGCTGGCCTGGCGGGGGAAATCCGCCCGCCATCCGCCCCGGAATGACCCCCCACCATATTAGTATGCCTGGGGGCGGAAAGACCGTCCGCCGCTTTTCCGCCCCAGTCGCTTTGCGACTGGGGCGGAAAAGCGTTTATATGGTGGCAGTGTCTATGAGACACCGCCAGCCATATTAGCATGGGCGTCTGTCAATGCCTTTCCGTGGCGGCAATGCCGCCACAGAAAGGCATGCAGAGACTCCCTGCAGGGGCCCGTTGCAGGCCCCCGGGACTCCGGTGGGGTGGGGGGTGCACATGAGGGTACCTATGGTACCCCCCAGCAGTTCCATGCACAGCATGGCAGGCACCGCGCGGTGCCTGCCATGCTGTTCATGGAAGTGCACAGCATGCCTTTCTGCGATTGTGGCGGGCAGTGCTGAGTGCACCACCCGCCACAATGGTAGGAATGCAGGATGCGCCCGCCACTGTGGCGGGCGCATCCTAATGCTGCCCACGGGACCCCCGCCCTTATGGCAGGCGGGCCCTTTCACCGACAGGATGGCGGGTGGGCAAAGTCCGCCCGCCATCCTAATGGGCCCCATAGTTTAAGCACATGGATGACAAAAACAATTCAAAAAATGCAAAGCATGAAAAGAAAAAAGCATCAAAGTAAAGTATTTGGCCACTAGTTCTAGCACTCACGTGCACTCTTAATGCAAATGTGGACATGTTATCAGGCAAAAGTCCGTCATCCGCATAGCAAAAGAGCTAAAGTCTGAAGTAGGCTGACCCATTAGCTCATCCTGTATGATGTTGTGGAAGGAAGCAACCAGTGAATGACAGTTAAACAAACCAATGGGTGAAGAGCCTAAGTCCCTCTGTGTGTGTATCTATGTATTTTAATTTATATGTTGTTTTCAATTAAATGAGGCTGAAAAGAAAGCTACAGCTGCTCTGGCTCCACCTACAAGCATGCTATTTATTAATCTTGTGTACCTTTCAATGAGAGGAATTTCACTTTCATGAAAACTAAATGTACACATGTTATATCACAACAAATGAGATTCAGTGTCCTGCGCCACAGATGATGCAGAAAAAAGGGCTCATTCACTAGTGATGTCATTTTCAGTGACAGTGCAGAGATGTGCCCGAATGTCTCAACTAAATGATACTTCAAAACTGTGGCATCTGCGATGACCACTAGCAAAGTTGCCAGTGGGTCCTAACGTGATTCTATGAGAGAACTTTGTGAATGTTACCAAGAACACTCCTGATCTGGTGGGCGGTGCTGCTTGGTAAATAAAATAATTAGCACCTTGCTGTTGTCTCAGAAAATTGCAGCGGGTGCCTTTATAAAGGGTGGAGTGCAAGTACGTACCAGCCTGAATTGCACTTTAACAAAACAAGTAAGACTGACCCTAAATTGGTGGTATTTTACAGGTTAAAGGTTCAGACAGCAAACAGGTTTCAGTAATCTTACAGGGGTATTCCACTAATGCTTTGTTTCAAAAATATCATTAAACACAAATATTGTGCCAATATTGTGATGGCAAAAATATTTTGCAGACGTATATAGAAGGTAAGAATAGCATTTTATCCTTTTTTTCAATATAATTGATGTTAATTTTTCTGGTGAGTGTTTTTTGTTTTTGTGTTATAACTTGTTATTCTTTTAATGTCAATCATGTTTAATTATTTTTTGTGTTTTATTTCTTTTAATGTCAAGCATGTTTAATTATTTTTGCGTGGTTTTATTTCTTTTAACATGTAATGCATTTTAAGGTTTTATTATTTAAGATTTTTCTTTTTTGGAAGGTTGCTGGATTTTTAGGGGAGTAAAATGGGAATTTGTAGGGGAATATGATAGGAAATCTTTCACATATTTATTTTTGATTTGATCATTTTTTTATAAGTTTTAATTTATTAAATAGATTAGTAAATATGTACACATATTAGTTATTTAATATATGATTTAAACAATTGTGAATATTTCGTTAGTGTTTTAATTAGATAGTTGATTGTATTAATTACTTAATTGTTTTTAATTATTTGTTTAATAAATAATTCTATTATTTTTAATTTGTTTGTTTAATAATTATTTTCTAGTTATATTATATTTTGAACTAATATATATTTTTATTTTTGTCTGTTACTAATTTAATTTATTTTTATAGTTGATGGAATTTTATGATATTTGAGTTGGAAGTATTTTAAATGTATTTTGTAAATTATTTGATTGATATAATTTCTTAATATAATTGTGTGTGTAATTTATGTGTAAATTTCATGTTTTTAGTCTTTAATGCTATAAAATAATTATGTAAAGTTAGTACCTTTTCAATATATATATATATATATATATATATATATATATATATATATATATATATATATATATATATATATATATATATATATATATCCAAACAACAGGTAAGCCTCGGAAGGAATGAGGCCTCAGACGAATAGTAAGCTCCTTTCTTTTATTGGCAGCATGCAAGCAGGTGGCTCACAGGGTATATGCCTCAGTTCACATCTTTCGCCAGACGCTTTTACGGACTCTTTAATCCCTTCTTCAGTGGTGTGCAAAAACAGAGTGAAGGCAAAGTTCTCACACACGTGTTCCTAATAATCACCTGCCACAATGGGCGTGGCCGTCAGCACGGCCTTCTGGTGCTTGTAGTGTGTTCGATCAAATCCCCAGTGGGCATGCCTTTCTTCTCTCCAATTAAAATACTAATATTTCCCAAGTGGGTTGAAACATAGTCCTGGAGACAGCCTGCCCCACTTTGTCTGTAGTCAATCATGAGTGCAACAACGGCACCACCCTGGTATGGCGCAGAACTTGTACGTCTGCCGTTATTGCCAGCGCCTTCCCTGGAGCCAGCATGGACCCGCAGCAGCAGTGGGCCTCACTCCAGGCTGGGCAACAGCCTTCAAAATCCAAACGAGGCCTCAGACGAATAGTAAGTATATATATATATATATATATATATATATGTGTGTGTGTGTGTGTGTTTGTGTTATTTGTTTTTATTCATTTGGGAAAGGAAAAAATAAATCTGAGCTTTCTAAGTTTAATATTTTCCCTAGTGTTACTTACACTGGAGTGGAAATAGTAAATCTAACCCCTCCAAAGTCAAGTGCTTTCCCTGCTGTTGCTTATGTACAGCAAAATAGTAAATCTGACCCTCGCAAAGTCCAACACTTTCTAAACTTTTAATCAGGTTAGAGTCGTTATTGTATATTTAACCCCTCCAGAGTCCAACACTTTCCGTACTGTTGCTTACGCTGGAGTGTGAATAGATAAACTGAGCCCTCCAAAGTCAAACATTATCCCTACTGTTGCTCGGGATGAAGTGGGAGTGGTAAACCTGACCCCTCCATTTTTGCTATTGTTGCTTAAGTTGGAGTGAGAATAATAAATCTTACCCATCCAAAGAACAGCACCTTTCCTTCTGTTGCTTGCATCAAAGTGGGAATATTAAGTCTGACTTCCTCAAAGTCCAATACTTCCCCTACGCTTGGTTATGTTGGAGTTGAAGAACTGAATTTGACCCCTCAAAAAGAAATTTTGTATTTGATTTTTTAAACTTGTTTTAACATATATGTTCATCACCACCCCCTTTTCTGAATCGTTTTTGGCCACTATAGGTGTGGCAGGGTATACTCAGACATGAGTCCCTTTCTCACTGCACCATCAGGATTCAAGCAAGCCGGGCCGAAGACGGCTGAAATGCTAGAAACCGGTCCCCGGTAGCTTGTCTCCTTTCTGGTGAAGAATTGGCTTGGTAGTTTAGTCTGCCCTGTTCCCATGATGCAATGGGCCAGGGACAGACTGATTTGCATATAGCCAGGTTCTGAGCTGGGATGGTGCAGTGAGATAAATAACGGTGATGGATCAAGCCCTGATCTTTGGACTGGGTAAGAGTGGTCTGCTTAATTCAGACACTCTGTTCATCACCACCCCCTTTTCTGAATCGTTTTTGGCCACTATAGGTGTGGCAGGGTATACTCAGACATGAGTCCCTTTCTCACTGCACCATCAGGATTCAAGCAAGCCGGGCCGAAGACGGCTGAAATGCCAGAAACCGGTCCCCGGTAGCTTGTCTACTTTCTGGTGAAGAATTGGCTTGGTAGTTTAGTCTGCCCTGTTCCCATGATGCACTGGGCCAGGGAGAGACTGATTTGCATATAGCCAGGTTCTGAGCTGGGATGGTGCAGTGAGATAAATAACGGTGATGGATCAAGCCCTGATCTTTGGACTGGGTAAGAGTGGTCTGCTTAGTTCAGACACTCTGTTCATCACCACCCCCTTTTCTGAATCGTTTTGGCCACTATAGGTGTGGCAGGGTATACTCAGACATGAGTCCCTTTCTCACTGCACCATCAGGATTCAAGCAAGCCGGGCCGAAGACGGCTGAAATGCCAGAAACCGGTCCCCCGGTAGCTTGTCTCCTTTCTGGTGAAGAATTGGCTTGGTAGTTTAGTCTGCCCTGTTCCCATGATGTACTGGGCCAGGGACAGACTGATTTGCATATAGGCAGGTTCTGAGCTGGGATGGTGCAGTGAGATAAATAACGGTGATGGATCAAGCCCTGATCTTTGGACTGGGTAAGAGTGGTCTGCTTAATTCAGACACTCTGTTCATCACCACCCCCTTTTCTGAATCGTTTTTGGCCACTATAGGTGTGGCAGGGTATACTCAGACATGAGTCCCTTTCTCACTGCACCATCAGGATTCAAGCAAGCCGGGCCGAAGACGGCTGAAATGCCAGAAACCGGTCCCCGGTAGCTTGTCTCCTTTCTGGTGAAGAATTGGCTTGGTAGTTTAGTCTGCCCTGTTCCCATGATGCACTGGGCCAGGGACAGACTGATTTGCATATAGCCAGGTTCTGAGCTGGGATGGTGCAGTGAGATAAATAACGGTGATGGATCAAGCCCTGATCTTTGGACTGGGTAAGAGTGGTCTGCTTAATTCAGACACTCTGTTCATCACCCCCCTCTTTTCTGAATCGTTTTTGCCCACTATAGGTGTGGCAGGGTATACTCAGACATGAGTCCCTTTCTCACTGCACCATCAGGATTCAAGCAAGCCGGGCCGAAGACGGCTGAAATGCCAGAAACCGGTCCCCGGTAGCTTGTCTCCTTTCTGGTGAAGAATTGGCTTGGTAGTTTAGTCTGCCCTGTTCCCATGATGCACTGGGCCAGGGACAGACTGATTTGCATATAGCCAGGTTCTGAGCTTGGATGGTGCAGTGAGATAAATAACGGTGATGGATCAAGCCCTGATCTTTGCACTGGGTAAGAGTGGTCTGCTTAATTCAGACACTCTGTTCATCACCACCCCCTTTTCTGAATCGTTAACATATATAGGGGCTGATTATGATGGAGGATTTTCCGCATCCTCCGGGCCGGCGGAAGCCACCGCCGGCCCGGAGGATGCGGAAAATCCTCTGCGGACCCACCAAAGACCCACCGCCACATTAGGATGGCTGGTGGGTCCTGGTTTCAGTCCGACGCTTTTCCACCGTGGTTGACTTACAACTGCGGCGGAAAAGCTGTAACGTGGCTGGCGGTGTCTATCAGACACCGCCAGCCACATTAGGATGGTTTAAAACAGATGCCTTTCCACGGCGGCTTTTCCGCCGTGGAAAAGCATGTGTAACTTCACTGCGGGGACCCCTTGCGGGCCCCCTGGGTGAAGGAGGGTGGGGGGTGCACATGGGGGGTACCTATGGTACCCCCCTGCATTTGTATGCAGTAATCGGCAGACACCGCACGGTGCCTGCCGCTTTCTGCATACAAATGAAATGTATGCATTTTTACCATTGCGACGGGTGCAGCTTGAAGCCGCACCCGCAGCAATAGTAAAAATGGAGGATGTGACCGCCAGGGTGGCGATCACATCCTAATTTGACAAGAGGGAACTCCGCAGGCCATGCGGAAGTTCCCTCCTCCTCTATGGTCGCAGACGGACTCAAGTCCGTCCGCGATCATAAGGAGCCCCTAAGTTTTGATTTTAAAAGTTAGTTTGATATATTTTGTTTTATTTAGTTGTTTGCAGTTTTTTATTAATTTATTTTTCACTTCAACATTATTGTATGCAGTTTTCATTTTGTAATTTCTAGTATTTTTAATTATAATTACTTTCTATTAGTATTTTCATTATTTGTGTCTATATAATATATTTTAAATATTATGTGTATGTTTTGCAATTATATTTGAATATATATATATCTTTTTTAACAGTATATATTTATGAATATATTTTTTACATTAAGAGTATACTTTTTTTTAATGTAATATTATTTTTACACTTTTATCTGCTTTAAACTTAATATAGTGTTTAAAAGTTCAAATGAATATGCTGACGTATTTTTTAGGATATTGTAGTCTCCTGTATATTTTGTTTCGATATTTTTGATTTTACATACACAGTATGTAATTTGGCATACGTGTCCTTAATATTTTTTACAAGATATTTTTTTCACAAACTTTTTGTTGGCGACATTTCTTCATACAACCCTCACAGGATAGAGTCTTGCCCAGTAATAGTGATTATTACTCAAATATTAGGTTTAAATATTTACATGTGGAAAAGCTGTCAGCTTGCCTGTTCATGAAAATGCATTTTGCTATCAAATACAAATGTTATACATTCAAAACATAAACTCAATCACCCAAATAAAAGCTTAGAATTTTCGAGAAAAAAACATTACTTTTGTTTTAAAATGGCAGCATTTCATTTATTCCATTATCATTTTCATCAGTTCTTCACATGGACTGCAGTCACACAAGGATAGGATCTGCTTTGCAAGTTTCGGTATCAACAACTCATACCAGGGATACACAGCACGTACTAAGAATTACCACTGTGATACCAGGGCCAGCATTTACAAAGTTTGGCTTGATTTATGCAGGTGGAGTAATATAGACTTCTATGAAACTGCTGTGTGTGGGACATTAATAGGTACATTTAGTTGGAATTCTCTAGAAAGAAAAAGATTCAGGATATATTGATTCTGCACCTTTTTTGCAACATGTAAATAAATACCAGCAATTCCATTACCTTTATGTACCTGTCTTTCTACATGCAGGATAGGTTAGCAATCGAATAAACAAAGTTATGCCCCTGAGGGGATTGAAACCCACTTGGGGTCTGTGAGGCTTTTTTTCACAGCAACAGCTCTGAACGACAACATTGGAATGTTGGAGTCCAGGCTTCTGCTGGCCTGGCTATCAGAAGCCCGAAGCACTCCATTGTTTTCAATATAGCTTCCAAAATTCCAATGTTCTAATTATGATTAGAACATTAGAATGTTGAAAACTCCATTAAAGATAATGGAGTAGCTCGGGCTTATGATGGGGGGAGTTTTTAGCTGCAACAACCTCCAAGGCTCATGCTCTGATTGTGTTTTCTCACATAAAGGTCATAGAATCCCCCCATTTGCCAAAGTTGTACTTTTCCTTGCCTCCTCTACTCCCTCCATCCTTCTCCCTCTACCAGCAGCTCACACAGAGACCCATGCTGACATTTACTGCTTATCTAGAGCAGGTAGTACAATTATGTGTTAAACCATACAATAATTGGAATTCTCCTGTACCTTTCAGCTCGTTACTAGGGCCAACGGGATATGTATCTGTGAGAGGCACCAACTGAGATTTCTGCTGTCCAGTTTCTCTCATGGTTATTGGAGTTAAGAACCTATGCAGGACAAACAACCAGTACACACTCCCACTGCCCTGTTTCTGTCACGATTATACCAAGTTTCTGCACACTCAAAATTGTCTCACAGTAAACATGCCAACGTTTTATTATTTTAGAACTAACATACTTGAAAAGTCAATACATTTGCCTAGAGTGTCCATTGGACAAGACAATAGGTAATTAAGCTGCGGATATTGGTCAGTTCCCAAGAAAAGGGCCCCGCAAGATGAACTTTACACCGACCACAAATGGCTCCCAAGAGATCCAGGTATAGTCGAAGTGAAATAATTAGACCTGGGATGAAAACATTTGACAGCACAAAGAAAGAGCACGGTCTTATATCGGAACAAAGTCACAGATACTATTGTGTGAGATGACTAGCCGATGACAGAACGTCACACCCAGCTTGCTTTTAGCAGATGAAAGATCAAAGTTATTTGTTCCTATTGAGAAAAGGCTGAAATAATATCAGAGGCGGCCACCGAATGAGCACCCATTTTCTGGTAGAAAATTAATATATTTAGTTAAATGATATCCTAATAAATGAAACAAAATATAAACATTATTATATTATGTCGTAATGTACCGAAGAGAATGTATGTCATGCCAGTGAAAATAAATGTGACCAGGTACAGTCAGGGCGACCTGCGAAAAAACAGTTGTTTGCGCCACAGTTTGCACATTACAGTGACTTTTAACAGAAAACAAACGTGGTCATAGGTCACTAAAACACTGCGAAGGAAGTTTATATCAGTGAACAGTTTTAACGTCTGTAACTTTGTTTTGGTTAAATATCTTTTTTTAACAACTAGAGATAAAATAACAGGATTAGGTTATCCATATAGGCAGATCTGTAAAGTGTAATATTCTTTTTATCGCCATTCTTGAGCGAAGGAAGCAAGTCATTACTCACTCGAGGCTTAGCATCACAGGAGTCATATTCACTCCCCGTACATCTTAGTCATGCAGTCAAACATCCTTTTACATTATTGCAAACTAAATGATTGACTCAAACACATCATATTGCAAACTTACTCAAGAAAAAACAGTGGTGACCAACCATCATCAATGCCAACACATCAACAATTATACAACACAGCTAACACCACTCATCCAAATACACACAGTCATACATGCACATACCTGTCAACATACACAAGTATCATAATCTGTAAATAACAATAAGTCACCGATCGTGCACCCACACAGCTACGTTTAACTGACCTCAACAGTGTTACATCGACAAAAGTTATTACACCATGATACAACCTATCACTCACTTCTAAACATAGATGACTAGTTTCTAAAACACACCTCATCTCAAACTTTATCAAGTAATAACAAGGGTAGGAATTAAAGTTGACCTAGGTCCTAATTAACGAGTCTTGCAGTCCGAGGACCGGCAGACTCATGGTGGTGCACTGGTGGTTGGACCGCAGCAATACGAGTTGGGTGCTAGGCCGCCCTATGCCACCAGGGAACAGCCATTCCTTGGTGGTGGCGCAGCAGTCTTGAGGCCGCAGTATGCTTGGCAAGACCACCGCAGTCCCATCAAGCATATTACGAGTTTCCTCTCTACCACGATTTTCATGGTAGTTCCGCCTCCATGAAAACTGTGGACGATCGGAAACATACGTGGCCCTGCAGGGTTCCCTGGTGGCTCACGTCATGTGGATTCATGGAGGGGGCCACAAAATGTGGCCCCTTATGCATGCACCCCAGTTTCTGCACGGCAAGGACTTAACAGTCCATGCAGGAATCGGGTGGGTGGCCCGGCTACAGCTTTTGCGCAGCTGGAGCTTAACGGTGGCGTACCGCCCACTCCATCTTCACCAAAAGTTCTAATCAGGCCTTAAGTAAAGTAGGGTTGGGACAAGAGGTGAATTGTGAATTTCAGACCTGTGTAGTTTTATGGAAAAGACGCAATTTTTTTTAATTGTATGAAATGACAAAAAATCTCCATGTGATATTAAAAAAAGAGAAACTAAGATACCATAACAGTAGATGGACTATTCATATCACGCTACAAAGCGAGTCGATCACTCACAGCAGTTCAAAGTAATAATGACACTATGCTACACACAGGATACTGGAGAGGTGAGGGCAGCAACCCATCCATCCAGCGCATGGTTATGTATTATGCAGCAGTGATGTTGCGGGGCAGATATATGCCTCTAGGTTGTAACGTAGCCAAAGCAATAGCTTAGGTGGCGGTTGCTTCGTTGCAAAACATCAAATCAATAATCCAATCAGTTACTCTCAGGCGTGGTCCACTACCCCAGCACATTGCCACCCTATATTTGCCAGCAGGAGGGCCAGAGCTGTGAATATGATTGACATAATCCAATAATGCTAGTTATGGAGGGGAATCAACCTTGTTTTACATTATGGGCCTCATTACGGGTCTGGCGGTCCACAGATTGTCAGACTCATGGTGGCGCGACGGTGTTGGTCTTCCTAATGCTCTATTACAACCAGGGCTGTCAGGCTGCCCTGGGACCACGGCAACCAATCCCTGGTGGTGGTGTGGCTGTTTTGAGGCTGCAATAAGCTTGGCAGGACTGCTGCTGTCCCACCAAGCATATTCAAAGTTTCCTTTCTGCCACGATTTTCATGGCAGTGAGCCAGACATGAAAACCGTGGTGGAGAGGAAAACATGCCTCAGAGCCATGTAAAAGGGCACATGTCGTGCACGCTGCGTGCATGCACCCTAGTACCTGCATGGTATGGACTACAGCAGTCCATGCCGTTCAGGTACTGATTTTGACGTTCCCACGCCGGTGCCTATTTCATAGGCACTGCCATGAGAACACCAAAGAACTGCCCACCAGACAGGAGAAAACTCCTGATCTGGCGGGCATTTTAACCATGGGTTTGGCAACGTGGGAGTGACGCGATCCCGCACCCGCACCACCAAACTCATAGTAAGGCCCCATGCTTTTTCCAGGTCAGTAAAAATCTCTCTCCTTTAAGTTTCCTGGGTACTACCACGGTAGATGTAAAAATTCAGCTCTGCCATGTGAACATCTAGTGCACTTGACTGCCAAGCCACTTTCCGCAAATAAGTCAAAGGCATGTGATTTAGGGGCGTGGCTAGCAGCCGATGATGGCGGCAGCATAGAGGACAGGCTCCGTGGTTGAAGCGGCCTCTCCTAAGATCCGACGAGTGATCCGATACGTTTTTTCATCCCTGCAGGAGGGACCCAGAGCCCAGGACCGGGCGGTGCAAGCGGCGACAAGCGGTGTAAAAATCCGACACCTGGAAGTCGAATGCGGACGGAGCTACGGAGTGGCCCACACGGCATAATCGAGCCGGGGACTGTGTTGCTAGCTTTGCCCGGCAGGAAGTGAGGCTGCTCTGGGAGACCCACACCGGAAGCTCCCGCCAAGTGTCCGTACATCAAGAGGGTGCGCCGGGAGCTGGAGTGTGCACCGGCCGAAACGGACTCAGCCCGCGAGCGGAGGTGCGGAGGCGGCGCCTGGCTGGCGTTTCCCTGCTCCTCGGTGACCAGATCATGAACTACAGGCCGCCGAGGAAGGCAATAGGAAGGAGGTGAGCCGACATTTTGTGGGTAACAGAGGACGCAGCTGCCGGGGCTCTGCCTGCTCCCTGGTTGCGTGCCTCGCGCCCGGACTTGAGGGAGGCGGCGGTTGCGGGCGGCGGCTGCCTGCGATACTGACTCACTAGCAGTGTGCGCCTCAGGCGGAAGAAGAGCACGCGTGGTCTAATTGGCAGGGGAAGACGTCGGTTGGTTGGTGCTACCGCCCGCACCACATTCTGCCCCCACCGGTGAGACTAGCATCATGGAGCACATGAAGCTGGGGGGGATACTGGCACTCCACAGATGCCGCTAGACTGTGTGGGCCTGCGCCAACGCCACGAAGCTGCGGACGGCTGCCACGACCGGGGCCTGTGATACACCTCTGGCGCTGGCCCCGCATGGTGAAAGCGGGGCGCTACTGATGCCACTAAGCGCCTGACTGAATCTCAGAAGATCTGCAACCGGGGCACAGCATACTCTAACTCTCGAGACGCTGAGAAGAGGAGCCACACAAAGCATGGTCACATCCCACAAGTGGACCCGACCGCTCGTTGCAGGTGCACTCCCTCGGTAATACAAACCGCAAAGGGACGTCTGACACCCCTACACAGCGCCGTGCTTGGGCGCACACGGACATTCGTCCCCTGGTTTGGGAACTGGAAGGCGGCACACCTCACAGGCCCAAGAGCGGGGCACAACCGGCATTATTCAACAGATCTCCTCCTGTAGACCTCGCCCGGCATAAAGGGGCGGCGCGGCTGCACAGTCCTCTCCTTGCGGGCGATCCGGGGCAGATGCGAAGTCTTCTGCCCGACCACTGACACAGGCATAGACGTCAGCGAACAGAATCAAACGCAGGAGGGGTGGACGCGGTCCTCCAATTCAGGACTGCCCGGAGACCGCGAACGGCACCAGCATGGCGAGGAGGGGCCCGAAGAGTGGTACCACACAGACCCGAATAGACCGTTATGCCTGCGACAAACCTGCCACGTCCCCGACGACTGGGAAGGAGTCAGCTGGTAAATCCGTGGATGCACCAGGGGGCAAAAGGGCAACACTGGACGACGTGATGCAGGCCTTGGCACAACTACAAACAACAGTGGGCTCGATTTCAACGGACATTACATTGATCAGGACTGACTTCCATAAAATGACGGAGAAGGTCAACGCCATGGAAGTGGTAACAAAATCATTAGTGGAGGATGTGTCTGAACTTCAGTTGGCGGTGGAGAAGTTGGCAACAGACAATAAGGTACTGCGTGGGAAGCTCGACGAGCAAGAAGGGCGCTCTAGACGAAATAACATACGCATAATTGGCGTACCAGAGTCAGAAGGCACGAGAGCCATGGACCTATACGTGGAGAGCCTGATCACAAATGAACTAAAACCTAAAGGTCTGTCCACCTTCTTTTCCGTGGAAAGGGCGCCCCGTGGGCCGGGTGGCCAACCAAAACCGGGAGCGACCCCACGGCCCATTATTGCCCGACTATTCAACTTCAGGGATAGGGATGCCATTCTGCAGGCTGCCCGAGCTTCCCCCCCTGTTAGGCTCCAGAACTCCACTGTGGCTTTCTTCCCAGATTATACGGCGGAGGTCGCACGCAGGCGACGAACGTTCTTAGAGGTGAAGAAAGAACTTAGAGTAAGAGAGATCCAGTATTCGATGCTCTTCCCGGCCAGGCTGCGAGTAGTTGCAGAGAACAAAACTTGGTTCTTCGATACCCCAGAATCCGCGCAAGACTGGCTGGAAGGGTGGAGGACGAACGATCTAACCGGCAGCAGAAGGGTCGTAATGCCGGACGTCACCCAGAATCCCAAGCATCAGGAGGGGTACGGAAGACGGCTCACCATTGAGAGACGATGTGGGCGAAGAGGACAATGAAGAACAATGACTTCCAGGTTTCAATTCTATTGGGTTAACTGTGCTGCACGCCTAAGGCCTGCCATTGGACACTGGGCGATGGGCCTCCGGGGAGAAGACTGAGGGGCCGCTGACTTCGGAGAGTCCTACACCCCGGCGCGCAAGTACACTGGTTTGGGGATGGGGCAAACACTCTGCTAAGTTGGGGGGGCGGGCAGGTTTGAGCCCGTATAGCAGGGGGGCAGGGAGGGGGGCGGTTATGGGAGGGGGAAAGTTATTGTTCTGGACCATTTGGCCCTACAGGTTTCAAGTTTGACTCAAAACAACACAGTGCAGTATAACACTATCACCGCAAAGCGTCACGAGACACACGACAGAACACACGACAGTAACACCATTGGCGTTACATCTGTCTCGCCCCTGGTCGGACACACTGTCCCATGCAAGAGGCAGTGGGCCCCCCCCCCCCCGGGTGGGGTGCATACACAGAGTGAGGGATAGCATGCATCCAAAGGTACTAGGTCGGCCCCGATACAAGCCACTGCCATGGCCGGAATAGACCGAATCACCCCGACAGCCCCGCTACAAATTATGTCATGGAACGTCAGGGGGTTGGGCGACAAGATTAAAAGAGGATTGGTTATGCAGGGAATTAAGAGATTGGGTCCTGCCCTGGTCCTTTTACAGGAGACACATCTGGTGGGCGCTGCTACACAGGCGATGGATAGGAGGGGCTACCGCATGATTGCACACGCAGAATTCACCTCAGGGTCACGTGGCACAGGCATACTGATACGTAAGTCCTCCCACTACATAATACAGTCCACCAAGGTAGACGACCAGGGCCGCTTCGCGGCGGTTCATGGCCAATGGGAAGGCAGGCCGTTAAATGTGGTCTCGGTTTACATCCCGCCGGCGCTACATGCTGTGGCACTGCCGGACCTCTGCAAATTCCTCCTAGAACTCCCAGAAGGAGATTTAATCATTGGGGGAGATTTTAACTCAGTACTACATAGCACTCGTGATAGATTCCCAGTGCGAGCACATGTGGAGGGCCCCACCAAACTCAATGGATTCCTGGAAGCGCAAGGGTTGGTGGATATATGGCGCTTACTGCACCCAGAACAACTACAATACACATACTACTCAGCTACACACAATAGCCTGTCCAGGATTGATTACTTCCTCACATTAGGGAACGGTCTCCTTACCATAGACGAAGCACAGATAAAGCCAAGGGGTATTTCGGACCACTCACCGATTACTTTAACACTGTCTAGTTTAGAACATACTCAAAAAAGGATCTACCCGATATATCCGGGATATCTTAAAATTCCATCCATGCGTAACGACCTAAAGAAAGCGACCCGACATTATTTTGAGGAAAATCACTCCTCGGTAGAGTCACCCTCAATACTTTGGGAAGCATACAAGGCAGTGTTCAGGGGACAGGCCATTGCAGTGATAGCACACCACAAGAGAACACAGGGGAGGGAAGCTTTGGAGCTGGAAATGAAACTCGACAGAGCCAACACTGCCCATATGGCGGACCCATGGGACGAGACACTACATTCCCTACAAATACGTCAACGCCTCCTTGATGACCATATGAGGCGACTAACCATGGCAGATATTGCAGCCACCAAACACAGGGTATATATCATTGGAGATAAAGCTAGTAAGCTCTTGGCGTGGCTAGATAGGAAGCAGGGAGGCAGCAGGAATATACTACAGATTACAGACACACAGGGGAAAGTGCATACACGGTCGGAAGAAATCGTGGAGGCACTGGGCGACCATTTCAGCGAGGTATACACCCCGGCGGTAGTTGTGACAGAGGAAGAGGCTCGGGCTGCCCTCGGTCATGTATCCTTGCCGACGTTGACGGAGGAAGCGGCGGAAGATCTTGATGCCACCTTGACAACTGACGAGATTCAATTGGCCATTAATGCAATCCATTCGGGCAAGGCTTTTGGCCCGAACGGGGTGCCCATTGAATGGTTTAAAACAATGTCAGAATCCCTGAGTGAACCCCTTCTACGGATGTATGTGGAAAGTAGGGAGAAAGGTACGCTGCCCCCAGACCAACGGATGGCGACCATAGTGGCCATTCCGAAGCCAGATAAACCGCCTAACGAATGTAAGTCCTACAGGGCTATCTCACTCCTGAACCCTGAAGCAAAAATTCTGGCGAAACTATTGGCGAATAGGCTCATGCCATACTTGGACCAATTGATTCACCCAGACCAGTCTGGCTTTATGCCTCATAGAAGAACGGCCTTGAATCTTCGTAGAGTGCAGGGAGTATTGGCGAGAACTCCACTGTTGACGGAACCGGCAGCGATACTATCATTGGATGCCAAAATGGCATTCGACATGGTGGAATGGAGCTACCTATTCGCAGTACTTACCCACATGGGGTTTGGACCCACTTTTATCTCCTGGATCCGGTTACTATATAAGGACCCAGTGGCACGAGTAGTAGCAAATGGTCACATATCACGTGACATACACTTGGCACGGGGGACTAGGCAGGGATGCCCACTCTCGCCCATCCTCTTTGCGTTGGTCTTAGAACCTCTGGCAGTCACTATTCGGAAGACGCCACTATTGAAGGGGATTAGATGGAATCATACATGGAAAGATAGAGTGTCCTTATACGCTGACGATATGCTGATCTACCTCACTGATCTGAGCAGCAGTATCCCGAACCTCTTGTCAATATGCAACTCACATGGGCGGGTGTCTGAGTACACTATTAATTGGTCTAAATCGACAATTTATGAGCTTAAGGGTCCACTCCCGGCCCTTCCGGAATCCTGCCCTCTGGAAGTGGCTACCACTTCCTTAAAGTACCTAGGAATATATGTCACCCGAGATGCCACAGAGTTCTCTAATCGTAATCTGCAACCCCCCTTTATTCGACTACGTAATGACGTACAACACTAGCAGGGACTTCCACTGACGCTGTTGGGCAGAGCAGCATTGTTTAAAATGATGGCGCTGCCGCGTTTTCTATACGTACTTGAAAACGCTCCGACATTAATACCTACCAGTTACTTTCAGAAGGTAACTGCACTGATATCGGGTCTATTATGGGGGAATCGGCCAGCCCATATTGCGCACACAAAGCTTAACAGGAGCTGGTACGACGGCGGAATCGCATTACCTAATATGCAATTGTACTACTGGGCGGCTCAGCTTAAGATTCTCAACCAATGGGTTCACGCCCCACAGGACGACCCGGCGTTTAAGGCGGATAGGGCCCAACTGGGCACCAACAGCTTTCTAGCACCTCTATATCATAAGGGTACCGCGGCGAAACTGAAGGGACCCACCAAACATACAGTACAGCTGTGGTATAAGGCGCAATCGAAATTGAAATGGGAAGGGATCATCACGAAACTCACACCGCTGTGGGACACTAAAGCGTTAGGACACTTGAGGCGTACCAAGGGCTTCACCCAGTGGGACAACATTGGGATATCGACAGTGGGTGACATGTGGTCCAGAGAGGGGGTGGTCCCATTCGCATCCCTTCAGCAGCAGTATGAGTTGGGAAACACAGAACTGTTTAGGTACATACAAATTAGACATGCCCTTCAGGCAGTGATCCCACCAGACACCACACCCCCGGAGTCCTCACCGCTTGAAGACCGTTTGCTTACAGACTTTATGCAGGAGGGTGCGACTTCCCTAACTTACCGTAAACTGCTCAATAACCTACCTGACCCACTGGAAAAACTAAAAGATAAATGGGTGGAAGACGTCGAGGAATTTGACGAATCTGAATGGAACGCAGCTATTGCGTCCCCACGTGAGGCAGGCATATCAGCTAGGTTCCGCCTGGTACAACTGAAAATCCTTCTCAGGATTTACTACACAAGATCAACTCTACACAAACTGCAGAGGGCGGACCATCCATATTGTATTAGGGGGTGCGGTGCAGAAGGCACTTTCATACATACACTTTGGAGCTGCACGAGCCTCGTGGGGTATTGGCAGCGAGTACTCCGTACCATCGCACAAACATTGGAAACCACTCTAACACTGGACCCACGTGTGTGCCTGTTGAATGTGTGGGGGCCTACTGATTTAACATATTATGGTAGGCTGTGGACCACGATAGGCCTCATGACAGCCAAACGGGACATTGCACAAAAATGGGGGACGGCGGAGTCCCCACCTTGGCGCAATGGAGCAGGAATATGGATACGCTCATGATAACAGAGAGGGCAGTGTACAAGGTGAGAGCCAACCCGCGCAAGTGGAATGGGATCTGGCAGCATTGGAACACCTACAGAGGGGACATTTGCGAACCACTACCAGAGGATGACGTCGATAGTTCTGAGGACGAGGCAGGAGTTGTCTGATAGTCAAGGGGTACGGAATGAGGCACACACAATGGACATAGGCCTTATCTGAAACGGGCAAGAGCAGGAGGGAGGGGTCGGGTGACAGGGGAAATGGAGTCATGTGAGGCTTGTAGATATGACATCTGGAAGGCTAGGGCTGGTGTCGATAAGCATGAGAAATACTGTAACTGTAATACTGAGTCACGTATTGAGTTTTTTGTTCTACATAAAATGCAAAATGCAAGTGATTACTAGGTCTGTATACAAATTGTTCTTAGAGATCCAACAAATTCTCAGGTCCGTAGAATGCAATCGACCGGAGCAGGCTCGAACGACTGCGTATTTACCATTCATATGAGATCCTATAAGCCGGCCTCCGGGTTGTAGGCGCACGTATGTACTATTGTTGGACATGTTAATAAAGTCTTGCAAAAAAAAAAAGGCATGTGATTTAGAGGAAATGTGGTAGAAACTGTGAATACATTTAAAGTGTAACCATGTTTACCTGTTAGTCAGGGATACTGAATTAATTTGCATACAGCAAAACATCCATTGCTCATTAGTTAATATTAATCTTAGGCCAACCTCCCTTAGATGTCTGGGATCTCCAAAAGTAGGGCCCAGTTGGCCGCAAACTACTTTGTAGTATCATTCACAATGGTCAGTGCACTGCATATGCCAGCTATTGTTTTTTCTGAGTGGTACGGATTCTATAATATGGAAACAAATCCAGCAGTTCTGTGGGTCACCCGTCCCTCCCAAAATGTTATAGAACCTAAAATTTGCCTGCTACAAAAAGGTATCCCGGTTTGTTCTCGCCCAGTCTTGCCATCCAGTGTTTCACCTTTGGTTCAGAGGTTAGTGGGAGCCACATGTTGTTCTTTATTGGAATGTCAGGGGAGAGGAGCACTGCTAGACTTGCCTACACATCATGTGGAGACAGCTAGAGCAAAGCACCCTCTAAGAATTGCTTGCTTCATTCCATACATCTTCCAAAGATACTGGTTGAGAGCAGTACAGCCATCATTAATGGATGCAGCAAAGTGAGAGCGTGCTTGAGGGCTGTGGAACCAGAGGTGTGCAAACTGTGTTTGGAAATATAGCTCAAAGTTGGTGAGAGAGAGTCTGATATCCAGTTAAGTACTTTCCAGAGCACTCTTTTACAAACCATTATTTCTATTGAGCATACTGAAACCAATACAACAGAACATAAGCAACATTTGCAACCCCCAAGTCTCTTCTATTCCAAAAGTGTCTTCTATTCACCCGCAAGGTGCAATCCACCGAATAGTAACACATGGTGGGGACCTGAACGTTCCATTTTGCACTCCTCTGAAAGTTCCTGTTTTCATAATTTTACATGGTTTTGTGGGCATCCCCTCACCCGATAAAAAGGTCCCTCTGCCTGCCTTTACCACTCCACATTGGGTCTCCACTCCCATACCGTTAGAGGGTCTGCTGTCATCCCCCAATGTCTCACTATATCCCATCGAGCTACTGCAGGAGCCGTACTACAGAGGGCTAGTGTATATCTGTCAAGGGTCACCTCTCCCCAGATCCTATCAATTTGGGGGTGAGCGTGGGGTCATCGTCCCTAACCTGGGAGAGTCATCTTGCCTGTCCAAAACCTAAGCAGTCTTGGGCATTCCCAAATCGTATGCAACAGGTCATCCTTCTGACCACAACCCTTTTGACAACAGTGTGAAATGGCTGCTACAATTGCATAGAGGCATATTTGTGTGTAATAGGCCCCTGTGAAGCAACTTAAGCTGGGCAAGTCAAAACCCTGACTGAAAAGCCACCTCCTCATGACATTGACAATCAAACCCATTCATCATTCTTCATTCTGCCTAGGCATGATTCTCATGTATCTCTCAATGTCTGTACGCAGGGCTGACAATGTACCAGAAGTGAGGAGTATATCTGAGATATGGCGTATCTGTACAGAGGGGTGGCCAGCACCTTATATTGCAAAGGGTTTTACTTCTCTATATCTTGGGCACAGTCAATCCGAAGGTGCAGGATTGCCCTTATTTGCGTACAGGGTAAGAATTGGCCCCTTGTTAGGTCATATTGTCCCAGCAGTTCTTCAAAGGTCAACCGTTCCTCTTTCGTGTCCCCATTTTTTGAAAGGCTCAATATATCCCACTGCAGGTGTTCCACACTGGATTTCCACAATGTTCTCTCCAAAGTCAGCCTATGTGCCCAACTCATCTTACGCATCACCTGTTTCCAGGTCCGGATCACCACCAAAGGAAACTCGGATAGGCGTACGATCCTATCTGGCCCATATAGTCACCCTACAGAGCCCCGGGAGGTCTACTGTCATCCTATCTGCCATTAGAGAGAGTTCGATCTGGACCGCAAAGGACCAGTCACTGACCACTAACAGTTGGGCCTCCCAGTAGTAGATGTGAAGATCGGGAAGTGCAATTCCTCCTTCCATCGGTCGCCTGATTAGGATAGACAATGCCATTCGAGTGTTGCCTTCATTACACAGCAGGTTCCTTGTCTTAGCCTCAACTAATTTGAAGAAGTGAATGGGGACCTCAACACATTTTGCAGGATATAGGGAGGTAGATCATTTTAAATAGTGCCGCTCTGCCCAGCAGTGATAAGGGGAAGCAGTGCAAGTGCTCCACATTCCTAAGGAAGTCTGTCAGGATCCTGCTCAGATTCCTCTCATAGAATAGATTCAACTATTAGTAAAGTAGATACCCAAGTAGGTAAATCCCATCTCATCCCATATCAGTGAACCTGATGTCCCCATCCATAGGTGGCATGTCGTAAGAGGGAAAAAATTGATTTCCCCCCCAATTAAAATTGATGCTTGAAAAGGAGCCGAAAACTCAGAGAATCTCTAATGGATCTGCAAGATACAGCAAGACATCACCAGAGTAAAGGAAGACATCTTCTCAGTCGACATCCCAGTTCAGCCCCCACAGAAATGCATCCCTCCTTTATCCAGTTTGCCAACGGTTCCATTGCCACTGTGAATGACATGGTCGGTAGGGGCAACCTTGATGGTTGCCCCTGCCTAATTTGAAATGCATATAGGTCTTTAAAGAATTGTGGGACGGTTTGGGCTACACCCTCGTCCTTGTCAATCAGTGTACCTGGGATGTGTAGATCATAGAAATGCATCTCTTGTCTTCCTTTTTTCTGGCAACCCAGGCCAATAGTTTCCCCGCCTTATCCCCCTGTTTGTAAATCCTACTCTGTTTCACTCTGTAAAGTGTTCTGGATTCCTCATATAACATCTGTAATGTTCTTTAAGATGGGACAGGCGATTTGCCAGGTCAGGATCTGGTGTCTTCGCATACATCTCCTACCTCCTTTGTATCTCTCCCTCTAATTACAATACTGTTGCCAACCTATCACATCTCTTCCCCACAATGTGAGAGATCATACAACCCCTCAATACTATTCTATTGGCTTCCCAAAGTACTGTCTCCAAGGCCACTGAAAACTTATTAAAATGGGAGTAATCAATCATTGCGTCCTGCATATGTGTCCGGGAGGCCCAAACTGTCAGTTTCCAGTGGTGAAACCACCAGCCGACATGCCTGCCTGGGCACCAGAGTTCAGCAGTCAATGGGGAGGGGTCTAAAATACCATTCAGGAAGAAGGTTGTGTTTCGGAATCTAGACTGGTGAGGCAGTGGCACTAAAAAGTAGTCCAATCAAGCCAAAGATCAGGCAGCATTAGACAAGTCTGAGTACCCCCTGACCACTGGACAGGGAACCAGTTCCAATGCCTCTGTAACTATGGAGGCGTGTTCCATCTCTCGGTGTTCCCCCTGTCATTAGCAACTTGACCATCCCTTCTCTAAAGTAAGGTTGAGGCCCCCATCCACCACCAGCAGCACTCCAGATTTCTGCCAGTCAGTCCCACATCCACTTCAGACTCTCCCTCTGGAAGTCCGGAGGCAGGTACCAAGACACCACTATAAATATTTTCCCATTTCATACACCCTCCACTGCTGCCCATCACTCCCGTGGGTCAACCCCTGTTTTGAACACTTGTAATGGTATGGACCTGCTAATAAGGTGCCATTCCCCTAGATACTATTGAGTATCCTGCGTGGGATGGCTTAGGTGCAGTTTCACTGCTAGATATGTTTTCCTCTGGTGGTGCACCACCACGGTATAATCTGGATAGATGTTCACTGGCTGCCCCTCTATCAGTCAGGGCCCATGACAGTGTGCATGCTAAAGGATAGTGCCTCTGGGCCCCATACACAAAAGTAATCTGAGACAAAATCCTAACTTTACGACTTTCAGTATTCACAAAAGGCATTTAGGTTGTAGTGTAGTTCCTATTTTCCCTATAGGCCCTGCGCATTGGAATAACATAAACAGCAGTGTAGACGTAGGACTGAAGTCTTCTAGGTCTCTACTGACTATGTTAGACTTAATTTAGGTTTGCGCCAGCTAGCTCAGAGGTCACTGGAAACTTTCTTGACTGAATAGGAAAGGATCAGCTTCCCTGGCTCAGTCAAGAAGGGATTCAGCTTCCGACAACCGCATAAACATGACAACTTTGCTCCCTCAGAATAAGAGTAAATCTCTAGAGTTGTGTGAAAACAATAGACAATTATTTCACTCAGTCAGACGTCGGTTCTTAGTTTCACTAGAGTGCAGAGAATGGAGAGACGGGCGTTTTCAATAAAAGATATTATTTATTGAGCAGTCTTCCTTCTCATGCAAGAGAAATGAATTGCCACAATTGCAATACTTATTATAAAGTAAAGTACGTACTGTAAAAGGAGTATTATGAAATAATACTGTAAAAGCATTGATATGGTTTCTTAGCCATAAGATACTTTAAAATAGATAAAATATATACATACATATATACATTAGCTAACGTGCTCAACTGGTGCTTCTAAATACGCCTACCCTGGTGTACCTGACCTAAGCCTAATACGTGGGAAGGAGTAAGTAAGTACCAGTTTAAGTTAAGTAGCTTTTTCCAAGAATCTGGTTCAAGAATTCTCTCAGGGTTTAGTCAGCACTGTACCTTGGGAATAGAATGTAGGAGGTCTGGTATCTCTCTCTCAGGACTCGATATCCCAGTCACCCGCAAGGGTAGGCTGGAAACGCCTGAGGCTGTATTTTCTCGGCAGGAGAAAAGACAGCGTCTTTTTCAGCACATCAAAGAGGAGGGGCAGCGTCCGTGGGCTTCTCCCATCTGCTGGGCTCTCGGAAAGTAGATAGCTGCTCGGATCCAATATTCACCACCGCGTGTTTGCTTAAGGCAGCGTTGGCATATTTATACCTGCAAGGTGCTGGGTTTGACATAAGGGTGGACATAAGACGTCAATAAAGATGTCACTAAGAACTGTCCGTTCTTACAGTGCTTCTCAGGAGTTCTATTACAAATCAAAACAAAGCACATGGGGATTTCCCAGGTTGCTGGAGGTTTGGTGTGTTGAAAGAACTCGTTGTGCTTTCTAGGAATCTAAGGAAGTGGCTTTTGCTGTGCTTTGGACTGCAAGGGCGATTTACTGAAATATGGATCTGATTCTTATGCCATTATATGGATATCATTGATTATAGCCATGTAAGGGCATAAAAGGGAAATATTGATTCAGGTTCCTAGATAAAAACACTACAAGGTGTAGTAAAGTTAAGATTCCTAACTTTACTACTCCTAAACTGAGACAAAATCCTAACCTTACGACTTTTGGTATTAACAAAGGCATTTAGGATTAGGATAAACAGCACACACTTTCGCGTGATGGGTATATTAAGAGTCTGCGGAGGATCATTATTTTCATGTTAGTTATATCACCAGCTAATGAGGGTGGGAGTTTAATCCAACTGAACACCCTATCTGCCAGCTGGCTCAAGACTGCATCATAGTTGCCCCTAGAGATGTCTGCCACAGCACATCGCACTATAATACCAAAGTGCCTCACAGAATCCTCTGTACATTGTGGTGGAAACTCCAGCGTACAGTGCAGTGTGTCATCAGTTAATAGAAAAATCAGTGACTTCCCACAGTGGTGCTGGAATAATTTTGAGAATGGAGGTGCTGCCATCAATGTCACAAGCAAAAGGAACAAATAATGGACAGAATGCTGAACAATGCAAACATTTACCCACAGTCTCAAAGATCTGGGTTTACTCCATTGATCTTTTGCTCACCACGCCACTCCAGTTTGGACTCAGTCGTATGTAAATCAGTCTTGACCCTGATCCACATGGGAAGAGTCCAGCCCGTCCTGCCAAGTCAGGTCCTCCCTGGACCAGACACAAGCATCCTGGGACCGGTTTCAATGTCACATCACTGAAGTTATAGGGATTGGCAAAAATCCAGGTGTCACACAAAGAACAAATGTAGTGAATGAGTCATGTCAAATCAGCAGGAGAGTGGTACAGGTGCAGTGTGTAGCCAGTGGTGCATTTTGGAGCACACTGACGCAAATACATTACTAAATCATATTGTGTAAGTGAACTTTCATGTACACCCATCACATTTTCCATTGAAATGGCCACGAAATTTGCACAGACATGCAGTTTTATGTAATAAAGATGAGGTAAACAGCCCCCTTGGCAGGTTGCCCGATCTAGCCATATAAAGTATAGTATAATAAAAAGCATATTGTATTCTGAGTATCTAGTTCCATACAGGTAGAATGCAGGGCAGCCAACATTTAGGCCATATACATTCACATGAGAAACCCTTGAAAATGAGGCTTGGGTGTGTTGGGCAGAGCAGAGTTGTCTGGCGGGCACGTGGAATGCGAGGCTGTGGTTCAGGTATGCTGGTCCTTCGTCATAGAGAGCTTTCTAGGCATGTGTGAGGAGCTTGAAAGTGATTCAGAGGACCATTCTAGCTGCAGCGAGTTGGACGTTCTGTAGTTTCTTGAGCTATTTCTGGTTGACACCGGCATAGAGTGCATTGCTGTAGTCGAGTCTGTTGGTGAGGAGTGCGTGGGTGAGCGTCTTTCTGGATTCTGTGGGGATCCATCTGAATGTCTTTCAGAGCAGGTGGAGCATGTGGAAACAGGTTGAGGAACTGAGTTGATATGGCGGTTCATTGTGAGCGAAGAGTCCAGCTCTCAACAATCCCACTGTCTGAGGTTTACTGGAGGTAACAGGAGGGTTTTCTGGCCCCCAAGGACCCTCAGGAGGCAAGGGACTTCATCGCCCAACCAGCAGCGCGCCAGGAGGTGGGTTGGCACAGTGGAGGAGAAAGGGGGCATGGCCTCCAAAGACCTCTCAGCAATCCCACTGTGTGGGGCTTACTGGGGGTAACAGGAGGGTTTGTTGGCCCCCAAGGACCCTCTGTACACTAGGGGACTTCAGCCCCCAAACAGCATCACACCAGAAGGCACTTTTGCTGACTGGTGAAGAAAGGGGGAGGGGCTTCCGGCGAGTTGCCGGATGTTTTTTCATTTTCTTTTTTTCAGGGAAGTGGGGCTATGTAGCCCCTTCCCTGGGCCGACTTTGGTCCCCAGGATATAGCATGAGCTGTCCCTGGGGGTTGGCGGTCCCCAGGGCCATCTATCGTTTTACGATGGGGGTCAGGTTGTCCACCTCCTTTGTTCTAATTTGCCCCGAGAGGTGGTGGTCCCAGGGGATGCAGGAGGCTGTACAATACTTTTCATTCAAGCCCCAGGGAGTTGGTGGTCCCTGGGCCTGCGGGGTGGTCCATGTGGCCCCACCTCAATCACAATTAAAGCCCCTGGGAGGTGGTACCTCCTGGGGTTGGAGGGGTACTTGTTGTCCCTCTACATCAATTACAATTAAAGCCCCAGGGAGTTGGTAGTCGCAAGGGTTGTGGGGGGGGGGGCAGCGAGGCCCCACCACATTTTGTAAACACTAAGGCCAGGGGAGGAGGTGATCCCCTGACCTGGGGGCATCTGAGAGGCCTCCATGGATAAAATGAAAAAGCCCCGGGGAGGTGGTGGTCTCTGGGGTAGCGAGGGGGGCCTCCCTTGAATTTTTTCACAAGGCAGCCGCTGGGAGGGTGGCCCATTAAGCCCAGGAGGGGTTCCCACACACCGCTCTCTTTTATCTGCATATTACCCTCAGGACATGGCCCACTTGGGGGGCGATAATTAACGAAGCGCTGAAGCTCACACTGAATGTAAAAACAAATCTGCCTAATCTGCAGATCCCGTAAAAAAAATTGAAAAAATGCTTTTTTTTGGCACTGCTGGGTTACAGTGGACCTCCCAAGAGGCCTAGGGAGTCACAGCATTTCTTCCCTGCCCCCTTTTCTATTCCTTTTGCTTTTTTTGTTGAACTCGGCCCTCCTTGAGCAATATATATAGCCCTGGAAACTGATGGCTCCTGCTATTTACCGGGGTGCCCACCATGGGAAATAGCTGTTTGCTTTTGCTTAGCGGGAGCTTTGACAGCTCCTGCCAAGCAAAAGAAAACACTCTGCTCCCAGAGGGAGGGAGTTGCCAAACCTCTCCTGCTTGCTGCAAGTGGAGTTTTCATTGCTTTTCCTGCCCCATGACATGCAGGCAGGGAAAGAGATGAAAGGATTGCTCTCACACGCAGGGAGCTGCATTTGCAGCATCTCCCTGCATCTAAGAACAATGCTATCTCCTGCAGGAGGCAGGGAATCAGCTGGGACAACAGTGCCTTCAAGCTTCCCCTGCGGTCCCCAACATGCAGACTGAGTGCCCTGGGTGGGACCAGAGCACCCAGTGAGACGTGGCCAAGCCCTGCGGAATGGGGTCCCCGGGACCAAAATTGGCCCTGGGAGGTGGGGCCGCACTGTCACTTGGGATCCTCACTTCTGGGCTTCCTGGAAGCAAGTATGTTTTCTCAGCAATTCCATATTGACTATGATCTGAAATCCTTCATAGAGGTGAATTCATTGATTTCTTAGAGCAGATTCTTTAGTGACTGTGACTGACGAGTGGGTTCTTTGTTGTCCTGTCCTTATCTGGTGAATTAGCAATGTGCAAATCAACTGGAAGGTTCCCTGTTTGGCCCCATCCACTTTAGTAGTATTCAAAGGACTTCCTGCCTTTTGCCAGGATGATGAGCAGCTTAACAAACGGCCCCCGTGTGTTTCTCGTTGATTTTGGTGAGGAGTTCTTGATGCCGAGGAATATGAGTGACATCTGCACCAAACAAAGAAGCACTTACTTCATATAGTTAAGGGGAAGGATCCTTGTTTTGGTGGATATTAACATATTTGTAGTCTTGTCGTCTTCTCTATAGGAAGATTCATGTTATCACATATTTATGGATGAAGACGCACCAGGAACAATCACATTGTCAAAACGCACACAAGGTCACTGGTGACACTTCCTTGTTCTCCAGTACACAGCAGAAGTATAGAATGCCTACGGGACATTTACTCAAATAAGTAGTACTTAGTAATTAACCAGTAGAAAGAACTCCACTTGTTCAGATATTTTGTGCAAAACTGTGGACTCTTGTTGTATAAAAGGGCAGTTGTTGTTCCATTGTGGCTGAGTCACTGACACAGCTACTGACACACCCATACAGATACTTAGATACACACTCACACACTCAGGCACTCACATATCCACTGAAAAAACTACTACTCTCTCTTAAATACAAATACTTTCACTCACAGACCAACTCAGGTACTCACACACCCACTCACAGAGCCACTCATATGCCCACTCACAGACCTACTCAAACACTCCCACATGTACTCATAGACCCACTCAGACACTCATGCACACACTTACAGATGTACTCAGAAACTCTCACACCCATTCACAAACCCACTCAAGAACTCATGCACCCACTCACAGAACCACTCAGACACTCTCACAGCCACTCACAGACCCATGCAGACATTTATGCACCCACTCACAGACCCACTCAGACACTCACGCAACCACTTACAGAACCACTCATACTCGCACACCACTACCCAGAAACTCACACAACGACTTACAGACCCACTCAGAGACTCACAGACCTACTCAGACATTCACTAAGACATACATGCACCCACTCAGAGACTCAGGTAACCTACTCATAGACCAACTCACACATCCAGTAAGATACTCACACACTCACTCGCACACCCACTGAGATAATGATGCACTCACTCACACATTCACTCGCAAAGGTTACAAGTTGAAATTCACTTAAAAACCAACAGGAATGTTATAGTTAGGAAATAACATTAAAAGACATAGAAATGTACTTAAAAAACAAAGGTCACAGCGATGTTATAGTTAGCAAAAAACATTTTTTTTTAATTTAGAAATTCACTGAAAAAGACAAAGGTTATAGTTTGAAAATAATAAAGTTATAATAAAGTTACAGTTAGGAAATAATAAAAATAAACCTTAGAAATTCACTGAAAAAACAAAGGTTTCACATGCATAAAATTAAGCTTAGATTTTACTTGTACAAAACCATAGAAATTTAGCAGTTATAGTTACCTCCGCTTACTATAACGTACGCCCTGCAATGCACGGCTTATGACATCATATACTGCATCACTCATGACATGGTAAGCAACATCACTGGTGACATCACAGATGGCATCTCAGGTTACATCACTGATGGCATCATCCACAGAACTACTCACACACCCAGCCATACCCCATACAAACACTCATATACCCAGTCATTGGCCTATACATGTACTCACACAACCACTCTCTTACTCATGCAGCCACCCATACAATCACTTACTCACCCATATAGCCACCCACACAGCCACAAACTCACCCATGCAGCCACTCACACAGACACACACCCTTACATCTACTGACATACCTAGTTATTTAATTCACCTATACAGCCACATATATACCCATAAAAGCACTCACATACTACTCACCCACCCACACAACTACTTACATTCCCATTCACATATCCATACAAGCACTCACACACCCACTCACTCGCCCATATAGCCACTCACACATAAACTCAGTATGTAATACAGCCATACACAACTCACTTAACCAAACGCCCAGTCAAACAGGGACTCTCACAACCACTCACACACCCATGCAACTACTCAGACACCCACCTACATACCCCTACAACCACCGACATAGCCATACAACCACTCACACACTCACTCACAAACCCATGCAACCACTCACACAGCCACTAACACGCCCAGAAAGCCACTCACAACCCCATTCAAAGACCCATACAGTCACTCACATACCAGTGACAGACCTATACAGCTACTCACACATCCACTGACAGATGCATTTATACATTCACATACCCATACAGCCACACTCACACTCACTCAATCACCTATACACTCACTCACATAGTCGCTCACTTATTTATACAGCCAAACACACAGCCACTCACTCCCCCAAACAGTCACTCATACACCCACTCACCCTACTATACAGCCACTCACACAGCCACTCCCTCAGCATTACAGCCACTGGCATATCCACTCACTCACAAATACAGCTACTCACACAGCCACTCACTCACCCGCACAGCTACTCACACACCCAATCATTCACCCATACAGCCACTCACACACCCATACAGCCATTCAGATACCCACTCATACATGAATACACACAGTCACACTGCCACTCACATAATATATGTTTGAAGTAGTACCACTCATTAGTAGTTATTTAATTAATCAATAAGGATTTAAAAAGCACAGCCAATCACCCAATAGGGTATCCAGGCGCTTGCAGGTCCCATAGGCTTTATTCGAACAGCCAGGTCTTGAGGGACATTTGGAATTCCAGAAGTGAGGTGATGATCTGAATTTGCATGGGGAGGCTGTTCTAGGTCTTTGCTGCAATGTGGGAGAAGGAGCGTCCTTCACTTCTGCTTTGGTAAATGGGGGAGTATGGACAAGTGAATGGGAGGAGGAGCGTAGTCTTCTCAAGGGTTGGTGGAAGTTCAGGCAGTGGTTAATGTAGGCGGGTCCTTGGTCATATAGAGCCTGTGTGCGTGGGTCCACATCTTGAATTGGCATTTATTCTGTATGGGGAGCCAGTGGATTTGCCTGAGGTGATGTGTGATGTGTGTTCATAGGGGAAGGCCGAGGGTGATTCTCACTGTGGTGTTCTGTATGGTCTGAAGTCTTGTAGGAGATTTGCAGCGATTCCTACGTAGAGGGCATTTCCATAGTCCAATGAGCTGGTGATGAGTGCCTGTGTCACAGTGTGTCTTGTGTGTAGGTGCAGCCATTTTTAGATCTTATGTAGTATGCGCAGAGTGAAGAAGCAGGTGTAGGAGATGGTGTTGATCTGTGGTTTCATGGTGAGGTTATTGTCAATGATGATTCTGAGGTTTCGGGCATGGCCTAGGGAGTAAGTGCGAGTCCTAGGTCTGATGGTCACCAGAATTCATTCCATGTGCTGATGCTGTTGCCGAAGATCAGTACTTGACTGCGTTCTGATGTAGACAGTTGTTCTTCATGCAGTCTGCGAGGCTTGTCATGCATCTGTGGAAGTTGGTTCTGGTGGTGGAGTCGGATCTGACAATGTTGGTCAGTGGGGCCATATATGCATAGAAGAGCATGGGGCTGAGGGATGAGCCCTGTGGGCCACTGCAGGTGATCTTCTTGGGTTTGGAGGTGTAAAGTGGATTCTCTGGATGGAAGTAATCCATGAATGTGTCCCCTTCGATGCTGATGTGGTGGAGCCTTTCAATCAGCATGTAGTGGGATATGGTGTCAAAAGCTGCTGAGAGGTCAAAAAGAATGAGAGCAGCTGTTTCTCTTTGGTTGAGGAGGGTTTGGATGTCGTTAGTGACTGCGATCAGAGTTACCTGTTGATGGTCTTTTCCAGTACCTTCACTGGGAATGGGAGTTTGGAGACTGGCCGTTAATTTTTGGGTTCTCTTGGGTGTGTGGAGGTATTTTTGAGTAGTGCTCTGACTTTGGCGTGTTTACGGGCTCTGAGATATGTTATAGTGGTGATGGAGGTGTTGAGCAGGATAGAGAGTTGCTGGCCAATCCTTCGGTTTCCAAGGTTGAAGATGTAGTGAGGACATGGGTCTGAGGGAGCTCAGGAGTGGATTCATTTCATGGTGGAGGTGATGTCCTGGTTGGAGAGGAGGTTCCAGATGGTCAGTCTGTGGTTCGTTTTAGTTGCAGTGGTGGTGTAGCTGTCAAGGAAGTGCATCGGTATGGGTTGCGATTTGAAGGTTCTGTATATGGTTGTGATCTTGTCATGGAAGAAGTTGGCAAGGTTGCCGCACAGCTCCTGTGAGGTTGTGATGCTGTTTTTGCTGGCAGCTGGGTTGGAGAATTCCTTAAAGATGTTGAAAAGTTCCTTAGTGTTGTTGGCACTGGTTTCAATGCACACAGCTAGGGCTGTCTTATTTGTTGCCCTCAGCAGGTGGTGGTAGAGGTTTAAGGAGGTCTTGAAGACTGCCCTGTAGAAGGTGTCATTGCTGGCAAGAAATCTCCTCTCCTGCTATTTGCTGTCTATTTGTTGTAGTAGTACACCTAGCATACTAATTTGACTTTTGTCGTAGCTTAGTATATGTGTTTAACACTCATAAACTGTCTGAAAACACTTACATCCACTGGATAACATCATCAGTGATGTCAGAAATTGGGTTTCTGGTTGCTAGAGGTATGCGCCCTGTCCAACCAGGAACCACAATCCTAGTCAGAGTAAGTCAGATAAACACTAAAAGATAACCTGTGCTAACCCTGTGGTGGATGTACCATGTTACAACGCATACCGTTACAACTACCTACTATTACAACGCGACCATTACAACGCATACCATTACAACGCATAGCGCTTTGAGGTGCTGGATAGTGGTAAGTATAATTTACTATTCTAACTCCAGTCCCCGTGGACACTAGGGAAGGTGTTGGATAGTAAATTATACTTATTCCCTATCCTGGAGCGCCCCCCAGCGCAATGCGTTGTAATGGTATGCGTTGTAATGGTCGCGTTGTAATGGTAGTGCGTTGTAACAAATGCGTTGTAACAGGTGTATACCCCCTGTGGTAGCTTGGCACAGAGCAGTAAGGCTTATCTAAAGAGGCAATGTGTAAAGTATTTGTGCAACACAAAACACGGTAACACAATGAAAACACCACAAAAGACTCCACACTGGTTTAGAAAAATAGACAATATTTTTTTTAATAAATCAAGACCAAAACGACAAAAATCCAATAAGTAGTAGTTGAGATATGAATTTTTCTGGAATAAAAGTGTTTCTAATGCTTAGAAGAAATAAGCATCAATGGGTTTATCTGGTCGCACTGAACTGGGGCAAAGTCAGTCAACAGTTCCGGCCAACCGCGATGGAGCGCAGGCCAGGGACAAGAGTCATGCAGGCCTTTTGAACAGAGTGCCTTGATTCTGGTTGCAACAGCGAGATGCGCAGTGCAAACGAGCAAAGCGTCGATTTCAAGCCCTCGATGAAGTGATACATCAATTTCCTTCGCGTAGTAGTGGCAATGCGTCTGTTCTGAAGACAAAGCACAGAGATGGTTCCAAAGTGCGATGTGCAGGGTTTCTCCATGCAGTCGAGGGTGATCACTTCATACTGATGTAGCAGCGATGCGTGGTTTTGATGCTTCAGGCTGTCAAGGTGATGCACTGGTTCTGATAGTGATGCCCTGATTCTACTCCCAGGACATTGTAGATACGCCAGACACGCAATCTGGAGATGCATCGATTTCTTTAGTGTAAGCATTTGGGTCCACTTCAAGTGACCCAGACACAGGAGCAGGTGTAGAGACTTTAACAGCCCTGAGTCTCAAACAACAGGAGGAAAGCCAGCAAAGCCTTAGAGAACACTTTGGTTGCAAGGCAGAATCCAGCTCTCCCTCAGCAGGTTCAGAGAGCAGCAGGCAGCAGGGCAGCAAAACAGAAAAGCAGGTCTTCCAGATCAGCTGTCCAGCAGTGTCGGTCCATGATGCAGCACAGCAGTTCTTCTGACAGAGTTCAGCTACAGGTCCAGTAGTGTCAGATTTGGGAGGGTCAGAGACCCAGTACTTATATCCAGGTGTGCCTTTAAAGTGGGGGTGACATCATAGAATTGCATTTGAAGTGCACAGAGGTCCTTTCTTTCTAACCCTGGCTCCGGACTCACTTCAAGGGGGAAATTAACCTTTTTTGTGGGGACAGGACACTGCCTATTTAGGTGTAAGTGTAAACTCCCCCTTCCCATCCTGCCTAGAATGAGCCATCTGATGCAGATAGGCACTCATACACACCTACCCTTCTTTTGTGTGTGGCTATCTAGAGGGAATGCACAAAGGCATGCTGTCACCCACCCCAGGTGTGTGTTGGAGACAAGCTGCAGGCAGACAGAGCTTTAAGGGCAGAGAAATGCCAAGTTTTTAAAAGTGAACAAACAGAGGGGTTGAACCTATTTAACATTAGCAAGGCTAGGGCACTCTAAATGTATAAACATGCAAATGCCAATACTGACTGTCCTTTCACAAAGCAATGATTTATATTCATGATCAAACAACTCAATTGCTGTGATCACCATTTATTTGCAACCTTGTTTATAACATACTTAAAAAAATGTTTTTACCATGAACCTGTCATAAACAGAGGAACAACAGTCATCTTGAATCAGGCACAATTGCTTGGACAAAAATAATTATTTTACATCATGCACACAATCTGCTTGAAAAATTATAAGAACAAGGCTATCCCAGAAGATTATTAAAAAATGCAATGAAAAGAGCTTGGTTCATCATTGTTTTGTTAAAGGACAGTCAGTATTGGCATTTGTAAGTTTATAAAGTTTCTAAAAGTGTCATTTCTAAAATAGTAATGTTAGATCCAACTTTACCAGTAAAGAGGATTTATCATTACCATTCCAAAGATATAAAACATGAAATACCCACTCTTTCTCAATCAGGAATTACAGCTTAAAAGTGTAATAAGGAATTCCCAATGTTAATATACGTGAGGGGCAGGACTCAGAGTAGGTAGTCAAGAAAAAGGGGGGTGTCCCAAAATGTTTTTTCCCCATGCAATTTCTCATAGAGATTTAGACACGACTACAGCTTAAACCACTGACCGGAATTACACCAAATTTGGCAGAAAGCTAGATCTTGGTACAGAAAGAGTGATTTTTGTAATTTAGTGTAAATCCATTCAGTAGTTTTTAAGCAACTGAAAAAAAAGACCTACATATATCTAGAGACGTGGAGGATCCACGGATCCGAAAGATCTCATGCTGAGATCTGATTGGCTGTCACCACTTCAACAAGGAAGTGGTGGCAGCCATCTTGTGACTTAGGACTCATGTCCCAAGAAAAATGAAAAAATAAAACACAAGGGGGCAGAGTAGAAATACCCAGACCTCCTAGACCTGGTGGTGGTGAGGTCCCAATAATGCTGCAAAACTTCCATTTTTGTGCAGTAAAATTTAAAAAATGTTGCCGCAAAATTTGCAAATCTATGCCGCAACATCCTGGTGGGTCTCTCTACTAAGTTATTAGAGAAAACAATTTGTTATTTCTAAAACCTAAGCTTCTGAAGGTTCTGATCTTCCTTCAACCATTCATGGGAGGTCCAGAACAGGTATGACTGCTTCCTGGGTGGAGTCTCAGGGTGCATCTATGAATGATACCTGCAAAGCGGCCTCCTGGGCTGTCCCTTCCACTTTTGCTTTACATCCCCGTTTCTAGGTGGGAGATAAAATAGATTCTAGTTACAGAGTGTCATCTGCTGTTTCAGGGACATCATTTCCGTGGAACCACATTTGATTCTTTGTTCATTAAACCTCATGTCTGTTTAAATAAATGGTTCATTTAGCTTTATCGACTGACATTACAAGTCCAGTCCAGTGGCGTAGCAAAGTCAGGTGGTACCCGGTGCGGAAAATTTCTTGTCACCCCTGCCATTTTGTCACACCCCTCAGTGATGACACTTGTCACCCCGGCTTGACAAAATGGCAAAAATATGTGTTTAAAACACATATTTTTGTATCCCCCTTCCTACGCCACTGGTCCAGTCGTCTGCACCAGCTTCATATTTTCTATGGAAGTGGCGAGGAAGAAGACCAAGGAGGCAATGCGTAGATCACTTACCTTTTTGTTACTCTAAAGGCCATCTCCCACTTCCAGCCCTTTAGTTTCCTCCCATTCTACCAAGAACTATTCTGACTTCTGACTGGAGGAAAGTTCTTTGGCTTGATCACTTCAGGGTGTGCGATTGGTTGGGGTATAATGTGTAGCTCTTTGTTAAGAGAGGATATAAAGGAAGCATTTAAAAGTTTTAAAAGAAAAGGGAAGAGATTCCTGACTTACCTCAAAATGTAAGAAATGGGACAAGAAAGATGACCCCATGAGTAATGAGATTACCATTAAGTATTTGTTTATTACTTTCTGCAGAGATACATAAATGATTTATGCCATGCTGCTTTTTCGTGCGTGTAAATAGTATTACCCCTGCTGTTTTAAGCACAATCAGAGCACACAGTGATAAACGTGAGCAGTGAGATACATCTCATTAGACAGCCCTTGCGACTCCACACTCGGTGGCTTTGTTTTTTGTAAAGTGATTTAAGCACGGATTCTGTATTAAGTCGTGTTTTACCAAGTTAGGTTCTGCTTTGGTGACAGCAGGGAATTTGCCCTCTTCATTTTTGTAATAAATATGTGTATGTGAGTTTATTAGTACGCTTGTTCCAAAAGCACGTTTGATTGGGGCATTATATTCACTGGCAGAAGATGCAGTAATAGTCTTTCCTTACGCCAAAAGGGGTCACAAAGACCAACGGCAGAATACATGCACGGTCAGTTATAATAATTCAGTGTGTCAAAATGAATAGGATATTTTAATCATCCTACTGTCTACAAGAAACCGTACTCCACAAATCTACGCACTTAAAATACTCTGAAATGAGAAGACATTGCCAGCACAAGTACAAGTCTTTAGTATATAGCCGCAGCTCATTAAATCAGTTTTTTTGCATTGTGCCTTAGTTAACAGCACATTATAACCATTTTCATTATATATTCCATCAAGGAAAATGCGTGTAACTTTGCAAAGGAAAGCCTTACGGCTGAATTACATTTAAAGTTGTAGGCAGGCAGTGTGATTAAGGAGGACGGGGTGTTGAAACGTCATGCCAGTCACTCGACGCGGGGAGAAAAGTGTAAAGGGCCTTCAAGTGAGGGCCGCGGTTCCAGGGCCTTTCTGAGGGGATTAACACGTTCTGTGCGCTCAGTCCGGCACATTCCGATTTTACACGCTGTACAAGAGCAGCCCATTCGCTTCGTCACCAGAGAAGTTCCTTTTGGATTAGAGGAATTCTTGGCACTATGTTAATTAGCACTATTAGTTATATCAAAGGAGGGTCTGGCTAGTGGGAAAATTACTACAGAAACGAAAGGGAGGGCTTAACCTTTGGCCTGATGGCGAGAAAGAAGTATCACATGGTGGCCCATGTGAGATCACTCACACAATTTGCTCGGTTACCATTACAGTGTGGTGTAAATATTTCTTTAGGAAAAGGACTGTTGAGGTTTGAAATAGGAATACCGAAGAGGTGTGAGCCACCGACTTCCTAACGTGAGAAATGCGCACTCAAAGTGGAATGTAGTACAATGAGGTGGGTGAGCAAAGCCATTTCTGACCGACCCTAGTTCTCATCAATATTTGCAATTCTGAGGCACATGGTCAGGCTTCCCATTACTTGATGAATGCAGAATGCTAGCAAAGCCACCGACCCAGCCCTTCCATCCCGCAGGGTGACCAACTGGCATGGGTGCAAATTCAGGACGGTGAGTGTACAAAATCAGGACAAATGGTCAAAATTCAGAACAAAAATTTAGGACAGAAGGTCAAAATTCAGGACAAAAGGTAAGTTTTACAGACACATCAGTGTCATTGTGAGGTGTAAAGTGGCAGGCAAAGTATAGAGCTAAATGGGACCTGCAGTGCTGGACTAGAGTACAGTCCTTCGAGTAGCCAGCTCTGTGAAGCCAGATCGCTTCAAGCATTCCTTTTCTGTTCAGCTGATGATGACTGGCATAGGGGCTGGTACAGGACTGAGTGACGGATAAGATCCATAGCGGACAGGTCTTGTGTGAGGGTAAGAGCATTAAACAGGAAAAGGGAGATATTAACCAGCCTACATGAGCTATAATTGGCTGCCCTCTGCTGAGCGCTATGATATTATTGTGGGTCAGAGTGGTTAGATAGGAGTTGACATTAATATATAATGCCCTGGCTAGTGGCTAGCCATATATCAGCCCTCCTTATTTTACCTGTATATTGGAAATAGTATACTGCTTGGACTGTTTCATTTCTGTAGGCTGTAAACTTGAGATTTTCATTGATGCACAAAAGTGTGTTACAGACTAGAAACTGTGTACACTGTTAAGGCATAATTGAAGAGCAGAAGGGGGCACTGTCTTTTACATACAGAACATTTTCTATTGAATGAAAGCAAAATGCCAACATGCAATTTTACTGATAAAACTATATAGCACACAAATACTAGTGTGTGGAAATGTGATTTCGGCAAATATGTATAATTTGAATATCACCAAGTAAAGTGTCTTTGATCCTATTAAAACGTTCTTTCCAGCACACCCACGCACACAAGTCTCTCCACAACCTGGGCCCCAAGTACCTCAACGACCGCCTGACCTTCCACACGCTCACCCGCCAGCTACGGTCCACCAGCCTCGCCCTCGCCGCCGTACCACGCATCCGAAGAGCCACCGCCGGAGGCAGATCCTTCTCCTACCTGGCTGCCAAGGCATGGAACTCCCTCCCCATCCACCTTCCGCTGACCCAGGACCACCTCGCCTTCAGGAGACAACTCAAGACCTGGCTGCTGGCTGTTCGAGCAGTAGCGGCCCCCTTCCCCCAAGCGCCTTGAGACCCTTTCGGGTGAGTAGCGCGCTATACAAGTGTTATGATTGATTGATTGATTGACCTGTGAATTACAAACAAGTGGTCCTTTTGTGGTATCCTAACTGTTGATATGTTTTGAAACATTTGCATCGTTCATTTGCAGATATTTAAAAGTTGCGTGTAACAAACAATCTGACAGTTTACAGCCTTTGTTTTCGCACCCCCAGGAAAATTTGGGAAAACATGGTGCATTCTACAATGCATTTGTCATTAAATATCACAATGATTCCCTCACTATCACCAACACTGTCTGTCTTGCACATGTATTTAATTTGTTTTATAGCTCCTTTCATACCAGTGTAGGGTGCCAGAGCACTTTACATCACACACATACAGAAACAAGGAATCATACTTGTGTAAATCAGTATATAGAAAATGTTACGTAAGGCAACGGGCACTACAAGGTGTAGGATGCACGTCACCCATACTGCGAGGCATTTTGTAATAGTGCTTGATCTGAAGAAGCTCAAACTCAGAATCAGGACATATCACAGGAGTTAGCGTTATCTGTAATGATAAGAATTTTTTACTACCCAAACAAATCTTTTTTAGCAACATCAGGATAATGAAAAACTGGGAAGAAAACATAACTTTCTAACCTGTACCATGCAGCTTGCATGCAGCTTTTTGATGGCAGTACATAGCTCACTGTGCTAGATTACAAATGTAACTTATGAACTGCACAGTAACAAAAGATTCTCAGTGACAAAAGCAGTAACCCACAGAGCTCTGCACATAAAATACTGTTCTTTGATATGCATAGTACACATTCTTTGCAGCAGGCATATTAACCCTCTGTGCTACATGAGATGATTGCCACTAAACAAAACTCCCATCTCACTCCAACAAGTACATTAGTCACCAGAGTTATCGTGACGCTTTTATTGTTGCCTGAAAACTGAACTGCTGGAAATACAAGGAATTTTGCAGTGTCAGTCACCAGTAACAACCCCCACCACCCTTCCAGCTTCACAGGGAAACACCCAATGCTGGGAATGGCTGGTCCAGCCTTGCTACCACCCTCCAATGGTGCCCCTCATCTTCACATAGACACACTCTCATATGTATTTAACTAGCAGCCATCCCCAGCGTTGCCTGGGGCAGAAAGGGGCTGGGAGCAGTACACCCGCTCCCGCCCCGACCCCCTCCCGCACCGACTCCCTCCCACCCCGACTCACTCGCGCCCCCCTCCCGCCCAGACTCACTCGCGCCCCCCAAATTGTTGTTCTAATCGTAAACCCTTTGCGCCCCAGTACCTCCTCCGAAACTGCTGCCTCCACACCTTTCCTCGGGCCCGCAAAGATCCCGCAACCTTCGGCAGCTCCGAGCCGCGCGGCAGATGTCAGCGGCAGTAAGTCCTGGGGAGCAGAGGATGCGTTCCAGCAACTCTCCGGGCAGTGCGCTCAAGTGCGGACCCTCCGCTCCACCGCACTCGTCGCTCGGACTCTCCAGCCCGGCACTCGGCTCCCCCGTTGTCGCCATCTTTAGTGTGTGGAAAAGTGAGAGCTCCGAGGCCCGCCCACAGCTCGCTGCAGAGCCGTAGACATAGAAGAGAGACACAGCCCTGAGAGACTGAAATCGAGGCATTACTGCACCGCCCTCCACCTTGTCGTCATCATGCACGTCGCGTCGTGGCCAGCGCTAGGTCCCGGCCGGCGCTAATTTCAGGGGACTACTTTGTTTAGAAACGTAATTTTTTTTATTTACTTTTTTTTAAATTTATATAGCCTATGTCCATCTACACACCCTGACATTTTCATAGATGTATCGGGTGTGTAGATTGGAGCTGTGGTTCCCGAGTTTTCCTGGCCAAATGGTGCAAGTTCTCTCTTTATAATAGTAGTATAGATTTATTTTATAGTGCTACTCATCCGAAGTATGTACGCCAGGTTGTCGGAGTGCGTTACATCACACACATATTATATAGAGACAATGACTCATAAATGTGAAAGTCAATGTATAGGAAATGTCACTTAAGAAAATAAGGGCTACATGGTGCAGGAGTCAGATGTCATCCATACTGGTAGACAGTGACGTAGCTTGGGCGGGGCCACCGGGGCAGTTACCCTGGGCGCAATATTCTAAGTGGTGCAAAATTTTAAAAGAAAAAAAAATTGTAATGGGAGAGACTTGAGTCACGTCAGTGCTGTTGTCTGCAAGTGCAGGTTATGTTGTCTTGCCCGCCTTTCCCAGCAGAATTTCTGCACGGAGCCATGTTCTCATGCATCTCTCATGGCCTCGGACAGGTGGAGTGCTGCTTGCACTGCTTCCCCTTGGCATGGGATCAGCGCCACCCAGCGGCACAACAGAAGAATGTCTCTTGTGGTACCACTGTGCTGTACAAGGAATCAGTTTCTGCTTTTTGGCAGGCAGAAGGAGTATTTCAAGCCTGAGTTCTGCGCTTTCTGCCTGACGTCATGTGTTGGTTTGGAATGGCAGGTTGAGTCACCCGGGGTGTGACATCCATTCATTCTTTCATTCTTTCATTCTTTCATTCTTTCATCCATCATTCAGTCTTTCACCATTCATTCTGTCCTTCCATCTGTGTGCCCATCCATATCCAATCCTATTCAACCATTTCTAAACCTATCCATCATCTATCTTTCCATCCATCATTTCACTCATCCATCCCTTCATCCATGCTTTCACTCATCCATCCATCCTCCGTTTCTCTCTCCATCCCCCTTTCACTTAGCCATCCCTTCACCCATCCATCCACCCAGCCATCCACCCACCCATCCATTCACTCATCCACTCATGAATCCATCCATGTAACCTATCCATCCTTTCACTTATCCATACATCCTTACTCTGATCCATCCATCCACCCTTTCACTCATCCATCCATCCATGTGCCGATCTACCTTCCCTTTCACTCACTCATCCATCCTTACATCCACCCTTTTACTCGTCCATTCATCCATTCACTTATCAATTCATCAATCTATCCATCATTTCACTCATCCATCCCCCCACTCACTCACACATCCTCCACCCTTTCACTGATACATCCATCCTTTCACTCATCCATCCATCCTATTACCCATCCATCCACCCTTTTACCCATACATCCACCCTTCCACCCACACATCCACCATTCCACCCATCATCTATTTATTCACCCTTTCTTTCATCCATCCTTACACTCTCTCATCAATCCACCCTTGCTCTCATTATCCATCCATTCACACTTTCACTCATCCATTCATCCTTTTATTAATCCATACAGCCACTCACCCATTCCTTTACTTACTTACTCACCCACCTTTTCACATTAAATATGAGCTGAGCCTTTGTCTGCAGAGTTGCAGACAGAAGAGGCCCATGAAGAACCTCACCCTTGCTGTAGTTCCTAACGCAAGGGGTGGGGCAGGGGAGTGTTCAGTATACTCCTGCACATAGGCAATCTGAAAACTTGGAAGTCATGGGTCATGCATGATGAACAGTGCCAGGACGTGATGTGACTGTGACATGGTGTTGTTACCAGGGCTTTAAGTGGGTTGAAAAAACTTGAGGGTCTCTCCAAAGGGTGTGTCCGATGTATATAAGGGCTGGCTTAAAACACATAAACTAAAAATCAGTGCTGAGCATAGTGCGCTCCTGACTGGTATTGTGCTACTTCTGTTATTGCATCCAGATATATAATACATTACAACTACAACAAGCCAGGACTATTGGCTTTGTCAAAGTTGTTAGTTGCATAAAATAAAAAAGCAGCAGCTATGGCATCATTGTATAGAACATGGAAAATGCTTCAGTTCTAAAATGATGAGACTGTGAAAGACCCATAACCATTCTATTTAACTTCTTTCGCTGGCTGCTTTACATGAACTGGATTCTGTACATTTCTTCCATTTTGTGAGGTGCAACCTTTTTCTTTATGTACTTTTAGAACAGAATGCCCTGCCCTAGACCGAGGCTGGAGGAGGCCCACCACATGCTTTTAACAGCCCATACTGGCCCATTGTCATTCTGTATTTGACAATCAGCCGGCATACAGAATGACATGGGCAGGGTGTGGCTGCTGTTGTGCTCAGAGGATGAGTGTGAGGCATCTCACAAGGGAACATCGCTGCTCCCTATAAACCCAAAAGTTATGGACAAAAGGTGTCTGTAAAAGGGATCATCATGGACAACGACGTGAGATCCTAATCACAGATGGTCTGTGAAATATACAGACGGTTGATCACCCTACCATTCCTGTGCTTCTTCTGAGAGGAGTCTGCTGCTACTTCAGACAGCCCTGCCAAGTTTCCCAGGTCGAAGTGTGATGTGCTGCTCCAGTCCAGGTTGTTTTTTCGAGATCTGTGAATTGTAGTCTTGTTTATTCCATTATAAAACTGTCCCAGGATTCACAGAAAATCTGCACTAGAGCAGCACATGGAAAACTTGGCAGCTATGTTCAGCTATAGGTTCCTTTGCTTGTGAATATTCATTTACTTGAAGCAAATTACTGAGTAACCTTATTATGTAGGGAAGCACCGAATGCTCGCACAGGAGTGACCCTAGGGTGGGAACTACAGGGCTTGAAAAAATTGGCTCTATGGCTTCAATAATTTCCTGCTAATTGCAGCAACTGTTGATGTGAAATGTCAATTTAAACAGGGCTGCACAAGAATGATGGAGCGGGTGTACCTACACCTCAATCTTTACTTAAATAATGAAATATTAAACCCCACTGGTCGTATGGACCTTGGAGAGTCGACGTGAGGCATTGTGGGGAGCTAACATTGGAAATGCATTTAATTTTCATTGAAACCAATGTGGTTTCACAAAAACTACAGAGAAATAGTTAAGTCAACCGTAAAGGATTATTCTAAGGAAGTGCCCAAACATATGTAAACACATTTTAGCCAAGTTTTTGGTAATAGATCAATACAGCCAAAACATTAAAATGTTCCGGTATTCAAAGGCTCAGATTAATAAAGTACAATATAGTAACAGCAACTATATATAGGAAACAGATTAACCAAATCAGGTGTTTCATAAAGAAACGTCCCTACCTATGCTAAGCTTGCAAATGAGCAGGTGATTTCTAAAGGAGAAGCATTGAAGGAGTCAACTTGGTTTCGATTTTCTGTAGAAGTTTGAAGTAAATGAAAGAGAGTTCAGCATGAAGCTTTCCACTCAGGGAAAAAGCTATCAAAGGGAGATATCTGCTCTTGCTCCCAATGTCAATCAAAAACAGCCCCTCCTTGCTCCTTTTTAGAAAAGAGATAAAAACTTGGTTGTTCACGGCAAGTCTTTAAACCTCAAATAGAAACTAGCTGGTCTATTATGTCACACAGAGCCAAGACGCCCATGGGCAATCGTGCGCTCTCTAAATGCCAAATCAAAACAAATCTCTCAGAGTCAGGATAAAGTCTGTTCTAACTAACTATGAAACACCAATCAAAAGCGCAACTGAAAGTTCAAGAACATTCACATTTCATTCACACCATCAGGAGCCAATCTCATAACTGCATTTGTCGGGGGTCAGCATACCCCCTAAATTACAGTCTTCACACAAGTGGGTACACATCTGCTTGCCCTTGAGTGTCACATCTACCTGGTATCCTGGTTCCCGGGTACAGAGGCCCCTTTCACAGTCATCCTCCTCGCCGTCCGACAACTCCCTTTTCTTTGACCTTCCTATCAATCCAGTACACAATAAGCCTTTTCTCTAGCTAACGAGGAACACAATAACACAACTGCAGAGGAGAGAAAACAGTATGCTGGCAACGTTTAAAGCAAACATGTTCAGCTTGGCCTAATGTCAAGCTGAGTATAATGAATGAGACGTAAATATACAGTAAATATGGTTACCTCCGTTTATTGATCAATCTAATACAACCATACATGAACTGTTAACGATTAAAATGACTAAATCTGACTATTTTATTTGAGTGTTTCACACAGGTTAATGAAGTTAAACACATTTTGAGTATATGTGTTACATATAAATGTATAAAAATTGTGTGTATATGTTGGAGCCTAACATTAGGCTGCTCCAAGATGTAGAACCTTCTTAAATTAGTATTTACATTTCAGACATAGTTGCATAGGAGCAAGCGTTCAGTGACACACAATTCTATAGAAGAGTCTAGTCTCATTGAATGGCTGCTTCATTGGGATTTGTGGAAGGAGGCAATCTGTCCTTCTCGAATTGATGGCTACCACCTATTATATAAAGTGCTTGGATTCTATGATACCGCTACTGTTCTGGAACAATGTCCTGATTAGAAGCTCCTCACAGACTACAGGTATTTGCCATAAACACATTTTGGGACTGTGTATCATTACCTATGTCACCGAAGAGTTTGTACATGGTAGCCATGAGTGTGGAATGGAGCATGATCTAGCATGTGTTAAACAGCATGGCAAATCTTGCCCGCTATTATTTAATTTTATGATTGTGAATAGGAAGTAAAATGGGGGGACGATGTAGAATTTTTCTCATCTATTGAATGTGATAATGTTTCTGATTCTGAGATACAGAACTTTTGTAACATATTCTATTTTTCTTTACATTAAGCTCCAGCTCAATTCTTTCCACACCTTTGATTTAGTAGATTGAATCTGAAAAAACAAGTTGGAAATAAAAACCCAGGGTACATTTTTCTCCTTTAAACTTTTTGTAAAGAATCTTTCTTTGAAAAATACTGATTGCAACTTTAAATGATCATAAAATGTGTTGATTTAGTTCAAAGCGATCCTAAAAAGAACACCATTGCAAAGCCATTATCCCACTTTCACATTAGATTCTGCCTTGGTTCTGTCCATTGGTCAATCAAAGTTTGCAGAGAGTGATAGCAATTGGAGGAGATCCCGTGTTCTGAAATATCTCCCTCCCATTTTGTTGCAAAATGGGATGATTCTGTTTCTTTTCTCTATATTCTTGAGAGGAAGCAGAGCTTTGTACTGGGGTGGGAGAGGTGTGCTGTGTCAAGGTGAGGGAGAAAGAACAACAATGGGTGTGGCTATGACCAGTAAGGCTGAGCCCTTATACGACAAAACAACCACAAATGCCAATACTGAGGCACAAAAGCTATAGGGCAATGTACACCATTAATAACCAATATTGTTTATTATTTTAGAAATTAAGAGGCCAATTAGGGTGGCGGACGGGCCTGCGTCCGTCCGCCACCCCTGAGGTGGAGGGACCGTCCGCAGGGGCAGCGGCGTTCCCTCCCTCGGAATTGGAATGTGACCGCCACCCTGGCGGTCACATCCTGTATACTTAACATTGCGGCGGGTGCTGCTTAAAGCAGCACTCGCCGCGAGGTTAAAGATGCATGTTTTCCCTTTGTATGCACAAAGCGGCAGGCACCGCGTGGTGCCTGCCGCTTTGTGCATGCAAAGGAAGGGGGGTCCCCATGTGCACCCCCCACCCCCACCCCTTCACCCTGGGGGCCTGCACGGGCCCCCAAAGAAAAGACCATATGCCTTTTCGTGGTGGCATTGCCGCCGCGGAAAGGCATGTCCCAAAGCAAATCCTAATATGGCTGGCGGTGTCTGGTAGACACCGGCACCATATTAGAGCTTTCCCGCCGTGGTCGGAAGGCGACCGCGGTGGAAAAGCGGCGGACGGTCTTCCCGTCCGCCGATGACCCCCAAGCCATCCGAATCTGGCGGGGGGGTTTTACAATCGCTGCAGCAGTGAATCCGCATCCTCCGGGCCAGCGGTGGCTTCCGCCGGCCCGGAGGATGCGGATTCACCGCAATCATAATCGGCCCCTATTTCTTTTTTTGAAGAACTGAACGCCACGTTTTTCATTCAAATTAAAAAAAATAGAAAAATATAGAATAAAACGCCACATCTAACAATTCAAAGAATGATACATATTTAAAGAGAAATTGTCACAATATACCCATACCTACTTCTTCATTCATGCAAACTTCTTCATTCATACCACATTTTTTCATTCATACTGTTCATCACACACACAAACATTCATGGCTCCTTGGTATCCAAGAGGATACTTTTCTCATCTATTGGTGGACCAAGGGGCACTACTAGCCAAACAATGCAAAGATCTAGTGAATTGACTTAGTTGTGTAATACACCATTCATACACATGACTGAAGAAACGTTTTGAATAACAAAACCAGTATGTTTTTACTCACCATCTCGGGTTATTTTATGCAGGTATGTTTGTGTCAAATGAAGTAGTGCATTACGGAGAACCTGAAGAATTGCCTATTGCTAAAATAATATATATATATAAATTAATGAAATTGTTAATGGATTGGTACCAGCCAAGTTCCACGACCAAATGGGTGTTCCAATTTTATAAAATATTATTGTTAATTTTCAACATATGAAGTGTTACATGGCTTTATCAGAATATTATGTTACTGGGTTACTGTTTAATTATTGTGCAACTGTTCAGTGGATCAGTGGCCATTCAGTATCAAGGTAATGCAATCAGTATTGACCATTTGTTATGTTCCAAGTAACAGAACACAACATTTAAACGTTTGGGTTGGGAGGTCATCCGGGACCTTATCAGCAAGGGATAAAGTAATTCAGGGTAAAACCCAAGAAAGTAAGAAGTAGTATTTAGCAGCGGGGAGGGTCGCCCGAGAAGGACACACAAGCTTCACTGTATTCAGTTGGGGTTCATAGATCTCCCCCTGGACCGTCACATAGGTACTACTGGGTCCATCCCTTTTTCAGCCACCCACACAGGTAGTTCAATTCCCCCACGAATGTCAACAGCATCTCATCAGATGAGCTAACAGCCATTTGCGTCACCTCTCTTCCTCTTCTTTATGGAGCACCATTTTGACACTTGTGGCCCATTACTCAGATGTTGCTCTCCACGTTCCCATAGGCAAATGGGGTTCCCAGTTTAGTTATTAAAGAAGATTACACATTGTTAGTCATTTTCTGCCTTCCTTCAGTTCTACTTTTAGTTGGAACTCAAACATGCTAATAACTTGGAGAAGTTAAATCATTATCATATTACCATATTTCAAAGAGTGACATCCAAGATTGCCATATCGATTGATCGCTTTTGTAGGTGCAGCTGCAAAAAGCTTTTATGAATTTGTTTTAGAACCCCTTGAGATCGATCTCTGCACAAGTAGGAATATATCTAGTCTGAGCAGGTACGCAGGAACCACAGCCAAACTCCAGAAACGCCTTCAACGCATACAGAACGCCTCCGCACGACTCATCCTCGACATCCCTCGCCACAGCCACATATCCGCCCACCTGCGAAACCTGCACTGCACTGGCTCCCCGTCAGCAAGAGGATCACGTTCAGGCTGCTCACCTACGCACACAAAGCACGCCACAGCATGGGCCCAGAATACCTCAACAACCGCCTCTCATTCTACACCCCCACCCGCCAGCTCCGCTCCACCAGCCTCGCCCTCGCCACCGTCCCACGAATTCGCAGAACCACCACCGGAGGAAGATCGAACTCCCTCCCCGCACACCTACGACTGACCCAGGACCATCTCACCTTCAGGAAACACCTCAAGACCTGGCTATTCGAGCAATAGCCAACTCCCCCCCCCCCCCCCCACTTCCCCCCCTCAGCGCCTTGAGACCCTCACGGGTGAGTAGCGCGCTCTACAAATGTACTGATTGATTGATTGAATGATTGAGCATGCAACTCCTAATTTTCTTAATGAATTATGTTGCACGGAAGCCTGTTTTAATTATAATGTACATTTTTTTAGACATAACTACCGTGGGTTTTACATAAGGCATTTGTTAAAATTATACATTCAGAAAACTATAAATATGGAAACATTTGGTGCTGCTGTTCTTTGTTAGAAAAATGAGTACGATGCAAAGAATTTGAAAGTAAAATCTTTAAAAAAAATTTGTTATGCTCCACGGGGTTTGCATTAAATCATTATACTTGTTGTTTAATGTTTGGACCCTTGGATATGAGAAAGAAACAGAAGAGGCTACATATGTGGTAGATTTGACTATAGGAGAACGGCCTTCAGCTGCAGTCGATGTTTAAAACTTTTACTAGCAAAACGTTCCATTTAAATTATTTAAGAAATGTGTTCATCTAAAGCCTCCTCTTCAACCTCTAGGTAAAAATAAAGTAAAATGTTGGATAATAAGATAATATATTTTCCTTACTCCGTGCCCAGAATTGAGGAGCTTAGTTCTTACACAGATAGGACAACTATTAAATGCATATTGGACCATATTCACAGAGCAACATGTGGTCATAAATACATCTTAACAATCAAATTTACATTTTTTACACCTGCCAGAATTTCATAAATGAATCACTGGCAGGCATAAACCCATTTCCAGGTGAAGAGATCGCTGCCACAAATATGGAGCTCTCTGCACCAATACATTCCACTCAAGGGGTAGGAAAATGGGCACTTTACCTTGAAAATTTGTGAACATCCACAAACTCATATGTTTGTGGGACTCCCAAACTCCAATCCATCCCTTTTCCAACCGTGAAAAGGTCAGAAATTTACTTGAGAACAAGGTTGGGGCAAATGTCTGTTCAGAGTGGGAAAGATAATGATTTACTGAGGAGGAGGGAAAGGGCTTTCTACACAGAAAAGCATATTTTTTCCTGTGAAGAACAATTTTTTAAAATGTTCTTTGCACAGGGGGCTTCTATTACCCCTTTGTTAAGTTCTCTGCCATGGACAGAGCTGCCCATGGTGTACAACTAAAGTAGAATCCTGCAGATAAAGTCACACGAGGATCCCACGAGTACACATGGGAACCTGTGCCCTGTGTAGCGTTCAAGTCGTACACCTAGGAATGGTTGTAAATTGAAAAAAGTAGGCAAAATCAAGGAATTACAAGCAGATATCTCCACACATATATTGTTCTTGAACTGGACTCTTCGTTCAAAAATTGAACTAGCATTTAATAAGTGTACATAGAATAGAAAGGCTCCTGATGATTCAACACACTTTTCTGTTGTTATTCTCCTCCGTAACAACTCAGTGGAAATTGTATTTAAACTGGTTTTAAAATATATCAATAGAATTGTTTAATGTGCTTTTAAAAATCTGTTGCTTTGTATGTAACAAGTGTAGCATTTACAAATGGTCTGTTTATAAAACACAGGGTGAAATTTAAATGTGGGCACTCAAAGGTGAAAGCCATGGATTGTATAGAATAGTATGTATACTTTGAAATACTACATGTTTGAATATTAGAGTCTTTATTGGCTGATCGTATACATTTTATGGACCATAGGTCTTACTGTACTTATTAATAATTAAAAACCTCATGAAGTTTGCACATTTTCCAATTCAACTTCATAAAATGTGTACAAGTGAAGTCCTAAAACTTTGCACTCATTATACATTCGTGGGAATACATAGTATTATTTGCTACATACTAACACAAGGGCTCCCAATCAACTCTGTAATCATTTTATAATTTAATGACGATGTTTGACTCATAGGGGCCCACATTTCATGGTGCTACATACTTCTAGACTTCGAACCAATGGATCACATGCCCCATCACACATCACACACGATGGTGCTATCAAGAACCTGTTCTGAAATAGAAGGAGAACTGAGCTAAGCAACCATTTTACAAGAGATTGCCTAGCCTACAGATCACACGCTAACTTGGTAACAACACAAATAAGTGTGGGGCATATTATCAAGGGGGTTTATCTCTGCTTTTTTGGCTTTAAAAGCCAAGAAAGCGGAGATAAAATTATCTCCCTATTACCAAGCTGTCGCTAACACCAGTTAGCGACAGCTAGTAGGCGATAGCGACCATCTTGGGCCCCACTTTGCATGTCAGTGATATTTATCACTAATGAGATGCAAAGTGGGCGTGCCAAGATGTTAGAGACTGAAAACAGTCGCTAACATCGCTATCTCCTATTACCAACTTTTGGAGATATTCGCGCTAAGCGGGAATATCTCCAAAAGCTAACACCTGCCCTGAGCAGTTCTTAGCCATGTTATCCAATGGGAGGTGGATAACATGGCTAAGAGCATTTTTCTCGATAATGCATGAATATCGCTGACTTTTCAGCGATATTCATGCATTTCGGCCGTTTTTTATCGCATTTGCGATAAACCTTGTTAATAGCAAGGTTTATCTGCGATAAAAATCGCCGATGTGCGGCGATAATTTTTGTCTCTAAACAAGTTAGAGACAAAAATTATCGCTAGTTGTTGGTAATATGCCCCTGTATTCGCTCCAGACATTGCAGAGCGGTAATAACGAGCCGCTTCACAGTTACATTACAATGCATTGCATGCAGGTAACTCACAGAAGTGCATTGTAGACACACAGCATAGCCCTGACAACTGCTGTTTTTTACTACCCTAGTTGAAGTCAAGTTTTCTTGCTTCCACCAGGGCCCATGGCATCCCTTTCACGGTATTGTGTTGATAGAGCGGCTTCTTGAAAAACTGGCTCACGTCACAGTTTTTACACAGGCACAGAATAGTGCTAATGTAACGACCTGGTTCATGTGTTTTTTATGTGCTTTGCTAACTTCTTTTGCCATGATTTTTGCAGCAATTAGCCACATGCATTTTTTCCCTGAAAAATGTGTTACATGTATGCATCTAACAATATCCCCGTGCCTTTTTTTTATTGTATATTCTTCATTGGACGAGGTATCTGATGCTAAAAATCTCTAATACGTTTTACATGCAGAGACATATGAAGGACTTAAGCCTGACCTTGAAAAACGACTTAGTTTGAAATATTTAAAGAATATACTATCAAGTTTCAGTAGACATAAAAAAGGATAGAAATTGCGTAGGTGGCCAAGCAAAATACACAAGAAACATTGACCTTTCTGACAGGGGCTCATGTACCAGTGACAACGTCTGTAATCATAACAGAAAGTGGCAGAATCTTAATTACCCCTGAGAAAGGGGTAGAAATGAAACCTCACTTCGAGCCTGTGGCCATTAAATGCAAGAGGCCGAGCGCAGCTTGGAAACCAGATGTGGGCATTGGTCTGATGACGTGCTGTGAAAGACATCATCAGGCCAACAGCCAAAAGAAACAGGAGTCCCAAGGACATATGTGTGAAGTAAGTTTCTTTTGAGTCACACTAAAATGTGAAAACACTCTTAAGAGACGACCTCCAGTTTATTATATATATATCTCACTCTCTACATATATAGATATATATAAATATATAAATATATATATATATATATACATGTATCTATCAATACATCTATGTATCTATATATACATATAGATATATATTTTTTCACTAAACAATGGTTACAGGGAAGTTATAGTTAGGCTCAGATTTCACTCATAAAAAACTAGCTGTTATCGTTATAGTTACCTGAGCTAACTATAACTTACGCCCCCACAATGCACTGCTTATGGCTTCACATTTTACATCACTCATTACATTGTCAATGACCATTCAGATACCCACTCACTCACCCATTTAGTCACTACACAACAGTTACCCACCCATAGAGCCACTCACACCACTACTCACTCACCCATACATCACTGACACACCCACTCACTCACCAATAGCGTCACTCACACAGCATCTCACTCACCCACACAGCTACTGAAACACCCATAAATACACCCACAGAGCCACTTACACACCCATATACACAAGGATACATACAGTCAAACAGCTACTCACTTAATATATGTTACAAGTAGTATTGCTCAGTAGTAGTGCAACTAGTATACCAATTTAACTTTTGTTGTAGGCTAGTATATATGTTTAACACCCATAAACTCTTAAAAACACTTACACTCACTTGATGATGTCATCAGTGATATCATTTGAGATGTCTTCAGTGATGTCACTGACCATGTCATGAGTGATGTAATATATGAGGTCATAAGGAGTGCATTGGGGGGGCGTAAGTTATAGTTCAGGTGACTATAACTGCTATATTTCACTGGAAGTGCGCAAGTGAAATCTGAGCCTAACTATAATGTCCTTGTAACCTTTGGTTTGATCAGTGAACTGCTAAAGTTTTTTATTTGGTTTGCGGGTTTCTAACGCGCTAGAATCGACTCCCGAAGGAGTATCTCTGCGGAATAGACTGCTGGGGAACCAGTCCTGGCTTTCCCTGAGAGATGGTCCCTACTGGGTATCTCCAAGGTGAAACCAGGCATTCCCGGCGTATGTGGGGGGCCGTTGTGAAGATGAGGCAAGCTAATGCCCAGAGTTGCCGAGTGTGATCCCTGGTTAGAGAAGGCACCGAGGTGAGAATTATCGAGTCCGCTGACCCTGGTCCACGACCCTGCCTCGTCGGGAATTGAACCCTGGTCCCGGGCCGTCCTCTGCTCCCGGGTCTGCCGCCTCTAACCAGTGAGCCACACCACTCCACCGGTTAGAGGCGGCAGACCTAAAATGTTAATTTTGAACTAAAGCGACCCTGTAACCTTTGGTTTTTAAGTGGATTTCTAAGGTTTTTCAAAATCTATTTCCTAACGATAAAGTCCCTGCAACCTTTGTTTTTTTAAGTGAATGTCTATGTTTTTTTAACTAGTAGTCATGTTTGCAGAGTGTTTTTGGAAGGAGGTGTAGCCTTTAAAGTCCTCTAACCAACTGCCATCTGTCGGACATACTGGAGTTAATAGGAATGCTTGTTGTCCCCAGAGAGTGGTGGAGAAAGGGGGCTTGGCCTCCAAAGACCTCTCAGCAATCCTGCTGTGTGGGACTTACTGGAGGAAACAGGAGGGCTTGTTGGCCCCCAAAGGCACTCTTGAGTAAAGGGGACTTCAAAGGGGATTTCATCCCTCTACCAGCACAGCACCAGGAGGCACGTTTGCAGAGTAGTGGTGAAAAGGGGCATGGCCTTTGAAGTCCTCTCAGCAATCATACTCTGTGGGCCTTACTGGAGCTAACAGAAGGGCATGTTTGCACCCAATGACCCTCAGCATCCAAGGGGAACTTTATTCCCCAACCAGCAGTGTGCCAGGAGGCAAAGTCTGCAGAGTGGTGAAGAAAGTAGGCAGGGCCTCCAGCAACTTAGAAGGTTTTTAATCAATTTATTGCTGGAGGAAGGCAGTGTGGCCCCCTTTCCCTTAGCCAATTTGAGCAAAGGGGAACCCATCACCCAGGAGAAAGACTTTTCTTTTAAATATTTTTATTTAACTTAAAGGGAGCAAGACTTAACAGCTCCCCTCCCGGGCAGAATTCGGCCCAGGGATTGCATCCCCTGGAGCCTCATTTGTGGGTGCCCTGGTCCCACCCAGGGCACCCACTGCCACTGATGGGGACCGCAGAGGGAGCGTGAAGGCCCCTGCGGTCCCTGCCAGCTCCCTTCCTCCAGTAGGAGCCGGCCTTGCTTTTACACATGGGAGCTGCTAACATGCAGCTCCCCGTGGGTAAAAGAAATTGTGCTCTGCTTTGAGCAAGCAAGAGCAAAATGCTCTCATTTTCTCAAAGTGGAGCACAGTTTGCTACAGGTTGCCAAGCCATAGCAAACAGTTATGTCCCGAGGGTGGGCTGCCCGGGACATAGCAGGAGTAGGCCTGGGTGGTGGCAGTCCCCAGGGCCATCTATGGTTCTAGGAGGAGGGACGCGCTGAATTCCCCTCCTTGCTTCAATTTTGTCCGAGAAAGGTGGTGGTCCCTAGGGCTGTAATGGGGTCCATGCTTCCAATCCTCATTGTTTAAATGTAAAGCCTCTGGAAGAAGACAGCCCCCTGGGACTGCAGGGACATCAGCGCAGCCCAACCCACTTTGTTTATACCTAAAGTTCTGAGGCGGTGGCGGTCCCTCGGGCTGGGGTGTTTGAAGAGGCCCCACCATTTATAAAAATATAAGCCCCTGGGAAGTGGTGGTCCCCAGGGCAACAGGGGAAGCCATAAAGGCCTCCCCAGCATTTATTTGAAAAGAACCCCTGGGGAGGTTGTGGTCTCAGGGGCATCAGTGAGCCCCACGAGGGGGGAACATTGCTGCCCCCGCATTATATGCAAATGCCCCCTGGACCCGGCTCACACTGGGGCTGATTAATAATGAAGCACAGTAGCATGTGCTTCATTAAAAAAATGTGGGCTGGATTAGCTGATTCAATGCAGCTCCTACCAAAATATTTTTTAAACAATGCTTTTTTAGCCGTGGGGGCCCCTGTGAGACCCCCCCCTAGAGGCCTGGGGGGGGTGTTTCTATCCTGCCCCTTTATCATTTTCTACATGTTCAACTGAGTCACAAGATGGCAGCCAACACTTCCTGTTTGAAGTGTTGGTAGCCAATCATATCCCAGCACAAGATCAAGAGGGGTCGTGAAGCCTCTGCATCCCCAGATACATAACTGGAAATTTCATTAAATAACTCCCCAACTACAAAACAGATTTGCACCAAATCACAAAACATCTACCTTCCTTCCAAATTTGATGTAATTCTTGGTAGCCGTGTCTAAAGTGTCCTATCAATCAATCAGGGGCTTGCAAAGTGTGGCTACTAACACATGGGGGTCTCAAGGTGCTGGGGGGAGGCTGCTGGTCCCTCTGGATAGAAGATCATTCGAAGAACCAGGACTTTAGGTCCTTCTTGAATTGGGTCAGCAATGCTGATTGCCTGAGGGGCAGGGTGTTCCAGGTCTTGGCGGCGAGGAAGCAGAAAGAACTTCCTACGGTTCTGGTCTTTTGGATCCTGGGGACAGAGGGTAGGGTGAGTTGGGTGAAACGTAGTTGTCTGCAGGGTACATGGAATGCAAGGTGGTGCTACAGGTATGCTTGCTCTTCATCACTCAGTGCGCTCTCTATACTAAAACACTGTTATAAGCTTGCCACACACCCAAGGTGTACCTCAACACCTATATAATGTGATCCATGACTTTTGCAGTTTCATTACCTGTTCACCTGACTGTATATTGATTTGTTTATGTATGTTGTTTTCTTATTATCCTTCATGTTGTGACTACTACATTGCTCCCATTACCACTGTTCTTTCCTACTGCCACTACCCTGCCATTGTGAAGCGCTCTGATATCTGTAAGGATCTTGTTCGCGCTATATAAAACTTTGAATAAATAAATAAAATCATGGAGAGCTTTGTAGGCATGTGTGAGTAGCCTAAAGGTGATTCTCTTGTTGACTGGGAGCCTGTGGAGTTGTCAGAGGTGTTGCGTGATGTGGCTGCGACGGTGGATGTCGAGGACTAGTCTGGCTGTGACGTTTTGAACATTCTGTAGTTTCTTGAGCTGTTTCTGGGTGACGCCGGTATAGATTGAGTTGACCTAGTCGAGTCTGCTGGTGATGAGTGTGTGGATGACCATCTTTCTGGATTCTGTGGAGATCCATCTGAATGTCTTTTCTAATTGACCACAATTTGTAATGACTGTGACAAGTGAGTTCTTTCTTGCCCTTACCTGGTGAGAGCAAAGTTCATGGTTCTCCCTTTAAATGGCTAAGAGTATACAAATGTGCAAAATCACACAAACCTCTGCCTGTTTGACCCCTCCCCGTCACCTTGGTAGAATGTAAGGCCTCCCAGAGCTTTTTTCAACCAATTTTGATGACAGGTTCTTGATGCTGATGAATATGAGGATATCTTACTTCATATAGTTAAGAGGAAGAACTCTTGTTTGGTGGGGCTTTACCTCTATGTACTCTCATCATCTTCTCTATATGAAGATTCATATTACCACAAATTTCTGGATAAAGACGCACAAGGAACAATCACATTACCAAAATGCACACAAGGTCACTGGTGACATTTCCTTGTGCGCCATTACATGGCTTAGTAATTAACTAGTAGGAAGTACTCCACTTGGGTAGATATTTTGTGCAAAATGTGAACTCTTTTTGGATAAAGGGGCAGGTGAGGCTCTGTTCTAGTACAGTCACTCACACAGCTCCTAATACACCCATAGAGATACTCAGATACCCACTCACACACTCAGTCATTCACACACTCACTGACAAACTCACTCAGACACTGATACATCCACTCATAGACCCACGTAAACACACACACACCCACTCACAGACCCACTCACATACCCACTAAAAGACACTCTCACATGAACTCATAGACCTACTCAGACACTCATGCATCTACTCACAGATGTACTCAGACACTTTCACACCCACTTACACACCCACTCAGGAACTTATGCAACCACTCACAGAAGCACTCAGACACTCTCACAGCCACTCAGAGACCCTTTCAGAGGTTCATGCACCCACTCACAAACCCACTCAGACACATACACCCACTCGCAGACTCACTGACACTCATGCACCCACTTACAGAATGACTCATACTCCCTCACAGACCTACTCAAAGATTCATGTACTGACTAACAGACTCACTCAGAGACTTACACACCCACTTAGAGATTCACTCAGAAACTCACCCACCCACTCACAGACCCACTCACACATTCATGGAGGCACTCGCAAATCCACTCAGCTACTCTCACATCCACTCACAGATCCATTCAGGTACCCACTTAGACACTCGAACACCCACTCACACACCCACTCATCGATGTACCCAGACACTCTAAAACAAACTCATAGACCCACTCAGACACTCATGCATCTACTCACAGATGCACTCAGACACTCTTACAACCACTTACAAATTCACTCAGGAACTCGTGTAACTACATACAGAACCACTCAGACACTCTCACAGCCACTCAGAGACCCATTCAGATGCTCATGCACTCACTCGCAAACCCACTTAGACACATATGCCCACTCACTCACGCACCCACTTACAGAGTGACTCACTCTTTCACACCCACTCACAGACCTACTCAGTGACTCATGATCTTATATACTCACCTACAGACCCACTCAGAAACTTACCCACCCACGCACAGACCCACTCGGACACTCATGCCCTCACTCACATACTGACTCACACACTCACGGAGGCACTCATAAATCCACTCAGACACTCTCACAACTACTCACAGATCCACTCAGGCACTCACTCAGACACTCATACACCCACTTACGGACCCACTCAGGCACTCATGCATGCAGACACACACCCAGTGAGACACTTATGCAGCCACTCCCAGTCCCAATCATCTACTCAGACACCTACTTACACACCCATTGAGACACTCATGCACCCACTCACACACACACACCCTCAAAGGTTACAGGATACAGTTAGGAAATAAACATATTAAAAATCCTTACAATTCACTTTAAAAAAACGAAAAAGAAGTACAGGGACATTATAGTTAGGAAATAGAATTAAAAACAACCATAGAAATTCACTTAGAAGACCAAGGTAACAGGAATGTTATAGTTAGGTCCAGATTTCACTCACAGAAAACCATAGAAATTCAGCAGTTATAGTTACATAAGCTCACTATAACTTATACCCCTGCAATGCATTGTTTAGGACCTCACATATCACATCACTCATAACATGGTCAGTGACATCACTGATGAGATCTCCAATGACATCATTCATAGAACCACTTAGATACTCACTCACACCTAAATGCAACCTCTCATACACTCACTCACAAATCCACACAACCACTAACAGACCCATACAAGTGCTCACACAATCACTAACTAATCCAAAGAGCCACTCCCACACCAACTCACTCACTCATATAGCCACTCAAGCTCTTACTTATTCACCTATACAGCCACCCACATACCCACTCACTCACCCATATCACATCTCAACACAGCCACACACTCACCCTTATAGGCACTCACACACTCACTCACAAACCCATATAACCACTTATATACCCATTCACAAATCCATATAAGTACCCTGACATCTACTCAATCACCCATACAGCCATTCAAACAGACACTCACTTTCCAGTCAGCCACTCACAAACCAACTCACTTAACCAAACACCCACTCAAACAGCAACTCACTAACTCATACAGCCACTTACAAAGCCAGTCACTCACTCAAACAGCCATTCTGATACCCTCTTACTCACCCATACAGTCACTCACATACCCACTCACCTATCCATACAACCACTCACATAGCCACTCACTCACCCATACAGCCACAAACATATCCACTCACCCACCAATACAGCCACTCACACAGCCACTCACTCGCCCATACACCTATTCACACACCCACTTATATGCCCATACAGTCACTCACACAACCATACAGCCATTCAGACACCCACTCTCACATGGATATATACAGTCACACAGCCACTCACATAATATATGTTAGAAGAAGTATAATTGATTAGTAATACACCAATTATGCTAATTTAACTTTTTTAGTAGCTTAGTGTATATGTTTAGCAATCATAAACTCTAAGAAATTACTTACACTCACTGGATGATGTCAACAGTGATGCCATTAGTGATTGTCATTTGAGATGCTACCAGTGATGTCATCAGTGATGTCACTGGGCATGTCATGAGTGATGTAATATGTGAGAGCATAAGCAGTGCATTGGTGGTGTTAAGGTTATAGTTAGCTCAGGTAAGTGTAACTGCTGAATGTCACTGGTTTTCTGTGAGTGAAATCTAAACCTAACTATAATATCCCTGTAACCTTGGTTTTTTTAACCAAATTTCTAAGGTTTTTTCAATTCTATTTCCTAACTATAACAACTAAGCATGGGCGAAATTTTCGAATTCACGTTCCGCAAATTCGCGGATTGCCCCGCGAAATCACAAAAAAATCAGCAAATTTGCGAATTTTCCTGCGAAATCGCTGATTTTTTTGCGATTTGCCCTGGAGTACTTTCTACTGGCTAATCCAGTAAGTGCTCCCTTATTGGGTAAATGTATAGTGCTTTTACTACACTGCAGCTGCGTAAAGGGCCAGAAGATGTCTCCAGTGACCATGTGTGCCTGTAACACAGGCACAGGCACACATGGTCACTGGAGCGACATCTTCTGGCCCTTTACGCAGCTACAGTGTAGTAAAGGACTATGGGGCAGATTTACAAGCTGCTTGCGCCTCTTTTGCGCCGCAGTTGCGTCACTTTTGTGACACAGCGGCAGCACAAAAGATGCGCCATGGTGCTGGGTATTAACAACGTGATGCATCTGAGAGATGCGTCACGTTGTAAAGTCCTGCGCAGGAACGCCTCCTAAAAGTGGCTGAGTGAAATCTCCAAGATTTCACTCAGTCACTTTTAGGCCAATGCTGCGTCAAAACCCTGCGCCTGCTTGAAGCAGGCGCAAGGCTTGACGCAGCATTGGGGAGATAGGGCCACCCAGAGCATTGCGGGAGCTGCTACGCGCTTGCGACGCAGCTCCAGCAAAGCGCTGCTTTTATGGCACAGATGCGTGACACATCTGTGCCGTTGTTGCCACATGGTGCGCCACATTGTAAATACGGCACACCATGGGTGGCGGAGCTGCGGCGCACAATAACTGACGCATCCCTGGGGATGCACCAGTTATTGTAAATCTGCCCCTATACATTTAGCCAACGAGGGAGCACTTACTGATTAGACAGTAGAAAGTACTCCAGTTGAGTAGAGGTATTGTACAAAAAGGTGGCATCACGCAGGGCGGAATTCATTCTGCCCCCTGTTAGACTCGTTTTTTGTGCCCTTCTGCCCTCTGTTAGACTCGTTTTTCCCTTGTTTTTCTGCCCTTCTGCCCTCTGTTAGACTTGTTTTTCCCTTGTTTTTCTGCCCCCTGTTAGACTCTTTTTTTGTGCCCTTTGTTAGACTCATTTTTTCCTTGTTTTTCTGCCCTTCTGCCCTCTGTTAGACTCGTTTTTGTGCCCTTCTGCCCTCATTTGTTCCCTTGTTTTTGTGCCCTTCTGCCCTCTGTTAGACTCGTTTTTGTACCTTTCTGCCCCCTGTTAGACTCGTTTTTTGTGCCCTTTTGCCCTCTGTTAGACTCGTTTTTCCCTTGTTTTTCTGCCCTTCTGCCCTTTGTTAGACTGCTTTTTGTGCCTTTCTGCCCTCTGCAACACCATATCGTCACTCAGCACTACCCCAGCATCATTCAGCGCCAGCACATTATCACTCAGCACCACCACAGCACCACTCAGCACCACCACAGCATCACTCAGCACCACCACAGCACCACTCAGTGCCACCACAGCATCACTCAGCACCACCACAGCATCACTCAGCACCACCACATTATCACTCAGCACCACCACAGCACCACTCAGCACCACCACAGCATCACTCAGCACCACCACAGCACCACTCAGCACCACCACAGCACCACTCAGCACCACCACAGCACCACTCAGCGCCACCACAGCATCACTCAGTTCCACCACAGCATCACTCAGCGCCACCACATTATCACTCAGCACCACCACAGCACCACTCAGCACCACCACAGCATCTCTCAGCACCACCACAGCATCACTCAGCACCACCACAGCACCAATCAGCACCACCACAGCACCACTCAGCACCATCACAGCATCACTCAGCACCACCACAGCATCACTCAGCACCACCACATTATCACTCAGTACCACCACAGCACCACTCAGCACCACCACAGCATCACGCAGCACCACCACAGCATCACTCAGCACCACCACAGCACCACTCAGCACCACCCCAGCATCACTCAGCACCATCCCAGTATCACTCAGCACCACCACAGCGCCACTCAGCATCACCACAGCACCACTCAGCACCGCCACAGCACCACTCAGCGCCACCCCGGCATCAATCTGCGCAACCATTCAACAACAACTGGTTCAAATATGTTCTCTCAATGTTTCAAGCTTTATTACAAATGTCACAAAAAGATGTTACTATTTTACTTCTGTTCTTGGATTTTCGTCACAATAAAATACACTGAACATAATCTTCACAAAAGTTATTTACAAAAGTTTAAGCTATTGCCATTATAAATTAAAATCACTTTTATTTAAGTATTAATTATTTAAAAAAATTAAAAGCCATTGTAATTTGTAATATCAATACATCTAAGTCACGTAAATACAAAACATGTTGATTTACAAATGCTATAGGTGTCACATTTGCGAAAGTTATAACTATTGGCATTGTAAATGACAAAGCTATTAATTTAGCTATTTTCAAAACCAACACATAAATAAAAAAAATTGTCATTTTCAAGACCAATAGCTCAAACTTTCCTAATGCGAGACCTATTGCATTGCAAATGCTTGTTTTTATATCTGTCAGTGCTTCCTGTTGAGGTTTAATTTTCGTGACAGGCCACTCATTGCCTACTTGTAACTATTCTCTGACCCTGCTTCAAGGGTCAGAGCAGGGTCAGAGAATAGTTGCAAGTAGGCAACGAGGCGCCAGGAAACACTTACAGGCTTACAGCAGCAGGTGCCCAAGTTGAAGTTAATTTCTTTGCAACCCTTTTGTAAAAGGTTACAAAAAATTAGCTTCAACTTTTGCACCTGCTGCTATAACTCTGTAAGTGCTTGGCTTAAATTCGTCCCCGCTGATTCGCGGATTTTACCGCGTTCTCGCGAGATTCGCGGATGTAGAAATCGCGGAAAATCCGCAAATTCCGCGAGCGGAACGAATTTTCAGCCCATGCTTAATAACAACCCTGTAACCTTTGTTTTTTCAGTGTGTGTATATATATATATATATATATATATATATATATATATATATATATATATATATATATATTCACTGAAAAAACCATAGGTTTCACACCAGTTATAGTTAGGAATTAGCATTTAAAAAACCTATTAAATTCACTGAAAAAACAACTCAGCCACTCAGAGGCAAATATACAGAAAATGATTTTAAACGCACACATGAACTTACTACAAGGAGAGCACACATCTGCATACAGGACTCCATGTCCCATAATGCACGAAGGAGTGTGTAATGCCAGACACGCCCATGGGGAAGGTATGGAAAATAAATGCCGGAAATGAAATGCATATCTCATGTGTGGTGTTTAATGCCCAGGAAGAAGGGGCTCATGGCCCTGAAACGCGTAGGCAAAATATAATTGGAACATGCACTTTGTAAGCAGGCAGCATCTTCAACCTGGAAGGGAGAGAATCGTTGAGTGCGCCTCCAAGCTCCAGGGCGTTTGCTAATTCATTTACACACGGTGTTCTGGCCGTGGGAGGCAGCAACATCGTCAGCTGGGACTGACTGCATTTTTCCAGCTGACCGAGGCCGACTCTCTGAACTGCTCAGAATTGTTACCGGCACGACTCTCTACATGCAAATGGAACTTGCTTCCAAAGGACGTGACTCACTCAGAGGCAAATATACAGAAAATGATTTTAAACGCACGCATGAACTTACTACAAGGAGAGCACTTATCTGCATACAGGACTCCATGCCCCATAATGCACAAAAGAGTGTGTAATGCCAGACACGCCCATGTGGGAGGTATGGAAAATAAATGCCGGAAATGAAATGCGGATCTCATGTGTGGTGTTTAATGCCCAGGAAGAAGGGGCTCATGGCCCTGAAACGCGTAGGCAAAATATAATTGGAACATGCACTTTGTAAGCAGGCAGCATCTTCAACCTGGAAGGGAGAGAATCGTCGAGTGCGCCTCCAAGCTCCAGGGCGTTTGCTCATTCATTTACACACGGTGTTCTGGCCGTGGGAGGCAGCAACATCGTCAGCTGGGACTGACTGCATTTTTCCAGCTGACCGAGGCCGACTTTCTGAACTGCTCAGAATTGTTACCGGCACGACTCTCTACATGCAAATAGAACTTGCTTCCAAAGGACGCGACTCACTCAGAGGCAAATATACAGAAAATGATTTTAAACGCACGCATGAACTTACTACAAGGAGAGCACTTATCTGCATACAGGACTCCATGCCCCATAATGCACGAAGGAGTGTGTAATGCCAGACACGCCCATGTGGGAGGTATGGAAAATAAATGCCGGAAATGAAATGCGGATCTCATGTGTGGTGTTTAATGCCCAGGAAGAAGGGGCTCATGGCCCTGAAACGCGTAGGCAAAATATAATTGGAACATGCACTTTGTAAGCAGGCAGCATCTTCAACCTGGAAGGGAGAGAATCGTCGAGTGCGCCTCCAAGCTCCAGGGCGTTTGCTAATTCATTTACACACGGTGTTCTGGCCGTGGGAGGCAGCAACATCGTCAGCTGGGACTGACTGCATTTTTCCAGCTGACCGAGGCCGACTCTCTGAACTGCTCAGAATTGTTACCGGCATGACTCTCTACATGCAAATAGAACTTGCTTCCAAAGGACGTGACTCACTCAGAGGCAAATATACAGAAAATGATTTTAAACGCACGCATGAACTTACTACAAGGAGAGCACTTATCTGCATACAGGACTCCATGCCCCATAATGCACGAAGGAGTGTGTAATGCCAGACACGCCCATATGGGAGGTATGGAAAATAAATGCCGAAAATGAAATGCGGATATCATGTGTGTTGTTTAATGCCCAGGAAGAAGGGGCTCATGGCCCTGAAATGCATAGGCAAAATATAATTGGAACATGCACTTTGTAAGCAGGCAGCATCTTCAACCTGGAAGGGAGAGAATCATCGAGTGCACCTCCAAGCTCCAAGGCGTTTGCTAATTCATATATATATATATATATATATATATACACATGTAATGCTCCCAAAACCGCCCACGCAGTGAGCTGCACACTATGCAACGTTAGGCACACAGCCTTGCCAGGTAAAACGTACTTGTGGCTGCAGAAAGTCCTTGACAGATATTTCTGTGTGAAGCCTGATGCGTTTCGAAATTATTCTTTCTTCCTCAGAGGCTGCTGGACGAATAACTGTGTGCACTCGGGACCTGTCTTCTCCATATTGGCGGCTGAATCCACTCCCCCAGATGGACAGTCATTCATTTGTGCAAAGCCTTTTGGGAGCTGTGGTCCCGATCTTAATTGATGGCACTATTTACTGTCCAAAGCCCTGAATGAGCCTCTTCAGGCAGGTTCTGTATTAATTCCACGTTGTATTCCCTCTGTGCGGTTGGGTCGATCCCCAGCCTCACGGCCCCCGCTCTCTCACCAAGTGGGGTGGTGCAAGCTTGGCAGCTGGACCTGCTGTCATAAATGTAATGCTCCCAAAACTGCCCACGCAGTGAGCTGCACTCTATGCAATGTTAGGCACATGGCCTTGTCAGTTAAAACGTACTTGTGGCTGCAGAAAGTCCTTGACCACCCCACTTGGCGAGAGAGCAGGGGCCACGAGGCTGGGGATTGACCCAACCTCAAGGCCCGGCAGTCCCGGCAGTCCCTGACAGCTCCCTGGCTCCTGTGGGAGCCAGCATTGCTTTGACAGAGATGGAGCTGCTATCATGCAGCTCCCTCTCTGTCAAAGCAATTGTGCTTGCTTTAACCCCTTCACTGCTTCTGTCGACCAACGGCTGTCGCAAGCACTACCTCCGTAGTACTGTGAACATCTGTTGGTCAACGCAGCCCCACCCACCTAAGCGGTTAAGCAAATGAGAGCATTTTCAATGCGCTTGCTTGCTGAAAGTGAGCATAGTTTGCTATAACTTGACGAGAGAGGTAAAGTTCTGACCAAGCCATAGAAAACAGCTACCTCCAGTGGGTGGGCACCTCGGGAGGTAGCAGAAGCAGGCCCTGGCAGGTTGTGGTTGCTAGGGTCATTTATGGTTCCAGGAGGTGGGCCGTGAGGCCCCCTCCATTATAGAACACAGCACAGAGGAATTGGTGGTCCCCGGGACTACAGGGGCCATGCAGCCCCCCACTGTAATGATAAGTATTTTCCCTAGGGAGATGGTGGTTGTCGGGACTGTGGGGGGGGAAGCACCCACATTAATATTTCTTTTAGCCCCGGGGAGTGGCAGTCCCCAGGGCTACAAGGGGGCCCTGTGGCCCCCTTGCATTTCTCATATTTACCACCAGGGAGATGGCATTCCCCAGGGCTGCAGGAAGGCCATGCGGGCCTCCGACATTTAATCATAATTTTCCCTGGGGAGGTGGGGGTTCCAAGGACAGGGGTTTGCCTAGGGCAACCCGCATATAATTTAATGTAAATGCCCCGGGAAGGTTTCAGTCCCTCGGGCTTTAAGGCTCCAAAGAGGGGGAGTGCCGTGTGCTCCCCTCCTATATATTTTACACATGCCCTCTTGACCTGGCCCACCTGGGGCAGATTACAAACGAAGCGCAGGAGCCTGCTCTTGTTTTTTATTTTTTCATTTTCTGTGGGATTCACGGATCCAGCACAATTCCAGCTGAAATTATTTTCTTAAAAAAAGCTTTTTGTCCCTGTAGGATCCCTGTGGGACCCCCTTCAAGAGGCCTAAGGGGTCAGGGTGTTTCCACCCTGCCCCCCTTTTCTTTTTTTATGTTTTCTCTTGTGAATCGGTTCAACCGAGTTACAAGATGGCTGTGAACACTTCCTACTTTGAAGTGTTGGCATTCAATCAAATCTCAGGCACGAGGTCGGGAGGGTTTGCTGATCCTTCGCGTCACTATATATACAATTGGGAATTCCTTTAAGTTTCTGTGCACCTACTGAACTGATGTACACCATTTAGCAAAAAGGTCGCTTTCTGGACCAAGAGCTACTTTTCTCTTAAGTTTGTTGTAATTCTGTTCAGCAGTTCGGGCCGTAGTTGTGTCTAAAGTTTCCTATGGAAATTAACATGGAGTAAAAGCATTTTGGGACCACCTTTTTTCTCACCCCTACTTGACGGATCACCCCAACATTTTCAAAACAGCAGCTGAAGTGAGTGTCAAACTAGTTTTGAAAAATTTGTGAAGATTCGTCAAAGGATACCAAAGTTATGAAATAATGCTCATCCTATGGAAGCTATATCCTAACTATAACTACCTACGGGTGACCGATAGAAGTCAATACTAAATAATACGGCGGAGGCCCTGCAACCTCCCCCCGTGGCCAGGGGACCATCTCCTCCCCTTGCCTCCTGAGGGCCTCAGAGCTAAAGTGTACTTCATCCCCCAAGCAGCAGTGCGCCAGGAGGCATGCATAGTGGTGAAGAATGGGGGTGTGGACTCAGACAACCTCTCAGCAATCCAGATGTGTGGGTGTTATTGGAGGTAACATAAGGGCTAGTTGGGCCCCAATGACCCTCAAGAGCCATGGAGGCCTCATCCCCAAACAAGTAGTGCACTCTGGGTGTGTTTGCTTAGTGGTGGAGAAAGGGTACAGGGCTACCAAAAAGTTCTCCGCAAACCCACTGTGTGCAACTTGCTGGAGGTAACAGGAGGGGTACTTGACCCCCAAGGATCCTCAATAGCCAAGGGGACTTCATCCCCCTTCTAGTTTTGCACCAGGAGGCACTTTTGCAGAATGGTGAGAAAGGAGGCGTGGTCTTCTACCAGGTCCCAGCAATCCTGCTCTGTGGAACTCACTCACGGTAAGAGGAGGGGTAGTTGGCCCCCAAGGATGACCTTGGGGGCCAACTACCACTCCTGTTATCTCCACTAAGCCCCACACAGTGGGATTGTGTTAGATTTGGAGGTCTCTAGTTGGCACTGGTAGGGACCCTTGCCTCTAGTCATGGTAAGGGGGTACACTCCTAAAATAACCCCTGCTCACCCCCTTGGTAGCTTGGCAGAGGCAATGTGTAAAGCATTTGTGAACACATACAGTAATCCAGTGACAACACTACAGATGGACACCACACAAGTTTTATATTAAAAATATGTATTCTTTATATAGATTTAACACAAGACCACAAACAACAAAAAATCCACAATACTGTACTTCAAATGGTAGAATTAACTTAGTTCTCTTTAGATTTAAAAATGCAACACTTTGAGTCAATGTACCTTAAGATGCGTAACGCTTCCACACTAAAATGTTGCAGGAATGGTGATGCGGTAGTTCCTTACACGCAAAGATGGTGATGCGTTGAAGATCTGGTGCAAAGAAACAAAGATGGCATCTTCTCCTTGATGTGACATGCTCCCCCGATGTTGCAAGATGTCTTGACTCGATGCGACAGCTGCAGCGGCGACACCCTTGTCCAGTGATGCGACGACAGCGTCTTTGGCGGCAACGCTCTTCTCCGACGATGTGAGACGCATCCGCTCAATGCGACAGCTGCAGCGGCGACACCCTTGTTCAGTGATGCTACGACAGTGGCTTCAATGGCGGCACACTTCTCCGTGGATGCAAGGCGCTTCTACAGTGCAATGCGACAGCTACAGCGGCGACACCCTTGCTCAGTGATGCGATGGCAGCGGCTGCGACACGCTTCTTCAATGTTGCAAGACGTTTCTTGTGATGCGGTGCAATGCGACAGCTACAGCGGCGACATTTCAGTGATGCAACGGCAGCAGCTGCGACGGCGACACGCTTCTTCTTCGTGAGTCGGGCTTCCAGCTCCTTGCGACACGCAGTCCCTCAAAAGGCCCAAAACAGGGGCAGGTACTTCCAAAGATCTCTTGGGGAGCTGGTGATTGAAGTCTGTTATTCCTGAGACTTCAGCAGGAGGCAAGCTCTTGTCTCAAGCCCTTGGAGATCCTTCACGAGTTGAATAAAGCACACAAAGTTCATTTCTCCTTTCTTTGGCAGTCAGGCAACCACTGCAGGCCAATCCCCCAAGCAGCACTTCAGTTTTGGGATACTCTCTCCTCAGTCTCTCTGGTTCCACTCCTCAGCAAAGGTTTCTTCTTGTTGTCCAAAAGTGATCTAAATTATTGGGATCAGGGTCCCAATACTTATACCCCAAAATCCTTTGTCCTCTGAAGGCAGAGGGGCCTTTGCCTAGTCCAAATCAGTTCTGGTCAGTCCTGGAGCACTCTGTTTACATGACTCCTTCTTTCCTTTCGCAGGGCAGAGACAGCAGACACACCACAGGAGGTGGAGCCAGCATTGTGGAGGGAAGGCACAGTCCTATTCAGGGCCCAGGAGCAACTCCTCCCTACCATTTAGATGCAGATCTCTCTATTCACCACTTAGCTGACTCACCCTGTCTCCTGTCATTCAAACTCCAGACAAGGAATACACAACCTAGCAGAGGCAGGCTTGGATAGTTAGACAAGAAAAATACCTACTTTCTAAAAATGGTATTTTCAAACCACAGAATGTTAATACCAACTTCACTAAAAGATGTATTTTATCATTCTGAGTTCAGGCATATTAAACTCGAATTTCAACCTAGTTTCCTGAGTCAGTTAGGATTATAAAATGTAATAATCTAACTGCAGATTCTGGCCTATGGGGAATAGGTAGCCTTGCAATAGTGAAACATTAAAATGGCTGTAATTCACTATTAGGACACGCCACACATCTCTGGGCTTATCCTACCTTATACTTACAATGCACCCTGCCCTTGGGCCTACCATAGGGGTGTCTGATATGAAGAAAAGTGATGTTTTAGGGACTGGCAAGTCGGTGCACGAGCCCAGTCAACATGGCAGTACTATACTGCACACAGGCTCTGCAATAGCAGACCTGAGACACACTTTTAGAGGCTGCTTCTGTGGGTGGCACAACTAGTGCTACAAGCCCACTGGCAGCATTTGGTTTAAAAACACTGGGCACACTCAGTGCACTGCACTAGGGTCTGACCAGTAAACCAAATCAGCCAATCATGGAATCACTAATTCATACATCAATTTATAATAGGGAGAGCATATGCACTTTAGCACTGATCAGCAGTGGTAAAGTGCCCAGAGTCATAAAACCAGCAAAAACAGGTCAGACAAAATAGAGAAGGAAGGCAAAAAGTGCAGGGATGACCCTGCAAAAAGGGCCAAGTCCAATAGATTCCTAAGAGGTCTTCAGAAGCCACGCCCCCTTTCTCCACCACTCTGCAAATGCAATGATGACCTGCAGCCACGCTGGTGTACAACTTGGCTAAAACATATTGGCAAAGCCAATAACTCTTACGTAGGTGACACTTATTGGCTTTGCCAATGCTTGTTTAAGAGTAGGCTGTGGTTCATGGGACCACTGTCTAATCTTAAAAATGAAATTTAACAACATTCACAACGGGGATGATGTCCTTTGGGAATGGCTTACCACCTCTTTCCAGGAGGTGGTTAAAGATTAATTCTTTGTCAGAACTTGAAGGCGAGTATTAGGCAATTCTTTCTTCTTTACTTCTAACAGCAGCCATGTTAATCAACAACACACATTGGATTTCATTTCCCATTATCCTAGGGAAACCATGAAGTTCTAAACAAAACAAGAGCCTCCAGCCTCTGTGACCGGTGTTGTCCCTCACCGAACCTCCTGCACCCATGTGAAGAGGAGTGCAGAGACGCTGCCTCCCTTTTTTAGGTCGAGCGACCTATCTCAATGCGCACATGCGCATTGAGAGCGGGAGCTCGATATAAAGGGGCTTAAACAGATGTTTACCTAGCTGGCGATTTGGTGCTGTGCCCGTGAAATGCTCGTGCACAGCATCAAATCGTCAGCCATCTGCCATCTGTTCCCCAGCAGCTCCGCCCCACAAGCTTCCCCCAGCGTGCGCTCTGGCTCAGTCGAGCCGCACTCCTCCCACACCTCTCACACACAAGTGAAGCTTCACTTCAAAGGCCCCCGCATTTACATTTCACTCGTCTCTTGTCTTGTATTCTCTCACTCGCACGCTCAAACACACACATTTACTCTTAGCCTCCGTGGCACTCTCGTTCTCCCTTTTGCATGCACATTTTTTTTTGCTCTCAGCTTTCATTACTCTCTCTGCTGTTCCCCTTCTTTTACTCTTTTTCTTTCAGTCACTCTTTCCGCAGCCTATCTGTCTTCATGACTGTCTCTGTTTCTCTCTCATATTATGCCCCTCTCTCTCTCTCGCTCTGTTTTTCTCTCTCAAACACACACGTACACGCTCAGAAAGATGCTTGTAAGCACACGTGTAACTGCAGCCTGGACAACAAAAAACTTCTGAGTGTGGCCAGACTATGCAAACTTTGTACAAGTGCAGTGAATTTTGCATGAGCTTTTTTTGCATCGACCTTCTAAGTGCAAATATAATATTTTCACAGATGGATGGCTGCACAAAACGGGCTTCTGCAGCAATCGGTGCAAATGTGTTTGCATTGCTCATTCTGTGCAGATTTTGGTGCAAGCATTGCAGTGCACGAGTGCCATGGTACTATGTTGGTTGTTCAAGGGTAGATGGGTTCAGATCTTTGTTTCGGTCTGCCCTTTAGTTTTCACAACAAAGCAAAGACAACCCTGAAAATGTCCATGAAGTATAAAACATCTTAATGTAAATTGTCCGGCAAATTCCCACGCTTAAAATGTCTCTGTAAAGAGCAACAATTTGAAAGTAAAAACCTGAAAAGAGCATTTTTTCTAGGCGAGTTTCGCAAATGTTTGAACAGTAGCAAAAACATCTGCAGCTAAACCCTGCGTGTAATACGTTTGCTGTGTGGGGAGTGCACATTTTTTTTAACACCACCAACAACGTTTTGAGTAGTTATTTGGCTACCCCTAGTTCGTGGATTTTTCTGCTTTAACTGCATTTGCACCCTAGCATAGTTTAGTTTTTCCAGCGCATTGCCTATATTTCCCACGGATGGTGTTAGTTGGTGCTGAAAATTGTCCAGTTTTCTTACATCTTTAAAACTGTTTAGAATGCTGTTGGCCTGTATTTTTCGCCTCACAACCAACAACTCAGAAATGTGAAAGTCACAACTTTCACCTGAAGAACTCACATGGTGATTTTGTCTACCTAAATCCTATTAATTGCAGTGCTTGCATCAATTGTGGCAACTTTGTGAGATAGAAAGTTTGCACACCCCTAGTTGTGTCCTGGCGGCTGTCGAATCAGCTAGCACCAAAGACTAGCTTACATTTTTTGGGGTTTCAAATGTTTACCATAGTTAAATGTACTAGGCGGATTTTTGCATAAGGGTGGAAATACTTACAAATGTACATTTCTCCAGTGGTCGAACACTTCAGTTTTCACATGAAATGTGTTCTGAATAAATTAAATGTATGAACTCAAAACTTTTTCCCTGAGATGCTAAGTCTCATTGCACAGCCTTTTAAGGGCCTAACTTTGAGTTGGGGGAAATGTGTGACTACACCAGGTGGCTGAAATTAATGATTCCTGCCAGTGCCTCAGCACATATTTCTTCATATTAACAGTTAAAACCCACAGATGGATGGCTGCACAAAACGGGCTTCTGCAGCAATCGGTGCAAATGTGTTTGCATTGCTCATTCTGTGCAGATTTTGGTGCAAGCATTGCAGTGCACGAGTGCCATGGTACTATGTTGGTTGTTCAAGGGTAGATGGGTTCAGATCTTCGTTTCGGTCTGCCCTTTAGTTTTCACAACAAAGCAAAGACAACCCTGAAAATGTCCATGAAGTATAAAACATCTTAATGTAAATTGTCCGGCAAATTCCCACTGAACATCACCACATCCATCATCACCACCACATCCACCGCATCCACCACCACCGCATCCACCACCACCGCATCCACCACAACCACATCCACCGCATCCACCACCACATCCACCACCACATCCACATCCACCATCACCTCCACATCCACCATGACATCCACCGCCACATCCACCACCCCATCCACCACCACCACCGCATCCACCACCACCACTGTATCCACCACCACATCCACCGCCACCACATCCACCGCATCCACCACCGCATCCACCACCACATCCACCACCACATCCACCATCACCACCACATCCACCATCACCTCCACATCCACCATGACATCCACCGCCACATCCACCACACCCACCACCACCACATCCACCACACCCACATCCACCACACCCACATCCACCACACCCAAATCCACCACACCCACATCCACAACATCCACATCCACCACATCCAACACAACCACCACCGCATCCACCACATCCACCATCACCTCCACATCCACCATGACATCCACCACATGCACCACCACATCCACCACCACATCCACCGCATCCACCACCACCACCGCATCCACCACCAATTTTATTTAAGTATTAATTATTTACAAAATTAAAAGCCATTGTTATTTGCAATATCAATACATCTAAGTCACGTAAAGACAACACACATTGCATTACAAATGCTATAGGTGTCACATTTGCGAAAGTTAAAACTATTGACATTGTAACTGACAAAGCTATTACTTTTGCTATTTTCAAAACCAACACATAAATAAAAAAAGTGTCATTTACAATACCAATTGCTCAAACTTTCCTAATGCGAGACCTATTGCATTTCCAATGCTTGTTTCTCGTTGGTCTCTCTTAACTGTATATTTCAATTTGGCTTGTAGACTGTGTTTCCTGCAGGATTCTTGTGCGAAGCTTCGACTTCGCTTCTGTGGTCGCGGGAATGCTTTGTCGCTCTTACATGGCTGCACTTGTCATTACCTAATTTTCAGTGGGGCCAGAGTGCACATTAGTCCGCCGATCGTTAGATGACGGGCCTCCATCTCAGTGGATGATTACTGTAGCGTGGTGCAGAGTGCGCGTCAGTTATGGTTGCATTCTGAGCACCTCTGCCCGTGTTAGTAGCTTGTCACGTTGTGAGCCCCGGCCAGCCTTGAATGAGACACCCTGCGAGGTAAGGCTTTCAGGGCTATAAAGCCTCTGCATGAAGTAAGCCGCCAAGGCGGGGTTACAGAGTTTATCTTGCCCGTAATTATCTCATTCTGCTTTGTCCCACAAGACCATTTCCCTGTCGCCACGGTGCGGGGCCCATTGATTTTTCCCAGGTTTCAGTGTCAGTGCTCTTGCCCCCATTAGAGCAGTGCCTGCCTGTGCAAGGGAGCCTTCTTAGGGCCTTTATTATTCTGCTGGTACTTACCCAGCCCTCTGCATCCCTCTTATCTGGTGGGTAGCCAACCACTTCCCTCATGTTACCCCCTGCAGCCACCTAGGTGGCTGCCATACTTACTTTTATGGAGGATTTTGGGGATTACTACGATAAGGAGGAGGAGGATGTGCAGTATTTCCTGGTCACAGAAGACTTCTATGATGCGTCAGACGCTTCCTTGTCTGGGCGGTCTCAGATGCAATGGCCCTCTGGAGAAGAGATTGATGGATTGGGCACAATGGTGCCTCCAAACTCTCACCATGAGAGAAGAACTTACTGGGCCATCGGCCGCCAAACCTCCAGTTGAGGCCACTGCCCCTACCCCCCAAGAACTGGTGCAAATGCTCCACCCTGAAGGGGTGGATCTGGATGACTTCAATAGACTTAAAAAGGCATTCTAAGGGCCAACCCCCTCTCACTCTCCTTCCTCTGCAAACCCTGACATCCCCCACCTGCAGCTACCTCTAATCTAGAAGCTTACCCCCTCCCTCTGACTTCCCTGTGGGTTCTGATAGAGAGTTGGACATGACCTCCCTGGCGCCCTTCTCCCACTTTAGCCTCTGATTCCCAACTTGTGGGTGACGACCCTCAGAACACTCAGTCAGACCTTTTGGAGCCTGAGGAGCTCTGACATCCCTGCTCCTCGGAGCGGGTTCCCTGCGAAAAGGTGGGCAAGTATGTGGCAAGTAGGATCCGCAAGCCTCTGGACCAAGTAGTTAGGTCATGGCTGAGGGCAGAATGCCCCGGCCCTTCATAAGAGGGCAAAGTGATGGTTAGGCATGAAATTGATGCCTGAATGGTGACCTTCTTAACCAAGTCCATCAAGGACCCAAAGAAGGCAATTGACCGCTCTTGCCAGACAAGCCAAGATAAGGTCTTGGGCATCACGGGCCCTTTAGTCAAGATCTTTGAAATAGCAGAGGATGCTAAAGTGTCCGGAGCCTTGATTCCACCCGAGGGCCTGTCAACCTGGGTACAAAGGGCAATTATCTTTCTTGATAATGCAAATTGCGTGATATCGCTCGGAAAGTCGCAGGTCATTGCTTATCAAATTGGACCCTAAGTTAGGGAAGCTAGCCCCCAATGGGAGGGCAACCTGGACCTACTTGAGATGGCGGTTAAGAACCAGGAGCTGCTATTACTCACATGGAATATTAGGGGGATGGGATCCATGCCTAAGCGCCACAACATACACAGCTACTTGAAACGTCGGGGAGTACAGATAATGCTGTTGCTGGAGACGCATCTCACACGGAGGACAGATTTTTGCCACTACGTTTTCAGCATATGCCCGGGGGGTGCTGATATGAGTCCGTCCGGGGGTCCCTTTTGAGGCAACACGTACGTTAATTGACAAGTAGGGAAGATATGTGCTGCTAGCGGGGTGCCCGCTAGGTCAGGAGATCACCTTGGGCTGTTGCTGTGCCCCCAACTCAGACCAGATGTCTTATTTGTCCTCTCTCCGCTCACCTAGCTGACAAGAGGGTGGGGCAGGTGGTGCTGGAGGGAGATTTTAACTGCATTGCCGATGTTCAATTGGATCGATTGCACCCCCCCCCCCCCCCCTCCCGGGATCTCGGGCACACAGGACCTTAGCTGGGCTAAGGGAGTGGATGGCACATTGGGAATTGAAAGACACATGGTGGCTCTAGCACGGCAGAGATAGGGAATATTCCTTTTACTCCCACATAGACCACCTCCACACAAGATTGGACACATTCTGGTGTTCCCCGGCAATAGGTACCTCCATTTGAAACATGGAATATCTTGGTCGGACATTCTCAGGCCATAGCCCCCTGTTAATGTCATTCCAACCCCAAGGGCAGAAGCCCCCAATACCCACATCAATCAATCAATCAATCATAACACTTGTATAGCGCACTACTCACCCGGAAGGGTCTCAAGGCGCTTGGGGGAGGGGGTCCGTTACTGCTCGAACAGCCAGGTCTTGAGTTGTCTCCTGAAGGCGAGATGGTCCTGGGTCAGCCGAAGGTGGATGGGGAGGGAGTTCCATGTCTTGGCCACCAGGTAGGAGAAGGATCTGACTCCGGCTGTGGCTCTTCGGATGCATGGCACGGGGGCGAGGGCGAGGCTAGTAGATCGTAGCTGGCGGGTGGGCATGTAGAAGGTCAGGCGGTCGTTGAGGTATTTGGGGCCCAGGTCATGGAGAGACTTGTGTGCGTGGGTGAGGAGCCTGAACGTGATCCTCTTGTTGATGGGGAGCCAGTGCAGGTCCATCAGGTGGCCGGAGATGTGGCTGCATCGAGGGATATCCAGGATGAGTCGGGCGGAGGCATTCTGGATGCGTTGGAGTCTTTTCTGTAGCTTGGCTGTGGTTCCGGCGTAGAGGTTGTTTCCGTAGTCCAGTCTGCTGGTGACGAGTGCCTGGGTGACCGTCTTCCTTGTTTCGGTTGGGATCCATCGGAAGATCTTGCGGAGCATGCGAAGGGTGTGAAAGCATGATGAGGAGACGGCGTTGACTTGTCTGGTCATCGAGAGGGAGGAGTCCAGGATGAAACCCAGGTTGCGTGCGTGGTCTGTTGGCTTAGGAGTGGTGCCCAGGGCGGGGGGCCACCAGGCGTCGTCCTAGGCGGAGGGCGATGGTCCCAGGATGAGGACTTCCGTCTTGTCCGAATTCAGTTTCAGGCGGCTGTTCTTCATCCACTCAGCGACGTCTTTCATCCCTTCGTGTAGGCTGGTTCTGGCGGTGTCGGGGTCTCTGGTGAGGGAGAGGATCAGCTGGGTGTCGTCGGCGTAGGTGATGATGTTGAGGTTGTGTTGGCGTGCGATGGCTGCAAGAGGTCTCATGCAAACGTTGAAGAGGGTGGGGCTGAGTGATGATCCCTGTGGTACGCCGCAGATGACTTCGGTGGCCTCGGATCGAAACGGGGGGAGGCGGACTCTCTGTGTTCTTCCGGCAAGGAACGAGATGATCCACTCCAGTGCTTTCTCTTGGATGCCGATGTTGCTGAGGCGTTGAACTAGGGTGCGGTGGCAGACCGTGTCGAAAGCTGCAGAGCGGTCCAGGAGGATGAGTGCCGCTGTTTCCCCGTTGTCGAGCAGGGCTCGGATGTCGTTGGTGGCTGCGATGAGGGCGGTCTCGGTGCTGTGGTTGGCTCTGAAACCGGACTGCGAGGGGTCGAGGAATCCGTTTGTCTCGAGGAAGGCGGCAAGCTGTCTGTTGACGATCTTCTCGATGACTTTGGCAGGAAAAGGGAGGAGCGAGATGGGGCGGAAGTTCTTGAGGTCGGTGGGGTCCGCTGTAGGTTTCTTCAGAAGGGCGCTGAGCTCGGCATGCTTCCAGCTCTCCGGGAAGGTGGCGGTGTTGAAGGAGGTGTTGATGATGTTCAGGAGTTGGGGTGCGATGGTGGAGTCGGCCTTGTTGAAGACGTGGTGGGGGCAGGGGTCGGTCGGAGATCCGGAGTGGATGGTGTTCATCGTGCGGGCTGTGTCTTCGGTGGTCCCCGTGGTCCAGGTGTGGAGGCTGGCGGTGGGGGGCATTGGTTCGACGGTTGGGTGCGTGGATGGTGTGCCGAAGCTGTTGTGGATGTCGGCGATCTTGCGGTGGAAGAACGAGGCGAGAGAGTCGCAGAGATCTTGTGAAGGGGAGACGTCGTTGTTGCTGGTGCTGGGGTTGGAGAACTCCTTGACGATGCTGAAGAGTTCCTTGCTGTCGTGGGCGTTGTTGTCCAGTCGTTCCTTCAGTGATTTCTTCTTGGTGGTGCGGATAAGCTGGTGGTGCTTGCGGGTGGCGTGTTTGAGGGCGGTCATGTTGTCAGTGGTCTGGTCGAGGAGCCAGGCTTTCTCGAGGGTGCGGCAGGTCTTCTTGGAGTCCTTGAGTTTGTCAGTGAACCAGGAGGCCTTCTTGCTTCTGGGTCTGCTGGGAGAGTTCTTCAGTGGTGCGAGGTCATCTGTGCAGGTGGTCAACCACTGCGTGAAGTTGCGGGCTGCTTCATTGGGGTCCGTTGTGCTGGTGGGTGGGTTCTGGTTGAGGGAGGTGGTGAGCTGGTCGGCGGTGATCTTGCTCCAGTTCCTGTGAGGTACCTGTTCCGGGTGGTGGTGGGTCATGGTTCTTCTGAAGCTGAAGTGGACACAGCTGTGGTCAGTCCAATGGAGTCCGGTGGAGTGGCTGAAGGCGATGTGCTTGCTGGACGAGAAGACGGGATCTAGCGTGTGGCCGGCGTAGTGGGTGGGGGTGTTGACCAGTTGCTTGAGTCCGAGGTTGGCGAGGTTGTCCAGCAGGGCGGCGGTGTTGCGGTCCTTGTTGTTCTCCAGGTGGAAGTTGAGGTCCCCTAGGAGGATGTAGTCGCGGAGGGGAGGGCGTGCGGGCTGATGAAGTTGGCGATGTCTTCGCTGAACTGTGTGTGTGGCCCCGGGGGTCTGTAGACGAGGGTGCCTCTGAGGGTCGTCTTAGGGTCGGTGTGTATCTGGAAGTGGAGGGGTTCCGCGGTGGCGAAGGTGTCGTTGGGGTCGGTCGTGATGCGGATGGTGTTCTTGTGGACGATGGCGATGCCTCCTCCGGTCTGGTTGACGCGGTCCCTCCTGATGATCTTGTACCCGTCCGGGATGGCGATGGCGATGTCGGGAGCTGAGGAGACGTTCATCCAGGTTTCCGTGAGGAAGGCGACGTCCGGTGCTGTTGTGTCAAGGAGGTTCCAGAGTTCCACGGCGTGTCTGTGGACGGAGCGGGTGTTGAGCAGGATGCACTTGAGGTGGTTGCTGATGGTGCTTGGCTTGGCGGGTGTGGTGCTGGTTCGGAGGCAGGTGAACTTGCAGGTTTTGCAGGTGAAGGGTCCGTGGATGCGTTTCGGGGTGGCCCGGCAGCAGGCGGGGTTGCGGCCGGCATTGAGTGCGTTGAGGGCGGCGGCGTAGTAGGTCTGTCGGGGTGTCTTGCATCGGCAGGGGGTCAGGGGTCCTGGCGCTGGGCGTGGGCCAGTCGCGGACGGGCGCAGACGGGCTTGCCTTTGGCGCACCCGCTGCGCGCGTCCGCTGCACGCGTCCGCTGCGCGGCCTCGCAGCGGCTGCCATTTAAGGGGTAGCTGGGGGAGGAGGGGTCAGCTGGGAGGTGGGCGGCGGGAGGGTAGGAGAGGAAAAGAGAGATTACGGAAAAAAACGGCGGGAAAAGAGCGTCGGAGGCAACAAAATGGTGAACGGGGAACTGTAAAGAGGAAAGAAGATGAAGCGGGGACCTGTGGGAAAAAAGGAGTAAAGGGGAAAAAACGAGCAAGCTCAAAAGCAGCAAGTGTGAAAAATAGCGAAAGGGGGGACCTGTGGGGAGCAAAAAGGGAGAGAAAGAGACAAGGTTAGGAGCGTAGACAGCAGAGATGGCAGTGGTGAAAAAACGAACGGCTGAGACAGCGGTAAGTGCGGAAAAGAAGCAATGGGGGACCTGTGGGGAGCAAAGAGGAGAGAAAGGCAGTCACTGGAGGGCAGAGGGCACGAGAGGCAGAGGGCACAAGAGCACTGGTGCCGCTGCACGAGGCAGGGGGAGCGACCTACCCTTGGGTCAAGGAGGCATGGAGGCTTAACCCAGTAGCACTAGAAGATAGACCTTTTCCAGAATCCTTGTGCATGATAATAGACACATACTTCACCGAGAACTTTGGCACAGCCAGTACAGCATTGGTAAAATGGGAGACAATCAAGGTGGTGTCTGATGTCTGCAGGGATGGAGTTCCAGATTTTGGGCACGTTTCCAGCGAATGACCTAGCAGCGTTTTTTTGTTTGCGTGCTTTCATGGGGATAAGAAGGAGGGAGTTGAAGCTCCTGAGGTTCCTTGTCTGACCTGTCCTCTTTAGTTTGACAGCCATATAGTCTGGTTTTCCTGTGTGTAGGGCTTTGTGCGTGAGGCAAGCCATTCTGAAGTACGCCCGCTGATCAACTGGGAGCCATTTTAGTTCTCTTAGTGCAGGAGAAATGTGGTCCTATTTCCTTATTCCGGTGACCATTCTGGCTGATGCTTTGAGGGTTGTTTTGAGGGGAGCTAGGTGGGTTTTTGCACTGCCGGTTAAAGTTGCATTACCATAGTCAAGTTTGGATAGCACCAGTGCTTGGGTGGTGTAGGAAGGTGGAATCTGACTATATGGTTACCCCAACTTTTTTCCTGGTGTTTTGCTGTTTTTTTGACTTAGTTGGCCTGGGACCCTGCTATTCAGGGCCCCAGTCTATCTGCTTTCTCTATAAAATGGACTCCATGTACTTTAGGTACATATCAGATTGGTTACTGTGTCACTCTTGTGAGCCCCTGTATAGTGCACCATACGTACCCAGGGCATAGGTGCACCCTAGGACTACCAGGGGTTTTAGCATGTATTGTGCCACCCCTGGTTTGCCTTCCAAACTGACACACAGGTCTGTTCACACAGCCAGAGTAAGGTGCTGTAATCACCCCTTACTTAGATATAGTATACCTATATCTACCTTTACATATAGACACATATACACCTAGCATGATGATAATCCTCACGGTTAATGCTAACTTCAGTTTGGCTTTTTCAAAACATGTTGTGTAAGGTGTCAATCACTTTGGAATACTATCCCCCCCCCCCCGCAAATTCTGGTGGCGGGGGTAGCATTCCACCCTTCTAGAGGGAAAAGACATGTAAGTTACTGCTTTACCCGATTAAAGTTAAACAGAGCCTCAGCACCACAAAATGGATGCTCCTGCCACAGACACGAGTCTGACCTCCTGTTGCTGGGGGAAACTCCAGCAAGGGCGGCCTGGACAATAGGTTTCCTGTCCAGGGAGGTGCCAGCAGGGGTTTAGTGTATTGGGCAGGGAGGGCTGCATTCAGTGAATGCATCTAGACACTGCCTGGGGCACACAAGGTGCTCCATGCATAGTCCGGTTCAAATCAGTTGCTGGGGCACTCCAGCCCCAGCTCTGGCACAAAACTGGACAAAGGGAAAGGGGTGTAACCACCCCCTTCTCAGGTCCACCCATAGGAGGTACCTAGTCAGGTAATCCAGCCCCCATCCTTAGTATAAGTATAGGAACTGTGTCCCCAGGACTTTAGATTATCCTGGATGAATCTTTGAAAGACATATCTTGGACCTTCGCCATTCTATTCTGACTGGAAGACGGAAGACATCTCCCTTGTGGTCAAGAAGTGACCACACTGTGCAAACAGACACCAACAGCAACTTCGCCAGTCTGCAGTTTCAAGGCTCCCGTCGGAACCCGAAGACTCTGTGACTCAAGAACTAAACTTCCAGACTTCTCTGACCCCGACCCAAATCCACACTAAAGCTGAGACCTGTGGCGGACACGAGAGATGTGGGACCGGACATCTTGGACATCCTGCATTTTGCTACCTGCACTCCTTTCCTGAAGCCTCAGTAAGTTGTGCATTGGGGTACGAGAAGCCCCAGCCCGAGCACCATTTTCACCAAAGCTCAGGCCCCCACACTCCACGAGTGTCCCGTGGGCCCCACCTTTGCATTTGAGCTTGATGCATCTTCCTGGTTCCTTGCCCATTGGCTAGTGAGCCCCCTGAAGACGTCATATTAAAATTATTTTGCTTTCCTGGTTGCTCCAGGCTTGCTCCAGCTTAGCTGAAAAGTAGATTGCCACAGACCTAGCTGGTCTGCAACAGAGCCAATCTTAACATCCTACGTGGGATGCGGTTGCCAAGGCTTGTTGGGTCCAATCCGGATACCAACACTGCAGTCATCTAGATCCATTGTGTGACAGTTCAAATCCAGCACCTGGTCATCATCGATGCCTCCTGGACCTTGTGGCTGAAGAGACAAACTCACCTTCTTCACCTTCAAGCAGGCGACATCGCCTGGTTCCTTCCTGGGCACTGGATAGTGACCCGGACTCTGTCCCCTCTGCTTTCAGGTTCTTCACATCACCGATCCACCCGGACACTTTTCTTCTGGTCGCCTGCAGCACTTCTTTGCAGCTCTCCATAGAAAACGACGACGAAACCTACACGAAAACACACCTATGCACCTGGCTTCCCTGGGTGAGGTAACACGAGTACTCCAGTGCTCCTGTGGGTCTTGACTCTCGAAGTGTCCTATTTTTAAAGGTTTTCATCCTAGTCTATCCGGAAATGTCCTTAAATTGTGACTTTGTATCTTTTACGAACTCCATAGAAAGTCAATGGGAACCTGCACCTGTGTTTAGACACTGCACGCGGCTCCCGTGGGTCTCCTACTTCCTAACCTTTGGTTGTTTAGTGTAGCCCCAGCGATTCTACAGGACCTAGGCCTGCTTTCTAACTCTCACGTGGTACTTATAACATTTTTTTAGTATATGGTTTATGAGGCCCCTAGGGCATAACGTATACTGTACAACTTATCGTATTTTAACTGTGTGACTTGTATTGTATTTTGACCTCTTAAGAGTGCAGAGGGGTTGTGCTTAGAATAAATACATATATATTAGATATATACCTTGTGTGGTGTCCTTTCATTTGGTATTCAAGGGATTATATATGGTAAAACAACTTGCTTAACTCGCCTTCTGAAGTCTTAGCCTGAAGACTGCTGATTCATGCTACCACTAGGATAGCTTTCTATAAGGTTGACTTTACAACCATCATCAATAAGGGTCGATTAGACTGGTGCAAGGTGCCCATTAGAACTAGTGGACATCATATACCAGGCTAACTTCTCACAGGTGGCTTGTTTGAGGTCTTTGGTAGGGATGAATGGTTTAATTTTGTAGAGAAGCTTCAGGTTGGGGAAGGCAGTCTTTGCAGAGTTTTTGATGTGTTTGGCCATGTCCAGTTTAGGGTCCAGGTTGATTCCTAGTGATTTTACGGAGTTAGCTATGGTGAGATTGCTGTTTAGAACATCCAAAGCTTTAAGCCATTCTGCAATTTGTGGGTGCTCTTCTTTGTTGGAGATGAGAGGATCTCCATTTTGTCCTGGTTAAGTTTAAGATGATTTTGGGACAACCAGTGTTGAATTTCTTTTAGTGTGTTGTTTAGTCTGAGGATGTTGTCTGGGGAGGAGGTTTCCAGATAGATCTGGTGGAAGGGGATATTAGCATTTTTAAGTATGGTGGTGAGGGGTTCCATGTATATGTTAAACAGTTGTGGTAAGAGCACTGAACCTTGGGGCACACCCTGCTGACGGGGTGATGGTCGGAGGTAATGTTTTTGATTTGTATCCTTTGTGACCGGTTATGGCGGAAGAAGGTGAACCAGTGGAGGAGGACCATCTCATTGGCACCTACCCTTTCTTGTAGGGCCTTGATGAGAAGATGATCTACTGTGTCAAAGGCTGCAGATAGGTCGAGGAGAATGAGTAGGCAGCAGTGATCATTACTGAGTGACTTATGAATATTAGCTGTGATTTGACGATCGCCGTCTCAGTGCTGTAGCCTTTTCTGGAACCAGATTGGTGGGGATCGGGAAGGTCGATGTTGTCCATGTGGTGAGTCAATTGTGAGAGGACACATTTTTTGAGAATTTTGGATAGGAGGAATAGATTGGAGACGTGTCTGAAGTTATTCAGATCTGTGCTGTCAAGGCCTGTTTTTTTTAATAGTGGTGTTATTTAGCTGACTTTAAGGCATTCCAGTATGATGCTGGTTCTCAGGGAGATGTTGATGATTCTGCACCAGAACAGGGCTTTGGAGAGTTTGAGTTTTTTGGTCAGTTGGGTGGGTATGGGGTCAAGCACATGAGAAGCAGGTTTGGAGGTCGAGATTAGCTTGATAATCTCGGCTTCCAAGATGGGATTGAAGGACTTCCATGTATTTGTGTGGGCCAGGCATGTGCTTTCAGTTGAGAGTGGCCGCGGGCTTTCGCAGGCAGGGTTGGTGGTGATGTCTAATGAGAGCTCAATCATGGAGATTTTTTCTTTGGAGAAGATGGTGAAGTTTTTGCACAGTTCCTTGGAGGCCTGAGTAGAGGGTATGGGGGGCTTGGTGGTTTGTTGCTTGATGATTTTGAACAGTTCATTGGGCTTGTTTTATGCATTGTCCAAGGCAGAGCAGAAAAAGTTAAATTTTTCACTACAGATGTGTTTTTTGTAATTTCTTTGAGCTGCTTTGTGTTGTTGGAGTAAACGTATTGAGGGGTTGTTTCTTCAAAGTCTTTCTGTGGCTCTGAGTTGTCCCCTTTTGTTGTTGATGTCCGTATTGAACCAGGATTTGGACGAGATGTTCCTGGCTTTTTTTAGTTTCATAGGAGCTATCTGGTCTAGAATGGATGTCAGGGATATGTTGTAATGGTTGGTGAGTTCTGTCGTGGATAGATCCTCTGTGGAGGTGGTGAGGATGGAGTTGACTTTTTCTTCCAGGTCAGTCATGTTGATCTGGGTTAGGTTTCTGGTCCATTTGGGCTCTTCTTGGGTGGGGGGGTTGTAGATTGGCTGGCTATGTGAGGTGAAAGAGGATTAAGTGGTTGTCAGACCAGTCTACGGGCAGGATGCGATTTATCTTCACTGTGTCAGTTTTGGCGATAATGGCATCTAGGAGTGTTCCTTTGTTGTGTGTTTCTTCTGTGCAGTGTTGCATAAGGTTGTTGTTGTGTAGCAACTAGCTCAGGTTTTGGATTATCTTCATTCCAGTGTAGGTTGAGGTCTCCCAGAATTAGGTTATTCACATCTCATAGTGAGCAGTGGGCAATCAGGTCAGACAGGTGTTCAGTGAAAGTGGTGGAGTTGCCTGGTGGGTGGTAGATAAGGTGGCAGGTTAGTGTTTTGTTGGTGCTCGTGCTGATGTTGACTGTTAGACACTCAAAGGTGTTGTAGTTGAAGGAGTCAGTTTCTGTCACGTAAATATTGTCTCTGTGGATGATTGCTATGCCTCCTCCTCTTTGATGTTAGCTAAGATAAAAGCTGATACCTGGGCAAAAAGCTGCTGAGACTGGCCAAGTGGCTCCATCTCTTCCAAGTGGGCCTTCGTCTTTTGTGTGGGGGAGGGCGTCTTTAAACCAGTTTATGTGATCCTGGTAGGTGAGCAGAATTTCAATGTCCTCATACGGACAGTATTCGTAAGGTGGTTCATCCTCTGTGTAAGAATGAAATGAAAGTGATTGTGCATCTGCCTGTGGGAATTTAACTCACGAATAGAATACCTCTGTTCTGTATGATCTGAGAGCTTCAATCGCAAATGTGACTGTTCAACCCCTAGCTGAGACTCCATACTCTGCTAGCTTTAGAGTAAGGGCATTTCTGACATCTTCTGAAATGTTGATTCCATTTTCCTCTTCCTCTTCCCTAACTATAGAGCGTTGTGCTCACACAGCGTCATCCTTGTCAGCCATTGATGACCAAAGTTTCAAGGGAGAGTTTCAAGGAAACAGAGATATGGTTTTATGCACAATTAGGAACAATTTGTCCTTCAAGCTTGATAAACCTACAGCCAATACATAGGATACGCCTAATAAGCTGTCGCAGATAGTTTGTTTCCCACTCCAGACGTCTCTGGGGAAATGTGAGTAGGCGTCTCTTAGAACAGCACGACCGAACTACTTAGGTTTGACGGTTAAATAAGTACCAATCCAACATTGGTGGCGCCATGTGTGTAGTTCCTATAAACCTATATAGGATCTGCGTGTTTAGAAAACATACACTGTAGGACTGGTGTCCAGAATGATTCTAGACACCCCCACCGGGTATGTTAGCCTGTATAGCAGCTAGCTCACAGTGCCACTAGAAAGCCCTCTTACCAAGGAGAGAATAGTTTGTAGCAAGTATCGAACATGGCAACCCTGATCCCTCAGGATCGTGGAAACAGTGCAATACTTTTTGCTCAGTCACTCGTGCTCACTTTGTCTTCTTAGAGGTACATAGAATAAAGGGTGAGGACGTTTTTTAATGAGCATTTATTAAACCATTGTCATTCTCGTGTAAAAAAGGGTGTGCTGAAACAACCTTTAGACAGAAACAGATATAAATGATTAGAAGCACAAACAGAGTAAAAGGATGGTAGATTTCTACCATCGTGCTAAAACAATTAATACAGGCAAGTATATAAAATACATGACAGTAGTAAATGCGTACTCCTACGATGCGACCATAACAAGAAGTACCTAAGTGTACCTAGCATGTATATGCATGTAAATACTGGAATCCCCCTAGGATAAAGTCAACCCCGTTACCTGAAGTGAGAGACTGGGGGACCCTGTCTTGGTCTTGAGATGGACACCCCACAAGGGATGTCAGACCACTGTGAGCTATGGTGTCTGCTTGCAGGAACCTCAGCTTCTCACGTCAGTGTGTCAGCTTGGAAGACCTTTTATTCTCTCTTGCCTCAGCAAAGATATGGTGTTTATATACCCAATGTGATTACCTCAGAGGATATACCTTGCTGTGTCATGTCGGACTAGGATGACAGAAGGAATGACCCTTGTACTTAGTTCTTATGCAGGAGATGGTGTCCTGCTGTGATTCCAAGAATCATCTTTTCAGAGAAAACCCCATGTCATTAAGGCATTACCATAACTAGGTAAAAGGTCGGTACCAAGAACCGTTATGTAGTGTAATGGCAGGGGAAATATAGGTGAAAGATCGGGTTGCTACCTGAGCCTATATTGGGCACCTGCATGAAACATAACATCCCTGTGCAACATTGCCAGTGTCGTGGGCCTCCTATCATCTTCGATCCAAGCCATTTTCCCAGGCCCCTCCACTTTCGAGCGCTGCAAACGCTCAAGGCATCCCACTCAGACGTAGCCTGACATATGCCCAGCGGGTGCCCCTGTCCGAAGAGGCCAGGGAGGAGCTCACCTGGTGGCTCTCCCACATTGAGGCATGGAACGGGTGTGCCATTGTTGGCAGTTATTATTGAACAAACTTGAGGTGCGGAGGCACAGGTTGAGAAATATGAACAACATGAAGCAGAGTTTTAGAACATTAGCTGAAATCTAGCAATGCCTCTTTCGTTAAAAGCAAGAAAACACATGTCACGATACCCCTGACGAAGGGTTCACCCTGAGACGCATTGGGTTTTTAAATAAAAATTGTGACATGTGGAAACATTTAATTCTCCTGTGTTTTTGATGAACATTTAGGAGCAACCGAAGGAATGAGTAGAATGGATTGATAAAATGAAAAAGAAAAACGAGATAAAATATGAAGTAAAAAGTGGATTAATGAAAACTGTTTATTGTAGAATCGATTGATTGGATTCATTCGTTTCAGATGGCTGTGCAGCTTGATCTGGACCAGATGTGGTCCCTTCGTGGTTTTTCTAAATTGCAGCGCAATTAGGCGGAACACAGAGAAAGCGTGCACGCCGATAGAAGTTTGAAACAGTGGATGAAATTAAAGGAAGTATAAAGATTGAAAGAAAAGTGGTGTGTATCCCGCCACTCCTAATGTACGTTTTTGGCTTTCAACCAGATCTCATAATAGAGTCAGATGCCAGTGGTTCAGGCTGAGGGGCCCGTCGTGGTGAGTTCACCATCAGCAGAGGATGGTCCATTGCGGAACGGTCGCTCCACATCAATTCCCCAGAGTTGATTGCGTGGTCCTTTGCGGTCTGGTGTTAAACCAAGGATCAGGTGCAATCTTGCATTCTCCTAAAAACGGGCTATGTGGTGGCGGTTCACAATAAAAATCATTTGGGGGTCACACGGTCCAAGGCCCTGGAGGATCTAGCCATGAACTTCTAGGAGTATTGCCTGGAGCATCAAATCTCAGTGACAGCTGGGCATCTACCAGGGCCAATTGGTAGTCCCTCATCTTTGGGATTCTAGCCTGTGGAGATTGTTTCCTCCAGTGTTCCAGGCTCTTCTCTCCCTTTGGGGCCTTTTCATGATTGACCTACTTGCATCACGCCTCGATCACCAAATGTCCCGGTACTCCAGCTGGAGGAAGGACCCGGGAGCAGTGAACTCCAACTCATTTCTCCAAGAATGGGTGATGGAAAAGGGCTATTTGTTTCCCCCTTTCACCATGAACATGAGGCTGACTACCCAGGTGCACCGGCAGACAGCATATTTGGAAGTATTCACCCCAGTGTGGAAGTCGCAAGTGTGGTTTCAGTTCTGATGCAACTTTACTGGGCTTCTTCAATCCGTCTACCCCTAATGTAACATCTTCTGAGTGATGCAGCCACATTCCTCACGCTCTGGTGATAAACAATAGTCTCCCGCTTATGGCGTGGAGGATTAATGGGCCTTTTGAGGAGTGCAGTGGATCTCCTCTCCCAAGCATGGGCAGACGGCATGGTTACGCAATAATGCTCTGCCTGGTCTCACTGGCTGGGTTGGTGTCTGCAACAGAATTTGGATTCTTTGGGGGCAGATGTTGTTCACGTCCTCAGCTATGTAGACTCCTGGGCATCAGAGGGTATGGCTTATCATTCAGTCAATACCTTTCGTTTGGCGCTTTCGACGAGACAAGCAGCAGTTGTGGGTCGCCCTGTTGAAGAGCACCTGTTGGCCAAGAAGTTGCTCCGCGGGATTCAGCTTTCCTTCCCAACAGAACCTAGGTATTCAATTGTTTGGGACATTAATAAAGTCTTGATATTATTGTTGTGATGGAAAAGCAACAAGTATCTCTCTCAAAGCATCTATCAGCCAAATTGTCTATGACCCTGTGTCAAATCTCTTGCAGAAGAGTAGCGGATGTCAGGGCCCTGGATATTACTGGACGCTCCTTCACAATGGATGAGGTCACTATTCATGATACTCGTAAGATGAAGAGCCAGTCTTGGGTGATTTCTTACCCAGCTTTTCTAGGGATTCCCAGGCTCGGCGAAGTGAAGTACATAAAGGCCTACAAGGCCATGACGGCAGAGCTGAGGCCACACTGGGACAAGCAGATGTTGATTGCTCTGTGAAAGCCCTTTAAGGCAGGCTCTTCCCCGACCATAGCGAGATGGGTTCAATGGATTATTCAGGAGGCTAGCATTGACACCACAGCTTTTGGTGCACATTCAGCGTAAGGCGCAATGGCCTCAAAAGAATTTGTTTTAGGAGCTCGCCTTGATGATATTTTGAATGCAGCAGACTGGTCATCAGACTCAACCTCCAAAAGGTTCTAATTTAAAGCAGTCTGATGTGTTTCTACAAAGAATGAAAAATGTACCAGCCTTTGTAACGGAAAGTTTCAATTCTATTAAGAAATGGAGGCGAGGATTAGCCCGCCACGAATAATGTCATGGCCCGCCCGGGTTCTTGAATGTACGTCTTGGCGTAAGTACATTTTTTCCTGGTCTTTGTAATAACATATTGCATAATTGTGTTGCTCTCTGCTGACTCGCCACAAAATTGATTCTGGGTTTTCATGATGATTTTCTGGCTTACAGGGTCGGAATCTTCTAAGCAGGGGTAAGAATCTTCCATGGTCAGCTTTGTTACAGGAAAAAAGAGGAGGTTCGATGAGGGACAACATGGTTACAGAGGTTGGAGGCTCTTGATTGGATGGACTTGTTTTGTTTAGAACTTCATGGTTTCGCTAGGATCACGGGAAATGTAGTCCAATGTATATTGTTGGTTAACAGGGCTGCTGTTAGAAATCAAAAAGAAACAAATGCCCAATCCTCGCCTCTGTGTCCTTAATAGAATTGAAACTTCCCGGTATGAAAGTTAGGTAATTTTAAATTCTGCAAACGTAAGCATGCACGTCCGGCCGCTTGCACTGCTTTGTCAGTTGCTGCACTGAGAAATCACAGCGAGCTACACCACGTGGAGCATAAGGGTGTGGCCATTTTGTTTTGTCTGCTTCTTTGTGAACGCAACAATGCTTAATACATCTAGCCTGTCGTGTCCAGCCCCAATAACTCAGGCGGACACAGTGTGGTAGGGTCATGGACCTTCTTTATTAATCATCCTCCTTCTTCAAATCCCAACAGCTTACTAGCCTTTCCTGCCCACTTGGTCCCCAGCTCCTCCCTTTCCGCCCGCCCTCGTCCCTCACTCGGGCCGGTCCTAGTGCCTGACCAGTTGGGTCGCTGGGCACTTTGCATCAACATCATTACATCTCCCCCCTCTGTGAATAAAAGAAAACAAAATAATATACATCCTGGCAAAACAGGAAATTGTCTTTCTTTTGAATTCTTCGATGAAGCGATACGGTAGGGCCTGTCGGCTCATTCTCAGCGGCAGTCTCCATCAATGCCTGACTGTCAGTTGGCAGTGTCTCAGGATCTCTCTGTTCCAGTTTCGTTTCGGTTTCACGTTGCGGGTGAGTCGTCTTCCGTCAGCCTCTGCAATTCTTATAGTTCCGTTTTGTTGAAACGCTAGACTGCATCACACTATTACATCTCCCCCTTGTTGACAAAATAAACTTAGCGTCTAACATGTTTAATAGTTCCTCAGTCAGCCACACGGGTCTGCAGGCCGCCTATTTGGGCTACGAAGATGCATCTCCATTTCTTTTGTATGGCTTTCTGTTGCTTTGACAAGAACATCTTTTGTTACAGTAGTGTATCTTTGTAATTGCGAGACGTCTCGCGTGGTCTTCTTGTGCTCAGGTTCGTGGTGGTTTCCAATCAGCTTCTGGGTGATCCACTCATTTTCAGTTTCTGAGGTGACTGTGAAAAGCTCAACTTGATGGCGGCAGTCAGTCTTCATATGGGGCTCTTGTTTGATTGACGCTCCATTTTCGTTAGAGGGGGTGTTGCTCTGGTTCTTTTCCGAGTACCTGCATATGACTTTACTTCCTTTTGTCTTGTCTGGTCGAGGACAACACTGCCTTCCTGTTCAAAGTCATGTATACCAGACGGTGAGGTGCTATCTGAAAAGACCATCTTGGTTTGGTTCGGGGACTCATTCGCTGCCTCTGTTTGCCTCACCCACTCCCACTCATGTTTGGGACTGGTGAGCTCTTTGACTGTCTGGGCCTGTGCATGTTTCTCTCTCATCTGATGATGATATGTCTCTATTAACACGTCTTGTCTTCCTTGCGGGGTGACTGGATATTCCTTTCCCATCCGGTTGATATCCACTATCTTTATTTTCTTTCCGTAGGCCCTGTGGGTCAGCCTCGCTGACCCTATCAGTGGTGAAGGTATATGGTTTGTATCTTGAAGTATCTGCGGTTGACATGACAGGTTGTCTTGTGGAGTGACTGAGTACTCAGGGACATTGATGTGAGATACATTACTCTTGACGTGACTGATGTCCTTTGGTTCTGAGGTGTGTTCAGGTGGTTGACGCCATGGCCGTTGTCGGGACCATGACTCGGTCGACTCGAGGGATCGAACAGACGTGCTTTCTGAATCAGAGGAGTCTTCTGTCGATGTCCTTTGATACCGTTCTCTTGAGTGTGTCTTGAATAGATGATTTTTGAAATAGGTAGGCCGTGACGAGCTGCTTCTAGAGTCGGAGTTCTCTTTGGCATACTTCTCCGGGTACCTTTCTCGAAATGACTTCGATGTCGTCTTACTGGATGGGCTGTTTGATGACCACATATCTATCTCTTATGGTTGATCTCTTGGTATATCTATCTCTTGTGGTTGATCTCTTGGCATTTCATTTCTACCTCTCTCGTGTGATGATGATGGCTTCCTCTCGGTTTCTTCATCGTCTCGGATGTCGTGGATGTGTTTGTCTTCTCCTTCCCGCTTGTTTTGTGCACTGACATCTATGTTACGGGTGTGATCATGTACCGACTTCCAGTGCTGGCGTAACTGGTCCAGACTTCTATATTTTGCCTTTCTTGCACATTTGTTGGGCAGGCTGTCATCTGGTCCATTGGTGCGATCTGTCTCACTTGATGCTTCATCTGCTTCATAATCACTTGCACTACACGTTGAGCTTGAAGTTGAATAAGTGACGCTGTCGTACTCCTGGATCATCCCGGTCTTTTGTGTTGTTGACTCAGAGTACTTCATGTTACTTTGTTTCTCTCATTGTCTTATCTCTGACCTGTCTTCATCCTCCCCGTTTCTGGTTATGTTTCTTTCTTGTGCTTTATTCACCGACCTTAGAGATGTCTCTTTTCTGGTATCTTGGTGTCTTGCACATAGGTGCGGTTCTTTTGATAGTTCTCTTGCTTTGACCCGCTCTCCAGCTTCGGCCTTCTTGATTATTTCCTTTAGCGACCAATGCCCTCAAAGAATCTTGTGCTTTGTACTAGACCTTGAACAGCCTTCGATTACCCGAAGTCGAACTGCGTCCTCATTTGTAAATGTGTTGAAGTGGCAGCATTGTACCAGACTCTGCAAACGGGTGATAAAGTTTGGCAATGATTCTCCTGGTTCCTGCCGTGCTGTGTTGAAAACAATGTGTTCATGATCCACGTCATCCTTTGCGTTGAAATGGGCGCGTAGTGTCTCTTGTAGTCTTTCATAAGTCTCTGTGTCCTTTTCAGAAAATGTTCTAATTAAACGTCGGCCCTCATGGCCCACCAACTGGAGCAGTAATGTCAGACATTTTCCATCTCTTCGCTCACCGGTGGCGTCAAGAAAGTCGTCCAGTGATTCCAGTCACCGGTTCCATTTGGGACCCAAACTCTGAATGTCAGTCTGTGTCACTGGGGGTGGCACTTCAATGTAGGGATTGGATCGTTGGGTTGCTTTTCCCACCGCCATGAGGGAGAAAGATCTTGATCTGCTACGGTCACAGGACTGTTTCCTTTTAGGTTGGTAAGATCTGCAGCTATCTCGTATGATTCTGGACCATTTATTTTCTCACCTCCTTTATTTTAATTCTTCTCTTTGCCTAGCGTTAAAGGTTTACTTTGGCGCTTGCCTTTGCTCGTGCTTGTTGTGTTTCAGACCTGCATTTGCTTGTGTTTGTCGCATTCAAGATTTGCACTGTCTGGTGCTTGTTATGTTTCCTTATCGCTTGCTCGTCGTTATTTACCGTTGTCTTGCCAGTGCTTGTTTGTTGCTTTCGTTGCGCTTGCCAGTGTTTGTTTATACTATTTGTTTTGCACTTGCCAGTGCTTGATTGTTGCTTTCGTTGCGCTTGCCAGTGTTTGTTTATACTGTTTGTTGCACTCGCCAGTTCTTGTTTGTTACTTCCGTTGCATTTGCCAATGTTTGTTTGTTACTTCTGGTGCATTTGCCAATGCTTGTTTGTTTCTTCTGTTGCATTTGCCGATGCTTGTTTGTTACTCCTGTTGCATTTACCAATGCTTGTTTGTTACAGCTGTTGTATTTGCCAATGCTTGTTTGTTACTTGCAAATGCTTGTTTGTTGCTTGCCAGTGCTTGTTTGTTGCTTGTCAGTGCTTATTTGCTGTGTCAGGCTCTTTGCCTGACTTCAAAATGGCCGCCGATGATCCCTCGCAGGGGATTGGTCAATATTGCCTGACTTCAAGATGGCCGCCGGGAATCTCGTTTTCAGCGAGATTTCGGTCGTTTCTGCTTGTTTTTTCGGCGGGGGAGGTGGGGGGCACTTAGGCGGCGATTTCACTCACCGGAGCCATGGTCCACCACTTGAGTCACCAATCAAGGTAGGGCAATTTCCTTCACTTCTGCCGCCGAGGTGGGCACTCTGTAGGCGTTTTCTTTGGCCACACGCTTCCGCCGCCGAGGTGGGCACTCGGTGGGTGCTTTTGTCAGCGCGCTTCTGCCGCCGAGGTGGGCACTCGGTAGGCGCTTTGTTTAACGCTATTCCGCCGCCGAGGTGGGCACTCGGTAGGCACTTAAATTAACGCTATTCCTCCGCCGAAGTGGGTACTCGGTAGGCGCTTTAATTACCGCTATTCCGCCGCCGAGGTGGGCACTCAGTAGGCACTTTTATTATCGCTCGTCCGCCGCCGAGGTGGGCACTCGGTGGGCGTTTTTCGCAGCTCGCTCGAGCCTCCAGACGTGGGGCGAGCTCCCGGCCAGTCGGTCGCCGGTTGCTGCTGTGGCTGTCCACACGCTTGGGGTTTCTTTCGCCTTCGTCGCCAGTTGTAGTGTCCAGCCCCAATAACTCAGGCGGACACAGTGTGGTAGGGTCATGGACCTTCTTTATTATTCATCCCCCTTCTTCAAATCCCAACAGCTTACTAGCCTTTCCTGCCCACTTGGTCCCCAGCTCCTCCCTTTCCGCCCGCCCTCGTCCCTCACTCGGGCCGGTCCTAGTGCCTGACCAGTTGGGTCACTGGGCACTTTGCATCAACATAATTACATAGCCCAAAGTCTACTAATAGGTATGTTTGAACCACATGGGCAGACAACAATTTGTGAGAACATGTACATTAGCATTCAACATGTTCAATATTTTCTGAACTCCCTCACATAGGTAACCAGCGTATGTCTTCAGACCATAGCTCATGACACTATACAGTCATCCTATGACTGCAAAAGAAGAAACATAAAACACTTCATGTGACAAGGCACACAACATCATTGAGTTTTGCCATCTTGCTCAGCTAGAATCTAAATGAGGCCCACCGCAGCGTTTTTTAAACATGTCATTCTTCAAGAAAAGTTGTACGTTGGACTTCCCTTTAGGGACATCAGCGTTTAAAAGACCAACTCAAATCCCGAATCTCCAATTGCTTTCTACCGAATATCACCCATAAAATAGATAAGTAGCCGAACCAGTAAAAAGCTGCACTTTTTGAGGTAAATACACATAAACATTGGTCATTTTTCCATTGAGGTTTTTCTTTTAGTTAATACCCAAGCTACAAAGATGTGTGCACTATCTGCAGGTTGAGAGCGCTTAAGTTTCCCAAGCCCATGATTAGTGTATAGCCCATCAAGTCCCGTTAGTTTCTTTGCACTCTGGTACATGTGGTCCTGATTTTACGATAGGATAAAGAAGAATATAAAATAGTATCTGTTAGAAACGGGACCCTGGCCGGCCAAGACTCGCGTCGAGGTCAGTCAGGGATCGCCATTTCTAAGTGTCAGGGCAAGGGAGTCACACACCAAGATAACCCCTCTCTCGCCCTCTAGGTAACGTGGCGCGAGCAGTCAAGGCTAAACTTGGAGGCTATGTAGGTTAAGTGTTTGCGCGCGCACTCAGTAACAACACCCAAGGCCCACCACACAGAAAACTCCACACAAGGTTATACAAAAATAGCCTTTGTATTATATCAAAAACATATTAGATAAAACATACACTTGGTTACACTGTGCCAACAGGCACGGGCAGAATTTACAAGGGGGATATTTACAAGACAGGGCCACCTGGACCACTGTCAGGAATCATCACTTTTTAGGAATAGTAATTAGCACATAGAATACTTTTAGAACATGTAGAACATGTAGCACAAACTAGCACACAACCAGTAATTACTGGTAAAGCATAAGAACCTCCTACGCAACCCTAACCACCTTAGGCAACTATTGCGCAGGGAACAAAAGACCTCAACTAGCAACACCTGTACTAGGAGAAAAGCAACCACCTAGGAATCACCAACATCTAGGGGTATAAGCATAGGAACATTACACATGATGCATTAACATTCAGAGGTGTAGGGAAGGAAGACACATGATGGATCCAAACACATTCAGAGGTGCGAGCACAAGACAACACATGATGCAGTACCTACATTCAGCGGTGTATGCAAGGAAAGACACATGATGCTTCAGAACACATTCAGCGGTGCGAGCACAAGCAATTGCGCAAAACTTCACATGAGCCACAACCTGTGGCAGTCCCTGTGTCCCAAAGTCAGGGCAGGCTGTAATAAGCCAAAAAGTACACCCAGCCTAAACGTAGCAACTGTCCACTAAGTGCTGGACAGTTGTAAATACCAAGGATGCTAACGTTGGAGCCTCACAGGCTCTGGACAGCTGGTTGTCCCTTCTGGGAGCCTTCGCGGCTCTCACACTGAAGAAATGCCCCCTGAGCCCTCTCAGGGCTCTACACAAGACTGGCCGTCGTTGGAGCCTCGCTGGGCTCGAAACACGCAATGCCCCTGAGCCTTTCTGGGGCTCTAAAGCACACTTGTGATAACGGTGCCCCCGGGGAGCCTTCGCGGCTCGAAACACTAAATACCCCCACGTTGGAGCCTCGACCGGCTCTGGACAGAATGGCCCCTCAGAGCCTCGTGGCTCTCAAAATGAATGCTCTTGTCGGTGGAGCGGCCCGCTGACAACCGGGGCCGCTCTGCTTTCTCTCGGGAGGCCCCCGCCCTCCTGCACTCACCGGCTCTCTTCGCGCTGCTCCTCTCCTTCGGCAGGACAGCAGGGCTTCTCTCGCAGACCGGGGCTCTCCCTCGCGTCTCGCTGCGGCGCCGAGGGCGGGACTTCCGGTCCTTCGCGCTGGGATTGGCCAGCCCACAAGCTGCTTCCGGGTCGTCGCAGGCAGCGCGGCGGCCCGGCGGGGGCTTCACACACTCCTGGGCTGCGGCGGTGAAGTCTCTAGTGGCAATCCTTCGGGGGCAATGCAGGGTGGGCACCGGCTCGATAAATTAACAATGAAGCGAGGTGGCACTCGCTACGCGCCGCGAATCGGCAGATCAGGCGGCCAAATGCCGGGTGGGCACCGGCTGTGCACAAAAGCGCTCCCCAGCGCTAGGACCAACAATAAAGCGCTCTCAAGCGCCAAAGGCAAACGAAGCGCTTCCAGGCACTAGGGAAAGTCCAAAGCGCTCCCAGGCGCTGGGAACACAAGCACAGCGCTCCCAGCTGCCCTCAGCAGGGCAGAGTTCCAGCAAAGGTCCTTAGGTAGGCAGGGGGGCAAGGCTGGGCCAGGGGCCAGCTCACTGGCCCTCCAGGCAGGGAGGCAGTCCAAGTGGCGGTTCCTCCTGGCCCCAGCAGCAGCAGCAGCCCCCTCAAGATCCTAGAAGAGAACAATTTCAGTGGGGACACAGCCCCATTTTTATACACTGAAATCCTTTGTCACAATGTGCAGGGTGGGGGGAAAACCAGTCGCAGCTGGTTCTGGAGCACTCTTGATGGCCCAACCACCCATTTCATGCACTGGGGAGGCTAGGGTCGTTAGACACACCACAGGGGGGTGGAGCCAGCATTGTGTGGGGAAAACCCAGCCCATCCAGGTCACAGGTACACTCCTCCCACACATCACTCATGCTAATCTCCCACTCACCACCGGGCAGACCCATCCAGACTTCCTGGAGCCTGGCATGCCAGCCAGCTCCAGCCAATCACGCTCCAGTACCCTCACTGCACACATATCTCAATGTCCAGAAGTAGCACTTCCCAACTAGACACACACATGCCGCAGACACCATCTCGCAGCATTCACTCTCACGAGTTGACACATACCAAACTCGAGCCTGCACTCCCCACGCATCAGGAACTACCGGGGACACACGCATTCCCCATGCATTCCTATGGGAGGGCAGGCCAGCCATACTACACGCACGCACTTTCACTCTGGGACCCAGGGAAAAAGTGCGCCAAGCCAGAAATCATGAACGCCAGGTCGCCATAAAAAGCAAAAAAGTTCAGGGGTGAACCAGCCATAAGGGCCCGGGTCCAACACAACCCCCTTCCAGCCAAAACGCAGGGTAGACCGATCACCACCGTGATGGGCTTCCCTGTTTTGGGCGAAAGAACACGGACACGGGCCCGCCACTGCCGGGACACCGTCCTGTTCCACGCCACTGTGAACCCCTGGGATTCCTTCTCAAACCACCATCTGGAACAACTGGGCTACCCCACTGGTACTCCTCAGCTGTCTGCGGCCAGGACCAGGCCCTGGGCCACCCAGGTACCACTGGTTCCTGCCTACTCACCGAGTGGGGGGTAGTAACCCCTGGCACATAGTAGCCACTCTCCACCCTTCCTGTCTGCAAGACAGGGCTAGACTGCCACTGGTTCTCCAGCCTAGGGTCTACAACCTTAGGTGGACCAGGAGTCTCAGGGAAGGCTCTCCTCCCCTTACCTCTTCTTCTAGGGTTCCTCCACCTCCTGCGAGGTGTACACCTAGAACGCCATTCCAACCCAGGGTTTAACCCCTCATGTTGCGCCGGGGTCAGAGGCGGGCTCTCCCACCCTCTGCACCCCCTTCCAGAGTTCTGCACCCTCCCAACTGGAGAGGTACCCCTGGAAGAAGCACTGGCTAGGACTCTGTTTACAGAAGTCCCACCCTTCAGGTCAGGCCGATCCTGCACCTGGCCTCCCAACCTTCGGTCTAAACCTCTAGGTGGGATAATTGCCTGGCACTCCAGGACTTCTGAGGACTCACTCACCATCCCCCTGAGGCTAACACATAACTCATGTGCTGTGTGACTGTCTGTCTGGCGCAGATCTCCCGTCTCCTGTCCACCTGACAGTGCGGGAAGATCCCCCAGAACAGAAGTGGTGTCACCATGGTCACTAAACGGGAACTTCGCCCAACTGGGTAGTCCCTGACCCACTGGTTCTCCCACTGGGGAACTCCCCCAATCACTCCTCACTTCGGACTTCCGTGCCCCCCCAACTGGAGTGGCACTGCCGGACACTGGAACCACTGGAACACTATTTAAAGATACTCCAGGTTCTCTAGACACTAGGGGATCACCCTCGAGGGGTCTAACAGGACAGCCTAGATCCCTAACCTGGTGTTCCCTCAAGAAACCATCCAGGTTCTGAGACTGGGTTTCGGGCACCTGGGAACACTCAGTCCCCCACTCACTCTTGCTCCACGGAGCCAAGACGTGAGCCCCTTCACCCCTCTCGCTACACTGGGACCTAGCTAGGCTACTCTGAGCCTCTTCCACCATACTGGTCTGGAAGATACCTAACCCACTACTCTCGGGTTCACTCACCCATGACGTGTCAGAACCACTGGCACCTTCCCAGCGGTCTGCTTCCTTTGCAATGTCCCAAGGACTCACGTAGTCACCTCTTGACAGGTGTTTGCGCAACTCTGGCACAAAACGATTGAGCAACTGCTCTCTGATAACAAGGTTGAGTAGTCCATCAAAATCAGGTTCCCCATGAACCTCTAACCAATCAATCAGTGCATCATGGCAATCATCCACATAATCTCCCCAATCCTGGTGAGGCAGTCTCCTACTGCCTCTGAACTTCAACCTGTATGTGTCCTCTCGGGAACAAGGTACCACTCTTTGGAAACGGGGCATGGCACTTCCCGCACCAAACTCTCTCTTGCTGCCACCACTGGATCCAACCCTCCCTGGGGAATCCAGAAAACTATGACTGCGGTCAGGGGATAACCTACCCTCTAGGGCTATCTTCTCCCTGGCCAAGGCCCTCTCAGCCTCTGCAGTCCGCTCATTCACACCCAGCTGCGCCATCTCTCTGGCATGCTCTAACCTGAGCTTCTCCATGGCCAACTGGTGCTCCCTCTCTTCTCTCCTATCCACCCACTCCTCTGGGGACAGGGAAAGGGATGGGGTGCTACATCTGACACTGGACCCAGCAAGGGACTCCCTATCTAGGGGGTACTCGCTCTCTGCTGGCGCCCATCCACTGTCATCCTCACTCTCCACATCAGACTCTTCAGGGCTCCCCTCAGACCCATCACCCTCATGGTGTGCGGTCCAGGCCCTCTCCCTCTCACTGTGCTCACGCTCCCAGTCACTCTTCTGCCACAGGATCATGTTATCCCTAAGCTTGGACTGGGTGTCTGACTCACTCACTGGGATGTCTCTCTCCTTACATAACCGTACCAACTCATGCATACTGTACTTAAACAGGCCACAGAGGTTAAAAGGAGATTCCATCTTGACAGGATGCTCACAGACACGTGCAACACAGGGGACTTAACTGTCAGAGCTGAAGCAAGAGCACAGGGTTCAAAGTATTTTAGCAAGCTCCCTACTAAAGAGAACTCACACTAATCTGTCCAGGCAACACCCCATTCATCCACGCACAGCCTCCCCTCGGACCGGTAAGGCAGTTTTTACCACCCCTGATTTCTCAACCTGACCACACGTGACACAGGTACCAAACTCTGGGAGCAGGGCAGGGGACAAATGTACTGGACACTCTTTGGAAAAAGAAATACTAGAACTTCAAAGGACAATAATCCCCAACATGTAATTATCTAAAATGCAGAGCTTTGTAGTGTGGCCTGTTGCCACTGTAGTACAACGCAAACACAAATCCGGATCCACACCGCCTGCCACCAATGTTAGAAACGGGACCCTGGCCGGCCAAGACTCGCGTCGAGGTCAGTCAGGGATCGCCATTTCTAAGTGTCAGGGCAAGGGAGTCACACACCAAGATAACCCCTCTCTCGCCCTCTAGGTAACGTGGCGCGAGCAGTCAAGGCTAAACTTGGAGGCTATGTAGGTTAAGTGTTTGCGCGCGCACTCAGTAACAACACCCAAGGCCCACCACACAGAAAACTCCACACAAGGTTATACAAAAATAGCCTTTGTATTATATCAAAAACATATTAGATAAAACATACACTTGGTTACACTGTGCCAACAGGCACGGGCAGAATTTACAAGGGGGATATTTACAAGACAGGGCCACCTGGACCACTGTCAGGAATCATCACTTTTTAGGAATAGTAATTAGCACATAGAATACTTTTAGAACATGTAGAACATGTAGCACAAACTAGCACACAACCAGTAATTACTGGTAAAGCATAAGAACCTCCTACGCAACCCTAACCACCTTAGGCAACTATTGCGCAGGGAACAAAAGACCTCAACTAGCAACACCTGTACTAGGAGAAAAGCAACCACCTAGGAATCACCAACATCTAGGGGTATAAGCATAGGAACATTACACATGATGCATTAACATTCAGCGGTGTAGGGAAGGAAGACACATGATGGATCCAAACACATTCAGAGGTGCGAGCACAAGACAACACATGATGCAGTACCTACATTCAGCGGTGTATGCAAGGAAAGACACATGATGCTTCAGAACACATTCAGCGGTGCGAGCACAAGCAATTGCGCAAAACTTCACATGAGCCACAACCTGTGGCAGTCCCTGTGTCCCAAAGTCAGGGCAGGCTGTAATAAGCCAAAAAGTACACCCAGCCTAAACGTAGCAACTGTCCACTAAGTGCTGGACAGTTGTAAATACCAAGGATGCTAACGTTGGAGCCTCGCAGGCTCTGGACAGCTGGTTGTCCCTTCTGGGAGCCTTCGCGGCTCTCACACTGAAGAAATGCCCCCTGAGCCCTCTCAGGGCTCTACACAAGACTGGCCGTCGTTGGAGCCTCGCTGGGCTCGAAACACGCAATGCCCCTGAGCCTTTCTGGGGCTCTAAAGCACACTTGTGATAACGGTGCCCCCGGGGAGCCTTCGCGGCTCGAAACACTAAATGCCCCCACGTTGGAGCCTCGACCGGCTCTGGACAGAATGGCCCCTCAGAGCCTCGTGGCTCTCAAAATGAATGCTCTTGTCGGTGGAGCGGCCCGCTGACAACCGGGGCCGCTCTGCTTTCTCTCGGGAGGCCCCCGCCCTCCTGCACTCACCGGCTCTCTTCGCGCTGCTCCTCTCCTTCGGCAGGACAGCAGGGCTTCTCTCGCAGACCGGGGCTCTCCCTCGCGTCTCGCTGCGGCGCCGAGGGCGGGACTTCCGGTCCTTCGCGCTGGGATTGGCCAGCCCACAAGCTGCTTCCGGGTCGTCGCAGGCAGCGCGGCGGCCCGGCGGGGGCTTCACACACTCCTGGGCTGCGGCGGTGAAGTCTCTAGCAGCAATCCTTCGGGGGCAATGCCGGGTGGGCACCGGCTCGATAAATTAACAATGAAGCGAGGTGGCACTCGCTACGCGCCGCGAATCGGCAGATCAGGCGGCTAAATGCCGGGTGGGCACCGGCTGTGCACAAAAGCGCTCCCCAGCGCTAGGACCAACAATAAAGCGCTCTCAAGCGCCAAAGGCAAACGAAGCGCTTCCAGGCACTAGGGAAAGTCCAAAGCGCTCCCAGGCGCTGGGAACACAAGCACAGCGCTCCCAGCTGCCCTCAGCAGGGCAGAGTTCCAGCAAAGGTCCTTAGGTAGGCAGGGGGGCAAGGCTGGGCCAGGGGCCAGCTCACTGGCCCTCCAGGCAGGGAGGCAGTCCAAGTGGCGGTTCCTCCTGGCCCCAGCAGCAGCAGCAGCCCCCTCAAGATCCTAGAAGAGAACAATTTCAGTGGGGACACAGCCCCATGTTTATACACTGAAATCCTTTGTCACAATGTGCAGGGTGGGGGGAAAACCAGTCGCAGCTGGTTCTGGAGCACTCTTGATGGCCCAACCACCCATTTCATGCACTGGGGAGGCTAGGGTCGTTAGACACACCACAGGGGGGTGGAGCCAGCATTGTGTGGGGAAAACCCAGCCCATCCAGGTCACAGGTACACTCCTCCCACACATCACTCATGCTAATCTCCCACTCACCACCGGGCAGACCCATCCAGACTTCCTGGAGCCTGGCATGCCAGCCAGCTCCAGCCAATCACGCTCCAGTACCCTCACTGCACACATATCTCAATGTCCAGAAGTAGCACTTCCCAACTAGACACACACATGCCGCAGACACCATCTCGCAGCATTCACTCTCACGAGTTGACACATACCAAACTCGAGCCTGCACTCCCCACGCATCAGGAACTACCGGGGACACACGCATTCCCCATGCATTCCTATGGGAGGGCAGGCCAGCCATACTACACGCACGCACTTTCACTCTGGGACCCAGGGAAAAAGTGCGCCAAGCCAGAAATCATGAACGCCAGGTCGCCATAAAAAGCAAAAAAGTTCAGGGGTGAACCAGCCATAAGGGCCCGGGTCCAACAGTATCATATTAATAAAACTGGGCGGGACGAGCTACTCAGATAAACCTGATCTCTGTATGTCAAGATGCTTGAACCCCCAGCAGAGCTGCCTCAGCATTTCAACACTTCATGGTGTATTAACACTTAAGGACATGATGACCGGGCCTGGGAGTGTGATGACCGTGTACGAAGCAAAACACAGCTGCACCTCTTAAATATGATGACTGCTCTCCTTGCTCTTTTGGCACATTGTGGCACCACCCAAGTTACTGAATGGGTATTTAAAAATGTGTTTTATATTCTGCAGTACTTCAAAAAGAATTCTCTAAGATTGTACAAAAAATCGAACTTTTTTTTAAAAAACTGCAGGCAGATCGCTTCTTGTGATGTCATTGGTACCAAAGTTCATGCACCATCACTTTCTTTGATTTCATAAGTCGAAAGACCGCGTCCATGATCTCGCGTATCTCTTTAAATAACATGCAGGGGTGTAACATAAGCCCTTGCGGCCCCTACGGGGCAGGAGGCCTCCATTCCGCCAGGAGCCCCCCAAATTCAGGCCAGGCCCATGAATATTTATGAGATATACACGACTTTGGGTCCCCTCATCGTATTTTTCAAGGGGATGCTTCATTTTGCGTTGCGCCATTGGAAACGTGCATCAGTCATATGTAGTCACAGCTGTCCAAAAGGCTTCCCTTTGCAAAGAGTGCCACTTGTGAACTGTTCACATCACTAACGGTGTTGCTGCTAGTTATGGACTTTTACTGTGTTGATTTTGCAATACGACATTTCTTTGAGGATTAAATTGAGTGTTTTCATGACGTAACTAGTAATGCAATATAACATTTATATTAGGTTCACTGTGTGCAACAAAAAACAGGGGGATTCACTGAATAACCTTTATTTGAAGTCATGCTAAGCTTCAGAGCTCGCATGAAAGAGTTAATTCAGCATTACAGCCTTACAGCCTTGCAAACTACCCCCACATATAGAATATTTGATTCAATGAATTTATTTTGCAGCACATATCACATGCCAAATTAAAATGTTAAAATACATTCGCGAGCATCATTACACGATACCAGCAATGACATACTTGTATGAAATCCTGTATCATTCTCAGGTTGTTTCCAGAGAATACACATAGCAGAAGAAACCTTTGGTGAAATTGCACTTTATGTGTTATTTACATCTTAAATGGACGTACTGACTAAGATTAGTGTAGGAGTATGTGTTACTTACTCTTGTGCCTCTACTGTCTTACTCATGAATTTCAAAAGTATTAGAACTGACATCCTTGGCAGGGTACTCCCCTAAAGTTTTCGACTTCTCACCCTTACTTTGTTAAATTAATTTTTTTTGCATTTGGATTCTGTGCACATTACCCCTGCTAACCAGTGCTAAAGTGCATGCGCTCTCTCAGAACATGGTAAAACTGGCCTAATACTAATGAGCATATTTAATTAGCTTAAATTCCCTAGTAAATGGGACTCCAGCACCCAGGGCCTGTAAATTAAATGCTACTTGTGGGCAGCAGCACTCATTGTGCTACCTAAAGTAGGCCTGTAAAAACGTCTCAGGCCTACCACTGCAGTCTGTAGTGCAGTTTTAAACTGTTATTTCGGCCTGGCAAAATGAATCTTTTGAAAAACACAAAAGGTGATGGGAGGAATGCTTGTAATTTGCCTAACCACTGGCTTTCGCTCGGGGTAGCATCCCAACCCATCATTCTTCTGCTCAGCATGCCACCTCAGATTGGACCCAACCATATGAAAAGCTGTCTTGACCCTGCTCCTCCTGGGACCAGTCCTGCCTGTACTGAATATTTTACCAGGCCTAAATCTTCATTTTTAAAATGTATAAGACACCACTAAGGTAGGCCCTAACCACCCATAGGCAGGGGTGCATGGCATGTTAAATGTAAGGCATGTGGAATTATGTTTTACATGTTCTGACAGTGAAAAACTCCTAAAATCGTTTTTCTTAGTTGAAAGTTCTGTCTTTCACACAGATTAACACTGTGTTACCTTATTACATTTAATATGTGCTAACTTCATATTGGGAGCTGATAGGTAAAATAATGGTTACACTCAAATGAATTGTAATTTAAAATCGTCTTTAATGGTGAAGTCGAATTTCACCATTTAAAAAATTTCACTTTTAGAAGGTTCGAAAACATTTTGAAACATCACTTAGTCCCAAATCAGGATGCACCGCAGTGAAGTGTAAAACATTCACAGAAACGAAAGTTCCAACAATTACTTCCATTAGTACTACATATTTATTTCATGCATTGTAGATCTTATTCCATCATGGTATAACTGTTTACAGACTCCAAATAACATCTAATTTTTAACATGTGCCTGTCTAGGCTTTCACTTAAAACCCTAGGAGATTCACCATTCATCATAGCACAATGTCCTGTGTTTTTTTTTAACTCAATGCATTTTGGACATTGCCTGCCCTTCCACAGGAGTAACTAAAATAAAACAAAGCACATATTAATCACCCATACTCTTAAGACACCCATATGTTTCATTTACTTTGCGCGACCCTCGTTGGAGCTCTTTAATCTTCACTTGCATGTGTCCCATGGATTAGAAAAACATAGAAAAGCGTGCATTTCAGTGTTACACGCGATACCTTTGTGGCTGTGAGCTATATAAATAAATTTGACAATCTAGGAGTTTAAGCTATCTCTGCAACCACTTTTAGAATGTTGCCATTTTTTTGCCCAAACCAAATCTACCTATCTGCCAGTGTCCTGAGTCACATGACTGTGAATGGCTCTGCTGATGTGTGTCGTGTATTAATTCCACACAGTGAACCAGGAGGGGTGAGAAGGAGAAGTACCCTTCTCTGATAAAATTTCAAAGGACCCAGCCTGCAGCACACGCAAAGTAATCTGACATCAGGCCTGTCTTGCCTTTTGTCACCCCTAAACACTTTGGAGCCAAACTCAGGAGAAGGGAAAGAACTGACCAGAACCAGTTTTGGAGGGAGATCAGGGATTCCTCCACCCCCCCCACTCAAAAGCTGGCACTAGATATAAAAGTTGGACCCTCAAAGTCTTTCATCCAAACACTCTTGGACCTGTGGAAGGTTCAGAAGGAGGACAGCCCTGCTACCAGAAAGACTGGCCTTCTGCTGGAAGGACTGCCTTGCTGCCTGAAGAAGGAAGGTTGGACTTGCTTGCCTTGATCCAAAGTTACCCAGAGTGACTCCAAGGGTAATTTAACTGACCTCTTCTGTGAGTTTCAGGGGCACAACTAGATTTCAGATGCCTCCCTGCAACTACCCAGCACCAATTGAACTGGTCTGGACCTGCCAGAGTCCGACTTCTGGCCTCTGCTAGAGTGAGTCCTGATACACAGAAAGTGCCCCCCAGATTCTGGATCCTTGGCTGGCATCGATTTAAACTCTTCCTGAAGAAAAGGAGAAAGTCCTGAAGTTTGTCTCCTTCCGACCACAAAGTGGCATCTTTGCATTGAGAATCAAATGCCCACAAAGCTCCAGTGGACCTGCTCTTCATGTCAACAGCAGCCAACAACAACGGCTGACAACGTAAGACCTGCACTTTGTACTGACAGCAAACATCTGCAACGATCAGCCAACGTGAAGCTCCAGCAATGGCTGGCTCATCATGCTATAGCAACAACCATCCCCGACACTCCACCTGCCTCGCCGATCAAAAGCCTCCTCTTCATGACCCCCTCCAACTCAAACAAAACTTTTCATGCCTGACTTAAGAAGGCAAGTCTTCTGCTGCACTAACCTGGGCCCTTAATCCGACCTGGGCTTATCACTGTCAGACTGAGTTTGTGACTTTCCTCTAGTCTAATGTGACCAGATATCCACAAGTGGCGCTTTGTGCTCCTTGGGGCTATTTTGACCTAAAACATAAAAAATGAATATTGACAGTTCGACTAATTGTATTTTGATAATTTTTGTGTCATTTTATTTCTTAATGTGACTATATTTTTCTGAATACGATTAGAATTTCTTTTTTGTTATATGCTGAATAAATACTTTCCACATTGCCTTTAAGTTAAGGGGAAGGGAGTGTAAGCCAGGGGACTGCCTAGAGAAACACTAGAACCCTGACCTCAAAGGAAATCTGTGGTGTTTTGTGAATATTCTATTTTTCCTTTATGTTGTTCGCAGTAAACATCTAAATATCGAGTTTTTTATTTTGACCTACAAGAATATCGAGTTGTAAATATCGTAGGGACAGAATATATAAAATCAAGAATATCGTCGACCAGAATATCGACCTGAAGGTAAGAAATATTGTTTTTGTTAATATCGAAGTTAGTAATATCGATAGCAAAAATATTGATGTTACTAATATCAATATTAATATTAGTGTTATGTGCTTTATCATGTATTTTATATGTTTGTTTTGATAATTTTTGTTAATTATTGTACTAGTTTTAGAATATATGTATTACATTTTTAGAAGTTAGTAATCATTTTTTTAAGTAAATTATGCGTTTTAGTACCGTAGCGGGTTGTGGGTTTATAGGGGAATAGGGTGGGAAGTAATTTAATTATAGTAAATTAATTACATTTTATTAGGAATTAGTAAATATTTTTAAATGCATTTTACATTTTAGCGCTGTAGCAGGTTGTAAGTTTATAGGGGAATAGGGAGTGAAGTAATTTAAATGTAATTAAGTATTTATTTAAGTTGTATTTATTGGTATTGAAAATTAATTTTATGTTAAATAATTAGTAATTGGTAATTATTTTTTATTAATTGATAATGTTTATTAATTGATTAATTGGTAATTATAGTATATGTATTCATTTATTATTGAAGTGTGTTGTGAGGTTATAGGGCAATAAGGTGGGAAGTACTTAAGTAATTATTTAATTTAGTATTGAGTATTGATAATTAATGTATTGTTAATGAATTATTAATTGGTAATAATTTTTTATTAATTAATATTTTTTGGGGAAATTAATGTATTGTTCAATAATTATTAATTGGTAATTACATTCGATTAATTATAATGTATTGGTATTTATCAATAATTTATTGTTAATTAATTGATTAATATGTTTATAATAATTATAGTTTTTGGTAATGAAATTATTTTTTTATTTTTTTAATAATTATTATATAATTGTATTTATCATCAATTTAATTGCTAATTAAGTTATTTTGGTAATTATTCTTAAGTCATTATTTATTGTTATTGTTAATACATTTTTTGTAAATTGATAATTAAATTAATATTTTTTTTAGAAAAAATATTTCATTATTAGTAAATAATTTTAACCCCCACGCTATCCAACACTTTCCCTACTGTTGCACCCTCTGCAGTTGGAATAGTAATTTTAACCCTTATGGTATTTAACACTTTCCCTACTGTTGCACCCTCTGGAGTTAGAATACTAATTTTAACCCGTACGCTATCCAACACTTTCCCTACTGTTGCACCCGCTGGAGTTGGAAGTAATTTTTTAACCCCTACGCTATCCAATATTTACTGTTTTAGTTAATGTAGTGTATAATTTATGTTAAACATTTTTTATAATTAGTTATATATAGTTTTGATATTTTTATTTATATTATTGTTGTATGTGTATTTATGTATTCATAATTTATGAAATGTGTTTTGTAAATTGATAATTAAATTAATATTTTTTTTAGAAAAAATATTTCATTATTAGTAAATAATTTTAACCCCCACGCTATCCAACACTTTCCCTACTGTTGCACCCTCTGCAGTTGGAATAGTAATTTTAACCCTTATGGTATCCAACACTTTCCCTACTGTTGCACCCTCTGGAGTTAGAATACTAATTTTAACCCCTACGCTATCCAACACTTTCCCTACTGTTGCACCCGCTGGAGTTGGAAGTAATTTTTTAACCCCTACGCTATCCAATATTTACTGTTTTAGTTAATGTAGTGTATAATTTATGTTAAACATTTTTTATAATTAGTTATATATAGTTTTGATATTTTTATTTATATTATTGTTGTATGTGTATTTATGTATTCATAATTTATGAAATGTGTTTTAATAATGTATAAATTAATATATTAGTTAATTGTAAATATTATTAATTAAGTATATATATTACATTTATGTATATGTTTTTTTACCTTATATGTATTACTTATAATTTTAAACATATTTTTATCTATGTTTATTTGAATTATATGTATTGTTTATTTAATTTTACATTATTTTTAAACATTTAAAAAAAAACGATAATAGCAAAAATATTTTTGACAAATATATATTTTTGGGGATATATTTGTCTTTATCATAATGTAGATAGGACTTCGATATTCTTGACATCGATATTCCGCCTCCGATATTTTTGACATCGATATTTTTGACGTCGATATTATGTCAGACATTCGTTGTTCGCAGTAGAAATAAAATACTTCTCTTTTTTCATAAAAGTCAGTATTTGGCTGGACAATGATGTATTGCTGCGATGGTATACAACGTTTAGCACGCATTTCATACAACGCACTACCATTACAACCAAGGCATTACCACGCATACCATTACAACGCATTGCACTGGGGGGCGCTCTAGGATAGGGAATAAGTATAATTTTATATCCAACACCTTCCCTAGTGTCCACGGGGACTGGAGTTGGAATATAAAATTATACTTACCACTATCCATCGACAGAGACCTAACCATGGAGCCACAGGTGAACGTTCTCTCCGCCACCTGCTTTACGATCTTGAGATGGCTCAGAAAAATAATATGGATGCTCCCCAAAGACACCCAAAAGACAGTTGTTAATGCATTAATTACCTCCCGCCTGGACTGCGGGAATGTCCTCTACTTGGGGGCATCCCAGACAGTCTCAAGGCGTCTACAGCTGGTACAGAATGCGGCAGCCAGGCTGCTCTGTAAATGTAACAGGAGCGACCGTATGTCCAGTCACTTAAAGGCACTTCACTGGCTAAGAATCGACAACAGGGTCAAGTTTAAGACTCTCAGCCTCATGCACAGGATAAAGTGGGGCAATGCTCCCAAATACCTTCTGACTCTTGTGCATACCTATATGCCTGCCCGAGACTTGAGATCCGCCTCCCAAGGTCTCTTCTGTGTCCCTAAAATACGTCGGGCCAGGATGGGAGGCAGGTCTTTTTCCTTCCTGGGCCCAAAGCTCTGGAATTCCCTTCCCCAACCACTTCGTCTTGAAAATAGGTACCCACACTTTCGCAAGGCCATCAAAACCTGGCTTTTTAATCAGTGAGCGTTTTTGGTTTCCCATTCTAACCCTTTCTGTCCCTCTAGTTCAAATCTCTGTTTAGCACCGGGAAGCCCTTTTTGGGTATCTGTCGCGCTCTATAAACTAAATAAATAAATAAATAAATATCCAGCACCTCAAAGCGCTATGCGTTGTAAGGGTATTCGTTGTAAATACCGCATTGTAAAGGTATGCGTGGTAATAGTATGCGTGCTAACGTCATACATCCGCTGCGATGTGCATTTTGAGGAGTTGCGAACCTGTGTTCGCCCCTCTGTGCCAACCTCCTCCC